>NC_079189.1:466555007-467155007 GCF_029499605.1 Hyla sarda
ACGACAGAGTGGACAGCACTAAGGTGATCACGTAATAGTGACATATGCCATTACTATACATGACGGATACTATAAACCTGAAGATGTCACCAATACGTCTCGAAGCACCAGTCCTATAGAGAGGTTAGGCGCACATGGTGCCAGTGTGTGCATGTCTTGGAACCAGTGTGTGGCCTCCTGACAGCTCCACCATGGTGTCACCACACAGGGACATGTCAGAGCCAGCAGCCACATGGTATGAGACACTGGAGCACCCTGGTTGGGACACATGGAGTTAACAGGGGGTTACACTAAGTAATATGCACCTATCTAGCGCCATCATCTGCCCTGGTGTAGTACAATACATCACCTGAACCTACATGTATCATAATGAGCAGGGCAGAGAGGTGTTATGTATACTCCCACTAGAATAGAATATTTTTTTTGTGTTGTACCCCCTGCTGAAAAGGAGTAGACCAATGGTTCCCAACCAGGGTGCCTCCAGCTGTTGAAGAACTACAACTCCCAGCATGCCCAGACAGTCAAAGGCTATCCGGGCATTGTGGGAGTTGTAGTTTTGCAACAGCTGGAGGCACCCTTGTTGGGGAAGACTGGAGTAAACAGTGACAGGCCGCCCCAGCAATGAATGTCCCGCTTTTACCTGCAGAATCCTTCTCTCTTCCGATCCCCCATGTTGTTTCAAGCCATAACTCCCCAGAGACGAGCGAAGAGGCAGCCACCCTTGTGTGCTCGGCTGTAGGCAGGCTGCTAGCCGCCCAGCATGGCAGCCCGCGGGCTATGTACAGGACAGACCTATAGGAGAGGGAGCGAGCGCCGCACCAGATCCCGGGTCACAGTCTGAAGTAGATCCCACAGAGGTCAGGGAGTTGTCGCCGCTGGGTCCCCGCTGCTGGCTGCACGAGCCGCGCTTCCCATGCTGAGAATGATGCGTTATGTAAAGGATGTGGGATCGTCTAGCAGTCCTGCAGTGTCCTCTGCATGTGGCGGCGGGGTCACCAGTCAGGGCTGTCACTGGAGCCCGCACTGCAATGTACACAACGTGCACTGCTCCTCCTCCCGCTCTACACACTGACAGCACGCCACTGCACGGGCATAGCAATGTACACTGCTGCCGCACGGGCTAAACTGAAAGTGACTAAAGTCCCTCTGACCAGGGGGAGGAGCGAGCACTGCCCCAGCTGCATGTATGCTGGGCGCTGTTCACACGGGTCGGCTTTACAAACTGCAAAAACAAAGTGTAACTGTCCTTAACAAAAGCGTTTTATAAAATGTAGATAATAGCATTATATGGATGTGTGTAATATACATTGGTTAAAAAAAATGTATATTTTTGGGTGAAAAAATTATGTCTCTGCAGCTATTGCCTGTGTGTCTCTATGAGGAGACCAAATACAGGAAGTGAGGGCACAACAAGCAGGGCTCTGTGCAGACTTCTGGCTTGTCAATCATTAATGTACAGAGCCCTGCTTGTCCTCAGTGTACAGAGCCCTGCTTGTCCTCAGTGTACAGAACCCCGCTTGTCCTCAGTGTACAGAGCCCCGCTTGTCCTCAGTGCACAGAGCTCTGCTTGTCCTCAGTGTACAGAACCCTGCTTGTCCTCAGTGCAAAGAGCCCTGCTTGTCCTCAGTGTACAGAGCCCTGCTTGTCCTCAGGTACATAGCCCTGCTTATCCTCAGTGTACAGAGCCCTGCTTGTCCTCAAGTACAGAGCCCTGCTTGTCTTCAGTGGACAGAGCCCTGCTTGTCCTCATTGCACATAGCACTATTTGTCCTCAGTGTACAGAGTCCCGCTTGTCCTTAGTGTACAGAGCCTTGCTTGTCCTCATTGCACAAAGCACTATTTGTCCTCAGTGTACAGAAGCCTGCTTGTCCTCATTGCGCAGAGCACTATTTGTCCTCAGTGCACAGAGCCCTGCTTGTCCTCACTGCACAGAGCCCTACCATGCTTGTCCTCATTGCACAGAGCACTATTTGTCCTCAGTGAACAGAGCCCTGCTTGTCCTCAATGTACAGAGCCCTGTGTGGTGAGGGTGTGGTGAGGGTGTGATGAGGGCAGATGGAATTACTCTAGGAGCAGATGGCATTAACCACTTGTGTTTGTGACGCAAGGGCATGGTTTATCCTCTACACCACCCGAGGATAATAATAATGACTAGTGTTGAGCGGCATAGGCCATATTCGAATTCGCGAATATTCGCGAATATATGGACGAATATTCGCCATATTCGCGAATATTCGCATATTCGCAATATTCTCGTTTTATTTTTGCACATGCGAATTTTCGCGTGTGCGAAAATTACCATATGCGAAAATTACCATATACAAAATTAACATAAGCAAACATTCGCATATGCGAAAAGTAGCATATGCAAATTTTCGTATATGCGAAAATTCGCACACCGGTCTCATACAGTAGTATTAGAGCCTTCTTTACACCACACAAGCTGGAAGCAGAGAGGGATGATCACTGTGATGTGTACTGTGAAAAAAACAAAAAAAAAAACGAATATTCGTAATTACGAATATATAGCGCTATATTCGCGAATATTCGCGAATTCGCGAATATGCGATATTCGCGAATAAAATTCGAATTGCGAATATTCGCGAGCAACACTAATAATGACTCCGATGCCAAGTTACGGAACAACGGCAGCTTTACTGAGTCAGACAGGTGTAACAGTCTGTACAGCTTAGCCAGGCCCAAGGAGGTGACTAGTGACTTCAGAGACCTTAGGGCTTTCTGGGACTTATAGTGGACTTGGACAATTTGGACGCAGGCCACACTGACTTGAGACAGGATGACTTGGACTGACTTTACCATGACAGACTATGACTGACTTCACCCCCTCTGCAGCTTACCAGGCTTTGACTTGACCTGTGGGGCAATGGACTTGAGAATCCGTGGCTGGACTGACTTTAGGCCTCTTCTGGACTCCAGACACACACCTAGAAGTTGACCTTACTGTTCCTTAGCAAATACTAAGAGAGTAAGGCTAGGTTCACACTGCGGAATCTCCAGGCAGAAAATTTCCACCCAGAGATTCTGAGTGCGACTAGCGCCGACTGAATCAGTCAGCGCTAGGACCGCGCAGACACTGCAGTCTCCAATAGACTGCAATGTGTTCCACAAGTTTTTCCGCCTGAAGAATGAGCAACATCATTCTTCAAGCGGAAATTTTCAAGCGGATTTTCCGTTCACAAATTCCACTACACAAATTCCAAAGTGTGAATTTGTGAACGTTAACCCATTCACTACACTATACATTTTAGTAAGCGGAATTTCTGCCTGCAATTTCAAAGCAGAATTGCAGGCAGAAATTCTGTAGTGTGAACCTAGCCTTACTCCGCCCCTAGACAGCTTATCCCCTATCCAAAAGATAGGGGATAAAATGTCAGATCGCTGTGGTCCCACTGCTGGGGACCCCCGGGATTGCCGCTGCGGCACCCCGCTGTCATTACTGCACAGAGCGAGTTTGCTCTGCACGTAATGACGGGCAATACAGGGGCCGGAGCATCGTTACGTCATGGCTACGCCCCTCGTGATGTCACGGCCCGCCCCCTCATTACGAGTCTATGGGAGGGGGCGTGGCGGTCGTCACGCCCCTGCCATAGACTTGCATTAACCCCTTAAGGACCCAGCCATTTTACACCTTAGGACCCGGCCATTTTTTGCACATCTGACCACTGTCACTTTAAACATTAATAACTCTGGAATGCTTTTAGTTATCATTCTGATTCCGAGATTGTTTTTTCGTGACATATTCTACTTTAACATGGTTGTAAAATTTTGTGGTAACTTGCATCCTTTCTTGGTGAAATATCCCAAAATTTGATGAAAAATTTGAACATGTTGCATTTTTCTAACTTTGAAGCTCTCTGCTTGTAAGGAAAATGGATATTCAAAATAATTTTTTTTATTCACATATACAATATGTCCACTTTATGTTTGCATAATAAAATTTACATGTTTTTACTTTTGGAAGACACCAGAGGGCTTCAAAGTTCAGCAGCAATTTTCCAATTTTTCACAAAATTTCCAAACTCACAATTTTTCAGGGACCAGTTCAGGTTTGAAGTGGATTTGAAGGGTGTTCATCTTAGAAATACCCCACAAATTACCCTATTATAAAAACTGCACCCCCCAAAGTATTCAAAATGACATTCAGTCAGCGTTTTAACCCTTTAGGTGTTTCACAGGAATAGCAGCAAAGTGAAGGAGAAAATTCACAATCTCCATTTTTTACACTCGCATGTTCTTGTACACCCAATTTTTTTTTATTTTTACAAGGGGTGAAAGGAGAAAATGCATACTTATATTTGTAGCCCAATTTCTCTCGAGTAAGCACATCATATGTCTATGTAAAATGTTCGGCGAGCGCAGTAGAGGGCTCAGAAGCGAAGGAGCGACAAGGGGATTTTGGAGAGTACGTTTTTCTGAAATGGTTTTTGGGGGGCATGTTGCATTTAGGAAGGCCCTATGGTGCCAGAACAGCAAAAAAAAAAAAAAAAACACACATGGCATACCATTTTGGAAACTAGACCCCTTGAGGAATGTAACAAGGAATAAAGTGAGCCTTAATACCCCACAGGTGTTTCACGACTTTTGCATATGTAAAAAATAAAAAAATAAAAATTCACTAAAATGTGTGTTTCCCCCCAAATTTCACATTTTTGCAAGGGTTAATAGCAGAAAATACCCCCCAAAATTTGTAACCCCATCTCTTCTGAGTATGGAGGTACCCCATAAGTTGACCTGAAGCGCACTACGGGCGAACTACAATGCTCAGAAGAGGAGTCATATTTGGCTTTTTGAGAGCAAATTTTGCTCGGGGGGCAAGTCGCATTTAGGAAGCCCCTATGGTGCCAGAACAGCAAAATAACCCCCACATGGCATACCATTTTGGAATCTAGACCCCTTGAGGAACGTAACAAGGGGTACAGAGAGCATTTACCCCCCACTGGTGTCTGTCAGATCTTTGAAACAATAGGCTGTACAAAATTTTTTATTGCACAGCCCACTGTTCCAAAGATCTGTCAGACACCAGTGGGGGTAAATTCTCACTGCACCCCTCATTACATTCTGTGAGGGGTGTAGTTTCCAAAATGGGGTCACATGTGGGGTTTTGTTTTTTTTGCGTTTGTCAAAACCGCTGTAACAATCAGCCACCCCTGTGCAAATCACCTCAAATGTACATGGTGCACTCTCCCTTCTGGGCCTTGTTGTGCGCCCCCAGAGCACTTTGCGCCCATATATGGGGTATCTCCGTAGTCGGGAGAAATTGCATTACAAATTTTGTGGGGCTTTTTTCCCTGTTACCTCTTGTCAAAATGAAAAGTATAGGGCAACACCAGCATGTTATTGTAAAAAAAATTTTTTTTACACTAACATGCTGGTGTAGACCCCAACTTCACCTTTTCATAAGGGGTTAAAGGAGAAAAAGCCCCCCAAAATTTGTTAGGCAATTTCTCCCGAGTACGGCGATACCCCATATGTGAACTGTTGCCTTGAGATACGACAGGGCTCCAAAATGAGAGCGCCATGCGCATTTGAGGCCTGAATTAGGGATTTGCATACGGGTGGACATAGGGGTATTCTACGCCAGTGATTCCCAAACAGGGTGCCTCCAGCTGTTGCAAAACTCCCAGCATGCTTGGACAGTCAACGGCTGTCCGGCAATACTGGGAGTTGTTGTTTTGCAACAGCTGGAGGCTCCATTTTGGAAAGAGTGGCGTACCAGACGTTTTTCATTTTTATTGGGGAGGGAGGCTGTGTAGGGGTATGTGTATATGTAGTGTTTTTTACTTTTTATTTTATTTTGTGTTAGTGTAGTGTAGTGTTTTTAGGGTACAGTCACACGGGCAGGGGATTACAGCGAGTTTCCCGCTGCGAGTTTGAGCTGCCGCGCAAAATTTGCTGCATCGCAAACTTGCAGCCTGATACTCACTGTAAGCCCCCTGCCCATGTGAATGTACCCTGTACATTCACAGGGGGGGGGGGGGGACCTCCAGCTGTTGCAAAACTACAACTCCCAGCATGCACAGTCTATCAGTCTATAGTTTTGCAACAGCTGGAGGCACACGGGTTGGGAAACACTGAGTTAGGAAACAGACAATGTTTCCCAACCAGTGTGCCTCCAGTTGTTGCAAAACCACAACTCCCAAACATTCTCAGGCATGCTGGAAGTAGTAGTTCGGCAACATCTTTATAGCCAGATGTTGCCGAAGTACAACTCCCAGCATGCTTGGAGTTACAGTTTGCAGACCACTAATACAGTGGTTTCCAATCTGTACCCTTCCAGATGTTGCAAAACTACGACTCCCAGTATGCCAAAACTGTCCAGGCATGCTTGGAGTTGTAGTTCTGCAACATCTGAAGGGCCAGATGTTACAGAACTACAACTCCCAGCATGCCTGGACAGTAAAGGCATGCTGAGGATGTGTAGTTTTGCAACATCTGAAAGGGCACAGTGGTCTCCAAACTGTGGGCCTCCAGATGTTGCCAAGGGCTGTCTGGGCAAGCTGGGAGTTGTAGTGTAAGGGGACCAGATGGAGCAGTCCAGATCGCTTTACGGCGGTCTGGACTGCTGCAAAGGTCCTGCGCCGCCGCCGAAGATCAACTCACCTGTCGCCACCGCCGCCATCTCCGCCGCCGGGATCCGGGTCTTTAGGGACGAGGTAAGTACCGGGGCCGGGCCCCAGCACTCCCCTGTCATCTGCCGCATCCTCCGGCCTTCCTCCCGTCCTCTCCGGACTTCCCAGGCCGGGCAGGGCGGGAGGAAGTAACCGCCCCCCCCCTGCGATTGGTCGGTTAACTAACCGAAGAAACACAGCGGATATGAGGAGGTGGCAGGCTTGCCACCTCGCTCCTATACTCCAGCATGGTCTTGGCTGTCTGTGACAAACGGGATCATGCAAAATTACCGGGCGGTCGAGTCCCAGAGACCCGATCAGCACGGTATCGCCGCAGATCGCAAGGGCGATTTCCCTCGCGATTTGCGACAATCGCCGATATGGCCCCCCTCGGCGTTTGGCCTGGATGCCTGCTGAAGCATTTCAGCAGGCATCCGCTTCCGATCTCTGCCCGGCGCGCGGCAGGGACCGGAAAACGCCAGGACGTACAGGGACGTCCTGAGTCCTTAAAGCCCAGGGTGCGGGGACGTCCCCGTACGTCCTGGGTCCTTAAGAGGTTAAGGGGGCGGGCCGTGATGTCAAGAGGGGCGGAGCCATGAAGTCACACTGCTCCGTCCCCTGTATCGCCCGTCATTTCGCACAGAGCGAAATCCCGGTGTCCCCAGCAGCGGGACCACAGCGATCTGACATCTTATCCCCTATCTATGTCTAGAGGCGGAGTACCCCTTTAAGAGAGTGAGCTAGAATTCCGCTTAGGAATTTTGGTCCGAAATTCTGGTGCACCCAAATCCCATTGCTGGCAATGGGAATTCCGCTGCACAGTGCACATTACGGAATTTCAACGGCGGACGTTCCATCAGCAAAGGATTGGTCTTGTTTATTCTTCAGGCGGAATCCGCAAAGTCCACATGGTCCTTATTCGTTCAGCACTGGTTGCCCTCGGAATCTCTGGCCGGATCTTGTCTGTCCAAAAATTCCATAGTGTAAAACCCAGCCTAAGTAAGGCTCACACTACGATTTAGCAATACGGTCGCCAGATCAGTTTTTATTGCCGGACTAAAAACCTTGGTCTGGCAACAAAATTGATACAGTTCCTAAATGAGTCGACCAGAGTGACAATCTGACTCCGTCAGCTTATTCAAGTTAATGCGATGCAGCACGGGTCTGGCGGGGATACAGCAGTAGCCGGTATTTAAATTCGCTAAATCATGGTGTGGATGCACCCTAAGTCTTTGTTTTCACTTGATCAAAACTTGGAGATTTGTTTGGGGCTTTTTTTTTCTTGATGTTTTTTTGCTCAGTGGCAGTTTTAGAATATTGCAGCATTTAAGTTAAAATCGTGTTGTTTTTTTTAGGAAATGGGATTTTTTTTCCCATAGACTTTTATGGGAGAAAAAAAAACTGAATACGGATTTAGCATTTTCTATGGCGTTCAATTCTTCAATTTAAAAGAGATATCCAGTGCTAAAAAACGTATCCCTTATCCTAAGGTTAGGGGATAAGTTTCAGATTGCGGGGGGTCCGACCGATCTCCTGTACGGGGCCCCGGCAGCCCGCGGGAAGGGGGCCTGTTAACCACCTCATGATGCAGTGGCTGACACACCCCTCAATACAACTCTATGGCAGAGCCGGAGCGCTGCCTTCGGCAATCTCCGGCTCTGCCATAGTGATGTATTGAGGGGGCGTGTCGGCCGCCGCTTCATGCGTTGGCCGACACCCGGTATCTGGCCAGCGAGCCGGGGCCCCATGCAGGAGATCGCAGGGGGCCCCAGCGGGGATCTAAAACTTATTCCCTAGGGGATAGGTTTTTAGCACTGGACTACCCCTTAAAACATGATAAAATAATCACATGATTTGTAATAAGAAAAACACAGGGAACCCCATAAAAAAAAATTATAATAATACATTTTTGTGCTTGCGGTTTTTTTTCCCTCCTCACCTTTTAAAATCCATAACTCTCAATTTTTACTTGAAGACCCATATGAGGCTTGCTTTATGCGGGACCAATTGTTCTTTGTAAAGACACTTTTCATTTTATTACAAAATCTATGTCAAGGACAAAAAACTAAATTATTTGTGTAGCGGAAGTAAAAAATAAAGCAATTTTGCTACTTTTGGGGTGTTTGTTTCTACACAGTGCACTTTATAGTTAAAATGACATGTTATCTTTATTCTGTAGGTCCATACAATTACTACAACACCCAGTTTATATAGCTGTTGTTTTATTTTACTATAAAAAAAGTTAGAGCTTTTTCTAATAAAATCAGTATGCTTAAAATTGTCATCTTCTGACCCCTATAACTTTTTTTATTTTTACATATAAAGGAATGTATGAGGGCTCGTTGTTTTGAGCCCTGATCTCTAGGTTTCATCAGTACCAGTTTTGTTTTTTACTTTTTGTTTTTTATTTATAAATTTTTTATGGTGTATGAAGTGGCTAAAAATCTGTAATATTGGATTTTTTTTCCATTTACATCATTCATATTTTAATAGCTCAGATATTTCTGCTTGTGACGATACCACATACGATTATATTTATCTTTATTTCCATGATTTCATTTGAAATATGGGAAAAGGGGAAGGGGCTTATTTACATTTAACATTTTTTTTTACTATTACTATTTTACTAGTACAGGTTGCCATGGCTTTCTGTATTTACGGAACACCGACTGGACAGAGGTGGAGGGTAAATGACATCCAGCCATCATCCTAGCTTGTAGGGACCCTGGAAATACCCTAAGGAGGTCCCGATTAGCCCTCCTAAACCCACCAGACCCAATCATTTTAACTTTTACATCCTACAATTAACTTTGATTGCAGGATCTTAAGAGTAAATGCGGGCATCAGCGCCATTGCCGCTACCAAACGTTAATGGTAAATCTTGGCTGGTGAATTAATCTCTTGTCACGTTAACCCCTTAAGGACCGAGGGTTTTTCTGTTTTTGCATTTTCGTTTTTTCCTTCTTGCCTTTAAAAAATCATAACTCTTTAAATTTTGCACCTAAAAATCCATATGATGGCTTATTTTTTGTGCCACCAATTCTTCTTTGTAATGACGTCAGCCATTTTGCCCAAAATCTACGGCGAAATGGAAAAAAATTGAAGAAAAAAAACGCTGTTTTGTAACTTTTGGGGGCTTCCGTTTCTACGTAGTACATTTTTCGGTAAAAATGACACCTGATATTTATTTTGTAGGTCCATACGGTTAAAATGATACCCTACTTATATAGGTTTGATTTTGTCGTACTTCTGGAAAAAATCATAACTACATGCAGGAAAATTAATACGTTTAAAATTGTCATCTTCTGACCCCTATAACTTTTTTATTTTTGTGCGTATGGGGCAGTATGAGGGCTCAATTTTTGCGCCGTGATCTGAAGTTTTTAACGGTACCATTTTTGCATTGATAGGACTTATTGCACTATTTTGGATTTTGGAATTTTTTTGCGCGTACGCCATTGACCGTGCGGTTTAATTAACAATATATTTTTATAACTCGGATATTTCCGCATGCGGTGATACCATATATGTTTATTTTTATTTACACTGTGGTTTTTTTTTTTAGGGGAAAAGGGGGGTGATTCAAACATTTAATAGGGAAGGGGTTAAATGATTTTTATTCACTTTTTTTTGCAGTGTTATAGCTCCCTTAGGGACCTATAACACAGCACACACTGATCTTTTACATTGATCACTGGTATCTCATAAGAAACCAGTGATCGATGATTCTGCTGCTTGACTGCTCATGCCTGGATCTCAGGCACTGAGCAGTTATTCGGCGATCGGACAGCGAGGAGGCAGGTAGGGATCCTCCGGCTGTCCTGTAAGCTGTTCTGGATGCTGCTATTTCGCCGCGGCTATCCCGAACAGCCCACTGAGCTAACCGGCATACTTTCACTTTCACTTTAGATGCAGCGTTCAACTTTGAACGCCGCGTCTAAAGGGTTAATAGCCACGGGTCCCGGCCGCACGTTATAGATCTGGAGCGGGCATATGACGTTCCAGTACTTGTCCTTCCATGTCCTTAAAGTATTCCAGCTCATGACATAATTAAACACTGTAAGACAGGAAGGGGTTAAAAAACACAGGAGCAAAAAATAAGGGGGAAGTTTTTGTGGTATATTTTTTTCTAGCCAAAAAAGACACACAAAAGGTGTGCAGAATCCCACCCTTAGGCACCATTCTCACAGTGCAGGCTGCCAAAAATTTTGTCTGCCACTGCCAGAGGGCCCTGGGCAAAGAGGAGGCCTGTCCGGCACACTTGCTCAATAATGGGGAATCTAGAACACTTGTACCAGATTTCCAAGCAAGCGGGCTCTGTGAGTGTGCTCGGCCATCTGCATGATGCCTGTTTTCTATTGGCCACATGCCGTTCCTATATTAGGCAGGTATATTCATATGTATATACAGTATGTTTTTCTATGTATGTATGTGATACCATGATTGCATTTTTTCACTAAATTGTATTGCTTTATTCAACTTTTGAATAAATACCGTAGATTGCTAATGATTAATAATTGATATGTACATGTGACTCACATAAATATGGGCACACACTGTCACTATTTATGCTTAACCCCTTAAGGACTGAGCCCTTTTTCACCTTAAGGACTCGGCCATTTTTTGCAAATCTGACCACTGTCACCTTAAACATTAATAACTCTGGAATGCTTTTAGTTATCATTCTGATTCCGAGATTGTTTTTTCGTGACATATTCTACTTTAACATAGTGGTAAAATTTTGTGGTAACTTGCATCCTTTCTTGGTGAAAAATCCCAAAATTTGATGAAAAATTTGAAAATTTTGCATTTTTCTAACTTTGAAGCTCTCTGCTTGTAAGGAAATGGATATTCCAAATATTTTTTTTTATTCACATATACAATGACCGAGATTTATCAAACTGTGTGAGAGATAAAATAGAGAGATTTTCCCACAGCAGCCAATCACAGCTCAGCTAACAAGCTGAGGTAAAGTGAAACCTGAGCTGTGATTGGTTCTTGTGGGAAAATCCCTCTACTTTTTCTCTCACACAGTTTGATAAATCTGGGCCAATATGTCTACTTTATGTTTGCATCATAAAATTGATGTGTTTTTACTTTTGGAAGACACCAGAGGGCTTCAAAGTTCAGCAACAATTTTCCAATTTTTCACAAAATTTTGAAACTCGCTTTTTTTCATGGACCAGTTCAGGTTTGAAGTGGATTTGAAGGGTCTTCATATTAGAAATACCCCATAAATTACCCCATTATAAAAACTGCACCCCCCAAAGTATTCAAAATGACATTCAGTAGGCGTTTTAACCCTTTAGGGGTTTCACAGGAATAGCAGCAAAGTGAAGGAGAAAATTCACAATCTTCATTTTTTACACTCGCATGTTCTTCTAGACCCAATTTTTGAATCTTTGCAAGGGGTAAAAAGGAGAAAATTTTTACTTGTATTTGAAACCCAATTTTTCTCGAGTAAGCACATACCTCATATGTCTATGTTAATTGTTTGCATATGTTAAAAAAACAAAAAAAAAACAATTTTACCTAAAATACTTGGTTTCCCAAAAGTTTTACATTTTTAAAAAGGGTAATAGCAGAAAATACCCCCCAAAATGTGATGCCCAATTTCTCCCGATTCAGAAAACACCCCATATGGGGGTGAAAAGTGCTCTGCTGGCGCACTTCAGGTCTCAGAAGAGAAGGAGTCACATTTGGCTTTTTTTAAGGAAATTTTGCTCTGGGGGCATGCCGCATTTAGGAAGCCCCTATGGTGCCAGGACAGCAAAAAAAAAAAAACACATGGCATACCATTTTGGAAACTAGACCCCTCGGGGAACGTAACAAGGGGTAAAGTGAACCTTAATACCCCACAGGTGTTTCACAACTTTTGCATATGTAAAAAAAAAAAAAAAAAATTACCTAAAATGCTTGGTTTCCCAAAACATTTTCATTTTTACAAAGGGTTAAAGCAGAAAATACCCCCCAAAATTTGAAGCACAATTTCTCCCGATTCAGAAAACACCCCATATGGGGGTGAAAAGTGCTCTGCTGGCGCACTACAGGTCTCAGAAGAGAAGGAGTCACATTTGGCTTTTTGAAAGCAAATTTTGCTCTGGGGGCATGCCGCATTTAGGAAGCCCCTATGGTGCCAAACAGCAAACACATGGCATACTATTTTGGAAACTAGACCCCTCAGGGAATGTAACAAGGGGTTAAGTGAACCTTAATACCCCACAGGTGTTTCACGACTTTTGCATATGTAAAAAAAAATTTTTTTTTTACCTAAAATGTTTCTTTTCCCAAAAATTTTACATTTTTAAAAAGGGTAAAAGCAGAAAATACCCCCCAAGATTTGGAACACAATTTCTCCCGAGTACGGCGATACCCCTATATGTGACCCTAAACTGGGCTCCAAAGTGAGAGCGCCATGCGCATTTGAGGCTTAAATTTGGGATTGCATAGGGGTGGACATAGGGGTATTCTACGCCAGTGATTCCCAAACAGGGTGCCTCCAGCTGTTGTAAAACTCCCAGCATGCCTTGACAGTCAGTGGCTGTCTGGTAATATTGGGAGTAGTTGTTTTGCAACAGCTGGAGGCTCCGTTTTGGAAACCGTGGCGTACCAGACGTTTTTCATTTTTATTGCGGAGGGGAGGGGGGCTGTGCAGGGGTATGTGTATATGTAGTGTTTTTTTACTTTTTATTTTATTTTGTGTTAGTGTAGTGTAGTGTTTTTAGGGTACAGTCGCACGGGCGGGGGTTCACAGTAGTTTCTCGCTAGCAGTTTGAGCTGCGGCAGAAAATTTGCCGCAGCTCAAACTTTCAGCCCGATACTTACTGTAAACCTCCGCCCATGTGAGTGTACCCTGTACATTCACATTGGGGGGGGGGAACATCCAGCTGTTGCAAAACTACAACTGCCAGCATGCGCTGACAGACTATACATGCTGAGAGTTTTAGTTTTGCAACAGCTGTAGGCACACTGGTTATGTATCACTGAGTTTATGACCTTACTCAGTGTTTCAAAACCAGTGTGCCTCCAGCTGTTGCAAAACTACAACTCCCAGCATGTACGGTGCATGGTGTAAGGTGACTGCTGGGAGTTGTAGTTTGCAACAGCTGGAGGCACACCGGTCGTGAAACACTGAGTTAGGTAAAAAAAACTCTGAGTTTCACAACCAGTGTGCCTTCAGCTGTTGCAAAACTGCAACTCTCAGCAGTCACCGACAGCCAATGGGCATGCTGGGAGTTGTAGTTATGCAACCAGCAGATGAACCACTACAACTCCCAGCATGCATTTTAGCTGTTTGTGCAAGCTGGGAGTTGTAGTTATACAACAGCTGAAGGTACACTTTTCCATAGAAAAAATGTGCCTGCAGCTGTTGCAAAACCATAAGTCCCAGCATGCCCATAAGGGAATGCTGGGAGTTGTGGTGGTCTGCCTCCTGCTGTTGCATAACTACAGCTCCCAGCATGCCCTTTTTGCACGCTGGGAGCTGTTGCTAAGCAACAGCAGGAGGCTGTCACTCACCTCCTGCTGCTGCTCCGTCGCAGGACAGTCCCTCGCCGCGGCCGTCGCTCCTGGGACCCCGATCCCAACAGGGACGCCGGGGACCGGGGTCCCCAGCACCCGGGGTGCCTATCCCGCACCCGCTCACGTCCGCCGGAAGAGGGGCGGTGCAGGAGTGACACCCGCAGCAGGCGCCCTGATTGGTCGGCCGGTAAACCGGCCGACGAATCAGGGCGATCGTGAGGTGGCACCAGTGCCACCTCACCCCTGCTGGCCCTGGCCGATCAGCCAGTAATTCCGGGTCGCCGGGTCACTGGATACCCGATTGACCCGGAATCGCCGCAGATCGCTGGACTGAATTGTCCAGCGATCTGCGGCATCGCCGACATGGGGGGGCATAATGACCCCCCTGTGCGATATGCCGGGATGCCTGCTGAATGATTTCAGCAGGCATCCGGCTCCGGTCCCCAACCGGCTAGCGGTGGGGACCGGAATTCCCACGGGCGTATGGATACGCCCTGCGTCCTTAAGGACTCGGAATGCAGGGCGTATCCATACGCCCTGCGTCCTTAAGAGGCTAAAGGGGTACTCCGGTGAAAACCTTTTTTCTTTTAAATCAACTGGTGGCAGAAAGTTAAACATATTTGTAAATTACTTCTATTAAAAAATCTTAATCCTTCCTGTACTTATTAGCTGCTGAATACTACAGAGGAAATTCTTTTCTTTTTGGAATGCTCTCTGATGACATCACTAGCACAGTTCTCTCTGCTGACGTTATTATAATAATAACGCTTTATTTATTGTTGTCCTTAGTGGGATTTGAACCCAAGTCCCCAGTACTGCAAGGCAGAGAGCACTGTGCTCGTGATGTCATCAGTGTTCCAAAAAGAAAGGAATTTCCTCTGTAGTATTCAGCAGCTAATAAGTACTGTAAGGATTAAGATTTTTAATAGAAGTAATTTACAAATATGTTTAACTTTCTGCCACCAGTTGATATAAAAGAAAAAAGGTTTTCACCAGAGTACCCCTTTAATAAAGACTGTACAGACAGTCAAAATGTTGCATCGCTGTTTATGAGGAAATAAACTACACTTGCTTCACTTGAAATCGGAGTGTTATGGGATATTTACATTGTTCTACCTACAACTGTTGCCTGTGACCTAGGCTGTGATTGGACCAGCTTGCACCCATAGCAACCACTGTACATCGTATGGTAGTGCTGTTCCTGTCTACTTTTATGTATCCTTGGTCTTGGAGCCTGCACCCACCACTTCCTCCTCTTCGGGTCTGCCACTGCCAGAGGGCCCTCGGCAAAGAGGAGGCCTGTCCAGCACACTTGCTCAATAATGGGCAGTTCCAGGCAAGCGGGCTCTGTGAGTGTGCTTGGCCAGCAGCATGATGCCTGTTTTCTATTGGCCACATGCCGTTCCTATATTAGGCAGGTATATTCATATGTATATACAGTATGTTTTTCTATGTATGTATGTGATACCATGATTGCATTTTTTCACTAAATTGTATTGCTTTATTCAACTTTTGTATAAATAGATTGCTAATGATTAATAATTGATATGTACATGTGACTCACATAAATATGGGCACACATTGTCACTATTTATGCTTAATAAATACTGTACAGACGGTCAAAATGTTGCATCGCTGTTTATGAGGAAATAAACTACACTTGCTTCACTTGAAATCGGAGTGTTATGGGATATTTACATTGTTCTACAACTGTTGCCTGTGACCTAGGCTGTGATTGGACCAGCTTGCACCCATAGCAACCACTGTACATCGTATGGTAGTGCTGTTCCTGTCTACTTTTATGTATCCTTGGTCTTGAAGCCTGCACCCTCCACTTCCTCCTCTTCGGGTCTGCCAACCCGTGTTAGAAGGATGGATCCGGCCACCATGGCATCTGGTATTTTGAGCACTGTGGAAGGTGATGCCTCCTTTCTGCATGCTCCTTCATCATTGGACTTACAGAGGCAATATGAAGCTGAGACCAAAAGACTGCTATCATTGAAATTGCATCTCATTACACTTAGTGAGTACTACAGGTCCCAGAGTATCACTCGAGGCATGAGGGTGCATCTACAAGACAACGCATGAAAGGGAGATACTGATTTCTGCATGA
Source organism: Hyla sarda (assembly GCF_029499605.1). Lineage (NCBI taxonomy): Eukaryota > Metazoa > Chordata > Amphibia > Anura > Hylidae > Hyla > Hyla sarda. Next base: position 466,571,271 of record NC_079189.1, read on the forward strand.
GGTATAAATCCATAGCTAAAAAGTTTGCCTTGGATCTTATCATTCTCAATATTGCATTTCTTTAAAAAGATATCTCTGTTACTAATGCTAAAGTCACAACCATGGAAGCTACCCGAAGACTGTGCTATCTGAGAAAGATTCCTCTAAACTCTGCTCTAAACAATCCACCTTTTTGGGCAAATTAAAAACAGAACAAGAGAACATCAAAAGACACAAAAGGTTCTGGGATTCCCAGAATTATTTGATCTGTCGAGTATGTAACTAGGGGAACCAGTCTGCTGGATCCAGAAAGACCAGACGCCAAAGGGATCAATCTAATACCCCACGCCAGACTACACGTTCTCAAGATTCTGCTTCTTCCACTTCTCCAGCACAAAATTATTTTTTTAGGGGTATGCCAGAAAAACAACAACCACCCATCAGAAGGACAGGCAGCCACTGGGGGCGATCCCGCAAAAAACAGCAGTCAGCGCGTGGCGAGAACAAATCAACAGAAGTCGAGAGATTTGAAAAAACTGTGGTAAATATCTCTTCCATTACTTTATCTGAGTCACAATGCAAATTATTGTCAGAGGGACTGAGCTTTTGTCCGTTTAGCCAAGTTAATTGGTTTTAACTGGAATTAGACTGCATCCAGTTCTTCAGGAAATTGAGACTTAAAGTCTGGTTTCACAATAATCCGCCTGGCGTTTGTACACATACAAATGTACCTAATTCACAATTTCGTGCATGTGATTTTGTTGTTAAAATTCCTAGTACCTTTTCTCCTCGGGTTCATTCACCCATTATTGATACATTCTGCACACTGGTGAAAAAAGACATAGAGTCACTCAGGGTCACTGATGACTCTTTTAACACATGTAGACAATCATGGGCTGTATATCTTTTCAAATAAATTCCATCACTCACATTTAGATGGTTCGCATTTTTTTCGGTTTATTCAAGTCTTTCAGCAGTTACATCTGCATCATTCGATAGGATGTCGGCACACATCCAGTCTAGCAGAGGTCTTAACGCACTAGCAGGGACCCATCAGGGTCATGACGCGACGTTTCAGGGGACCTCCCTCTTACTCATGCGTATTAGATCCTGGCTATCCAAGGGAGGATATAGGAATCTCACACCTGGTCTTACCAATCAATTGGTCTCAGGTAAAGGAATGTGTTTTTTTTTCTATGTGTTTTATCCAAATGGACATCTATTAAATTATTGTTGTAAAATATATGTGAGATTTCCAATCATATCCTAGGATATAACCTATAGTTTCATTACAAGAAGGCTTTATAACTATAAACTTCATTTAAACCTGATGGGGAAGTCGTTTCCATATAACTAATCTAATAGGTTTCCCTTTGCAAGAGACGCGTGCGGTTTTGAACGTCATTCGTCTCTGTGTGAATTTGTTCTAAAATTTGCCAACGGAGTTCATTCACATTGTGCTTTGCATCTAAGAAGTGTCTCGCTACTGTTGTCCCGCTATATTTAGTGGATTCACCTACTGTTTTAGTTGTTAATGCTTTTCTAATATTGTTTTTATGTTCCCCTATCCTTGTTTTAATTTTTCTACTAGCCTGACCAATATAGTTTTTACCGCACGGGCATTTCAACATGTAAATTACGTTTTCCGTGTCGCATGTGAAGAAACCGCGACAGGGGATCTTTAAACCTTTTTTTAGGGTGGTGGATATTATCACCTTTTATTATATTATTACAATGGGGACGTGATAAGCAAGGACATGTACCTTTTCGTTTACTTCCTAAGAATGTCTGATAATCTTTTTTCTTTTTTGCAATATCACCTCGTATTACCATATTGCCTATAGTTTTTCCTCTGTTGTGTATAAACATGGGTGGTTCTTTAAACAATTTCCCATATTTTGGGTCAGATTTTAATATTCCCCAGTATTTGTTAATAGTTTTTTTTAATTAAATTAGTGTGTCTATCGTACGTACCAATGTACATTACTCTGTCATTTTTCCTTTCTTTTTCTCTTTTTTCTTTAATAGATCTGCTCTGTCTAGAACGGATACTTCTTCTTCTACTTTTTTTTAGTTCTTTATTAGAATATCCTCTATTTTCAAATTTTTTAATTTTTTTATTTTTTTCATATTCATCATTTTTATTAATTATTCTTTTCGCTCTAATATATTGGCTTGACTCTTTTAACACATGCAAACATTACCCATGACCAAATAATTGCCATTAATGAACTTGTCCATGATCACAATCCTATCATCAAGCCTGCTGATAAAGGGGGTGCGTTTGTTATCGTGGACAGTTCAAAATATATCGCCGAGGTCATGAGACAACTGGGAGATGTGTCCACTTATGTATTACTACAGAAAGACCCCAAACATGATATCCAGAGAAAAATGTATATGCTGTTGGTGGAAACATAAAATTCAGAGATCACAGACAGAGCATTGTTTATTTTTTTGACGGTATTGTTTCTTATTACACATATGATATACTTTCTCCCAAAGATTCACATATCTTTAATTGACCCCCTGGAAGACCTATTGTCTCTGGGCGGAGGTCACTCACGAGTCACATTTCTATTTTTCTAGATCAACTTTTGCATCCTTATGCACAGAGGGCTCTTTCTTATATCAAGGATACCTCTGATTTTCAGAAAAAAATTTAAAACATCACAGTACCTGACAACACCATACTAGCCTCTCTGGATGTCACAAGACTATATACATCTATTCCCCATTCCTTGGGAATACAGGCGATACACACCAGTACAAATCACTCTCATCAAAATTGGTCTTACTATGTAATTATTTTATGATTAATGACAGCTTCTATATTCAGACATCGGGTATGGCCGTAGATGTGGCGCCTACCTACGCCATTGTGGTCATGGCTGACTTGATGGAGACATCGTCCTATGCATCCCACCACACCAGACACATGTTGACGTGGTGGAGGTACATCAACAATGTTTTCCTCCTTTGGACTGGCACTGAAACACAACTGCTTGATTTTTTGATTTTTTTTTTAATGGAATTAATGGACACATACAATTTACTCAGACACATTCTACAACGTCAGTACAATTTCTGGATACTTTAGTCATCTTACAAAACAGTAAACTCAGTACCGAGTTATATGTCAAATCCACTGACCGTAACTCCATTTTACGTTATGAGAGTCATCACCCACGCCCCATGGTAAAATTGCTCCCAACTAGTCAAATGTTAAGGGCCCGACGGATTATTAGTGTTGAACACAAGGTCGAGCCAGCACTTAACAAAATGGTACACAACTTAATTGAAAGAAGGTATCCCAAATCTCTGGTTTTGATAAGTAAAGAGCAAACTATTACATTTAACTGTGCACAGTTATTGCATGAACCCTGACCAAAATAAAACTGCCAGCAACCGTATCAGCTTCGTGTCTACATACAACAATAAATCTAACTCTATTGCCGAGTGATCAATAAAATTGGGACATAGTTAAGGACAGCTTTACTAACATCAATGAGTTCCAATGTAATCCCCTTATGTCATATTGTAGACCCCCGAACCTGCGGGACAAGCTTGTTAAAACGGATGTGTCTCGACAAGCTCAATTAACAGGAGACTGCATACGGGTTTCCTCCAAACATTCTCCCAGCCCTCTGGCAGGGAGTACATGGTGTGCTCTGTGGTGGCCATTGTTTCTGTGATGCTTTGTCTGTGGGGTGGTGCAGCCCAGAGCCAGGGGCTTGGTTGGGCAGCAGTGGGGCTGCCTGGCCACTGTCTCGGAGGCAGTGGTCACCGCCCGATGCTACACCAGTGTTAAGTTAGTGACCCACTCTAACTAGGTGGCCTTGACGTGGTGAGTGGGCTTGTACTTTTTGATCAAAATGTATACTAACAACATGTTAGTTTATTAAATTATGCTGAGAAGCAAGTAGATCAAAATACAAATGGTGAATGTGCGGTTATGTTTCTCTATTTGTGTTGGACAAGCTCAGTGGGACAACAAAAGTATTTGACCATTGCCAATAAAGGCAGTTACCCCTGCCGTAACTGCATCAATTGCATACGTATGAACAAACATGGAACTACAAGATTAGGTGGTATCTGACATGTACATCCACATTAGTGGTGTATGTATATTGATTTGTCCATGTAATCTCCTGTGTGTGGGGGAGACGACACTGGATTTCAGAACACGCTTTAACCATCACAGGAATACAATCCGCAAAAGCGTATGGATCTGCCAGTATCAAAAGATTTTATTGAGGCGGGACACAGTGAGAATGATCTTAGGTTCACCCTCTTGAATCATGTGCCAGTTGGGGGCGACAGAGTGAGCAGACTAAAACGGTGTGAATTGAAATGGATCCATAAATTAGGTTCTCTCCGCCCACATTGTCTTAATGTAGATTTTACGGTTACACCAGGGATTTACATAATCCAGTGTTATCTTTTTAACTCACTCTCTAGAATGACAATGAGGGGCATTTACTAATCTTTTACTATGTAGTCTGGTTTTTACCCTGTTTTTTTCTACTTAATTTTTGACTATGTGCGACAAATTTACTAAATTGTTGAACAGCATTAATAAATTTGGCACACATAGGCAAAAGTGGGAAATTTACTTCATGTAGTAGAAAAAATAGTCTGTACCTTTTTCCTGCTGTCTGAATAGGTTTGGCTGCTAGGTTTCCTTCTGGATCTTTTGTTTTTGAGTTTTTTTTTTAGCTTTTTCACCACATCTAAATAATTCAATAACTACAGTGGTCCCAGGACAACCATTGTAAGTTGAAACCATTGTATGTTGAGACCATAACTCTATGGAAACGTGGTAATTGGTTCTAAAGGCACCAAAATGTCATCCAAAATAGGAAAAAGTGACAAAGAAAAATAAGTAGATAACTAATATAGATAAAGCAAATCCTTACATATAAAAGTAATAAAGATCTGCTGGGAGCTGTAAATCACTGTCTATGTCAGTGTTTCCCAAGCAGGGAGCCTCCAGCTGTTGCAAAACTATAAAGATGATGAGATTTCACTAAAGCAGTAGGTATGCTGCTATTTACAAGAGGGTTGGATGCCATAACCTTGATGGGTGGTGAGAGATAAAAGGGAAACATGTTTTCATCTTTCAGGAACAATATACAGGTACAGAGCCCAGGCTCTCTCAGGCTTTGCCATTTTCTCCTGCACATAGCATGCTAAGCCCACGCCCAAGCTGTAATTCATCTTTGGTGTCTAGTACTAGAGATGGAATTCCCCAAACAACATTCAGCAGAGAGCAGTTTGTAGGAAAGTGACCTTAGGGGTGTACAGCTATTTTTCTGGGGTAAGGAGTATTTTGGTAAATTGATTTACAAATATGTTAGGAATTACATAGGTAAAGTGTACCTGGCACTTAAAAAGCTTTTGACATGTCCTAGAGACATGTCAAAAATTTTGAACAGTGGCGGTCTAAGTGATCAGCAATCCACCGATCTAAAGTCCATGTGGCTTCTACATGCTCTGTGTAATGTGGACGAGACATGCTCCATAGAGTTACACAGAGAGTGTCTCTTGAACATGTGACACAGAGCCAGGAGAGAATGCGCTGAGTGCAGACACCTCCCACTATGAACACTCAACCGATTAAAACTTTTGATATGTCTCCAGGACATGTCAAAAGTTTTTTCAAGTGACAGTGACCATTTAAGCATGTGGCACTCCCCCAATGCATTGCCTTTTTTTTTTTTTTTAACTAAGAAATCATCAGAATGTTGAACTTAGCTTTAGATACAGAAGTAAAAGCATAACTCAAAGTCATTACTAATAATAGGTACCTGCAAAGTTACTCAGCTCTTCATGTATGCTGTGAAGTGTCTAAAAATGTTAGAAGTTAGAGCTTCCTTATATAAAAAGTGAGAGATCCCAATGTAATTCAGTCCTATAATATGACATAAAATAATAATACATGCCACCAGTATAATTAGGGTTGCCTTCAATATGCAATCTGCCAATGTCAGCAATACAATTCCTCTTCCAGCTACAGTAACCCAATATAAATGACATCCTGCTTACAGTGCTGTCCAAGTGTAAAAGGGTGTCCTGAGGGAAACAGATAAGCCTGAGTGTATGATAGCACAATATATCTCATCCTGCGTTAGTGTGCCCACAGGAAGGCTCCCAGCTGCTGCGTTGTTGTAACCCTCATGCATAACCTTAGGGATCTTCATGTGTAAACATTTTTTTCCTGACCAAGTCTGTGCCATTGTACCACAGCAGCCATACTGTGAGACCTCCATACTAAACAAGACCTATCAACCCACTGGAAAGGAACAGCAGGCTACTAAGATTTTACACAAATTAATAGATAGTATTGAGTTAAAACTAGTGATAAAATAACTCATTTCTGTCATATTGCTGTCACTGTACCAGGGCCACAATAAATGTCATATACAATTTTATTGAACTGCAGTCCAGAGGAGTGCATTGAAGTGCATGCAGCTCAAAATGTTCTAATATTTATAATGTAGTTCAAATTTATTAAAAGTAGCCCACAATGTTGTAGAATAATAAAAGAAGTCATACTTATCTTACTGATCCCCTGCTGCTCAACTACAAGTGTTTCCTGGGTCCCCAGTGCTATGCCCAGGTCCCTTTCTTCATGAATAGGAAGCCAGAAGTCCTGAATGGCAAAGGGACTTAACAAGCATTGGAACAGCAGGGGATCAGTAAGGTGAATACTACTTCTTTAATTCTTCAATTTTTAAGCTTGTTTTGTTTTTATAAAATTGTAAGGGATTGGACAACCCTTATAAAATTGGAAAGTAATGCTACAGTAATATGTGTTCACAGTCCTATAACTAAATAAAAACACAACTGGCACAGAAATATGCACTATAAATTATTAATTATTATTTTTTTCTTCAGGTTCAAGGTCTTATGCGGTATTGGACCATTCCGAGGGAGTTATATTTTTGTTCAGCATGTCCGCATCAATCTTTGCTAAGGGGGGTTGTTTATAACGTAAGGCAAATTGTTATGACTTTGTTTAATTTGCAAAATGAGAGGAATGTAAAATCTGAAAAAGCTAAGAAAAAATCTTTATGTGCCCTGGAAGAGATAACATTATTCTTATTTTACTGAAGTGCCATCTACTGGTGATTTTGAGAAATTACACTTCTGAAATACTTATTGGTCCCCAGTGTAGTAGTAGTAGTAGTAATAATAATTTCTTTATTCATATGGCACCAACATTGTCAGCAGCGCTTTACAGAGCTTATAATCACTCACATCAGTCTCTGTTTCTAATGGTGCTCACAATATATATTCCAAATTAACATTGGGAAAATAAGCTCCAAGCAGAGGTTGCCCTGAGTTTTGAATCCAGGACCTCAGTACTGTAAAGCAACAGTTGATTAAGCACAGGTGTGTGTGTGTGTGTGAGTGAGTGAAACCGCCCATCGGCCAGTTGTTGTATCCGTTACCTAAGATGGAATAAGGTAAGCATTGCTGGTAATCTGAGAGCCTCTATATCCTTCTTCACATTTGGATTGCATTTGTCTGTTCTGCATGAGCACCGGGAAGGAAGCGAACAGTGGTGAACTGTGAGTGTTTGCTACAATACACATGAAGGCTGTATGAGGTGCGGTAGTGCCGACTATACCTTCATTCTCTTGTGCACTTAAGTCTATAGATGTTACGCCGAGCGCTCCGGGTCCCCGCTCCTCCCCGGAGCGCTCGCTACACTCTCGCTACTGCAGCGCCCCCGTCAGATCCACTGACCGGGTGCGCTGCGATACCGCCTCCAGCCGGGATGCGATTCGCGATGCGGGTGGCGCTCGCTCGCGATGCGCACCCCGGCTCCCGTACCTGACTCGCTCTCCGTCGGTCCTGTCCCGGCGCGCGCGGCCCCGCTCCCTAGGGCGCGCGCGCGCCGGGTCTCTGCGATTTAAAGGGCCACTGCGCCGCTGATTGGCGCAGTGGTTCTAATTAGTGTGTTCACCTGTGCACTCCCTATGTATACCTCACTTCCCCTGCACTCCCTCGCCGGATCTTGTTGCCATCGTGCCAGTGAAAGCGTTTCCTTGTGTGTTCCTAGCCTGTGTTCCAGACCTCCTGCCGTTGCCCCTGACTACGATCCTTGCTGCCTGCCCCGACCTTCTGCTACGTCCGACCTTGCTTTTGTCTACTCCCTTGTACCGCGCCTATCTTCAGCAGTCAGAGAGGTTGAGCCGTTGTTAGTGGATACGACCTGGTTACTACCGCCGCAGCAAGACCATCCCGCTTTGCGGCGGGCTCTGGTGAACACCAGTAGTGACTTAGAACCGGTCCACTAGCACGGTCCACGCCAATCCCTCTCTGGCACAGAGGATCCACCTCCTGCCAGCCGGCATCGTGACAGTAGATCCGGCCATGGATCCCGCTGAAGTTCCTCTGCCAGTTGTCGCCGACCTCACCACGGTGGTCGCCCAGCAGTCACAACAGATAGCGCAACAAGGCCACCAGCTGTCTCAACTGACCGTGATGCTACAGCAGCTACTACCACAGCTTCAGCAATCATCTCCTCCGCCAGCTCCTGCACCTCCTCCGCAGCGAGTGGCCGCCTCAGGCCTACGACTATCCTTGCCGGATAAATTTGATGGGGACTCTAAGTTTTGCCGTGGCTTTCTTTCACAATGTTCCCTGCACTTGGAGATGATGTCGGACCAGTTTCCTACTGAAAGGTCTAAGGTGGCTTTCGTAGTCAGCCTTCTGTCTGGAAAAGCTCTGTCATGGGCCACACCGCTCTGGGACCGCAATGACCCCGTCACTGCCTCTGTACACTCCTTCTTCTCGGAAATTCGAAGTGTCTTTGAGGAACCTGCCCGAGCCTCTTCTGCTGAGACTGCCCTGCTGAACCTGGTCCAGGGTAATTCTTCCGTTGGCGAGTACGCCGTACAATTCCGTACTCTTGCTTCAGAACTATCCTGGAATAATGAGGCCCTCTGCGCGACCTTTAAAAAAGGCCTATCCAGCAACATTAAAGATGTTCTGGCCGCACGAGAAATTCCTGCTAACCTTCATGAACTCATTCATCTAGCCACTCGCATTGACATGCGTTTTTCCGAAAGGCGTCAGGAGCTCCGCCAGGATATGGACTTTGTTCGCACGAGGCGTTTTTTCTCCCCGGCTCCTCTCTCCTCTGGTCCTCTGCAATCCGTTCCTGTGCCTCCCGCCGTGGAGGCTATGCAAGTTGACCGGTCTCGCCTGACACCTCAAGAGAGGACACGACGCCGCATGGAGAATCTCTGCCTGTACTGTGCCGGTACCGAACACTTCCTGAAGGATTGTCCTATCCGTCCTCCCCGCCTGGAAAGACGTACGCTGACTCCGCACAAAGGTGAGACAGTCCTTGATGTCAACTCTGCTTCTCCACGTCTTACTGTGCCTGTGCGGATATCTGCCTCTACCTTCTCCTTCTCTACTATGGCCTTCTTGGATTCCGGATCTGCAGGAAATTTTATCTTGGCCTCTCTCATCAACAGGTTCAACATCCCAGTGACCAGTCTCGCCAGACCCCTCTACATCAATTGTGTTAACAATGAAAGATTGGACTGTACCATACGTTACCGCACGGAGCCCCTCCTAATGTGCATCGGACCTCATCACGAAAAAATTGAGTTTTTGGTCCTCCCCAATTGCACTTCCGAAATTCTCCTTGGACTACCATGGCTTCAACACCATTCCCCAACCCTGGATTGGTCCACAGGGGAGATCAAGAGCTGGGGTACCTCTTGTTTCAAGGACTGCCTTAAACCGGTTCCCAGTACTCCCTGCCGTGACCCTGTGGTTCCCCCGGTAACCGGTCTCCCTAAGGCCTATATGGACTATGCTGACGTATTTTGCAAAAAACAAGCTGAGACTCTACCTCCTCACAGGCCTTATGACTGTCCTATTGACCTCCTCCCGGGCACTACTCCACCCCGGGGCAGAATTTATCCTCTGTCCGCCCCAGAGACTCTTGCTATGTCCGAGTACATCCAGGAGAATTTAAAAAAGGGCTTTATCCGCAAATCCTCCTCTCCTGCCGGAGCTGGATTTTTCTTTGTGTCCAAAAAAGATGGCTCCCTACGTCCTTGCATTGACTACCGCGGACTTAATAAAATCACGGTAAAGAACCGCTACCCCCTACCTCTTATCTCTGAACTCTTTGATCGCCTCCAAGGTGCCCACATCTTTACCAAACTGGACTTAAGAGGTGCTTATAATCTCATCCGCATCAGGGAGGGGGATGAATGGAAAACGGCATTTAACACTAGAGATGGACACTTTGAGTATCTGGTCATGCCCTTTGGCCTGTGCAACGCCCCTGCCGTCTTCCAAGACTTTGTTAATGAAATTTTTCGTGATCTCTTATATTCCTGTGTTGTTGTGTATCTGGACGATATTCTGATTTTTTCTGCCAACCTAGAAGAACACCGCCAGCATGTCCGCATGGTTCTTCAGAGACTTCGTGACAATCAACTTTATGCCAAAATGGAGAAATGTCTGTTTGAATGTTAATCTCTTCCTTTCCTAGGATACTTGGTCTCTGGCCAGGGACTACAAATGGATCCAGACAAACTCTCTGCCGTCTTAGATTGGCCACGCCCCTCCGGACTCCGTGCTATCCAACGTTTTTTGGGGTTCGCCAATTATTACAGACAATTTATTCCACATTTTTCCACCATTGTGGCTCCTATCGTGGCTTTAACCAAGAAGAATGCCAATCCTAAGTCATGGCCTCCTCAAGCGGAAGACGCCTTTAAACGGCTCAAGTCTGCCTTTTCTTCTGCTCCCGTGCTCTCCAGACCTGACCCATCTAAACCCTTCCTATTGGAGGTTGATGCCTCCTCAGTAGGAGCTGGAGCAGTTCTTCTACAAAAAAATTCTTCCGGGCATGCTGTTACTTGTGGTTTTTTTTCTAGGACCTTCTCTCCGGCGGAGAGGAACTACTCCATCGGGGATCGAGAGCTACTGGCCATTAAATTAGCACTTGAGGAATGGAGGCATCTGCTGGAGGGATCAAAATTTCCAGTTATTATTTACACCGATCACAAGAATCTCTCCTATCTCCAGTCTGCCCAACGGCTGAATCCTCGCCAGGCCAGGTGGTCTCTGTTCTTTGCCCGGTTTAATTTTGAAATTCACTTTCGCCCTGCCGATAAGAACATTAGGGCCGATGCTCTCTCTCGTTCCTCGGATGCCTCGGAAATAGAGCTCTCTCCGCAACACATCATTCCTCCTGACTGCCTGATCTCCACTTCTCCAGCCTCCATCAGGCAAACTCCTCCAGGGAAGACCTTCGTCTCTCCACGCCAACGCCTCGGAATCCTCAAATGGGGTCACTCCTCCCATCTCGCAGGCCATGCGGGCATCAAGAAATCCTTGCAACTCATCTCTCGTTTCTATTGGTGGCCGACTCTGGAGACGGATGTTGTTGATTTTGTGCGGGCCTGCACTGTCTGTGCCCGGGATAAGACTCCTCGCCAGAAGCCTGCTGGTCTTCTTCATCCTCTGCCTGTCCCCGAACAGCCTTGGTCTCTGATTGGTATGGACTTTATTACAGACTTACCCCCATCCCGTGGCAACACTGTTGTTTGGGTGGTCGTTGATCGATTTTCCAAGATGGCACATTTTATTCCTCTTCCTGGTCTTCCTTCAGCGCCTCAGTTGGCAAAACAATTTTTTGTACACATTTTTCGTCTTCACGGGTTGCCCACGCAGATTGTCTCGGATAGAGGCGTCCAATTCGTGTCAAAATTCTGGAGGGCTCTCTGTAAACAACTCAAGATTAAATTGAACTTTTCTTCTGCTTATCATCCTCAATCCAATGGGCAAGTAGAAAGAATTAACCAAGTCCTGGGTGATTATTTACGGCATTTTGTTTCTTCCCGCCAGGATGACTGGGCAGATCTTCTACCATGGGCCGAATTCTCGTACAACTTCAGAGTCTCTGAATCTTCTTCCAAATCCCCATTTTTCGTGGTGTACGGCCGTCACCCTCTTCCCCCCCTCCCTACTCCCTTGCCCTCTGGTTTGCCCGCTGTGGATGAAATAACTCGTGATCTTTCCACCATATGGAAAGAGACCCAAAATTCTCTCTTACAGGCTTCATCACGCATGAAGAAGTTTGCTGATAAGAAAAGAAGAGCTCCCCCCATTTTTTCTCCCGGAGACAAGGTATGGCTCTCCGCTAAATATGTCCGCTTCCGTGTTCCCAGCTACAAATTGGGACCACGCTATCTTGGCCCTTTCAAAATTTTGTGCCAGATTAATCCTGTCTCTTATAAACTTCTTCTTCCTCCTTCTCTTCGTATTCCTAATGCCTTTCACGTTTCTCTTCTTAAACCACTCATCATCAACCGTTTCTCTCCCAAACTTGTTTCTCCCACTCCTGTTTCCGGCTCTTCGGACATCTTCTCCGTAAAGGAGATACTGGCCTCCAAGAAGGTCAGAGGGAAAACCTTTTTTTTAGTCGATTGGGAGGGCTGTGGTCCTGAAGAGAGATCCTGGGAACCTGAGGACAATATCCTAGACAAAAGTCTGGTCCTCAGGTTCTCAGGCTCTAAGAAGAGGGGGAGACCCAAGGGGGGGGGGGTACTGTTACGCCGAGCGCTCCGGGTCCCCGCTCCTCCCCGGAGCGCTCGCTACACTCTTGCTACTGCAGCGCCCCCGTCAGATCCACTGACCGGGTGCGCTGCGATACCGCCTCCAGCCGGGATGCGATTCGCGATGCGGGTGGCGCTCGCTCGCGATGCGCACCCCGGCTCCCGTACCTGACTCGCTCTCCGTCGGTCCTGTCCCGGCGCGCGCGGCCCCGCTCCCTAGGGCGCGCGCGCGCCGGGTCTCTGCGATTTAAAGGGCCACTGCGCCGCTGATTGGCGCAGTGGTTCTAATTAGTGTGTTTACCTGTGCACTCCCTATGTATACCTCACTTCCCCTGCACTCCCTCGCCGGATCTTGTTGCCATCGTGCCAGTGAAAGCGTTTCCTTGTGTGTTCCTAGCCTGTGTTCCAGACCTCCTGCCGTTGCCCCTGACTACGATCCTTGCTGCCTGCCCCGACCTTCTGCTACGTCCGACCTTGCTTTTGTCTACTCCCTTGTACCGCGCCTATCTTCAGCAGTCAGAGAGGTTGAGCCGTTGCTAGTGGATACGACCTGGTTACTACCGCCGCAGCAAGACCATCCCGCTTTGCGGCGGGCTCTGGTGAACACCAGTAGTGACTTAGAACCGGTCCACTAGCACGGTCCACGCCAATCCCTCTCTGGCACAGAGGATCCACCTCCTGCCAGCCGGCATCGTGACAATAGATTCATCTCGGCAGGGGTCAACTCCTGGGAAAAAAAGTGTGGGAACTTTTCCACTCATTGGCTGGTCTTGCAGGACTCCTACTAACAGGAATAGTGTTCCTGTTGTGGGAAAAGTGCAGAAGCTCAGTTCCCACGTGTTCCTGCAAGACTTGAGCCCTGCATCTCGGTCACATAGACACAATGCAGGGAAAGAAGTGCATGGCTACACGTCCTCCCAGCTACTTCTAACAGGCAGGCAGGGTCTGAGTGTTCCCAGGACAGGAAAACTTATTAAGGCTCTCTGTATGGGGCTGGGTACTATGGAAGTATACATTAGCGTTATTCCCCAATGTCTACCACTGCTGTAAAGCTCTACTTGGTCTTTGTCAAACATAGACTCCGGTGTAAAATGCACAGTGTACAGTTTTTTCTTTTACTTGGTCTGAGGATAGCACTGAAGTTTGTGTTATTCAATCCAGCAAATAACTGTGAACTGTTATACGGTAAATGTGGTGTGAGGATAGCTAAATTCAGTTTTTTGGGTTACTTTTCATAGAAAAAATGGTGATAATAAGAGATGAGTGAACCGAAGCTGACGAACCTGAATTTGTTACGAATTTCATGAAATAATCGATTTGCAACGAATGCGAATATCGCTGAGATTCTATAGCGCGAATCGCTTCACTAAACTTCATTTTACAGCGTACAGCTATTGAGACCTAAAATGGCGGATCTACATGTCAGTACATGGGGCAGGGGATTATGGGAGGGCGGGAAACTGCGGCAGGAATGAAGGTAGGTGGGATGACCCTGAATCACATGTGAGATGCAGCCTATCAGCATTAATTGACCCCTGTGATGTCACAGCCCCTATATAATCGACAGCCATCTTGCCTCTCTTCATTTCATCCATGCACTCAGAGAGGATGGGACAGCGTGTGTGTGAATTGCTTATACCACAGTGTTACACTGCAACTGCTAGTCACATCAGCATTAGGGAAAGACAGGAGTGCAGTGCTTTGGTGTTCTCACTGAGAAGGATCTTTGATATATAAACCTCCTATTCACGTTATTGAGCATTGCAGCAGAGAGGGGCAGATAGCTGTCAGCTGCCTCATACAGATCAACAAGCTGCCTGAACTTTATCAACCATCTTATCCCCTCATTTTCAGCGCAATTCAGTGTTTTTTTTTGCTCCACAAATCATCTGCTGCTCAGAATTGTCTATGTAGCCACGTGCACTTGCCCCATGTTATATGTATGGAAAACTACACAAGAGTTAAGAAAACGAGTCGGCAAACACATAAGTACAATTAGGACGGGGGCCGATACCCCATTAGCCCGCCATATTAGGTTGAGACATGCGAACAAACCTGACATAGTGAAATTTTGGGGCCTTCGCCAACTTAAGCTGGGCCCACGCAAGGGGAACGTTGATAGATTATTGCTACAAGAGGAGGCTAGGTGGATTTACCGCCTCAATACTAAGAACCCATGCGGTTTGAATGAGGACTTTACATATACAGCGTTCCTTGAGTGATATCATATTACATTGTATTACTTAGGAAACCCCATTTGATGGATGCTTCCAGACGCCCCAACACTATTTAGGTATATAGGTTGGATATCCTTATTGGATACAATTTTCTTTTAGTGATACCTCAAATAAATTAAATCTTATGACATTGATAACAACATAGTTACTTACCTGGGGGTGGCCGTCCGTTGTGGTGGTATGGTGGGTTGGAGTGGAGTGTCGTGGTTGGAACACAGTTGGCTGTTCTGATACCTATAGAGACAATATCATCGGCTGGTTATAGAATCTTGGAGCTAATCAAGTAGCCCCATAATAGCTGATTAATACTTACTCTGGTTGTTTTCGGACGTGGGACACTGGGGGATGGGGTGGAGATGGAGCCCACCGGAGCATCATGTTGACTGCAAGGAAAAGAGCATGTAGGAGATTAGAACCTACGGATCACCATAAGAATCAAGAATTAAATAATTGATAGACTGGTAACCTATCAGACAAACAGGTGACATATGTAGGTATACACCTATGGTGAGGACATATCATCAGGACCACGTATCTACCTGACTCAATTGTGTGAATAGTAGTTGAGCGTAGCCTGTACAGATACCAGGAGCCCGCTAACTACATTTCATATTCTGTTTTAAGAACTGCAGTATATATATTTCATCCCCCCTATGTCATCATTACAACACTCCATACCGGCCTTTACTGTATGAAAATAAGCCGAAGGGTTGTATAATGGAGCCATCTCCTGATGGCCCTTATGGGAATGCCCGCAGTCACCACCCTGCACCAGATACAGGTCTCAACAACAGCCAGACAGACACATATAGAACTGACTACCACCTCATACCAGACATAGCCTTAGAGATCAGCTTGACCGGCACATGCAGAGTTAACTCAGCGGTTCACATGGCAACTGCAAACAAATTAGACCCACTCACCTCGTCACGGGAGTGGATCCCTCTGACATGCGCAGAGTGGGTTGGAACTGGTGCTACCGGTGAAGTTTTCCCGCATGCGCGAAACAACGCGCAAGTACGGGACTAAGTATAGAGCTCTCGCGAGATTTAGGAAGTAAACAACGGCCACATGCCAAGATTGGCATAGGATTGGCCGCGGCAATACCGCGAGAAGCGTGAAAATGACGTCCCGCCCGCTGATTGGCCACTCCAGGGACAGGAAGTACCGGCCACCAGAGCCTTTATAAACACCTGTCGGACGTTTGGAAGCACAGTAGCCTCGCAACCCTTGACAAAGGTGATTCGTCACCGAAACGTCGGGGAGGCCTACAGTCTAAGTTTTAGTTAGCGTGGTACAGGGGAATTCTAGTAATAAAGGAGTGAGGGATAGCTGAGCACTAGTGGACACTGGAATCACCAGTGGTCCACAGAGTGGAATCCAATATATGCGCAGCTGCCCCGAACACCCCCTAGTGTGTGAATTCCTTTACACCTGACCATAAATATTCCCCTACCACTGCAGATTTTAACTTTTTTGGGGTCATATATTTTAATTAATACCAAATAAAGTAATTATTTTATAGGGAGGGTTCTAGTGAGGGTTGTCCCCATAAGGGGGTCACCCCTTATAGGTTGTTTATTGCCAATTTTGCCCTGAACACTCTCAGGGACACTTTTTTGAGTATTGACCATATATGGCAGCTGGTAACAGCAACTTTTTGTCCCGCTCAGAATTGTGTGACAGAGTGCAATTTAGGGTTTAATCCCTGTTTTTTTTTTTTTGTGATGCTGCACTGTTGGGTCCTGCTGCTGTTCACAAATAAGTTATTTTTCAGTGGACTGTAGTGCATTTGTCTGCCCTCATACGTGCATACCACATGACTACATCAAAGCAGTCTACTATTCTGTATCTGCAACAAGTCTAGATACAGGGAAAGTTTATTTAAAGGTAATGTTGTATTGTCACTTTACTTGGTACTTAATTGTATATTATTATGGGGTCTTACTGACGAGGGGTCCATCTATCTCTAGTGTGGATTCTGTGGGAGCTACATCAGTACCTTGGTTATCATCAGTGTACACACACGGAGGTAATCTGAACGTAAAGGCACATTTGAGTTAATACGCGATTTGAATTGATAAATTATAGTTCATCAATTTATATTATTGTATTTTCTTAAGCTAATAGGGGCCATTGCTGAGGAAGAAAATAATTGTATTTATTAGCCTATTTCATATCATATGGGCGCTCTTTGATGTACTCTGATATTCAGGTACTTTTCAAAATTATTCTATTCTCTGTGTTTAATTGTCTTTGTATTTGCATTCTGCTATCTGGTTTCTTTTGCTGTATGTGCTTAATGTGCCTGAGCCACATGTCTGTTTACTATTTATTATTAATTATTATTTATTATTTTCTATTTTTAGTCTGTCTGCTCTGAGTTTGTTTATTTATTAACGGCTATATGTCTTTTTGTCGCTTTCCTGCCTGTTTGCTTTTTTGCTTTTCAGGAAGTGGAACTAAACCTGGAGGTCATATCAAGGACCTTGGGTCTATTGGTTATCAAAGACACTATTGGAGACTATCTATGAAGAGGAATCCCACAGAAACTATATCGTACATTAATTAACCCTGCTTGCTGTGTGTTCTATGTGTTCATCCTGCCTGTTACACATTGAATAGAATAAGTTATAAGATATACTTCTCCACTGTTGGTCCGGGGTTTAAGTATAACCCCTGATGAACCGTGGACATATCTAACCCACGGGGAAACGCGTCGGGTTTGATAAGGGTGTTAAATAGGGAATCTACCCTGTTTTGAGTCTTTATGTATTGTAGACCGATGACTCTGTATCCATTTTATAGTAACTATAGGTTTTAACTGGATTTAATAAAAGTTGTTAAATTTTAGCTATTTTGGTTGGTTTTGCGTTAGTAATTAGCTAAATTGGATTTATGTTCCATATATCAGTGATTTGTTGTTTCTAGATACAGGGAAAGTCCTGACTCCTGTCAAAAGTAATCACCCGCTGGTGTTTTTAAAAAATACAGATTTTTTTCTGCGTATTGTTGCGCATATTTCTGCCCTCATCAGTGCATACCGCATACGTACATCCAAGTAGTGTACCATTTTGTACTTGTTAATCTGTCAAGGGTCTACATACTGTGAAAATCCAAACAATAGTACTCACCGGCTGGTGTTTTACAAAAAAACTGATTTTTTTCTGGGTATTGTTACGCATATTTTGGCCCTCATCAGTGCATACCGCATACGTACATCCAAGTAGTGTAACATTTTGTACCTGTTAATCTGTCAAGGGCCTACATACTGTGAAAGTCCAAACAATAGTATTCACCGGCTGGTGTTTTACAAAAATACAGATTTTTTGCTGCGTATTGTTGCGCATATTTCTGCACTCATCAGTGCATACCGCATACGTACATCTAATTAGTGAACCATTTTGTACCTGTTAATCTGTCAAGGGCCTACATACTGTGAAAGGACAGCCATAAGTAATCACCTGCTGCTGTTTTAGACAAATACTGTTTAAAGAGTAGTATAGCGTATTGTAATACCCTCATATACGCACTAAGTATGTCAGTCAGAGAAGTGCCAGGACGAGCACAGAGGAGTGGCAGAGGCCTAAATACTTCAGGCAGAGTTGGCAGCAGACTAGGGGCGAGTGGCAGCAGGAGTCGCAGCGATAGGCCTGAGCTCACGTTATCAGCCAGCGGTCGCGTCTCGACCAGCAACCCATCTGCCGTCGTCGATTGCTTAACATGCTCATCCACTTCATCACAAGTGACATCTGACACCCCCAGTCAACAGTCGGTGGGTTCCTCATACACAACCCTCAGTTGGCATGGCCCGGGAGCAGTCCCTGTTCTCCCATTGCCTTTGTCCTATGCTGTTCCCTCTCCTAGAGAAGTATCTTATGCTGTAGGTTCAGCTCCACTATTCCCTGAGGACGATCTAATAGAGGACAGTCAGCAGCTACTGCCCAGCCAAGAAGGGGAGGAGACATGCGCCGCTTGCTCCGCTAGGTGGCCAAGTGGTGATGCGGAGAGGGACGTGGGAGGCGGTGTTGCCAGGGTTTAGGGTCCTGAAGCAGACACTGTTGGGGAACCTGAGGAGGACATCAGTGACGTGCAGACAACTGTTGATGATGATGAAGCCGATCGCAATTGGGAGCCGGGTGCAGAAGGGGCTTCATAATCATCAGGAGAAGAGAGTTGCAGGTTGCCCTCCAGGCAGCAGCTGAGCCAGCAAGGCATTAGCACGGTTGGCAGTCAGCCTGGTGGCAGGAGTGGAAATATCTGGAGCCAAACATGCCCGGGGAAGACCACCTGATTCGCGGCAGCCTACCTTTCCGGGAGGTAGTGCAACAGGGGTTCCTGGAGACGGCGCCAGTAGCAGTCAATTAGTGCGGACTGTAGGTGGGAAAATCAGCTACCCGGCGGTGTGGCAGTTTTTCATCAAGCATCCGGAGGAGGTTCACGTAGCCACATGCAAGATATGTCGGCAGAAGGTGAAGCATGGCCAGGGTCCCAATGTCAGCGTCAACACATGCTTCGCCACCATAAAGCGGCCTGGGAGAACTGTGGCTCCGATGTAGTGGTCCAGCCTGCTGCATCACCCAGTGGCCATCCGCTCCCTCCTTCATCCAGCCAAGGCTCCAGCACCTCAGCCGAAGGGAGCTGTGTGTCAAACCCTCCTTCTGTCACTCAAGACGCTCCTGCTTCTCCCGCTTTTAGTCATAAATTCCGCCAACAATCCATCGTCGAAGCCATGTCCAAGAGACAACAGTATGCGCCCACTCATCCAACGGCGCAGAAGTTGAATGTGCTCTTGTCCAAGTTGCTGGTGCTGCAGTCCCTCCCTTTTCAAGTGGTGGACTCTGCACCTTTCAGAGAATTGATGGCTTGTGCCGAGCCGAGGTGGAGAGTCCCAAGCCGTCATTTCTTTGCGAAGAAGGCAGTACCAGCCCTGCATAAGTTTGTACAAGAGAAGGTGGGCCAGTCCTTGAGCCTGTCGGTGTGTTCAAAAGTGCACGGCAGCGCCGACGTGTGGCGCTGTAACTACAGGCAGGGAAAATACTTGTCTTTTATGGCCCACTGGGTAAATGTGGTTCCTGCACAGCCACAACAGCAACTTGGACAGGTCACACCGCTTCTTCATCCACGCTCTCGCTCTCAGGCAGTTGGCCATGTGCCAGTGTGCGACTCTGCCTCCTCATCCTCCACCGTGTCCTTGGCCTCCACTGCACGTAGAAATCTCGGTGGCCCTTCATCGTACCATGTGTGTAGGGCATAGGGGTGTCAAGCTGTTCTTCACATGGTTTGCCTTGGCGAACAGAGTCACACAGGGGAGGAACTGCTAAAATTCAATCGTAAAGAAATCCGAGTATGGCTTACTCCACGAAATCTGGAAATGGAAACCATGGTGACCGACAACGGGAAGAACATTGTGTCCGCACTGCGACAAGGAAGTGTGTAACATGTGCCCTGCATGGCACACGTGTTGAATCTCGTTGTCAAGCACTTCCTCAAGTCTGCACCCCATTTTCAAAACATCCTGAAAATGGCAAGGAACCTGTGCATGCACTTCAGCCACTTGTACACCGCCAAGCACACCTTCCTTGAGCTGCAGCGTCAGAATGGTATCCCACAACATAGTCTTATTTGTGACGTTGCGACACATTGGAATTACACCCTCCATATGTTGGACAGACTATACGAACAAAGAAAAGCCATCACCGATTTCTTGATGATCCGAGCAGATAGGAGTACTCCCCTGTGTAACTTCAGTAACAGTGGCAGCTCATACGCGACACCTGCCATTTGCTGAGGCCCTTTGAGGAAGCCACATTATTTGTAAGTCGCCTAGATTACGGCATGAACGACGTAATTCCACTACTACATTTCCTACAACAAAATGATTTAAACAATGGCTGGTCACGACACGACACGCCTACATCGCAATGCTACATGAGCCTTGTGGGGGCTTACCTGCAGGAGGAGGATGAGGGGCAGAGTGGAGCACAGTGTAGGTTGGATGAGATGGCCGGTGTTTCTAGTCATCAGACAGGAGAGGAGGAGCAGCAGGAGCAGCCAGAGGAGCTGGAGGGTTATGAGGAAGGCGAGACAGAGGACCCAGACACACCGTGGCAGTATGCAGTGGAGATGGAGGCCGGTAGTCCCTCCGAGTCACTGGCACAAATGGCAAGATGCATGCTCAGTTGCTTGCGTAGTGACCCCCGAATTGTCAAAATTCGTCAGCGGGATGACTTCTGGATATCCACCTTATTGGACCCTCGCTACTGTCCCAGAATGGGGGCCTTTTTTACACCCAATGAGAAGTAGGACAAACTGACCTACTACAGAGAGATCCTACGTAGTCAGTTGGCCGATGCCTATCGGCTAAATGGTCCATCCACTCACAGGTCTGACTCAGGGGGGCCCTCTGCGCTCACCTTCCACTGCCATGGCTGCTGGGGAGGGGAGGGGTGGCAGGAGCAGTACCAGCTCAATTAGCAGCAGCCTGAGTCTACAGTCGCTGATGAGTAGCTTTCTTCACCCAAATAGTGAAGCAACTGATCAGCAGCAGGTAGAAATGGAGCAGGACCTGAATCAGCAGGTGGTGGCATACCTTGACATGGCCATGCCAACAAGATCCGCTGGACTTCTGGGCAGCCAAACTTGATTTATGGCCGCAACTAGCAGAGTTTGCCCTGGAAAAGCTGTCCTGCCCGGCCAGTAGTGTGCCATCAGAGCGGATCTTTTGTGCGGCCGGGGCCATAGTCACCCCAAGGCGAATTCGTCTGTCCACTCAAAGCTGAGCCACGTGGCTAAAAGTGAAAGTAAAAAGTGCCGGTTAGCTCAGGGAGCTGTTTGGGATCGCCGCGGTGAAATCGCGGCATCCCAAAAAGCTGTACTACAGGAGGAAGGTCTCTTACCTTCCTTCCTGCAGTCCGATCGCCGATTGAATGCTTCAAGCCTGAGATCCAGGCTTGAGCAATCAATCGCCGAAAACACTGATCATTGCATCCCTATGGAGATGCATTGAACACTGTTAAAGATCAGTAAATGCAATGTTATAGCCCCCTATGGGGGCTATAATATTGCAAAGGAAAAGTGTAAAAAAATCATTAACCCTTTTAATTATCCCTTCCCCTAATAAAGGTTTGAATCACCCGGCATTTCCAATAATAAAAAAAAAAAAAACTGTGTAAATAAAAACAAAAATAAACATATGTGGTATCGCCGCTTGCGGAAATGTCCGAATTAAAAATATATACTGCTAATTAAACCGCACGGTCAATGGCGTACGCGCAAAAAATTCCAAAATCCAAAACAGCGTATTTTTGGTCACTTTTTATATCATGAAAAGATGAATAAAAAGCGATGAAAAAGTCAGATCAATGCAAAAATGATACCGACAAAAACTTCAGATCACGGCTCAAAAAATGAATCCTCATAGCGCCCTGAACACGGAAAAATAAAAAAGTTATAGGGGTCAGAAGATGACAATTTTAAACGTATACATTTTCCTGCATGTAGTTATGATTTTTTTCTGAAGTAATACAAAATCAAACCTATACAAGTAGGGTATCAATTTAACCGTATGGACCTAGAGAATAAAGATAAGGTGTCATTTTTACCGAAAAATGTACTACTTAGAAACAGAAGCCCCCAAAATTTACAAAATGGCTGTATTTTTTCAATTTTGCCGCACAATGATTTTTTTTCCTGTTTCGCCGTAGATTTTTGGGTAAAATGACTGATATCATTACAAAGTAGAATTGGTGGCACAAAAAATAAGCCATAATACAGATTTTTAGGTGCAAAATTTAAAGAGTTATGATTTTTTAAAGGTAAGGAGGAAAAAACAAAAGCGTAAAAACCGAAAAACGCCTTAAGGGGTTAAACCCTCTTAGGTTATCAATTAGGGTTATAAAACCCTCTTTGGTACTGCGAATGCCTGCTCCTGACTCATCCTGTGTCTTTCAGGAACTACTTGCCTCACTGACGCTTCTGGCCTTGGCCCTTTCATTTTTGGATTTTTAGCAGTAGCTAAATACATGCTTAATGCAAATTTCAACATTGATATTTAAATGTAAGGGGTTATGAAACCCTCTTGGGTACTGCGAATGCCTGCTCCTGACTCATCCTGTGTCTTTCTGGAACTACTTGCCTTACTGACACTTCTGGCCTTGGGCCATTCATTTTTGGATCTTTAGCAGTAGCTAAATACATGCTTAATGCAAATTTCAACATTGATCTTTAGTGAAGGGGTTATGAAACCCTCTTGGGTACTGCGAATGCTTTCTCACGACTCATGCTGTGTCTTTCAGGAACTTCTTGCCTCACTGACACTTCTGGCCTTGGGCCTTTAATTTTTGGAAGTTTAGCAGTAGCTAATACATGCTTAATGCTAATTTCAACAATGATCTCTAAATTCTCGGCACTCTGCCAGGGCCGTTGTCTACCCCGCCGGGGCTGAACCGAGCACCTCACTAAACCATCCAATCGGTAGTAGAGACAGGCGGTGTGTACAAAGGGCATGGACTTAATGAACCCGAGCTTATGACCCACACTTAGTTGGAATTCTTCTTTGATGGCAAATAATTGCAATCCCCGATCCCTATCACGAACGGGGTTGAGCGGGTTACCCGCACTTGTTGGTGAAGGATAGACACACGCTGGTCCGTTCAGTGTAGCGGGCGTGCAGCCCCGGACATCTGAGGGCATCACACACCTGTTATTGCTCGATCTTGCGATTGATCGTGCAATGTAAGGGGTTATGAAAGCCTCTTGGGTACTGCTGATGCCTACTCCTGACTGCTCCTGTGTCTTTGAGGAACTATTTGCCTTCATGATGCTTCTGGGCTTGGGCCTTTAATTTTAGGATTTTTGAAATAGATACATACATGCTTAATAAAAATTTCAAATTTATGGTGCAATGTATGGGGTTATTAAACCCTCTTGGGTGCTGTTTTTTCATAAGTTTCTGATACTATTTTTGGTAATAAACTTGAATTTTCCAGAGTACTAACCATTACACCATGGAACGCTTGTTGTGTATGATTTTTTTAATTTACATTTTCAAAAATAATACGGAGAGGGATGAACTCTGCTTCTTTATTTCTGAAAAAATTACTTTAGAGAAGAATGTCTTTTGGTGGTCCACCGTCCTGCATTATACAGTGGTCCCTCAACATATGATGGTAATTGGTTCCGGGAGGACCATCATATCTTGAAACCATCATATGTTGAGTACATATGTCTATGGAAAACTGGTAATTGGTTCCGGAGCCCCGAGACCATCATATGTTGAGTACATATCTCTATGGAAAACTGGTAATTGGTTCCTGAGTCCATGAAATTTCAACCAGGGGCCAGGCCCGAGGTGGGGGCTTTGGGCCAGGCCTGGTGGGGCTATGGGCCAGGCCCGAGGTGGGGGCTTTGGGCCAGGCCTGGTGGGGCTATGGGCCAGGCCTGGTGGGGCTTTGGGCCAGGCCTGGTGGGGCTTTGGGCCAGGCCTGGTGGGGCTATGGGCCAGGCCTGGTGGGGCTTTGGGCCAGGCCTGGTGGGGCTTTGGGCCAGGCCTGGTGGGGCTATGGGCCAGGCCTGGTGGGGCTTTGGGCCAGGCCTGGTGGGGCTTTTGGCCAGGCCTGGTGGGGCTTTTGGCCAGGCCTGGTGGGGCTATGGGCCAGGCCTGGTGGTGCTATGGGCCAGGCCTGTTGGGGCTATGGGCCAGGCCTGGGTATTTGTGCTGCGCTTAAGAGAGGGGGATTAACGCTACCGCTGCCATGGGGTGAGGGGTTAACTTGACCCTTCACCCCATGGCAGCGGCAGTTTTATCACTGCCGCTGCGTGAGGTGTTAACACTGCCGCTGCCATGGGGTGTAGAGTTAAGTTAACCCCTCACCCCATGGCAGCGGTAGCGTTAACCAATCAACCCGCGGCAGTTTTATTGCTGCCATGGGGTGAAGGGTTAAGTTAACCCCTCACCCCATGGCAACGGCAGCGTTAACCCCTCACCCCGCGGCAGCGATAACACTGCCGCTGCCATGGGGTGAGGGGTTAATGCCGCCGCTGCCATGGGGTGAGGGGTTAATGCCGCCGCTGCCATGGGGTGAGGGGTTAACGCTGCCGCTGCCATGCAAATGAGCACTCACCAGCTCCACGTCTTCCTCTCCCGGCGGTGCTCCTCGACTGAGGCGCAGGCCGGCAACGTCACTGTCATGTCACAATACATTGTCACATGACAGTGAGGATCCGCGCGCCGGAAGGAGGCTGCATCGGCACCACGGGGGTTAGCTGCAACGGCATGCACCGATATGTACAGTACTGTAAACCTGCTTAATAGCCCAGCGGTAGTCCGGTAGCAGCTGCGGCAGCCAGCGCTACTGGAAGACCGCAAATTTTTATGATGGCCCCGACAAAAAGTATCGTATGTCGATACTGCTTTCAACCTACGATCGCCTCTGAGAGGCCATCGTATGTTGAAAATAATGTATGTCGAGGCCATCGCATCTCGAGGGATTACTGTAGAGTCTTCTGGACTCTTGGATATGCGCTTGTTCTTAAACAAAGGTACAAAAACAAAAAATGGCCGGTCAGGGCAATGGAGACGTTGCGCCTACATTTCACGGCCACATGAGCCCTGTGGGTGCTTGTGACATTAAGTCCTTTGTACCCACACGGGGGGGAGGGGGGGTCCGGGACACAAATTTTGATTTAAATAAAAAAAAAAATAATTAGACATTTCAATGGTCTCCTCATGCTTCAGCCCACTCCAGGCTGCGTCATTCAGTTAATATATAGGTAGCACCTGCTGTCTTAAATTTTCGTAAAAATTTTTCGTCAAAAATGTTTGTCTTTTTTTCGTAGGGATTGTGAAGCTTTGGTGCGTACTCATGCATCAGCTAATTCCAGGCTGTGTCATTGAGGCAATATATAGGTAGCACACGCTGTCCTAAATTTTCATAAAAAAATTTCCATAAAAAATGTTTGTCTTTTTTCTTAGGGATTGTAAAGCTTTTGTGCGTACTTGTGCATCAGCCAACTCCAGGCTGTGTCATTGAGGCAATATATAGGAAGCAACCACTGTCCTAAATTTTCGTAAAAAATTTCCATAAAAAATGTTTGTCTTTTTTCGTAGGGATTGTGAAGCTTTGGTGCGTACTCATGCATCAGCCAACTCCAGGCTGTGTCATTGAGGCAATATATAGGTAGCACACGCTGTCCTAAATTTTCGCAAAAATTTTTCGTCAAAAATGTTTGTCTTTTTTCTTAGGGATTGTAAAGCTTTTGTGCGTACTCGTGCATCAGCCAACTCCAGGCTGTGTCATTGAGGCAATATATAGGTAGCACCCATTGTCCTAAATTTTCGTAAAAAATTTCCATCAAAATGTTTGTCTTTTTTCGTAGGGATTGTGAAGCTTTGGTGCGTACTCATGCATCAGCCAACTCCAGGCTGTGTCATTCAGGCAATATATGGTTTACTGATGGCGCTGCTGGGCCTGGGAATTTCTAATTTTCTCATAGGTAGCACCCGCTATCCAAAATCTTTTTCAAAAATTTTCGAAAAATATTGTGTTTTTTGGGGGGGATTGTGAAGTCCTATTGTGTACTCATGAATCAGCCAACTCCAGGCTGTGTCATTCAGCCAATATATGGTTTACTGATGCCGCTGCTGGGCCTGGGTCTGGGAATTTCAAATTTTCTCATAGGTAGCCAAAATCTTTTTCAAAAATTTCAAAAAATGTTGTGTTTTTTTTGGGGGGGGGGGATTGTGAAGCCCTGCTGTGTACTCGTGAATCAGCCAACTCCAGACTGTGTCATTCAGGCAATATATGGGTTACTGATACCGCTGTTGATAATTTCAAATTTTCTCATAGGTAGCACCCGCTATCCAAAATCTTCGGTTTAAATTTCTTAATTCATCTTTTAAACTTAGGGATTGTGAAGGCCTAGTGCCTACTCATGCTGCTGGCAACTCCGGGCTGTGCCATTCATCCACTATATGGTCTCCTCATGCTACCAACACCTCCATGCTGTGTCATTCAGCCACTATATGGTCTCCTCATGCTGACAACCAGTCCATGCTGTGTCATTAAGCCACTATATAGTGTCCTCATGCTTCAGCTTCATCCAAGCTGTGTCATTCTGCCACTATATGGTGTCCTCATGCTGCCAACACCTCCACGCTGTGTCATTCAGCCACTATATGGTCTCCTCATGCTGCCAACACCTCCACACTGTGTCATTCAGCCACTATATGGTCTCCTCATGCTGCCAACACCTCCACACTGTGTCATTCAGCCACTATATGGTCTCCTCATGCTGCCAACACATCCACGATGTGTCATTCAGCCACTATATGGTGTCCTCATGCTGCCAACACCTCCACGCTGTGTCATTCAGCCACTATATGGTGTCCTCATGCTGCCAACACCTCCACACTGTGCCACTCACCCACTATATGGTCTCCTCATGCTGAAAACCTGTCCATGCTGTGTCATTCAGCCACTTTATAGTGTCCTCATGCTTCAGCTTCATCCAAGGTGTATCATTCAGCCATTATATGGTGTCCTCATGCTGCCAACACCTCCACGCTGTGTCATTCAGCCACTATATGGTGTCCTCATGCTGCCAACACCTCCACACTGTGCCATTCAGCCACTATATGGTGTCCTCATGCTGCCAACACCTCCATACTGTGTCATTCAGCCACTACATGGTGTCCTCATGCTGCCAACACCTCCACACTGTGTCATTCAGCCACTATATGGTGTCCTCATGCTGCCAACACCTCCACACTGTGCCATTCAGCCACTATATGGTCTCCTCATGCTGCCAACACATCCACGCTGTGTCATTCATCCACTATATGGTGTCCTCATGCTGCCAACACCTCCACGCTGTTCCATTCAGCCAGTATATGGTGTCCTCATGCTGCCAGCACATCCTTGCTGTGCCATTCAGCCACTATATGGTCTCCTCATGCTGACAAGCTGTCCATACTGTATCATTCAGCCACTCTATGGTGTCCTCATGCTTCAGCTTCATCCAAGCTGTGTCATTCAGCCACTATATGGTCTCCTCATGCTGACAACCTGTCCATGCTGTGTCATTCAGCCACTATATAGTGTCCTCATGCTGCCAACACCTCCACGCTGTGCCATTCAGCCACTATATGGTCTCCTCATGCTGCCAACACCTCCACGCTGTGTCATTCAGTCACTATATGGTCTCCCGAGACTGATGCCACCACTAGGCTCTTTAATTGTGCTGCTGTGCGGCAGTGATTCTAAAAGCTAGGCCGGTAATCTGCATGTTATTCTGAATAACAGTATTATTTCACTAACCCAGCACACTCCATATTCGTTTTAGAACACAGCAAAGTGTTCTATACCCCTATAGAGGCTGTATATAGGCTAGAAATAGCCTTTTTTAATAGCGATTCGCCACGAAAAAAATCGAAACGAAACAAACTTTTTCGGAAAATTCGGCGAATCGGCCGAATCGAATTTTTGAAAAGTTCGCTCATCTCTACCTATAACGTGTTGTAGTGAACCTATTAATAGGGGGTGATGCAACAGGGACAGAGTGAAGTACTAGGAATAATACATGGCATAGCCACTGGCTGAAACGCGCATAACTAGTATGATATCTGTGACAACACTGCTGCACAGCAGGTAATGAAAGAGTTACTGGCCATCCTCCCAGAACTGAAGAACAGTATTTGACAAATCTGCACCTGGGCAGAGCAAGAGGGCCTACTGTGGGTGAAAAACGACCCGTCACCTGAAATGACCAGCACCTGTCACCCGCGAAATGCCCCGCTGTACGACCGGCGCTGTGTCCGGGCGGCAAGCTGAACTAGCTGCAGCTGCACATACACTAAAACCTCTCCACCTGCTTCTGACTGCCTGTTGAGTCTTGCAGCACCGCACACAAAGCCCCTCGGCAGCAAGGTCCAGCCCACCTACAGGAGCTGCCAGCACTGCCTCACCACCCCTCTGTACCTTAAGTTTAATGGGGACCTCTCCCCTGCTGGTGGCGGGTGGCCAAGCAACCCGCCGGGAGGTAGCCACAAAGCTGCGGGAGGGCCATCCTCAGCGATGCTACGAACAGCGGCTCTGAGAAGGTAAGCGGCCTCCAGAGCTTGGAATCTTAGTTGGAGATCCAAAATGCTGCCGCCAAAGCACTACACACCCTGCCAGGATGCAGGAGGGCATTATATAATCACACGCCCATCCCATAAACACAGCCTTAACAGGCTTTCACTTATGCAAATTTAAGAAAAGTGCTTGACGAACTTGTCAAGAAGTTTATTTGCAACCAATTCCTTAAGTGTACGTGCCCGGCTTCTAGCTGTGATTCTTTACTAAGAACTCGAAAATGTACCAGGGCTGTGGAGGTGTACAACGAAAATATGTATATACCGTTAGAGTAATATATTTTTGCTCATCACCTTTGCACAATTAAATACTTATATTGGTGTACTATAATGGTTATGGTGTGCTGTAATAAAATGTGTATAATATGTTTGTACAGGGATGTCTAAGGGTATAGTGTTGTTTATTCATGGCGATCTATATGGGAGGTATCCTGACCCAGTCAGGAGAAGCGTAGCCACTACCTCACCGCCATGACAAATTCCCGCCATGTACAAATATTAAAGGGGTATTCCTGGAATTGTTTTTTATTTGACTATGCTACAGGGGCTGTAAAGTTAGTGTAGTTCATAATATAGTGTCTGTACCTGTGTGTGATTTTTTTCTTACAATTCTAATGTGATTTTCACCCCAATATTTATTTTACAAAATTACTGTAAAATTTTTAATTACTGTAAAATAAATTACTGTTGTCTCAGATTTTTCCCAGGTTGCAATGGGGCCAAGACCTGACTCACTAGTCAGCTGATGACAGGGAGCCTGTCTGATATAATGGGTGGAGCGATCGCTTGGTGGGAGAGAGATCAATCTCCAAATAATGCAACAGTTGTAGGAACCCTGACTGAAAACCACAGGTCTTTTGAATGGATGCAGCTCATTTATGTTTCAATGGATGGGGTGGCTGATGTGTGGGAGGGAGGAAAATGGAATTATGGGATTTTTGGGCAAAAAAGAAAACTCAAACAGGAAATACCAGTTCACAAAAATCTAGCCACAATGTTATGATAATCTCACAACATAGCTCTTTAGCCCCAAGACAAGCGCAGATCCTTCTTAAGCATGACCATTACTATCTGGCAGGCATGTACTAAAATCACCTTATGGTGGATAACCGCTTTAACTCATAATGTAAAGTTATGTACCACACTTAGTCCACATATGGTAAAAGTAGTTCACACACATGCAAAAAGTTAAGATAGGACTGTAACATTATTTGTCGTCCCAGTCCACAAGTTCTAAATATATACAGTTATGTGTCTAATGTTTTCTCTTTTGTCCATGTGTACAGGGTACTCTACTGGCCAGAGGGTTCACCTGATATCTAGATACTGCACGTAGAGTGACAGAATAGAATTGATAAATGTAAAGGTAACACTGTTGTATAGTGTAACAACGTATATTGAGTTCTGGGGAGAAGAGTTGAGAACCGAGGGGCACCAGCAGCCAAGGCATTGAGTAGATAGCCTCTGGCAGCCCAATCCGTGAATCTATGTATATTGATAAGTATATTGTTGTCTTGAGTGTCTTCAGAAAGCAGTTACAAAGTCAAATTAACGCCATATGTTTAAAGAGCATGTATGGACATTCACCATGCCACATGGACTCATCCTTATCTTGTTTCAGATAATCCAGACCTGAGAAGGACATTGTACATAAATGCCCCAGGTACTGTCACTAGGCCTCAGTGGCCACTTCAGTCCTCTGCCATCCAGAACTGGGCGTCGAGGACAACTTTAATTAAGAGGTGGAGTTTGTGGTGGCGCAGTACAGAAGGTGTTACCCCGTGCTCCTGCTGTCCTGTCAGGCAGCCTCCTTCAGTGTCTCTAGGGCCCCCTGCACTTGTTTCCCCATTGTAAATATGTTTTACCATGGAAAGTGTTATAAAATGTAATGTTGCTTTAAGAGTTATACCATGTGATATGTAATGTTAATGTTACCCAGGAGGTACCAGTGACCAGGTGAACCCAAGAGTGACCTATGGGCTCCCTGCTAGGCTCCCCCATATAAACCCTGGGTGGAGCTGGCTTCTCTCTCTTTGAGCTCTGCCTTCTACTAAGCTGAGGTCCAGACCAGTTGTGCCTAGTGTGTGTGTCTAGAGTGTTGGAGACCTCAAAGTCAAGTCCTGCAGCCACCATCAAGTCAAGAAAGCTAAAGCCACAGCTTTGAGTCAAGTCAAGTCAGTCCCTGTCATCTGTCAAGTCAACGTGGTCTGAATTCAATTGTCCAGTCCTACTACAAGTCCCAGCAAGCCCTTAACCTGTTGGGGATGGAGGGGGTACAGGTACGCCCTCACGTCCTGGTACTTAAGGACAGAGGGCGTACCTGTACACACTCCGTATTTCCAATCACCACCGCTCTCCGGGCGGTGATCGGATCGGGATGACTGCCGATATCTATCAGCAGGCATCCCGTTGCAATGCCCAGGGGGTCCAAAGACCCCCCCATGTCGGCGATCACTTCAAATCGACAGTTAATTCAGACCGGCGATTTACAGCGATTCCGGGTAAATCGGGTCACTGGTGACCTGATCGCCCGGAAAATAAGAATGATCAGAGCTGTCAGAGACTGCTCCGACCATCCTAAAGGATAGGAGAGAGGAGGCAGGGGTCCCACCTCCTCCTATCTCCTGCCATTGGTCGCTCAGGACTGACTGACCAATGGCAGTTGGGGATGGGGGTGTGTGTGTGTTAAAGTTAATTTCCCCCACTTTGCCCACTGATCGAAGTCCGGGCAGAGCGGGGGGGGGGGGGGGGAATGGCCTGCTTACCGGAGCAGTGGCGGCTGCGACAGAGACATAGTGTGGCGGCGGCAGGTGGAGTGCGGCCGGAAAGTGCGGCGGTGGAGAAGGGCTGCAGTGTAGATCGCTGATAAGTGATCTTCACTGTGGCCTTCAAAAAGTTGCTAAACTGCAACTCCCAGCATGCCCAGACAGTGGTCTCCAAACTGTAGCCCTCCAGATGTTGCAAAACTACAATTCCCAGCATGCTCAGACAGTCAGCGATGCTGGGCAGTGTAGTTCTGCAATATCTAGCCCTTCAGTTGTTGCCGAACTACAACTCCCATCATGCCTGGACAGTCTGGGCATGCTTGGAGTTGTAGTTTTGCAACATCTGGAGGGCTAAAGTTTGGAGACCACTACTTAGCGGTCTCCAAACTGTTCTTCCTCAGTTGTTTCAAAACAGCAACTCCTAGCATGCCTTTCGGCTGTCAGTGCATGATGGGAGTTGTAGTTTTGAAACAGCTGTAGGCACACTGGTTGGGAAACACTGAGCTAAATAAAGTCTGTTTCCTAACTCAGTGGTTCACCAACAGTGTGCCTACAGCTGTTGCAAAACTACAACTACAAAATAAATTTTTTTACACTAACATGCTGATGTTACCCCATACTTTTTTTTTTTAACCCCTTAAGGACCAAGGACGTACCGGTACGTCCTTGGTCCTGCTCTTCTGATATAACGCGGGGTTACACAGTAACCCCGCGTCATATCGTGGCGGGCCCGGCGTCATAGTGAAGCCGGGACCCGCCTCTAATATTAACCCTTTAGCCGCGCGCTCAGAGCTGAGCCGTGCGGCTAAAAGTGAAAGTGAAAGTTCCCGACTAGCTCAGTCGAGCTGTTCGGGATAGCCGCGGCTAATCGTGGCATCCCGAACAGCTGACAGGACAGCGGGAGGGCCTTCCTGCCTCCTCGCTGTCCGATCGCCGAATGACTGCTCAGTGCCTGAGATCCAGGCATGAGCAGTCATGCGGCAGAATCGTTGATCACTGGTTTCTTATGAGAAACCAGGGATCAACATAGAAGATCAGTGTGTGCAGTGTTATTGGTCCCTATGGGACCTATAACACTGCAAAAAAAAAGTGAAAAAAAAAAGTGAATAAAGATCATTTAACTCCTCCCCTATTAAAAGTTTGAATCACCCCCCTTTTCCAATAAAAAAAAAACACAGTGTAAATAAAAATAAAAATAAACATATGTGGTATCACCGCGTGCGGAAATGTCCGAATTATAAAAATATATCATTAATTAAACCGCTCGGTCAATGGCGTGCGCGCAAAAAAATTCCAAAGTCCAAAATAGTGCATTTTTGGTCACTTTTTATATCATTTAAAAATGAATAAAAAGTGATCAATAAGTCCTATCGATGCAAAAATAGTACCGTTAAAAACTTCAGATCACGGTGCAAAAAATGAGCCCTCATACCGCCCCATACACGGAAAAATAAAAAAGTTATAGGGGTCAGAAGATGACAATTTTAAACGTATTAATTTTCCTGCATGTAGTTATGATTTTTTCCAGAAGTCCGACAAAATCAAACCTATATAAGTAGGGTATCATTTTAATCGTATGGACCTACAGAATACATATCAGGTGTCATTTTTACCGAAAAATGTACTACGTAGAAACGGAAGCCCCCAAAAGTTACAAAACAGCGTTTTTTTTTCAATTTTGTCGCACAATGATTTTTTTTCCAGCTTCACCATAGATTTTTGGGCAAAATGACTGACGTCATTACAAAGTAGAATTGGTGGCGCAAAAAATAAGCTATCATATGGATTTTTAGGTGTAAATTTGAAAGAGTTATGATTTTTTAAAGGCAAGGAGCAAAAAACGAAAATGCAAAAACGGAAAAACCTCCGGTCCTTAAGGGGTTAAACATATTTTTATTCAGAATTTTCAAAGTTTATAAACAAGCACACAGGGCATTCCCTGTGAAATAATGAGTAGTATAGATATATTAACCATATACAACAAAACATATCACGATACAGCACTATCCAATCAATTGAGCAACCCGCATCCCTCCCCCCACCCCAACCCAAGCCATAATCAAAACGCCAACCGGCGAAAACCATTCAGGAGATCATCATGAAACTGTAGGTGAGATCCCCTCGCATCGAATACCCAGAAGCCAATAAGTAAATATAGATTAACATTAAACAGGGACTCGAAGCCTACCCAACGAGCTGGATATGGATCTAGTAAGATACCAGATCGTATCTGTAAATGGTTGCATCAAGGAAATCAATTCCTCATTCGAATAAAAGGCCAGCATGAACGTTTTCCATTTCTTAAAAAACAATTTAGCCGATTTCTCTCTTGTCCTTAAAATTCCAAGGCGATCTAGCATCAGATATTTCTTTACTTGCGCTATAACATCCATAGGCGAAGGCATATGAGCCGACAACCAATGATTCAAGAGACACCGCTTAGCCCCCAGCAGAATCGTGTGGTGCAACAACGTCAGAGACACATCATCCGGCGGTATGTGTAGGACTATAAGCAAAGGAGTCAGAGGTAATGCGACTTTCAGTTTCCTATCTAACAGCGTGAAGAGAGCGGTCCAGAAGTCTCGAGTCCTAGGGCAGGTAACTAATCCGTATAATGAATCAGTACAACTCCCATCATGCAGTTAGGGCAGTCAGTCAGTCTGTCAGGTGTCCGAGGTAGGGTGAATCCGTAGGTAGCGTGGTGTAATATTTTAAATTGCGTTTCCCTCCAGTTTTCGTTAATTACCGCCTTGCGTACCTTAGCCCACCCTTCCAGAATTGGCACAGAGGAGTCAGAGATCTCAAGTGTGGTTTCCCAATATCTG
The DNA here is from genome assembly GCF_029499605.1 of Hyla sarda. Lineage (NCBI taxonomy): Eukaryota > Metazoa > Chordata > Amphibia > Anura > Hylidae > Hyla > Hyla sarda. The sequence goes on from NC_079189.1 coordinate 466,605,813, forward strand.
AAGAGAGAGGCCGAGGCAATCCCACTCCCCTTCCTGATCAGATGGCGGTACAGTGTAGAAAGAGAGTGAGAAGAAATGGCCGAGGTCACCAGACTGTCAAAAGAGGTAGCCGAGCTTATTCGAGAAAGGTCAGTCAATCTCGGTGTTAGAAAGGACAGAACCTGTCGGTATGACAGATGCTGACCTGGACCAAGACCAAATTGGGCACTCACTTCGGCAAACGAGAGATATCTACGTTCGGTAGGGTGCAGAAGCTGGCCAACAGACTTAAAGCCAGCTGATCTCCAAAGGGCAAATAAACTATTCTCCAAACCCTGTGGGAATTCAGGATGGGACCATAGGGGCATGTACTTAGACAGGGAAAAAGGCAGGCGCATAAGGTCCCTGCCTATTTTCCACGTGGCAATTGTGTCCCTTATAAGAATGCTATTTTTTATGTGGGCCGGCAAGTTCTGGAACTTGGAGTCAAGAATTCCAGCCAAGGACCATGGTGTGACCATGGCCGATTCCAGTGCAATGCTAGAATATGTTGAATCACCTCTAAGCCAATCTATGCAATGCCTATATATACATGCAACATTATAGTGCCTCACATCCGGGAACCCCACCCCCCCCTTTTTCTTTAGGGAGCATCAGCTTTGATACGGCAATACGGGGTCTCTTATTGGCCCAAATAAATCTAGTAAATGCTGACTGAAGTGACTGAATGTCGGCCCTCTTAAGGAGGAGTGGAATAATTTGCATGGGATAAAGCATATTCGAAAAGCTAAGCATCTTCAGTAGATGGCATCTGGCTAGTAAGGAAAGTGGTAGAGATATCCACCTCTGCAACTCTCCCATTATTTTGCGGAACAACGGGGTGAAGTTAAGAGCGTATAGTGAAGAGGGGGACCTCCCCACCAATATTCCCAAGTATTTAAAGGAGGATCTGGTAACTAGGAACGGGAATGGCATTGATGCAGAACTGTGAGACAGGGGAATAGGAGAAATGTCCAGTAGGACGCTCTTTTCTACATTAACTCGAAACCCCGACACCTCCCCAAAATCAGAAAGGATGTTAAATACCCTCGGTACAGTCCTCACCGGGTCAGATAAGAGAAAGAGAATGTCATCCGCAAATAAAGTATGGGAAATCGTTTGAGTACCTATCTGTATGCCCAGTGATCCCCTCTCCCTCTCAATGAGGAGAGATAACGGTTCAATGGCCAGATCGAAAAGAAGAGGGGATAGGGGACATCTCTGCCTAGTCCCCCTCTCAGGAGTGAAGATATCAGATAAAGAAGCCCATGGTGTGGAGACGGGCTCTAGGTGAGGCATAAAGGGAATGTAAGTAACCGAGAAAAGGCCCTCCGAACCCCATGGCCGACAACACTTCCCACAGCCATTCCCAGCGAACGCAGTCAAAGGCCTTTTCGGCGTCTATCGATAACAGCGCCGCTTTGGGATGTCTGTGGGGCCGTCGATGTACCTCATCTAGCACCGAGAGCACTGCTCTAATATGTGAAACCGAAGAGCGTCCCTTGACAAAGCCAACCTGGGCCGGGGATATCAATCTAGGCAAAACAGTTGCCAGTCTGTCAGACAAAATTTTGGAAACTAACTTTAAATCTACATTGATTAAAGAAATAGGTCTATAACTACCAGGTAATAAAGGATCCTTCCCCGACTTAGGCAAGACCCTGATGTGTGCCACATTAGAGGACGGTGGGATCGGGTTACCAGAAAGGTAAAAGTTATACAGGACCAGCAGGGAGGGAGATACCTCAGGTGCCAAGATCTTGAAGAAATCCCCGGAGAAGCCATCAGGACCAGGGGCTTTATTAAGTTTGAGATGTTTAAAGGCCCGAGCTAGCTTCTCCGAGGAGATCTCTGCTCCCAACACCTCCCGTTCCTCTGATGTCAATGAGGGAAGAGATGGGTGCGAGAGCCATAGTGTGGAATCAGCCATGGGGGCAACTGGTGCTGTGTAGATGTCTGAGAAATAGCTGGCTAAGATATCATTAATTATTTTGGGGTCTCTGTGGGTAACACCTCTAGTATCCTTCAGGGCAGATATGTTACTCACCGGGAGGGCACCCTTAGCAAAGCGTGCCAATAAACGGCCCGGTTTGTTGCTGAACCGAAAGAGAGAAGCCTCAAAATGGGATCTTTTGAGGTCGTCTCGCCGTTCTAACCAGCCATCATAAGATGCCTTAGCGGATATCCAGAGTTTTCTCGTATTCTCAGTCGGCACAGCAACAAAGTCGGTATAGGCCTTTTGAAGAGCAGAACCGAGAGATTTAAGCTGTGAAGCTATTTTACGTTTAAGGGAGGTTGTGTATGCTAGGATTCTCCCGCGTAAAAATTGCCTTAGCAGCATCCCAAAACAATTGGGGACTAGTCATATGTGCCGCATTATCCGCCGCGTATTCCCCCCACCAACCTTTCAGGAGTGAATGAAAGTGTTCATCTCTTGCCAAGCTGGAAGGGAAGCACCATAGGAAGTCAGATCCACGAGGGACCGAGTCCTGTAACTGCAACAATAAGGGAGAGTGGTCAGAGATCACCATGTCAGTCAGTGAAATGTCCTTGGTCTTTAGTACAAGAGAGTCCGTTAAGAAACAGTAATCAATTCTCGACCAAGAGTCATGAGAATGAGAGTAATGGGAATAGTCTCGTCCGTCGGGATTCCTCGCTCTCCAAATGTCCGTCAGTCCTAAACTCGAAGTCCACGGGTCCAGGAAGCCGTCTGCGTGCCTAGGAACCGGTCCTAAGGCCCTATTGGAACGTCTGTCTTCAGTCCCATGCATTACCATGTTAAAGTCGCCCATAATCACTCGTTGAGAAGGAGAATAGTCGTCCTGTTACGTCTGTCAAGAACTGGTCCTGGCCATTATTGGGACCATAAATATTAACCAAGGAGAATTCGTCAGAGGCCGTCTTTATGTGTACAGAGCAAAAACGTCCCTTGTCATCAGAAGTTACATTAAGAATGTCACAGGTAAAGTTCCTATCGAATAGTATTAAGACTCCGGCCTTTCTCGCTACAGCCGCTGAACCCTCTACCCTCCCTACCCACCATTTTTTCATGCGAGAGAAATCGGCTAAATCAAGGTGGATTTCTTGGAGCAATGCAATATCAGGTGACAGTTTTTAAAGATGGCTCAAGACCAGGCTTTTTTTGCGAGGGGATCTCAACCCTTTCACATTCACCAACCTCATAGAAAGAATGAACGGAGAAATAAACCAAAGATATGAGTTGTGGATACCTCTAGATGAAACTAAAGAGGAATTTCCCAAATATTCTTTAGGAATGAATCACAATCCCTCCCCCACTCCGAGCTGGATATCCCTACCTCGGGGACCACCTATTCAAAGCTCTAGGGACTTCCCTTTTGCCACTGCCTAAGGATATGCCAAACCTCCAAGGGAGCCCGCCCCCCCCCCCCTATGTGACTAGGTAAAAATGTGAGAATATCCGCCAAACCTTCTATAAAGAGCCCAATTGCCCCAGGTGAAGAATAATAAATAAAACAAGTATCCCAATGCCCAAAGGTAAACCGGTAAGCAGCTAATTGAATAGCGAGGCATCTGAGAAGACTCGAGTGGAGGGAACCCTCACCCGTGAAGACCGGATCTAATTGGGAGGACTAAAAACAGTAGCAGAGAAAGATGTGTACACTAGAACCGATCCACCCCCCCCCCTTCCTAAAAGTTCCCCAGTAAAACTAAGTTAAAGAAAAGCGTCAACCATATCTGAACTGCTTTTTTTTTTTCCCCCTCCCCCCTTCTTCCCTCCCCACTTGTTGTTCCCCCCCCCCCACCCAAACAATCCTCCCCACTTCCTCCCTAACAGCCGGTATTCTCGGGGTCCCTTCCCTTTTATAGCCCAGAAACGGAGAGCAAGAAGAAGTGCGAGAGGATCCCTGCCCTCCCACCCACCCTCCAATACAAAAACCCTTTCCCCGGCCCCCCACCCTCCTCGCTTCTCGAGTCCCCAACTTCACCACCCGGTAGAACCGTTAACCCCTATTCCCCTCCCCGTAAACTGAAAACAGAACTTTCAATATAATAAAATGAACCCCCACCCCCACAAATCATGATGCCAGGTCATGGTGTAAATTAAAAAAAAAAAAAAAAAAAAAAAAAATAAGTTCTGTACAGGGCCATGACCGGACCATATACCTGGGGCACAACCAGTGATGCACAGTGTCCCTGATGGAAGCAATATAAGAGGAAGTCCAAAGGGATCATCTGGAATCACGTCCTGGAATGACACCAAATCCACATAAGTCCGGTACAGCAGGAGGGGGAATATTCCACGATTACTGGGGCACCCTCGTGCATAATGTTAATTAGCCAAGTAGTCACAGGTAGCAAACAGGTATAACATATAGACAGGGAAAGAGGTACCTGTAGGTGCAGCTTAATTCCATGCAACGTTCACGATGGGTTCCCGGAGTTCCATCTGTCCCTCCTATCTAAAGGGGGGCGCTCTTGCGGAGGTGAACCCTGCTGGGGAGAAGAAACCACTGTGGGGTCCGGGCGACGATCCAGAGGGGGAGCGATTCCATCCCCATCCCGCTGCCTCCGCCGATGAGAAGGAGAGCCGCCGGTGTTGTTGCGGAGAAGATCTTCCAGCTGTGCAGAAGCTTCCTCCGGAGAGCTATAGATCGCAGAACGGCCATCGGGAAAGAAGACTCGTAGAGCGGCCGGATATTGAAGAGTGAATCTGATACCCCGCCGATGCAGGGACGAGCAAAGGGGTGAGTATAATTTCCGCTTGCGACTAACTTCTGCAGAAAAGTCACCGAATATAAGAAGTTTCGCTCCGTCCAGGGTCAGTGCGCCTCCTCTTAAACGCCCGTAGAACCGCGGTCTTATCCTGAAATCCAGATACCTAGTGATGACTTGGCGTGGTCTAAGACGCAGTTGCGGCCCAGGTTGCCGTCCAGTGTCCTGGCCTTCTCGTAGATCCGGGCCCAAACGGTGTGCCCGCTCAACTTTGCATGGTCGGGGCAGGCCCAGTAATTTCGGCAACACAAATTCACATACATGGATGAGATCAACAGCCGGTACCGATTCAGGTATCCCCACTATTCGCAGGTTATTTCTGCGGGATCGGTTTTCCAGGTCTTCTACCTTATCCCCTAGACGCTTGCACTCAGCTTCCAGCGTAGAGAGGCGGGTGTGAGAGGCAGCCTCAGTGGTCTCGAATGCCTGCACACGGTCTTCCACCGCCGCCATATGTACGCCATGTTGTGTCACAGTATTTTGCAGGTCTAAGAGGGCAGTCTGGATTGCGGCCACTATCGACTCCTTTACCTTGGGCACAATCTTCTCGGCCACCGCAGCAGCCAGGGTCTCATAATCGATCCCCGCAAGCCGATCATCCCCATTGAGCACACTGGACGTGGAGAGCGAGGTAGAGGGCGCTCTGCTGGATGCAGGGGAGGAGGCCATGCTTAACCTTCCGCACCGACTCCCCGAGCGCGGCTCACCTTTATTTTTGGACTGTTTCTTGTCTTTATGATTGCCCATCGGGATCAAGTATCTTTCCATAGACCCCCGGGCGGGCACTGGTGGTCAGCGTTAGAGTTAGGCAGGTGCTATTTGCGTGTATAGTAGTAGAAGGTAGAGGAGCGGGCTCCCTGCACGTCCTCACAGCATGGCGCCGGAACCGGAAGTCTGCCCCATACTTTTCATTTTGACAAGAGGTAAAAGGAGAAAAAGACCCCCAAAATTTGTAACAGAATTTCTCCTGAGTATGGAAATACCCCATATGTGGACGTAAAATGCTTTGGGGACGCACAACAGGGCTCAGGAGTGAGATAGCGCCATGTACATTTGAGGCCTAAATTGGTGATTTGCACAGTGGTGGCTGCTGGTTACATGAACAAGGAATGTAACAAGGGGTATAGTGAGCCCTAACACCCTACAGGTCTTTGACGAATTTTCGTTAAAGTTGGATGTGAAAATAAAAAAATTAAAAAAAAATGTTTCCCTGAAATACTGGTGTTACCCCAATTTTTTCATTTTCACAAGGTGTAATATGAAAAAAGCCTCGCAAAATTTGTAACACCATTTTGTGTATATGTCAGGCCCAAGGCCTGATTATTAAAATCCTATATGTATATTATAATTGTAACTGTGTAATGTCTTATCCAAGACATGGGTGAGAGGTCATTCCGACTGTGTTTTGTGTATTGCATTTTATTGGGGGGTCTGGCTGTTTGTTTACATCTCCTTTGAAGTCAAAGGCTCTTTTGAAGTCATGCACTCTGGTCCCATCATATAATCAAACAGATAAGGGGTCAGGGAGAGAGATGCCCCACCTGGTGGGATCAGAGGGGAGGGGGGAATGGAGTTTCCCTCCAAAGAAAGCAGATATGATATTTAAACAATGCTAGACTAAAAAGTTGGTTGTTAAAAGCTGGGCCACAAGTTGACAAGACCATCCTAAGAACAGCTCTCTCATGGACTGCTATACCATCATGCTGTAAGAACTTCATCTTTTGTTTTCTGAACTTGCCTTGCTAAACTCTTTTATATATTTTTGTACCTGTATGTCATTTGTTTATTTTTACATATATAACTGTCACGATTCGGCTAGCTGGATGTGGATCCTCTGTGTCAGCGAGGGATTGGCGTGGACCGTGTCGGTGGACCGGTTCTAAGATGCTACTGGTATTCACCAGAGCCCGCCGCAAAGCGGGATGGTCTTGCTGCGGCGGTAGCAACCAGGTCGTATCCACCGGCAACGGCTCAACCTTGCTGACTGCTGAGAAGGCGTGGGACAGAAGGACTAGGCAGAGGCAAGGTCAGACGTAGCAGAAGGTCGGGGCAGGCGGCAAGGTTCGTAGTCAAATGGAATAGCAGAAGGTCTGGAACACAGGCTTTGGACAACACTAAACGCTTTCACTGGCACAAGGCAACAAGATCCGGGAGGGAAGTGCAGGGGAAGTGAGGTTATATAGCCAGGGAGCAGGTGGAAGCTAATTAGGCTGATTGGGCCAGGCACCAATCACTGGTGCACTGGCCCTTTAAATCTTAGAGAGCTGGCGCGCGCGCGCGCCCTAAGGAGCGGAGTCGCGCGCGCCAGGACGTGACAGCCGGGGACCGGGACGGGTAAGTGACTTGGGATGCGATTCGCGAGCGGGCGCGTTCCGCTATGCGAATCGCATCCCCGCCAGCAATGTCAGTGCAGCGCTCCCGGTCAGCGGGTCTGACCGGGGCGCTGCAGAGAGAGAGACGCCGCGAGCACTCCGGGTCCCTGCTCCTCCCCGGAGCGCTCGTAACAATAGCACTGTGATACCTTTTATCAGATTAAATGTTTAATTAATCAGCTCTGGTCTTTGATCTCTAAATATATGAGCTCACCTTTCTAATGGCAGCTCTGGTGGAAGCACGTTTATCTCAGGGTTAATTTGGTGACTTGCTGGGACTAGTAGTGGATACCCAGAGGTCTGGCGGCTTTAACCCTTGCACCATCACTCTCTCTCTAGCGTCTTAGCTGGACCGATAGGGTGTGATAGTGACAGTATAAATACCCCATATGTGGACGTAAAGTGCTCTGCGGGCGAACTACAATGCTCAGAATAGAAGGAGCACCATTGGGCTTTTGGAGAGAGATTTAGACTGGAATTGAAGGCCATGTACATTTATAAAGTCTCCATGGTGCCAGAACAGTGGACCCCTCCACACGTGACCCCATTTTGAAAACTACACCCCTCACATAATGTAATAAGGGGTACAGTGAGCATTTACACCCCACAGGTGTTTGACAGATTTTTGGAATAGTCGTCCATAAAAATGAAAAATAAAATTTTTCATATGCACAGCCCACTGTTCCAAAGATCTGCCAGACACCTGTGGGGTGTAAATGCTCACAATACCCCTTATTACATTCTGTGAGGGGTCTAGTTTCCAAAATGGGGTCACATGTGGAGGGGGGTCCACTGTTCTTGCACTATGGGGGCTTTATAAACGCACATGGCCCACGACTTCCATTCCACCCAAACTCTCTCCAAAAGCCCAATGGTGCTCCTTCTCTTCAGAGCATTGTAGTCCGCCCGCAGAGCACTTTATATCCACATATGAGGTATTTCCATACTCAGAAGAAATGGTGTTACAAATTTTTGGGGGCTTTTTTTCCTATTACCCCTTGTGAAAATGAAAAATTTGGGGTAACACCAGCATTTTATTGAAAAAAAAATTTTTTTTTATTTTTACGGCCCACTTTTTGTAACTTTTTCCAAAATAGTGTTTTTTTTTGTTTTTTTTTACTGTTCTGGCATCATGGGGGCTTCCTAAATCCGACATGCTTTCCAAAAACCTTTTCAGCAAAATTCGCTCTCCAAAAGCCCAATGTCGCTCCTTCCTTTCTGAGCCCTCTAGTGCACCCACAGAGCACTTTACATCCACATATGAAGTATTTCCTAGAGAAATAGGGTTACACATTTTTGGGGGCATTTTCTCCTATTATTCCTTGTGAAAATGAAAAGTTTGGGGTAATACCAGCATTTTAGTGTTAAAAATAAAAATTTTCATTTTCAAGTCCCACTTAAACGAAAGTTCGTCAATCACCTGTGGGGTATAAAGACTCAATTTACCCCTTTTTACTTTCCTTGGGGGAGGGGTAGTTTCCAAAATAGTGTGCCATGTGTTTTTTTTTTTTTACTGTTCTTGCATCATGGGGTTTCCTAAATGCAACATGCCCCCCAAAAACTATTTCAGCAAAATTCGCTCTCCAAAATGCCCTTGTCGCTCCTTCCCTTCTGAGCCCTCTAGTGAACCCACAGAGCACTTTACATCCACATATGAGGTATATCCTTACTCGAGAGAAAATGAATTACAAGTTTTGGGGGATTATTTTTACCTTTTAGAAAATGAAAAAAAAATGAGGCTACGATAACATGTTTTTCTCCTCCAGAAGAAAAAAAAATCTAATTTTGAAATTTTTGTGAAAAAGTTTCTGCTATACTTTGAAGCCCTCTGATGTCTTCAAAAAGTAAAAACATGTCAACTTTTTGATGCCAACATAAAGTTAACATATTGTATATGTGAATAAATGTGTTCTTTATTTGACATGTCCCTTTTTCCTTACAGAGTGCTTCAAAGTTAGAAAAATGCAAAATGTTCAAATTTTTCCTGAAATTTTGAAATTTATCACCAAGAAATAATGCAAGCATCAACGAAAATCTACCACGGACATAAAGTAGAATATGTCACAAAAAAAAACTATCTCGAAATCAAATTTATAAGTAAAAGCATCTTAGAGTTATTAATGCATAAAGTGATAGAGGTCAGATTTGAAAAAAATGCTCCCATGCTTAGTGTCATAATGTGGTTAAGGTCTCTGCATCACTGGCCACCTCCTTGGGCCCTGGCTGAACTCTATAGACTTTACCAACTGTCTACCCTCAGTAAAGCTACCATTGTCCGTAACTTGGCATCAGAGTCTTTATTGCCCCCATGCCTAGCCCAGGATCCAGCGGTATACCTTCGAGTGTTATAGGCTAAACCATGCCCTGACATCATGAATACAATGGGTTAATGCCATCTGCCTCTAGGGTAACAACATCTGCCCTGCACTACACACCCCGCCACCACATACCTATGACAGCAGAGTGGCTCAGGAACTAGCATTGTTTCCTTGCAGTGCTGGGGTCTGTGTTTGAATCCAACCAAGAAAAACATCAATATGGAGTTTAAATGTTCTCCCTGTGTTTGTGTGGTTTTTCTTTGGATGCCCCAGTTTCCTCCCAGATTAAAAAAACATATTAATAAGCTATTTGGCTTCTTATCACATAAGCCTTAGTATGTGTCTGATATACAGTAGGTATAATAAGATTGAGGACAGGGAATGTTAATCTCTGTACAGTGTTGTGGAATATGTTAGTGCTATACAAGGAACAGCAATAATGAAATACATCTAGCATCCTCATATTCATGCCAATCCATCTATTAGGAAAGCACACAGAATGTTCTTTTGTTTCTATATTTAACACTGCCTTTGTCAGAATAACCATGAAATATTTTTTTCTGAATGCAAAAATGCTTGCAGGGGGAATTTCAGCAAACCACAATTTCCTGGAAACAAATCCCAGGCAAATAATCTTGTGCAGACAAAATAAAGCATTTTTTTCCTCAGTATTTATTTCCAATGTAAATATAGCACTATGTGTGACTAAAGTGTATAAGTCTTAAAGGGGTTTTCAGGCTGTTAGTGAAAATACACCCACATTAGAAGTCAACGGTCGGGGAATAAGCATAACACGCTTATTAGGTGTATAATGCAGAATTTGGGGTCAATCTACTCGGAAAGGTTTATTTATACAAGGAAAATATTTGGGTGTTAACAACAGACATGTCATATGATGTTAAACCATTCAGCAAAGCAGAATTAAAATAATCGTAGTTGTGAGGTCATAAAAATATAAGTATATTTAAACTGAGATATGCATATTCTGTTGTTAAAAAAAAAATACTTAAATGGGCAGCCAGATTCAAAAACCTTTTTATATGTTATACATCTTAGCAAAACCTTACTAATATACTTAATAAGAACATTTTATTTCATTTTTAGAGAAATCATGGCTTTGTCTAAGCTGAAGCACAGGCATGGACAAAGTCCAGTAAGTGAGGGTGAGCTAGCATTCCTCTGTGCCCCCTTCTGTCTGATAGGACAGGAGAAAGCACAGAGGAGTGCTATCAGACAGGAGAGAGCACAGAGGAGTGCTATCAGACAGGAGAGAGCACAGAGGAGTACTATCAGACAAGAGAGAGCACAGAGGAGTACTATCAGACAGGAGAGAGCACAGAGGAGGACTATCAGACAGGAGAGAGCACAGAGGAGTGCTATCAGACAGGAGAGAGCAGAAAGTACTATCAGACAGGAGAGAGCACAGGAGTCCTAGGAGATAGGAGAGAGCACAGAGGAGTGCTATCAGACAGGAGAGAGCACAGAGGAGTGCTATCATACAGGAGAGAGCACAGAGGAGTGCTATCAGACAGGAGAGAGCACAGAGGAGTGCTATCAGACAGGAGAGAGCACAGAGGAGTGCTATCAGACAGGAGAGAGCACAGAGGAGTGCTATCAGACAGGAGAGAGCACAGAGGAGTGCTATCAGAAAGGAGAGAGCAGAAAGTACTATCAGACAGGAGAGAGCACAGAGGAGTCCTAGGAGACAGGAGAGAGCACAGAGGAGTGCTATCAGACAGGAGAGAGCACAGAGGAGTGCTATCATACAGGAGAGAGCACAGAGGAGTCCTATCAGACAGGAGAGAACACAGAGGAGTGCTATCAGACAGGAGAGAGCACATAGGAGTGCTATCAGACAGGAGAGAGCACAGAGGAGTACTATCAGACAGGAGAGAGCACAGAGGAGTCCTATCAGACAGGAGAGAGCACAGAGAAGTGCTATCAGACAGGAGAGAGCACAGAGGAGCACTATCAGACAGGAGAAAGCACATAGGAGTGCTAACAGACAGGAGAGAGCACAGAGGAGTCCTATCAGACAGGAGAGAGCACAGAGGAGTTTTATCAGACAGGAAAGAGCACAGAGGAGTCCTATCAGACAGGAGAGAGCACTGAGGAGTGCTATCAGACTTCAAAATGCATATCAACTTTAAAGACTACCTGCCATGATCTTGATACATTTTTTAATCCTTCACTCCCCCATGATAAACCACCCCTGCTTTGTTCTGTATCTTCTGCTTAGTCTCAGTCAGCTCCACAGACTATAAAGGAGTGTTCCCCAGGATGTGTTACATTATCTAAAGCTCTGCTGGACAGAACTTCCTTTCTCACAGAGGAGTGCTATCAGACAGGAGAGAGCACAGAGGAGTGCTATCAGACAGGAGAGAGCACAGAGGAGTGCTATCAGAAAGGAGAGAGCAGAAAGTACTATCAGACAGGAGAGAGCACAGAGGAGTCCTAGGAGACAGGAGAGAGCACAGAGGAGTGCTATCAGACAGGAGAGAGCACAGAGGAGTGCTATCATACAGGAGAGAGCACAGAGGAGTCCTATCAGACAGGATAGAACACAGAGGAGTGCTATCAGACAGGAGAGAGCACAGAGGAGTGCTATCAGACAGGAGAGAGCACAGAGGAGTGCTATCAGACAGGAGAGAGCACAGAGGAGTACTATCAGACAAGAGAGAGCACAGAGGAGTACTATCAGACAGGAGAGAGCACAGAGGAGGACTATCAGACAGGAGAGAGCACAGAGGAGTGCTATCAGACAGGAGAGAGCAGAAAGTACTATCAGACAGGAGAGAGCACAGAGGAGTCCTAGGAGACAGGAGAGAGCACAGAGGAGTGCTATCAGACAGGAGAGAGCACAGAGGAGTGCTATCATACAGGAGAGAGCACAGAGGAGTGCTATCAGACAGGAGAGAGCACAGAGGAGTGCTATCAGACAGGAGAGAGCACAGAGGAGTGCTATCAGACAGGAGAGAGCACAGAGGAGTCCTATCAGACAGGAGAGAACACAGAGGAGTGCTATCAGACAGGAGAGAGCACATAGGAGTGCTATCAGACAGGAGAGAGCACAGAGGAGTACTATCAGACAGGAGAGAGCACAGAGGAGTCCTATCAGACAGGAGAGAGCACAGAGAAGTGCTATCAGACAGAAGAGAGCACAGAGGAGCACTATCAGACAGGAGAAAGCACATAGGAGTGCTAACAGACAGGAGAGAGCACAGAGGAGTCCTATCAGACAGGAGAGAGCACAGAGGAGTTTTATCAGACAGGAAAGAGCACAGAGGAGTCCTATCAGACAGGAGAGAGCACTGAGGAGTGCTATCAGACTTCAAAATGCATATCAACTTTAAAGACTACCTGCCATGATCTTGATACATTTTTTAATCCTTCACTCCCCCATGATAAACCACCCCTGCTTTGTTCTGTATCTTCTGCTTAGTCTCAGTCAGCTCCACAGACTATAAAGGAGTGTTCCCCAGGATGTGTTACATTATCTAAAGCTCTGCTGGGCAGAACTTCCTTTCTCACAGAGGAGTGCTATCAGACAGGAGAGAGCACAGAGGAGTGCTATCAGACAGGAGAGAGCACAGAGGAGGACTATCAGACAGGAGAGAGCACAGAGGAGTGCTATCAGACAGGAGAGAGCAGAAAGTACTATCAGACAGGAGAGAGCACAGAGGAGTCCTAGGAGACAGGAGAGAGCACAGAGGAGTGCTATCAGACAGGAGAGAGCACAGAGGAGTGCTATCATACAGGAGAGAGCACAGAGGAGTGCTATCAGACAAGAGAGAGCACAGAGGAGTACTATCAGACAGGAGAGAGCACAGAGGAGGACTATCAGACAGGAGAGAGCACAGAGGAGTGCTATCAGTCTTAGTCTCAGTCAGCTCCACAGACTATAAAGGAGTGTTCCCCAGGATGTGTTACATTATCTAAAGCTCTGCTGGGCAGAACTTCCTTTCTCACAGAGGAGTGCTATCAGACAGGAGAGAGCACAGAGGAGTGCTATCAGACAGGAGAGAGCACAGAGGAGGACTATCACTCTATCTCACTCTGCTACACACAGCCCAGAGCAGTTCAGGTGTGCAGCGTGCGGGTGTGTCCCTGTTTGAGCTCTCCAGGACTTCCAAACAGACTACAGAGGCATGTGTTCCATAAGCCTTTCCCAGGAGTGTAGCAGGCTCCTGGGGAGGGCTTTCCTGCATGGAGCCCCGGGCCTCCAGTTCCCGTTCTTCCAGGCTGGTGGGGGGGTGGAGAGAAAACTGCAAAAGCCATTGTTCCGGCCGGAGGGAGAAAATCTAGCAGAGTCTGCAGCAATGCAGGCTCTGCTTCCCAGGTGACGGGTGCAAGCCAGAGATCCAGCAGTGGAAGGAAGGCAAGGAGGAAAAGCGTGGAGAAGTGGGCTGAGAGAGGGCCCAAGGAGTCTAGCGCAACATACTGCTCCCGCATAGCCGCACGGTTAGCGAAATATGACCAGTGCGGCAAGGAGCTGAGGATGACCATGGAGGATCTACATGTAGCTCAGAATCTGGTGAGCACGGGGTCCAAAAAGAACAGGCCAGAGCTAAGAAAGAGGATCACAGCGTTGAAAAGCGAGATCGTGAAGCTGGAGGAGAGCGGAGATACTGGAGGGGAGCGGTTTCTTTAAGGAGAAGCTGGAGAATGATGATCGTTTTGCCCCCCATGAAATCCCCAGGTAAGGTGAAAGTGGAGGTGGATGATGGGGAGAGTAGTGGCGGTGAAGAAAGTGAGGATGGCTGTGATTGGGTAAAGGAGGAGGAGAAGGTGGAAGAAGATGTGCCTGTAGCTCCATGTGACACCATGACCACCCAGAACTGCTACATTGAGCCGGCACAGGTGGCGCTTCCATTAAGCGATAGTGAAGAGGAGGATGTGGAGAGTGAGGCTGGGGGATTGCTGAGGGCTATAGAGATGCAGGAGTCCCCAGCCCACATCCAGAAATTTACCTTAAGTGACGACCTATGTGAGGATGTGGCAGTGAAGAGGAAAACGAAGAAACAAAAGACCCAAGAATCTGTACAGTATGTATTTGTTCCTTTCCAGCAGTCTGGGCCAGCTGCAAAGCTGGTTCAGACTGCTGGGCCCCCCAGACTGCCAGACTCCTGTGGTGGAACGAAGCCAGCATGGTGTCAGAAAAGGCTGCGGGCGCAATAGATGCAAAGCCCACCCTTCCTGCCAGTAGGGAGGGGCAGGCTGGGCTGATGGTGGGCAGCCCTGGCACTACACTACCGCCCCAGGGTGGCGGGGGGTGTCCAAGTGCCAGACGCGAGTTTTGCTGCCGTGTGCTCAGAGGGCAGTTCCCCGAGTACTGTGGGCATTACCGGCGCTGAGTGGCACTCGCCTGTGAGGGGGGAGTGTCTGGGCGCCGGTGGCAGAGGGCGTTGGATACGTGTGCTCTGGGGGCGGTCCTCCAAGTACAGTGTGTTCTGCGGGGCACTCCACTGACATCGTCGGCAGAGCCCGTGCAGTCGGGCAAAGCAGGTGGTGGCACTGTGGGAGGAGCTGGGGTGTGCCCGGTGGGGCAGCTCCAGACTCAGGAGGTTAAATTGCCCATGGAGGAGGAGTCATCAGCATCGACCCCAGCAGCAACTAAGCCAGCACAGAAGAGTATACTAAAACCAGCAACACTACAAGTCCCAGCCAGCCCAGAATTTGTTAGTCAGGTCAAGAGTGCAGGGTGTGTGAATGCTGAGTGTAGTAGTGTTGTGGATGAGAGGAATGTATGTGGGAGTGTCAGTGGAGTGAATGTTGGTGGGAGTGGTAGTGGTATGAATGGGAAGTCTAGTATGGATGGAAATAAAGAGTATGAGAGTAGTGGTGTAAATGGTGTTATTAGTGGTTCTGGGTCTGGTCCGGCTGCCCCCCCCCCCCCCCCCCGGTAGTGACTGCTCCTAGGAGCTATGCTAATGTCGCTTCTGGGGGTTCAGGGGGGTCCAAGTCTTCGTCCGGCTCTGGGGACCATTTGCAACAGCGCCTCCTGGAGGCTCTACGTAGGGGTGACAGGTCGGATGCAGGTAGAGGGAAGGGGTGTGGTTGACCTGTCTTTCTGGATAGAGAGGCACGGTTTGGAGGCTTTCCGAGAGCGTAATGGGGAGGTGATCTAGTCCCTCCCGACACCTGGGCAGGACAATAACCGTAGGAATGTGGTCCGTCTGATTTGGAGGGGCGAGGATGCGTGTCCACCTCGCGCTAAAGTGGTTGAGCTCCTCCTCCAGATGGAATTCAGGGCGAGTGACATCTTTGCCCTGATTCACCCCTACGGTTCTTCTGAGTTTGAGGTCAGTTTCGTTTGGCCAGAGGGTCTTGAATTCTTCTGGTCATACTACGAAGTGGTGAAGAACGAGCCCGGATGGCGCGATTTCGCCGTAAAGGCAATTTCCCGTCAGAATTCTGTCAAGAAAGTGACCGTTTTGAGCCGTTACGAGTCGCTTTCTTGTTATGACATCATTACCTGGCTCGGACATTATGGGGATATGACGGATATGCCCAAGAAAATCTTTGATGAGCACTGGATCTGGTCTGGGGCCTGGACGTTTTCTGTCAAACTCAAGCGTTCAGGGAGTACGGTTGCCCACATTTCGTCAGCCGCCTTCCTTGTACGTGATAGGATCCAGGTCTTCTACCAGGGGCAGCCTAAGGTCTGTCACAGGTGTGTGGTGTCCTCGGACACCCTTTTAGACATTGTCCTATCACCTTTGCCCGTGCAGCGGCCGCTCCGGCTGAGGAGAGCTGTGAAGTTGCCTCGGCTGGGGAGGGTACGGGCAGGGATGGGGGCGCAATAGGGCTAGTGAGGAGGAAAAAGGGCTCCGCCAAACTAAGGCGGGAGGAAAATCGCAGGAGGAGTAGGGAGCTGGAGAGTGCCCAGGTGACGGGGGTAGCTTCAGTCCCTGCTCCTTAAGCTAAGTAGAGGTAGGAGGGCGGCACTGGATATTCGCCGTGCACGTGGAGGATAACAAATCCAATTGTAGAAAAGACTCCTGGCACCGGCTTCTTTTTCAAATGCTTTTATTGTGCATATAACACACGCCTTAAGCTGGCCCTGTAGCCGCTGAGGCCCTGGAGGAAAACAAGCTGGATGAGGAGATCAGGAGGCTTCACAGAGAGGAAGGCAATATGGCTGACCCTTCCAATTCCTCCCACTATGAAAAAGTGTGGATGAGGAGAGCGGGGAGAGGCCCAAAAAGAAAGACAAGGGCAAAAGGAAGGGGAGAAAGAAGAGGTCAGAGCCCTTCGGGCCAGGGAAGCCTGACTGCCCCCCCTCTGATTGACCTGTCAAACCGGCACCTCATCCTCGATACCATCTCCCCCCTCCTTGGAGGGGGAAGGTGAGGGCGAGGTGCCTAGGGAGAAGGAACCTATGGGGGGGGGGGGAACTGGGCCCTGTCCTGTCCGGGCACCTTCCTCGGGGGGGTAGGGCTAGACCGGGGCCGGACGGAGACGGGGATAAAATGGATCTATCTGAGTCAAAAAAAAGATCAAAGAGTGGTCCTGCCCTCTCATCTTCTTTGGGGGATGAGGGGGAAAAAAAGAAGGGAAAACAAAAGTAAAGGGTGTGGCCATCTAATTCAATTACCCTGTATGGCGGCACTCATCCCATTGACATTGGCATCTATTAATTGTGCCAGCATAAAGTCTGATACGGCTAGATTTGCAGCCTTTGATTTTCTTGGCCGTGTTGAAGCCAACATTTTCTTTTTACAGGAGACCAGGTTGTCAGATCTAGCCTCTCTGGTAAAAGCCAGAAGAGAGTGGAGGCTTGGTCCCTCCCACTAGTCTCTTGCGGCTGAGTCGTATAGTGGGTGGCGGTCCTTTTTACCGCTCCTGTTGAATGCCGACGGGTTATTGAATTAGAAATGGGGAGGTGCCTGATCTTAGATGTCTTCATGAAGGGACAAGAGCTCCGGCTCAATGACATCTATGCCCCACAAACCAGGTGGGGCCATAAAGATCTCTTTATGAAGATTAAGCTCTTTCTTTTTACGAGTCGGCAAGTGATTTTTGGAGGGGACTTCAATAATGTCATCAGGTCCCAAGATAGGAGAGGTTCCAATAATCCGCTGAGTTATGACTGTGTGGCCCTCAATAATATAGTTAGGGAAGCTCGCCTAGAGGATGCCCACATCCGGAGCCCCTCAGGTCACTCGGGTTTCACCGTTCATCGAGTTAGCTGCAGGTCTAGTTTAGACAGGTTTTATTTAAAGCCGTCTCTTCCGCAGTGTCCCTGGTTGAGGTGGAGTTCTCCGATCACTCTATTATTTTGTTTTCCTTGAATGTTTCAGAGACCCCCCCGGATGGGTAAAGGTTATTGGAAGCTGAATTCGTCCCTCCTGGAGGAAGCCGAGGTAAGACTTCTTCAAAGTAAGGTACCTTTACTGGACCTATGTAGTAGTAAGTCAGAGTGGTGGGAGATATATTTAAGAAGCAGGTTGCAGGGTTCTTCTATCAGCTCTCGAGCCTCAGGTCCCTGAACAGGTAACGCCTGTATCAGGGTCTGAGGAGGAAACTCGAACTTCTCGTCTCGACTGGAGGTAGCCGAGAGGATATCTCCAGAGTGAAGTCCTTGCTGATGAGGTGTCAGTACGATAGGCACGCATTTTTGGTTTTTGAGAGGATTACGGGAGGTACCGCTCGCCCGACCCTTACAGTAGTAAAGTAATTTCAGGACTGATTGATAGTACAGGATCTCTGAATCGGTCCAGATCCTTCTACTCGCACCTCCTGGGAAGGAAGGATCTGGATGTGATGTCGGGTTTCCTGGCTGAAACCGTTCCTGAGCCAGGGGTAGACTCCTCTCATGGCATTTTGACAGGAGAGATCAGGGAAGAGGAAGTGAGACTGGCGATCGAGGGGCTCGCCCCTAAGAAGTCGCCAGGTCCGGATGGCTTAACATCTGAGTGGTACAGGACCTTTAAGGAGTCTTTAGCTCCCCTCTTGACTGAGGTATTCAATGAGTGTCTCTCCTCGGGCACTCTGCCGAAGTCAATGAGGAGGTCAGCCCTGACTCTTCTCTCAAAGGGTAAAGATCCCAGCCGTATTGAGAATTGGAGGCCCATAGCTCTTCTCAATAAGGACAGGAAGCTTCTGGCTAAGATACTGTTTAATCGGTTGGTGAAGTTTGCACCCCGACTCCTTTCAGAGGCCCAGCACTGAACTGTTCCAGGCGAAGCACCTTAAGTGCTGTCCTTAGTGTCAGGGAGGCAGTGGAGCGGAGTAGTGCAGGTCTTGGATCAGGCCAAAGCATTTGATCGGGTGAACCACGATTACCTCTGGTCCGTCCTCCTGAGATATGGCTTACCGAGTACTTTTGTTAATTGGCTTAAGATCTTGTATGCAGGAGCAGAGAGTTTCCCGCTGGTGAACGGGTGGTCTGGCCACTCTTTTGATGTGGGGTCTGGAGCCTGCTCTTTTATGTGTTCGCGATCGATCCCTTCTTTAGGAGGGTGAGTCGTGGACCATTGGCGGGAGTTGGGATGAGTCTGGCGGAGCCGGCTGCCGCCCAGAGAGTGGTGGCATACGCTGACGTTGTCACTATTTTCATCTCCGAGAGAGAGAGAGGAGGTCGATGTGGTGATGTCGGAGGTGGACCGCTACTCGGAGGTATCCGGGTCTAAGATCAACCCGGGATAAGTGTGAGAGTCTCTGGATCTCCCGGACACCCTTCCAGGGCCCCAAGAATCAGCAAAAGTCTTAGGCATCACATTCAGCCAGGATGATTATTCCACCAAAAAACTGGGATGTAAGCTCCAGGATGCGACTCAGAGGGTGAACCAGTGGAAGGGTTGTTCTTTAACATGTAGGGGAAAGGGTACACATGATCAAATCGTACCTGCTCCCCTTGTTTATCCATCTGGGCAGTGTATGTATCTTGCCAGAGGCTTACTATACTAGGATCTACAGCCTGTTTTTCCAACTGGTATGGGGGAACAGGATGAACCCAGCAAGAGGGAGGTTACGTACCGCACAAGGAGACTAGGGGGTTTATCTATGGTAAACCTGGTGGTGTTCTTTACGAACACCTTCTTGAAAGCTAACATCGCAAACCTCTGGTAAGAGATGGCTCCTCCGTGGGTACTCTCCTGCAGGGAGTGGTTTCAGCTTTTCTTCCAGGAATGGGAGAGAGGGGGGCGAGTGAAGGACCTCCGTATGCCCCATGGATATCTTCCGACTTACGCTACCCTGACTCTGAAGGCGATAAGTCGGTGGGGTCTGGGAGTGTGGTAGATCAGAACCCAGTCAAAGCAATTCCTTGACAAACGGGTTCTTTTGACCCACTTCCAGAAGCCTCTGGTGCTCAGGGACTGCCCAGGTCGGGATCTGAGGGTGGGGTTGTATCTTTTGAACATGAAAAGGATCCCCCAGAAGTTTTGGGACTTGGCCTGGCACTTCTTTCAGGGGAAGCTATAGGTGAGGGACAACCTGAAGTACAGGAACTCTGATGACGGGGATGTCCCCGAGAAGAGTGCGAGGACATGCTGGAAAGCATGGAACACTTCCTGCTTCATTGTCCCTTTAATATAGGGGTTTACAACCGAGTGAGCGCTTCCATCGGCTGGAGTCAACTTGCCAGCCTTACCTATCCGGAGTGGGCTTATGGGGCATTTAGGAACTTGGGTGTCCAAAGACCAAGATTAGGTCTTTGGAGTATAGCAGTCTTGGTACCAGTAGGGCTTCTCTCCTGTGGAGAGGTTTTTCTTTTGATGCGCCCTAGGTACTAGACCTTTTCGGTAGAGTACCTTTATTTTGGTTAGGGGCAGTGTTATAGGGATAGAGATAGGGTGAGAACATGGTTAGTTTTAATGGAGGGCTAGAATTAGGGAGAATTGTAGGGGGAGTTAGGGAAAGAGTTTAAAATTATTTTGAATGTATCAAGTCTGCCATCCTTCTTCCGGGTGGTGCACACACTAGCTTTTTGTTTTGTTTTTAAACTGTTATGGTATGAAGGGCTTGCAGGTGACTAAACTTGGTCCTAAAGTGGGTTGCGGTTCAGTGTGTATAAGTTTGTGTATTAGTTGGTTGGGTGGAGTGCTAGGTGGGGAGGGTGTATATGTGGGTGGTGGTGGTTTTGTTTGCTTTGGGGGGGGCTGACATGGGTCAGTATAGGACAGAACTTTTGTGAACTATATGAATGTTATGGACTCTGACCCATGTGCAGGAGGGGTGGTGTGGGTGAGGGCACAGTTTTAGTGTAGTTTTTTTTTTCTAGGGTTTTCTGTTGATTTTGTAAAGGGTTTTCTGTAGTGCATATGTTTACTTATTTATTTGTTTATTTATATTCTATATTGTTTTGTATCTATTGTTTCATATCATTAGCATTATAGTAGTTATGCCAGTCTAACCAGTTATGTTGATATGTGATATATTTGGTTCATTTTAGTTGATATTTGCTTTATTTGGCTTGTTTCAGTTAATTTATTTATAATATATATTTTTTTTGCAGTGGTGTACTTGTTATGTTTTCTGTTTTGTTTTCTTGTTGTGAGTTTCCCAAGTATGGATGGTTTTGAGTTGCAGCCGGGTAGTGCAAAATGTTATTTTATTTAATATTTTTTTAGGCCAAGTTGTGCTATTTTTATGTTCATTTCTGGTATGTGTGTCAGTGTGCTGTTTACATAGTTTAGTTAGGTAAGTGGGTATATTTATTTATTTATTTATTCATTCTTCTGTTAAGCTGGGCTGGATGGTTAGGCAGGGTTTTGTTTTTGATTTGTTATAGCCGGTAAAGTTTGTTTTATTTTTATTTTTTGTATTGGATAATTTTTGTATTTTTATAATAAAAAGAGTTTCAGTGTGAGATTAGTTGTAATTGGCTGAGACTGCACCCCCCCCCCCCAGCTCTGAACTCTTCAGTGTGTCAGCTCTGCCCAGCAGCTTCCAAAGGGAGCAGAAATATTAACCCCTGAAGGAACTGGGGTTTTTACGTTTTTGCATTTTCGTTTTTTCCTCCTTACATTTAAAAAATAATAACTCTTTCAATTTTGCACCTAAAAATCCATATGATGGCTTATTTTTTGCACCACATATTCTACTTTGTAATGACGTCAGTCATTTTACCCAAAAATCGACAACGAAATGGGAAAAAAAATCATTGTGAGACGAAATTTTAAAAAAAACGCCATTTTGTAAATTGGGGGCTTCCGTTTCTACACAGTACATTTTTCGGTAAAAATGACACCTTCTCTTTATTCTGTAGGTCCATTCAATTAGAATGATACCCTACTTATGTAGGTTTGATTTTGTTGTACTTCTGGAAAAAATCATAACTACATGCAGGAAAATGTATACGTTTAAAATTGTCATCTTCTGACCCCTATTACTATTTTATTTTTCGATGTATGGGACGGTATGAGGGCTCATTTTTTACGCCGTGATCTGAAGTTTGTAGCTGTACCATTTATGTATTGATTGGACATTTTGATTGCTTTTTATTCATTTTTTCATGATATAAAAAGTGACCATAAATACACTATTTTGGTGTACACTTTTTGCGTGTACGCCATTGACTGTGCGGTTTAAATGATTATATATTTTTATAATCCAGACATTTCCGCACGCGGCGATACCACATACATTTATTTTTATTTACAGGGGTTTTTTTTATGGAAAAAGGGGGGGTGATTCAAACTTTTATTAGTAAAGGGGTTGATCTTTTACATCGTTCAATGGCTTCTCATAGGAAACCATTGATCGATGATTCTGCCACTTGACTGCTCATGCCTGGGTCTCAGGCACTGAGCAGTCATTCGGCATTCGGACACCAGGAGGCAGGTAAGGGACCCTCCTGCTGTGTCTCAGCTGTTCAGGATGCCGCTATTTCAACGCGGCGATCCCGAGCAGCCCCTGAGCTAGCCGGCAACGTTATAGTTTCACTTTAGACGTGGCGATCAACTTTGAATGCCGTGTCTAAAGTGTTAATAGCGTGCGGCACCGCGATCAGTGCCGCACGCTATTAGCCACGTGTCCCGGCCGTTGTTAGAGGCAGGGCCTGACCTGCTATGACGCGGGGCCACGCCGTGGCCCCATATTACAGAACAGGAGCGGACTCAGGGCGTACAGGTACGCCCTGGGTCCTTAACAGGTTAAGCACAATATTTAGGACAATATTCAGTACTATGCACTGAAGGCATCATGACTTTACAGTCTAGCTCAGCTCAAAGGGAAAAGGGAGCTAAAATATATTCAGCTCTGTACACTCTATAAACTGGTTGGAGCTGCTGTCCCTGCTGCATTTCCTTAGCTACAGGAGACAATCTGCAAGCAGGACTGCAGGAAGGACCAGAAGAAGGACCTTTATGGGTTAATTTAACACACAAAGTTACAAAAATTTATTAAGAAGTATATTAGAAAAGTAATTCAATTAGGCTAATCTATAACATATTTACGTTTTATTATTAGTGACAGGTACCATTTAGCAGGGCCTAAAACTATTGATGGTCTAGCCTGTACTGACACCCAACAAATCTGCCATCAGCTGATCAATGCAGCACTGTAAATGAACATTATATACAAACTGTAAGTCTCAGCTCCATATATTATTTGTAGTGGTGGCATTCACTTTAATGGAAGTTAACCAACACCTCCACTACAAACAGTGTATGGAGCAGAGGTTTCAACCTCCTGTAAATTGTTTCTTTTTAATGCCGCATTTGCAACGGTCGGCTGATTGGCTGGAGTGTTGGGTGTCAGCAGCCCGCTACTGATAGCCTATTGAAAAGTTTTAGCCCAGAAAGCCTGTTTAATTATACAGACAGTACAGGGTAGACGCAACCAAAAAGAAATAAACTTGTATGAGGTCAAGATAGTAACATTTGTATAGCAGACCAAAATGTAGTTTTGTTAAAAAAAAAAATTACCATATTACCATTACGGGTTTGGAGTTGTGCAATGAATTGTATATTATGGGCTATGGAGTAGGCTAACTACTGATTGTGGGGGGAACCTTTGTGTCTAAACTAGGGATGCACCGAAAGGGAAATTTTAGGCCGAAACCGAAAATATAGGCTGTGCTTGGCCGAAAACAGAAACCGAAAATGCATTGCCCCGCCCATTTTTTTATATTGTTTTTGTAAAATTGTATTATCATAATTTTTTAGTTAAATAAATTCGGGAATTTTAAGTAACCTGAAAAAACTCCATGCTAATAATAATAATAATAAAATAAACATAAAACAGAAATAGAGAAACAGAAATGTCCACAATTTGTATTCTGATCTACTTGCTTCGCATTATAATTTCAAAAACTAACAGGCTGTTAGTATACATTTTGATCAAAAAGTACAAGCCCACTCGCCATGTCAAGGCCACCTAGTCAGAGTGGGTCCCTAACCTAACATTGGCGCAGCTCCCGGCAGTGACCACCGCCTCTACGACACCAAGCCCACAGGGGGAAGGATCCAGTGGACAGGCAGCCTCACAAGCCGCCGACTCCAGACCACACCACCCCACAGACAAAGCATCACTGGCCGCCACAGAGCACCACACCATTGTGAACACCTACCATATGCTCCCTGCCAGAGTGCTGGAAGAATGCTAGGAGGAAACCCATATACAGTCTCCTGCTAATTAAAAATGCCTGGCCCGAATGAGTGAAGTGGAGTGCTGGCTATGAAAGAGGGGACAAACTACAATGTACAACAAAAATAGAGAAACAGAAAGATAGCCATACATACACAATTTGTATTTTGATCTACTTGCTGCTCAGAATAATTTAAAAAAAACTAACAGGTTGTTAGTATACATATTGTGGATGTGCGGCTATGTTTTTGTTTCTCTATTTTTGTTTCACATAATAAAATAAACATCATGCCCTGTACACTAAATCGGCCCCAGCCCTCTTACAAACTATGGGCCAATGTGGGAAAAATGCAGCAAGCATTACATACTGGCCCTGCTTCAGATGTGCCTATCCTGGGGGAGATGTGGTGATCCTGCTGGTTCTCTACCCCAACTGTGCCTCTGCTTAAGTTAGTTCCAAGCCATGCCCATACTTTAACCCCTTAAGGACACAGTCCATTTTGGCCTTGAGGACACAAGGCCATACCTTTTTTATTATTCCCCCTACAGACCCATATGAGGGCTTGTTTTTTGCTAGACCAATTTTACTTTCATTTAACTATAAAATCTTAATCCTTTCAGTACTTATGAGCTTCTGAAGTTAATGTTGTTCTTTTCTGTCTAAGTGCTCTCTGATGACACGTGTCTCGGGAACCGCCCAGTTTAGAAGAGGTTTGCTATGGGGATTTGCTTCTAAACTGGGCGTGTCCCGAGACACGTGTCATCAGAGACCACTTAGACAGAAAAGAACAACCTTAACTTCAGAAGCTCACAATCACTGAAAGGATTAAGATTTTTTAATAGAAGTCATTTACAAATCTGTTTAACTTTCTGGAGCCAGTTGATATATAAAGAAAAGTTTTTTCCTGGATAACCCCTTTAACCTCTACAGGACACAGGGCGTATGGATACGCCCTGCATTCCGAGTCCTTAAGGACCGAGGGCGTATCCATCATTCAGCAGGCACCCCGGCACATCGCCCAGGGGGGTCCTGAGACCCCCCCCATGTCGGCGATCGGAGAAAATCGCATGTCAATTCAGACATGCGATTTTCTCCAATTCCGGGCTGATCGGGTCTCTGGTGACCCGATCACCCGGAAAATAGGGCTGATGGGAGCTGTCAGCAACAGCCCCGATCAGCCTAAGGGATAGGAGTGAGGTCGCAAAGCTGCGATCTCCTCCTATCCCCTGCCATTAGTCAGAACGGAGTTCTGACCAATGGCAGCGCAGGACAGGGAATTGCCATGGCATCCCCCCGTTCTGCCCGCCCCTGGATGTCGAGGGGATCTGGGAAGAAGATGGAGGCCGTACCTGCAGGAGAAGATGCCTGGGGACCTGGGATCTTCGCTGGAGCCTGCTGGATCCTTGCTCAGGTAGGGAATCGACGGTGTGGGGGGGGGGGGGGGAATTGAAAGTGAAAGTAAAACGATCTTTACTGTGGCAACCACTAGGAAGCCAAACTGCAACTCCCAGCATGCCAAAGGCTGTCTGGGCATGCTGGGAGTTGTAGTTTTGCAACATCTGGAGGGTCACAGTTTGGAGACCACTGTTACAGTGGTGCCCAAATGGTAGCCCTCCAGATGTTGCCAAACTACAACTCTCAGCATGCCTCGACTGCCCAGGCATGCTGGGAGTTGTAGTTCTGTAACATCTGTCCCTTCAGATTTAGCAATTTTCATGAAATTTTTGAAAATTGCTGCTCTACTTTGAAGCCCTCTAATTTTTTCAAAAAGCAAAAATATGTCCATTTTATGATGCCAACATAAAGTGGACATATTGTATTTGTGAAGAAAAATAACATTTATTTGGAATATCCATTTTCCTTACAAGTAGAGAGCTTCAAAGTTAGAAAAATGCTAAATTTTCAAAATTTTCATGAAATTTGGGGATTTTTCACCAAAAAAGGATGCAATTAACGCCGAAAATTTACCACCAAAATAAAGTAGAATATGTCATGAAAAAACTTTCTCAGAATCAGAGTATTAGGTAAAAGCGTTTTCGCGTTATTAATTAGTAAATTGACGGTGGTCAGAATTGCGAAAAAGGGCTCAGTCCTTAAGGTGAAAAAGGGTTGCATCCTTAAGGGGTTAAGAAACTCAATATTTACAGTGTTGAGTGTTTAAGACTGCTGCAATTCACCATGACATACAGAATATCGTCTTCTGGGCCAAATCCTGACTGATGACAATGTTTGGAGTTGCTTCACACGCTTTTTGAGTATTGATAACAGGTTCTCAATGGTTCTAGTCTAGGTATTAACACTCTGGCCCTGATTTACTAAGAGTGTTGTGTAGGTTTCATTGTGGGTTTTAATTTCCAACAAACTTTTTTCCATGGTATTTACTAAGGTTTCCCTATATTTTTCACTTTCCCTACATTTTCCTTTTTTACACATGCTCCGATCTGTATGGTTTTCCACCACATTTTCTGTGGAAAGCTTAGTAAATATGTTGGGTTTTTGTGAAAATGTCGGGAACACGCCCCTTTTCTGTGACCATGCCCCCTTTCCTGGGCAGCCACATCCCTTTCTTGGATTTTCTCAGTAAAATGGAGAGTTGTTTTTTTTTTTTCAATTCTGGAGCAAATTCTGGCACAGACAGAATTACTGGCACAATGCGCTAGAATCTGGCGCACAACCCGACAAAACCTGCAATAGTAAATGAGGGCCTACGTCTGGTATCCCAGCAGACCTTGAGGAAGCATCAGAATAATGTAAAATTACCATAGGCCATTTGCGTGCTTTGAGTAGTAGTGTAGTCAAAGTTTTGCAAAGTCCGTCTTAATTGCATTTGCAAAATGTATTGTCTTTACAGTGGAAAAGCAGAATTGGTCACATGTCCAGTTATTGAATGATAAAAGCACCATCTCTCATGGGCAAGAGATGGAACCAAATTTTTCTTTAGTCGATCAAAGTTTAGCCCTGGTATGGGCAGGTGCACAGCATCTCATCTTTTCTCTAAGGAGATTGAAAGTTAGTTTAGTCAGAGTTTGACCTGAGTAAGGCTGGGTTCACACCACGTTTTCTCCCATACGGGAGCGCATGCGGCAGGGGGGAGCTAAAAGCTTGCGCTCCCGTATGTCACCGTATGCGCTCCCGTATGTCATTCATTTCAATGAGCCGACCGGAGTGAAACGTTCGGTCCGGTCGGCTCATTTTTGCGCCGTATGCGCTTTTACAACCGGACCTAAAACTGTGGTCAACCACGGTTTTAGGTCCGGTTGTAAAAGCGCAAACGGCGCAAAAATGAGCCGACCGGACCGAACGTTTCACTCCGGCCGGCTCATTGAAATGAATGACATACGGGAGCGCATACGGTGACATACGGGAGCGCGAGCTTTTAGCTCCCCCCTGCCGTATGCGCTCTCGTATGGGAGAAAACGTAGTGTGAACCCAGCCTAAGAAGCACACATACTTTGCAACTCCTACTTCCACATAAGGAGACTGCAATATTAACCCCTTAAGGACGGAGCCCATTTTCACCTCTAGGACGAAGCTCTTTTTTGCAAATCTGACCACTGTCACTTTAAACATTAATAACTCTGGAATGCTTTTACTTATCATTCTGATTCCTAGACATTTTTTGTGACATAATCTACTTTAACATAGTGGTAAATTTTTGTGGTAACTTGCATCCTTTCTTCTCCTTGCATCCCCAAATTTGATGAAAATTTTTTCAATTTAGCATTTTTCTAACTTTGAAGCTCTCTGCTTGTAAGGAAAATGGATATTCCAAATATTATTTTTTTTGGATTCACATATACAATATGTCTACTTTATGATTGCATCATAAAATTGACGAGTTTTTACTTTTGGAAGACACCAGAGGGCTTCAAAGTTCAGCAGCAATTTTCCAATTTTTCACAAAATTTTCAAACTCACACTTTTTCAGGGACCAGTTCAGGTTTGAAGTGGATTTGAAGGGTCTTCATATTAGAAATACCCCATAAATGACCCCATTATAAAAACTGCACTCCCTAAAGTATTCAAAATGACATTCAGTAAATGTTTTAACCCTTTAGGTGTTTCACAGGAAAAGCAGCAAAGTGAAGGAGAAAATTCAAAGTCTTCATTATTTACACTCGCATGTTCTTGTAGACCCAATTTTTGAATTTTTACAAGGGGTAAAAGGAGAAAATGTATACTTCTATGTGTAACCCAATTTCTCTCGAGTAAGTACATACCTCATATGTCTATGTAAAGTGTTCGGCGGGCGCAGTAGAGGGCTCAGAAGCGAAGGAGCGACAAGGGGATTTTAGAGAGTACGTTTTTCTGAAATGGTTTTGGGGGGGCATGTCGCATTTAGGAAGCCCCTATGATGCCAGAACAGCAAAAAAAACAACACATGGCATACCATTTTGGAAACTAGACCCCTTGAGGAACATAACAAGGAATAAAGTGAGCCTTAATACCCCACAGGTTTTTCACGTAAAAAAAATGTAAAAAAATGTTTCACTAAAATGTTGGTTTTCCCCCAAATTACACATTTTTTAAAGGGTTAATAGCAGAAAAGACCCCCCAAAATTTGTAACCCCATCTCTTCTGAGTATGGAGGTACCCCATAAGTGGACCTGAAGTGCACTGCGGGCGAACTACAATGCTCAGAAGAGAAGGAGTCATATTGGCTTTTTGAGAGCAAATTTTGCTCGGGGGGCATGTTGCATTTAGGAAGCCCCTATGGTGCCAGGACAGCAAAAAAAAAAAACCCACATGGCATACCATTTTGGAAACTAGACCCCTCACAGAATGTAATGAGGGGTACAGTGAGCATTTACCCCCCCACTGGTGTCTGACAGATCTTTGGAACAGTGGGCTGTGCAAAATTGTTCATTTTCACGGACCACTGTTCCAAAGATCCGTCAGACACCTGTGGGGTGTGAATTCTCACTGCACCCCTTATTACATTCCGTGAGGGGTGTAGTTTCCAAAATGGGGTCACATGTGTGTGTGTTTTTTTTTTGCGTTTGTCAGAACCGCTGTAACAATCAGCCACCCCTGTGCAAATCACCTCAAATGTACATGGCGCACTCTCCCTTCTGGGCCTTGTTGTGCACCCCAGAGCACTTTGCGCCCACATATGGAGTATCTCCGTACTCGGGAGAAATTGTGTTACAAATTTTGGGGGGCGTTTTTCCCTTTTACCTCTTGTGAAAATGAAAAGTATAGGGCAACACCAGCATGTTAGTGTAAAAATGTTTATTTTTTTTTTACACTAACATGCTGGTGTAGCACCCAACTGTTCCTTTTCATAAGAGGTAAAAGGAGAAAAAGCCCCCCAAAATTTGTTAGGCAATTTCTCCCGAGTGCGGCGATACCCCATATGTGACCCTATTCTGTTGCCTTGAAATACGACAGGGCTCCAAAGTGAGAGCGCCATGCGCATATGAGGCCTGAATTAGGGACTTGCATAGGGGTGGACATAGGGGTATTCTATGCCAGTGATTCCCAAACAGGGCGCCTCCAGCTGTTGCTAAACTCCCAGCATGTTTGGACAGTCAATTGCTGTCCAGAAATGCTGGGAGTTTTTGTTTTACAACAGCTGGAGGCTCCATCTTAGAAACACTGCCATACAATACATTTTTCATTTTTATTGGAGAGGGGGTTGGTGGGGCAGGGGGGGGGGCAGTGTACGTGTGTGTGTGTATGTAGTGTTTTACTCTTTATTTTATGTTAGTGTAGTGTAGTGTTTTTAGTTTACATTCACACTGACGGCAGATTACACCGAGTCTCCCGCTAGGAGTTTGAGCTGCCGCAGAAAATTTGCCACAGCTCGAATTTGTAGCGGGGAACTCACTGTAATCTGCCGCCAGTGTGAATGTAGCCTGTACATTCACATGGGAGGGGGCCCATGCATGCTGGGAGTAGTAGTTTTGCAACAGCTGGAGGCACACTGGCTGGAAAACCTTGAGTTAGGTTCTATGACCTAACTCAGTATTTTCCAACCAGTGTGCCTCCAGCTGTTGCAAGACTACAAGTCCCAGCATGAACTGATTGCAGAAGGGCATGCTGGGAGATGTAGTTATGCAATGGCTGGAGGCACGCAAGTACAACTCCCAGCATGCCAAGACGGCCTTATGCTGTTCCTGAATGCTGGGAGTTGTAGTTTTGCAAGATTTAGAGGGGTTCAGGTTGTAAATCACTGTCCAGTGGTCTCAAAACTGTGGCCCTCCAGATGTTGCAAAACTACAACTCGCAGCATGCCCAGACAGCAAACTGCTGTCTGGGCATGCTGAGAGTTGTAGTTTTACAACATCTGGAGGGCTACAGTTTGAGACCACTTAGTGATCTACAACCTGAACCCCTCTAAATATTGCAAAACTACAAGTCCCAGCATGCCCACACAGCAAACAGCTGTCTGGGCATGCTGGGAGTTGTAGTTTTGCAACATCTAGAGGGCCACGGTTTAGAGACCACTGTAAACTGTGGTCCTCCGGATGTTGCTAGGCAACAACTCACCTAGCAGGACCCGGAAGTATTGCTGCCACCGCCGCTGCCGCACGTGGGAGGAGGATCGCGCTCGGGGATCCGGGATCCAGGTAAGGAACCTTTGGCGCCGACCTTCCCTGGACGGTTCCCCCGTTTTGCCCGGACACCGATAGGTGGGCAAAACGGGGGAACCGAACTTTAACCCCCCCTCCCCCGGTCTGCTATCGGTCGGTCGCTCGGCCGACCAATAGCAGGGATAGGAGGGGTGTTTCGTACACCCCCGATCCCTCTTATTTTCCGGGTCACCAGTGAACCGTATGACCCGGAATCGCAGGTCTGAATTGACCTGCGATTTGCGCGCATCGCGGTCATGGGGGGGGGTCTCAGGACCCCCCTCGGCGATGTGCCGGGATGCCTGCTGTTAGATAACAGCAGTCATCCCGGCCCGATCACCGCTACCGGTGATGTGGCGCTCCCGGAACCCCGCGACGTACATGTACGTCGCCGCGCGCCAAGTGACACTTCGCGGCGCCGTACATGTATGTCGCTCGTCGTGAAGGGGTTAAAGGGGTACTCCGGTGGAAAACTTTTTTTTTTTAAATGAACTAGTGCCAGAAAGTTAAGCAGATTAGTAAATTACTTCTACTTAAAAATCTTAATTCTTTAGTACTTTTTAGCAGCTGTATGCTACTGAGGAAATTCTTTTCTCTTTGAATTTCTTTTTTGTGTTGTCCACAGTGCTCTCTGCTGACACCTCTGTCCATGTCAGGAACTGTCCAGACTAGCATAGGTTTGCTAAGGGGATTTTCTCCTGCTCTGGACAGTTCCTGATACGTACATCAGGTGTCAGCAGAGAGCACTGTGAACACACAAAAAAGAAATTAAAAAAATAAAGATTTTCCTCTGTAGCAAACAGCTGCTAAAAAGTACTGAAAGAATGAAGATTTTTTTTTAATAAAAGTAATTTACAATATCTGCCACCAGTTCATTTAAAAAAAATTAAAAAAAAGTTTTCCACCGGAGTACCCCTTTAAGCCTTAGGTGTATCTAAAATCAGACACACCGCAAACAGATATGCAAGAATTTCTAGCTCTGACTTAAAGCAATGTGATGGCCCAGTACAGGAGGTGTTAACCCGTACCCTTGCTGCCCTGTCCGGCAGCCTCCCTTCAGTGTCCCCTGGGCCCCTTGTACTACTGTAAATTTTTTTTAATAAAAGTTCATTAACCCCTTCCCTATTAAAAGTTGAAATCACCCCCCTTTTCCCATTTTTTTAAATAAAATAATGAAATAAAGAATAAAATAATCATATGTGGTACCGCCGCATGTGTAAATGTCCGAACTATCAACCCCTTAAGCACTGGGGGTTTTCATTTTTTGCACTTTCGTTTTTTCCTTTTGAAAATCATAACCCTTTCAATTTTGCACCTAAAAATCCATATGATGGCTTATTTTTTTGCGCCACCAATTCTACTTTGCAGTGACATCAGTCATTTTACCCAAAAATCTACAGTGAAACGGAAACAAAAAATCATTGTGCTACGAAATTGAAGAAAAAACGCCATTTTGTAACTTTTGGGGGCTTCCGTTTCAATGCAGTACATTTTTCAGTAAAAATGACACCTGATCTTTATTCTGTAGGTCCATACGTTTAAAATGATACCCTACTTATATCGGTTTCATTTTGTCGTACTTCTGGAAAAAATCATAACTACATGCACGGAAATTTATACGCTTGAAGTGGTCATCTTCTGACCCCTATAACTTTTCTATTTTTCTGAGTATGGGGTGGTATGAGGGCTCATTTTTTGTGCCGTGATCTGACGTTTTTAGCGGTACAATTTTTGTATTGATCAGACTTTTTGATCGCTTTTTATTCATTTTTTCATGATATAAAAAGCGACCAAAAATATGTTATTTTGGACTTTGGAAATTTTTTTGCGCGTACGCCATTGAGCGTGCGGTTTAATTAATGATATAGTTTTATATTTACGCATGCGGCGATACCACATATGTTTATTTTTATTTATGGGAAAAGGTGGGTGATTTGAACTTTTATTAGGGAAGGGGTTAAATGACCTTTGTTAACTTTTTTTTTTCACTTCTTTTTTGCAGTGTTATAGCTCCCATAGGGAGCTATAGCACTGCACACAATGATCTCCTATGCTGATCCCTGCAGAGCCATAGCTCTGCACGGGTCAGCGAGATAGGGGCTCAATTGCTCAAGCCTGTAGTTCAGGCTTGGAGCAATCAAACCCTGATCGGACGCCGAGGACACAGGTAAGGAGATCTCCGCCTGCGTCCCAGCTGATCGGAACATCGCGATTTTATCGCGATGTCCCGATCAGCCCGACTGAGCTGCCGGGAAGCGTTTACTTTCGTTTTCAGACGCGGCGGTCAACTTTGATCGCCACGTCTGAAGGGTTAACAGCACTGATCGTTGTGCCGCGCGCTGTTAGCCCAGGGCCCCGGCTATGATTAGCAGCCGGGACCGACCCGGTGTGATGCAGGGTCACGGTGTGACCCCGTTTTTAACACCGGGAGCGGGCTCAGGACGTACGTCCTAAGTCCTTAAGGGGTTAAAATATTTGGTTAGCTAAACCCCACGGTCAATGGCGTATACGTAAAAAAATACCAAAGTCCAAAATTGTGCATTTTTGGTCACTTCATATACCATAAAAATGTTAATAAAAAGCGATCAAAAAGTCTCATCAAAACAAAAATGGTACCTATAAAAACTACAGATGACGGTGCAAAAAATGAGCCCTCATACCACCCCCGTACACGGAAAAATAAAAAAGTTATAGGGGTCATATGATGTCAATTTTAAACATACTAATTTTGGTGCATGTAGTTTATAATTTTTTTTTAGTATTAAAATAAAACAAAACCTATATAAATTGGGTATCCTTGTAATCGTATGGACCTACAAAATAAACATAAGATTTTTACCAAATATCATTTTTACCAAATATTGCACTGCGTAGAAACGGGAGCCCACAAAAGTTACAAAATGGCGTTTTTCTTTTTATTTCACCCCACAAATATTTTTTTTTTGTTTCGCCGCAGGTTATATTCTCAAATAAAAGTGATGTCATTACAATTGGTGATGCAAAAAACAAGGCCTATATGGGTCTGTAGGTGCAAAATTTAAAGAGTTATGATTTTTAGAAAGGAAGGAGGAAAAAGCGAAAATGCTAAAACGAAAATTTGCCGAGTCCTTAAGGGGAAAATATGAAAATAGGCTGAGTCTCTAAGGGGTTAAAACAACAACGCACTCAAAATTCAACAGGATGTCAGAACCAGCTCTCTAGAACAACCAGGCGATAGCGCCCCTTCATCTCCAGCAGCGAGATCATAACCTGCCCCAGCAACCAGGATCTTGCCAGCCCTGCCTGCAGTCAACATCAACAGTCCTGGTGTTCCAGCGTCTGCACCGGTATTCATGGGGAACCCTGTCCTCCCTACCTACAATGGAGACCCCTTGACCTTGAGGGATTTTAAAGAGAGGATCCAGAGTTTGTTTGTCTTTTACTCTTTCCCTCCAAACCAACAGGTGCAATTGCTCACGTGACAACTCCAGGGACCAGCGCTGGAGGAAGTCCACACCTGGCCAGCCTCTGAGAAGGCAACTGTAGAGCAGATCTTTGAAGGACTGTACCAGGTATTTGAGTCACATCAGAGGTACATCTCCGGCTGTATAAAAGGCGGCAAAAGCCAGGGGAACCTTGAGAGCATTTGCCGTAGTCCTACAGAATGCCCTAGAGACTGTCCAAAAATTAAATGGTATAACTCCCGAGCAGGACAACAAGGTGTTAATGGAATGATTTATTGATGGGGCTCCTAATAAGTGGGACAAAGCCCATCTGAGAAGTGGTCCAAAACCCCAACATGTCATTCCCTGCTATCCAAGTAATTGAGTCCGGGACTGAGTTAGAGGAAGTTTGTACACCCCTTACACCCGTTCAAGAGCCACTAGGGGCGGTAGCCAGACCTATACCACAACCGTCACCAACCCCCGCCCCAGCGTCATCTACTTTGCCTGTCCCACAGCCTTAGATTTACCGAGTGTTAGGCAGGACATTGAACAAGTGACTAAGGCTGTGAAGGAGCTTGCCAACCAGGCCTCTCCACCTGACCGTGAACCGGCCCTGCCTAGGAAACTTGCCCCTGCTTCTACTCCCCTCAATTTCAATTACCGCAATCCTCCGCCCAATAGACCCTTGGGGACTTAAAGACCCTTTTGCACTTACTGTAATAAGTCAGGACATTGGAAAATGCAATGCTGGGATTTAAATAGATTTCTCTGAGGTCACTGACCAGCCCTCAGGAAAACAGTCATCAGGTCCAATCCCCGAACGACCTAAGTCAGAACTCTTACTTTTTGTTGCCTCTTGCCCCTATGTAAAAGTTATTGTAGAAGGTGTACTGTTGAAGGCATTGATAGATACAGGGTCACAAGTGTCTACTATACCTAAAAGGGTTTTCTATCAGCATTGGGATGCTAGTTTATTGTGTTAGCCTGATGATGTTAACTTCCGAGTAGTTGCAGGTAATGGGCAACCAGTCCCCAGACATGGATACTGGGAGTCAACTATTTAGTTGGAAGAGCATGTACTTACCAGGCTGGGAGTGATTGTAACTAATGTGACAGATAAGCGGTCTGCCGAGTTTATATTGGGGATGAACATTATGAAAAATTGTTTTGCTGAAATATTGGATGCCTTGCATGCCTCTCTTCCCCATCTGTTCCCTTCAGGCCAGCGGGCACCACATGAAAGTTCTACAGGCAGAGCAGAAGTTTGACAACAAGCAAGGCTTACAGAAAGCACCCCACAGACATCGGGCAGACTTCAATGATTCAGCATCGAATCCTCACAGGTGACAGCCCACCTATCAAGGAAAGACACCATCCGGTCGCGCCCGGCATGTATCAGACTGTCAAGAAGATGCTGACCGACATGGAAGAGGCAGACGTAATCCAGGAAAGTGAGAACCCCTGGGTGGCGCCACTTATCCTAGTCAGGAAAAAGGATTGAACCATCCGCTTCTGTGTTGACTACAGGAAATTGAACAATGTCACATACAAGGACGCTTATCCATTGCCAAGAATCGAGGAGTCACTCACCGGTCTCGTCGGCTGCTTACTTCTCCACCCTGGACTTAACCAGTGGATATTGGCAAGTGACCATGGAGGATCAGGAGAAGACCGCCTTCATGACACTCATGGGACTGTTCGGGTTTAAAAGTATGCCATTTGGGCTGTGCAATGCCCCTGCTAAGTTCTGATGGAAAGGTGCCTGGGCCATCTGAATTTTCAAAGTGTCCTATTGTACCTGGACGATGTCATTGTGTATTCCAAGCCCTACCATGAACACCTTAGCCCCCTGTCAGACATTTTCCAAATCCTGATCAAGCATGGGCTGAAGATCAAACCATCAAGGTGTCACTTGCTCAAACCTCAGGTCCACGACTTGGGTCATGTTGTCAGCACAGGAGGAGTCCAGCCCAATCCTGAAAAGATGGAAGTTGTCAAGAACTGGACAACCCCGCGCACAGTGGAAGATGTCAGGAGCTTCCTGGGGTTTGCCGACTACTACCGCCGTTTCATTCCCCACTTTGCCCAGATTAAAGTACTCCTCACAGCTCTCTTATGGGGTACAGCAAAGGAGAACTACAAGGGAAGACTACCTGTTGAATGGGCCGAAGAGCAAGAGAGGGCGTTCCGAGGTCTCGAACATCTGCTGACAGAACTACCCATCTTAGCGTATCCAGACTACAGTCAGCTGTTCCAGCTATATACTGATGCCAGTTTTGAAGGTCTGGGAGCTGTCCTGTCCCAAGTCCAGGAAGGGCAAGAGCGAGTAATTGCCTATGCCAGTCATAACCTGCATGGAGCAGAGAGGAACAATGCAAATTACAGCTTATTCAAGTTGGAACTCCTCGCTTTGGTGTCAGCCGTGACCAAAAAGTTCAAAGACTATTTGGCTGCCACGCCATTTACTCTCTACACGGATAATAACCGGTTGGCCCACCTGAATACTGCCAAGCAGCGCTGGGCTTCAAGATTAGCCAATTACAGTTTCACCATCAAGTATATATACAGCAAATCGAATGTCAATGCCGAAGTACTGTCTAGGATGTCGAAGATGTTTGGGAAGACGTGGAGATGCCCCCATTCTACCAACAGTTTGTGAACCAGAATGTTGTTGTCATGTCTGTATTGGCCTGTGTTCACACACAGCTATTGGTTTGGTTGTGTTTGAACAGTTTTATGTTCCCTGGTCAGGGAAAAGGTAATAGCCTTTTGCACAGCTCCTTGGCTGTGTCTATCTAACCCCTTAATGACGCAGCTGTCACGATGCCGGCTGGCAGGAGGTGGATCCTCTGTGCCAGAGAGGGATTGGCGTGGACCGTGCTAGTGGACCGGTTCTAAGTCACTACTGGTGTTCACCAGAGCCCGCCGCAAAGCGGGATGGTCTTGCTGCGGCGGTAGTGACCAGGTCGTATCCACTAGCAACGGCTCAACCTCTCTGACTGCTGAAGATAGGCGCGGTACAAGGGAGTAGACAGAAGCAAGGTCGGACGTAGCAGAAGGTCGGGGCAGGCAGCAAGGATCGTAGTCAGGGGCAACGGCAGGAGGTCTGGAACACAGGCTAAGAACACACAAGGAACGCTTTCACTGGCACAATGGCAACAAGATCCGGCGAGGGAGTGCAGGGGAAGTGAGGTATACATAGGGAGTGCACAGGTGAACACACTGATTAGAACCACTGCGCCAATCAGCGGCGCAGTGGCCCTTTAAATCGCAGAGACCCGGCGCGCGCGCGCCCTAGGGAGCGGGGCTGCGCGCGCCGGGACAGGACCGACGGAGAGCGAGTCAGGTACGGGAGCCGGGGTGCGCATCGCGAGCGGGCGCCACCCGCATCGCGAATCGCATCCCGGCTGGAGGCGGTATCGCAGCGCACCCGGTCAGTGGATCTGACGGGGGCGCTGCGGGAGCGAGAGTGTAGCGAGCGCTCCGGGGAGGAGCGGGGACCCGGAGCGCTCGGCGTAACAGTACCCCCCCCCTTGGGTCTCCCCCTCTTCTTGGAGCCTGAGAACCTGAGGACCAGACTTTTATCTAGGATATTGTCCTCAGGTTCCCAGGATCTCCTCTGACCTTTTTGGAGGCCAGTATCTCCTTTACAGGAAAGATGTCCGAAGAACCGGAGACAGGAGTGGGAGAGATAAGTTTAGGAGAGAAACGGTTGATGATGAGTGGTTTAAGAAGAGAAACGTGAAAGGCATTAGGAATACGAAGAGAAGGAGGAAGAAGAAGTTTATAAGAGACAGGATTAATCTGGCACAAAATTTTGAAAGGACCAAGATAGCGTGGTCCCAATTTGTAGCTGGGAACACGGAAGCGGACATATTTAGCGGAGAGCCATACCTTGTCTCCGGGAGAAAAAATGGGGGGAGCTCTTCTTTTCTTATCAGCAAACTGTCACGATGCCGGCTGGCAGGTGGTGGATCCTCTGTGCCAGAGAGGGATTGGCGTGGACCGTGCTAGAGGATCGGTTCTAAGTCACTACTGGTTTTCACCAGAGCCCGCCGCAAAGCGGGATGGTCTTGCTGCGGCGGTAGTGACCAGGTCGTATCCCCTAGCAACGGCTCAACCTCTCTGGCTGCTGAAGATAGGCGCGGTACAAGGGAGTAGACAGAAGCAAGGTCGGACGTAGCAGAAGGTCGGGGCAGGCAGCAAGGATCGTAGTCAGGGGCAACGGCAGAAGGTCTGGAATCACAGGCAAGGAACACACAAGGAACGCTTTCACTGGCACTAGGGCAACAAGATCCGGCGAGGGAGTGAAGGGGAAGTGAGGTGATATAGGGAAGTGCACAGGTGTAAACACTAATTGGAACCACTGCACCAATCAGCGGTGCAGTGGCCCTTTAAATCGCAAAGACCCGGCGCGCGCGCGCCCTAGGGAGCGGGGCCGCGCGCGCCGGGACAGAACTGACGGGGAGCGAGTCAGGTACGGGAGCCGGGGTGCGCATCGCGAGCGGGCGCTACCCGCATCGCGAATCGCATCCCGGCCGGAGGTGGTAACGCAGCGCCCCGGGTCCGTGGAACCGACCGGGGCGCTGCAGTGAGGGAAGTGTAGCGAGCGCTCCGGGGAGGAGCGGGGACCCGGAGCGCTCGGCGTAACAGTACCCCCCCCCCTTGGGTCTCCCCCTCTTCTTGGGGCCTGAGAACCTGAGGATCAGACTTTTGTCCAGGATATTGTCCTCAGGTTCCCAGGACCTCTCTTCTGGACCACAACCCTCCCAATCCACTAAAAAAAAAGTTTTTCCTCTGACTTTTTTAGAGGCCAAGATTTCTTTGACAGAGAAGATGTCCGAGGAGCCGGAAACAGGAGTGGGAGGAACAGATTTAGGAGAAAAACGGTTGAGGATGAGAGGTTTAAGAAGAGAGACGTGAAAGGCATTAGGGATACGAAGAGAAGGAGGAAGAAGAAGTTTGTAAGAGACAGGATTAATTTGAGACAAAACTTTAAAAGGACCAAGATAGCGTGGTCCCAACTTATAACTCGGGACACGGAAACGGACATATTTAGCGGAGAGCCATACCTTGTCTCCAGGGAAAAAAATGGGAGGAGCTCTTCTTTTCTTATCTGCGAATCTCTTCATGCGAGAAGAAGCCTGTAAGAGAGAATTTTGGGTCTCTTTCCATATGGTGGAAAGATCACGAGAAATTTCATCCACAGCGGGCAGACCAGAGGGCAAGGGGGTAGGGAGGGGGGGAAGAGGGTGACGGCCGTACACCACGAAAAACGGAGATTTGGAGGAAGATTCAGAGATTCTGAAATTATACGAGAATTCGGCCCAAGGTAGAAGATCTGCCCAGTCATCCTGGCGGGAGGAAACAAAATGTCGTAAATAGTCACCCAAGATCTGGTTAATTCTCTCTACTTGTCCATTGGATTGAGGATGGTATGCAGAAGAAAAATTTAATTTAATCTTGAGTTGTTTACAGAGAGCCCTCCAGAATTTAGACACAAATTGGACGCCTCTATCCGAGACGATCTGTGTAGGCAACCCGTGAAGACGAAAAATGTGTACAAAAAATTGTTTAGCCAACTGAGGCGCTGAAGGAAGACCAGGAAGAGGGATGAAATGTGCCATTTTGGAGAATCGATCAACGACCACCCAAATAACAGTGTTGCCATGGGATGGGGGTAAGTCAGTAATAAAATCCATACCAATCAGAGACCAAGGTTGTTCGGGGACAGGTAGAGGATGAAGAAAACCAGCGGGCTTCTGGCGAGGAGTCTTATCCCGGGCACAGATAGTGCAGGCTCGCACAAAGTCCACCACATCAGTCTCTAGAGTCGGCCACCAATAGAAGCGAGAGATGAGTTGCACAGATTTCTTAATGCCCGCATGACCTGCGAGATGGGAGGAGTGACCCCATTTGAGGATCCCAAGGCGTTGGCGTGGAGAAACAAAGGTCTTTCCTGGAGGAGTTTGTCTGATGGAGGCTGGAGAAGTGGAAATCAGGCAGTCAGGAGGAATGATGTGTTGAGGAGAGAGTTCAATTTCAGAGGCATCTGAGGAACGAGAGAGAGCATCGGCCCTAATGTTCTTATCAGCAGGCCGAAAGTGAATTTCAAAATTAAATCGGGCAAAGAACAGAGACCACCTGGCCTGACGAGGATTCAGCCGTTGGGCAGACTGGAGGTAGGAGAGGTTCTTGTGATCGGTGTAAATAATAACTGGAAATCTTGATCCCTCCAGCAGATGCCTCCATTCCTCAAGTGCTAATTTAATGGCTAGAAGCTCTCGATCCCCGATGGAGTAGTTCCTCTCCGCCGGAGAGAAGGTCCTGGAAAAAAAACCACAAGTAACAGCATGCCCGGAAGAGTTTTTTTGTAGAAGGACAGCTCCAGCTCCCACTGAGGAGGCATCAACCTCCAATAGGAAGGGTTTAGATGGGTCAGGTCTGGAGAGCACGGGAGCCGAAGAAAAGGCAGACTTGAGTCGTTTAAAGGCGTCTTCCGCTTGAGGAGGCCAAGACTTGGGATCGGCATTTTTTTTTGTTAAAGCCACAATAGGAGCCACAATGGTAGAAAAATGTGGAATAAATTGCCTGTAATAATTGGCGAACCCCAAAAAACGTTGGATGGCACGGAGTCCGGAGGGGCGTGGCCAATCTAAGACGGCAGAGAGTTTATCTGGGTCCATTTGTAGTCCCTGGCCAGAGACCAAGTATCCTAGAAAAGGAAGAGATTGGCATTCAAACAGACATTTCTCTATTTTGGCATAGAGTTGATTATCACGAAGTCTCTGAAGAACCATACGGACATGCTGGCGGTGTTCTTCAAGATTGGCAGAAAAAATCAGGATATCGTCCAGATATACAACAACACAGGAGTATAGGAGATCACGAAAAATTTCATTAACAAAGTCTTGGAAGACGGCAGGGGCGTTGCATAGACCAAAGGGCATGACCAGATACTCAAAGTGTCCATCTCTGGTGTTAAATGCCGTTTTCCATTCATCCCCCTCTCTGATGCGGATGAGATTATAAGCACCTCTTAAGTCCAGTTTGGTAAAAATATGGGCACCTTGGAGACGATCAAAGAGTTCAGAGATGAGGGGTAGGGGGTAGCGGTTCTTAACCGTGATTTTATTAAGACCGCGGTAGTCAATGCAAGGACGTAGAGAGCCATCTTTTTTGGACACAAAGAAAAATCCGGCTCCGGCAGGAGAGGAGGATTTACGGATAAAGCCCTTTTTTAAATTTTCTTGGACGTATTCAGACATGGCAAGAGTCTCTGGGACGGACAGAGGATAGATTCTGCCCCGGGGTGGAGTAGTGCCCGGGAGGAGGTCAATGGGACAATCATAAGGCCTGTGAGGAGGTAGAGTCTCAGCTTGTTTTTTGCAAAAAACGTCCGCAAAGTCCATATAGGCCTTAGGGAGACCGGTTACATGAGGAAGCACAGGGACACGGCAAGGTTTACTGGGAACCGGTTTTAAGCAGTCCTTGGAACAAGAGGGCCCCCAACTCTTGATCTCCCCAGTGGACCAATCCAGGATTGGGGAATGGAGTTGAAGCCAGGGAAGTCCAAGAAGGATTTCAGAAGTGCAATTGGGGAGGACCAACAGTTCAATCCTCTCGTGATGAGATCCGATGCGCATTAGAAGGGGCTCCGTGCGGAAACGTATAGTACAGTCCAATCTTTCATTGTTTACACAATTGATGTAGAGGGGTCTGGCGAGACTGGTCACCGGGATGTTGAACCTGTTGACGAGAGAGGCCAAGATAAAATTTCCTGCAGATCCAGAGTCCAAGAAGGCCACGGCAGAGAAGGAGAAGGCAGAGGCAGACATCCGCACAGGCACAGTAAGACGTGGAGAAGCAGAGTAGACATCAAGGACTGTCTCACCTTTGTGCGGAGTCAGCGGACGTCTTTCCAGGCGGGGAGGACGGATAGGACAATCCTTCAGGAAGTGTTCGGTACTAGCACAGTACAGGCAGAGATTCTCCATGCGGCGTCGTGTCCTCTCTTGGGGTGTCAGGCGAGACCGGTCGACCTGCATAGCCTCCACGGCGGGAGGCACAGGAACAGGTTGCAGGGGACCAGAGGAGAGAGGAGCCGGGGAGAAGAAACGCCTCGTGCGAACAGAGTCCATATCCTGGCGGAGCTCCTGACGCCGTTCGGAAAAACGCATGTCAATGCGAGTGGCAAGATGGATGAGTTCATGTAGGTTAGCAGGGATTTCTCGTGCGGCCAGAACATCTTTAATGTTGCTGGATAGGCCTTTTTTAAAGGTCGCGCAGAGTGCCTCATTATTCCAGGATAATTCTGAAGCAAGGGTACGGAACTGTACGGCATACTCGCCAACGGAAGAATTACCCTGGACCAGGTTCAACAGGGCAGTCTCAGCAGAAGAGGCTCGGGCAGGTTCCTCAAAGACACTTCGAATTTCCGAGAAGAAGGAGTGTACAGAGGCAGTGACGGGGTCATTGCGGTCCCAGAGCGGTGTGGCCCAAGCCAGGGCTTTTCCAGACAGCAGGCTGACTACGAAAGCCACCTTAGACCTTTCAGTGGGGAACTGGTCCGACATCATCTCCAAGTGTAATGAACATTGGGAAAGAAAGCCACGGCAAAACTTAGAGTCCCCATCAAATTTATCCGGCAAGGATAGTCGTATTCCAGAAGCGGCCACTCGCTGCGGAGGAGGTACAGGAGCTGGCGGAGGAGATGATTGCTGGAGCTGTGGTAGTAACTGTTGTAGCATAACAGTCAGTTGAGACAGCTGTTGGCCTTGTTGCGCAATCTGTTGTGACTGCTGGGCGACCACCGTGGTGAGGTCAGCGACAACTGGCAGAGGAACTTCAGCGGGATCCATGGCCGGATCTACTGTCACGATGCCGGCTGGCAGGTGGTGGATCCTCTGTGCCAGAGAGGGATTGGCGTGGACCGTGCTAGAGGATCGGTTCTAAGTCACTACTGGTTTTCACCAGAGCCCGCCGCAAAGCGGGATGGTCTTGCTGCGGCGGTAGTGACCAGGTCGTATCCCCTAGCAACGGCTCAACCTCTCTGGCTGCTGAAGATAGGCGCGGTACAAGGGAGTAGACAGAAGCAAGGTC
Source organism: Hyla sarda (assembly GCF_029499605.1). Classification (NCBI taxonomy): domain Eukaryota; kingdom Metazoa; phylum Chordata; class Amphibia; order Anura; family Hylidae; genus Hyla; species Hyla sarda. The sequence goes on from NC_079189.1 coordinate 466,648,914, forward strand.
GGACGTAGCAGAAGGTCGGGGCAGGCAGCAAGGATCGTAGTCAGGGGCAACGGCAGAAGGTCTGGAATCACAGGCAAGGAACACACAAGGAACGCTTTCACTGGCACTAGGGCAACAAGATCCGGCGAGGGAGTGAAGGGGAAGTGAGGTGATATAGGGAAGTGCACAGGTGTAAACACTAATTGGAACCACTGCACCAATCAGCGGTGCAGTGGCCCTTTAAATCGCAAAGACCCGGCGCGCGCGCGCCCTAGGGAGCGGGGCCGCGCGCGCCGGGACAGAACTGACGGGGAGCGAGTCAGGTACGGGAGCCGGGGTGCGCATCGCGAGCGGGCGCTACCCGCATCGCGAATCGCATCCCGGCCGGAGGTGGTAACGCAGCGCCCCGGGTCCGTGGAACCGACCGGGGCGCTGCAGTGAGGGAAGTGTAGCGAGCGCTCCGGGGAGGAGCGGGGACCCGGAGCGCTCGGCGTAACACAAACTTCTTCATGCGTGATGAAGCCTGTAAGAGAGAATTTTGGGTCTCTTTCCATATGGTGGAAAGATCACGAGTTATTTCATCCACATCGGGCAAACCAGAGGGCAAGGGAGTAGGGAGGGGGGGAAGAGGGTGACGGCCGTACACCACGAAAAATGGGGATTTGGAAGAAGATTCAGAGACTCTGAAGTTGTACGAGAATTCGGCCCATGGTAGAAGATCTGCCCAGTCATCCTGGCGGGAAGAAACAAAATGTCGTAAATAATCACCCAGGACTTGGTTAATTCTTTCTACTTGCCCATTGGATTGAGGATGATAAGCAGAAGAAAAGTTCAATTTAATCTTGAGTTGTTTACAGAGAGCCCTCCAGAATTTTGACACGAATTGGACGCCTCTATCCGAGACGATCTGCGTGGGCAACCCGTGAAGACGAAAAATGTGTACAAAAAATTGTTTTGCCAAGTGAGGCGCAGAAGGAAGACCAGGAAGGGGAATAAAATGTGCCATCTTGGAAAATCGATCAACGACCACCCAAACAACAGTGTTGCCACGGGATGGGGGTAAGTCTGTAATAAAGTCCATACCAATCAGAGACCAAGGCTGTTCGGGGACAGGCAGAGGATGAAGAAGACCAGCAGGCTTCTGGCGAGGAGTCTTATCCCGGGCACAGACAGTGCAGGCCCGCACAAAATCAACAACATCCGTCTCCAGAGTCGGCCACCAATAGAAACGAGAGATGAGTTGCACGGATTTCTTGATGCCCGCATGGCCTGCGAGATGGGAGGAGTGACCCCATTTGAGGATTCCGAGGCGTTGGCGTGGAGAGACGAAGGTCTTCCCTGGAGGAGTTTGCCTGATGGAGGCTGGAGAAGTGGAGATCAGGCAATCCGGAGGAATAATGTGTTGCGGAGAGAGCTCTACTTCCGAGGCCTCCGAGGAACGAGAGAGAGCATCGGCCCTAATGTTCTTATCGGCAGGGCGAAAGTGAATTTCAAAATTAAACCGGGCAAAGAACAGAGACCACCTGGCCTGGCGAGGATTCAGCCGTTGGGCAGACTGGAGATAGGAGAGATTCTTGTGATCGGTGTAAATAATAATTGGAAATTTTGATCCCTCCAGCAGATGCCTCCATTCCTCAAGTGCTAATTTAATGGCCAGAAGCTCTCGATCCCCGATGGAGTAGTTCCTCTCCGCCGGAGAGAAGGTCCTAGAAAAAAACCCACAAGTAACAGCATGCCCGGAAGAATTTTTTTGTAGAAGGACCGCTCCAGCTCCTACTGAGGAGGCATCAACCTCCAATAGGAAGGGTTTAGATGGGTCAGGTCTGGAGAGCACGGGAGCAGAAGAAAAGGCAGACTTGAGCCGTTTAAAGGCGTCTTCCGCTTGAGGAGGCCATGACTTAGGATTGGCATTCTTCTTGGTTAAAGCCACGATAGGAGCCACAATGGTGGAAAAATGTGGAATAAATTGTCTGTAATAATTGACGAACCCCAAAAAACGTTGGATAGCACGGAGTCCGGAGGGGCGTGGCCAATCTAAGACGGCAGAGAGTTTGTCTGGATCCATTTGTAGTCCCTGGCCAGAGACCAAGTATCCTAGGAAAGGAAGAGATTGACATTCAAACAGACATTTCTCCATTTTGGCATAAAGTTGATTGTCACGAAGTCTCTGAAGAACCATGCGGACATGCTGGCGGTGTTCTTCTAGGTTGGCAGAAAAAATCAGAATATCGTCCAGATACACAACAACACAGGAATATAAGAGATCACGAAAAATTTCATTAACAAAGTCTTGGAAGACGGCAGGGGCGTTGCACAGGCCAAAGGGCATGACCAGATACTCAAAGTGTCCATCTCTAGTGTTAAATGCCGTTTTCCATTCATCCCCCTCCCTGATGCGGATGAGATTATAAGCACCTCTTAAGTCCAGTTTGGTAAAGATGTGGGCACCTTGGAGGCGATCAAAGAGTTCAGAGATAAGAGGTAGAGGGTAGCGGTTCTTTACCGTGATTTTATTAAGACCGCGGTAGTCAATGCAAGGACGTAGGGAGCCATCTTTTTTGGACACAAAGAAAAATCCAGCTCCAGCAGGAGAGGAGGATTTGCGGATAAAGCCTTTTTTTAAATTTTCCTGGATGTACTCAGACATAGCAAGAGTCTCTGGGGCGGACAGAGGATAAATTCTGCCCCGGGGTGGAGTAGTGCCCGGGAGGAGGTCAATAGGACAGTCATAAGGCCAGTGAGGAGGAAGAGTCTCAGCTTGTTTTTTGCAAAACACATCAGCAAAGTCCATATAGGCCTTAGGGAGACCGGTTACAGGGGGAACCACAGGGTCACGGCAGGGAGTACTGGTAACCGGTTTAAGGCAGTCCTTGAAACAAGAGGTACCCCAACTCTTGATCTCCCCTGTGGACCAATCCAGGGTTGGGGAATGGTGTTGAAGCCAGGGTAGTCCAAGGAGAATTTCGGAAGTGCAATTGGAGAGGACCAAAAACTCAATTTTTTCGTGATGAGGTCCGATGCACATTAGGAGGGGTTCCGTGCGGTAACGCACGGCACAGTCCAATCTTTCATTGTTAACGCAATTGATGTAGAGAGGTCTGGCGAGACTGGTCACTGGGATGTTGAACCTGTTGATGAGAGAGGCCAAAATAAAGTTTCCTGCAGATCCGGAATCCAAGAAGGCCTTAGTGGAGAAGGAGAAGGTAGAGGCAGATATCCGCACAGGCACAGTAAGACGTGGAGAAGCAGAGTTGACATCAAGGACTGTTTCACCTTTGTGCGGAGTCAGCGTACGTCTTTCCAGGCGGGGAGGACGGATAGGACAATCCTTCAGGAAGTGTTCGGTACCGGCACAGTACAGGCAGAGATTCTCCATGCGGCGTCGTGTCCTCTCTTGAGGTGTCAGGCGAGACCGGTCAACTTGCATAGCCTCCACGGCGGGAGGCACAGGAACGGATTGCCAAGGACCAGAGGAGAGAGGAGCCGGGGAGAAAAAACGCCTCGTGCGAACAAAGTCCATATCCTGGCGGAGCTCCTGACGCCTTTCGGAAAAACGCATGTCAATGCGAGTGGCTAGATGAATGAGTTCATGTAGGTTAGCAGGAATTTCTCGTGCGGCCAGAACATCTTTAATGTTGCTGGATAGGCCTTTTTTAAAGGTCGCGCAGAGGGCCTCATTATTCCAGGATAGTTCTGAAGCAAGAGTACGGAATTGCACGGCGTACTCGCCAACGGAAGAATTACCCTGGACCAGGTTCAGCAGGGCAGTCTCAGCAGAAGAGGCTCGGGCAGGTTCCTCAAAGACACTTCGAATTTCCGAGAAGAAGGAGTGTACAGAGGCAGTGACGGGGTCATTGCGGTCCCAGAGCGGTGTGGCCCATGACAGAGCTTTTCCAGACAGAAGGCTGACTACGAAAGCCACCTTAGACCTTTCAGTAGGAAACTGGTCCGACATCATCTCCAAGTGCAGGGAACATTGCGAAAGAAAGCCACGGCAAAATTTAGAGTCCCCATCAAATTTATCCGGCAAGGATAGTCGTAGGCCTGAAGCGGCCACTCGCTGCGGAGGAGGTGCAGGAGCTGGCGGAGGAGATGATTGCTGAAGCTGAGGTAGTAGCTGCTGTAGCATCACGGTCAGTTGAGACAGCTGGTGGCCTTGTTGCGCTATCTGTTGTGACTGCTGGGCGACCACCGTGGTGAGGTCGGCGACAACTGGCAGAGGAACTTCAGCAGGATCCATGGCCGGATCTACTGTCACGATGCCGGCTGGCAGGAGGTGGATCCTCTGTGCCAGAGAGGGATTGGCGTGGACCGTGCTAGTGGACCGGTTCTAAGTCACTACTGGTGTTCACCAGAGCCCGCCGCAAAGCGGGATGGTCTTGCTGCGGCGGTAGTGACCAGGTCATATCCACTAGCAACGGCTCAACCTCTCTGACTGCTGAAGATAGGCGCGGTACAAGGGAGTAGACAGAAGCAAGGTCGGACGTAGCAGAAGGTCGGGGCAGGCAGCAAGGATCGTAGTCAGGGGCAACGGCAGGAGGTCTGGAACACAGGCTAAGAACACACAAGGAACGCTTTCACTGGCACAATGGCAACAAGATCCGGCGAGGGAGTGCAGGGGAAGTGAGGTATACATAGGGAGTGCACAGGTGAACACACTGATTAGAACCACTGCGCCAATCAGCGGCGCAGTGGCCCTTTAAATCGCAGAGACCCGGCGCGCGCGCGCCCTAGGGAGCGGGGCTGCGCGCGCCGGGACAGGACCGACGGAGAGCGAGTCAGGTACGGGAGCCGGGGTGCGCATCGCGAGCGGGCGCCACCCGCATCGCGAATCGCATCCCGGCTGGAGGCGGTATCGCAGCGCACCCGGTCAGTGGATCTGACCGGGGCGCTGCGGGAGCGAGAGTGTAGCGAGCGCTCCGGGGAGGAGCGGGGACCCAGAGCGCTCGGCGTAACAGCAGCTCATTTTCACCTTAAGGACGCAGCCCTTTTTTGCAAATGTGACCACTGTCACTTTAAGCATTAATACCTCTGAGATGCTTTTACTTTTACTTCTGATTCCGAGATAATTTTTTTGTGACATACTCTTATTCATATTAGTGGTAAATTTTCGTCGATACTTGCATAATTTCTTGGTGAAAAATTCCAAAATTTGATGAAAAATTTGAAAATTTAGCATTTTGTTAACTTTGAAACTCTCTGCTTATAAGGAAAATGGACATCCAAAATAAATTATAAATTGATTCACATGTACAATATGTCTACTTTATATTTTCATCATAAAGTTGACATATTTTTACTTTTGGAAGACATCAGTGGGCTCCAAAGTTCCGATTTTTCACACAATTTTCAAAATTGGAATTTTTCAGGGACCAGTTAAGTTTTGAAGTGGATTTGAAGAGCCTTCCTATTACCCCATAAAGGACCCCATTATAAAAACTGCACCCCTCAAAGTATTCAAAATGACATTCAGAAAGTGTGTTAACCGTTTAGGTGTTCCACAGGAATAGCAGCAAAGTGAAGGAGAAAATTCAAAATCTTCATTTTTTACACTCGTACATGTTCTTGTAATCCTAGTTTTTGAATTTTTACAAGGGGTAAAAGGGAGAAATCTTCCTAAAATTTGTAACCCAATTTATCTCAAGTAAGGAAATACCTCAAATGTGTATGTCAAGTGGGTGTGTGCACTAGAGGGCCCAGAAGGGAAGGAGCGACAATGGGATTTTGGAGAGTGAGTTTTTCTGAAATGGTTTTTGGGGGCATGTCAGATTTAGGAAGCCTCTATGGTCAAACAAAACAAACACATGGCATACTATTTTGGAAACTACACCTTTTAAGGAAAGTAACAAGGGGTACAGTGAGCCTTAACACCCCACTAAAATGCAGTTTTTTCCCCAAATTTTTAATTTTTACAAGGGGTATTAGGAGAAAATGCCCCTCAAAATTTGTAGCCCCATTTCTTCTGAGTATGGAAATACCCCATTTGTGGACATCAAGTGCTCTACAATGCTCAGAAGAGAAGGAGCGCCATTGGCCTTTTGGAGAGAGAATTTGGTTGGAATAGAAGTCGGGGGCCATGTGCATTTACAAAGCCCTCGTGGTGCCAGAACAGTGGACCCCCCACATGTGACCCCATTTTGGAAACTACACCCCTACAGAATTTAATAAGGGGTGCAGTGAGCATTTACACCCCACTGGTGTTTGACAGATCTTTGGAACAGTGGGCTGAGCAAATGAAAAATTATATTTTTAATTGTAACGGACCACTGTTCCAAAAATGTTCCCTGTACCCCTTATTACATTATGTGAGGGGTGAAGTTTCCAAAATGGGGTCACATGTGTGTGGGGGGGGGGGGGTTCCATTGTTCTGGCACTATGGGGGCTTTGTAAACACGTGGCCTTCAATTCCGGACAAATCTTCTCTCTAAAAGCCCAATGGCGCTCCTTCTCTTCTGAGCATTGTAGTTCGCCCGCAGAGCATTTTACATCCACATATGGGGTATGTTCTTACTCAGAAGAAATGGGGTTACAGATTTTGGGGGGCTTTTTTTCCTATTTTCCCATGTGAAAATGAAAAATTTAGGGTAACACCAGCATTTTAGTTAAAAAATTTTTTTTCCGTTTTCCCATCCAACTTTAACGAAAATTCCTCAAACACCTGTGGGGTGTTAAGGCTCACTATACCCCTTGTTACGTTCCGTGATGGGTGTAGTTTCCAAAATGGGGTCACACGTGGGTATTTATTTTTTGTGTTTGTGTCAGAACCGCTGTAAAATCAGCCACCCCTGTACAAATCACCAATTTAGGCCTCAAATGTACATAGTGCGCTCCTGAGCCTTGTTGTGCGCTCGCAGAGCATTTTATGTACACATATGGAGTGTTTCAGTACTCAGGAGAAATTGCGTTGCAAATTTTGGGAGTCTTCTTTTCCTTTTACCTCTTGTGAAAATAAAAAATATTTGGCAACACCAGCATGTTAATGTAAAATTTTTCATTTTTTTAAACAGGCTGGTGTAGACCCTAACTTTTCCTTTTCATAAGGGGTAAAAGGAGAAAAAGCCCCCAAAATTTGTAACACAATTGCTCCCGACTACGGAAATACCCCATATGTGGCCCTAAACTGTTTCCTTGAAATACGACAAGGCTCTGAAGTGAGAGAGCGCCATGCACATTTGAAGACTATATTAGGGATTGTATATGGGTGGACATAGGGGTATTCTATGCCAGTGATTCCCAAACAGGGTGCCTCCAGCTGTTGCTAAACTCCCAGCAAGCCTGGACAGTCAGTGGAGGCTGGAGGCTCCATTTTGGAAACACTGCCGTACAATACGTTTTTCCTTTTTATTGGGGGGGGGGGCAGTGTAAGGGGGTATATATGTAGTGTTAGTGTAGTGTAGTGTTTTTAGGGTACATTCACACAGGCGGGGGTTTACGGTGAGTTTCCCTCTAGAAGTTTGCGCTGTGGCGGAAAACTTGCCGCTGCTCAAACTTGAAGCAGGAAACTCACTGTAAACCCGCCCGTGTGAATGTACCCTGTACATTTCAATGGGGGGAAAACCTCCAGCTGTTGCAAAACTACAACTCCCAGCATGCACTGACAGACTGTGCATGCTGGGAGTTGTACTTTTGCAACAGCTGAAGGCACACTGGTTGGAAAATTTTCATTTAGGTTCTATTACCTAACTGAGCATGTTCCAACCAGGGCCACAGTTTAAAAACCACCACACAGTGATCTCCAAACTGTGGCCCTCCAAATGTTGCAAAACTACAAATCCATGCATGCCCAGACTGCAAACTGCTGTGTGGGCATGCTGGGAGTTGTAGTTTTGCAAGATCAAGAGGGCACAGTTATCTCCAAACTGTAGCCCTCTAGCTGTAGCAAAACTACAAATCCCAGCATGCCCACACAGCAGTTTCCTGTGTGGGCATGCTGGGATTTGTAGTTTTGCAACATCTGGAGGGCTACAGTTGAAAGACCACCGTATAGTGGTCTCCAAACTGTAGCCCTCCAGATGTTGCTAGGCAACTCACTGACTTCCAAACTGTGGGGGAGAGAGGATCGCCGCCCGCCACCGATCAGGGACCTCCACCGCCGCCGGTCACAGGACAGTTCCCCCATTCTGCCCGAATTACCATCAGTGGGCAGAACGGGGGAACTGCCACCTAACCCCTATCCCTTCAGGGGGACCAAGGGTATCTTGGACACCCCCGATCCCCTTCATTTTCCAGATCACCGGTTAGCTGGAGACCCATATGACCCGGAATCGACGCAGATCGCCGGCCTGAATTGAGTTTCAGGACCCTCCTGGATATGCCGGGATGGCTGCTGTTAGGTAACAGCAGCCGTCCCGGCCCGATCACCCTGTCCGGAGACGTGGCGATCCCGGAACACTGCGCCGTAAATGTACGACGCTGCACGCTAACATGCGCTAAGCAGCGCCATACATTTACGGTGCTAGTCCTTAAGGAGTTAAAGTCAGCCCAGTCTAGCCTCTGTGCTGGTGATTGACTTCAGTATATCCTGACTTGCTAAGATGCTGGACATGCTGCATGGAGCTCTTGGTGATTACATCTTGCTGATGCCATGTTTGACATGGGGCTTTGAGTGAAACACTCTTTATTTGAGCTTTTAATCTACTATCTCTGTTTTAGCATGCACTTTGTATTTTCTGGTTTTAGCCAATGTTATGTGGCATGCGCTTAGTAGATTTTAAGCTGTGTTTGTATAGTCTGTTTTAGGATTTGTATGTTCTTTTTTGCTATGTGTCTGTTCACACTGTGTTTTCTCTTGTATTTGTATATGAAGTTTTGTGTTTTATATTTCCGTTTTCCTACTGGGCCAGCATCCTGTCCACACTGGTGAGTGTGCCGCTTGCCAGTAGTCTATTTGGATTTATTATTAACCCCTTAACAGGGGTGTGGAAATTTTATAAAAAAAACTACTTGTCCACGGGACTAAAATGGAGCAAAATCTACTTGTCCCTCATGACGATCCACTTGTCCGGGCCAATTTTCACTTTTACGCTCTTGTTTTTTCCTCCTCGCCCTATAATAGCCATAACTACCTACTATAATGACACCTTTTAATTTTTCAATAACATATTCTCCGAACCAAAATATATATATATATATATATATATATTAAGGGAAGTGAAATTGAAATAGTAAAAGATAATTTTGCTGATTTGGTGTTTTTCTTTTCTGCGACATTTACCTTGTGGTTGAGGTAACCTGTTAGTTTTATACTTTAGGCGCCTGGTTACAGCGATACCAGATTTGTATCGTTTACGTCATGTTTTACTAATTCTGGACTTTTTCAAAAAATTTTAATTGACATTTTTTAACCCCTGTAGCTTTATTTTTTTTCCACATACCAGGCTGTGTGAGGGCTCATTTTTTGCGCCATAATCAGTTTTTTGTATCAGTTTTTATTAGGGATGTAAGAAAAAATCGATTCTCGCGATAATCGCGATTTTTCATTTGCCGATACAGAATCGATTCAAAATATTTTTGAATCGATTCTTTTAGGGATGTGGAATTTTTAATAAAACGCACTTTTCTTACCTGCCAACGAGCCCGCGGAGCTCCGGTACAGGTGTTGGGTCCCCGGGCTGTATTCTTCTTACTTCCTGTTAGTCCGGCACGTCACATGGAGCTTCAGCCTATCACCAGCCGCAGCGATGTCCCGCCTCCGCTGGTGATAGGCTGAAGCTCCATGTGACGTGCCGGACTAACAGGAAGTAAGAAGAATACAGCCCGGGGACCCAACACCTGTACCGGAGCTCCGGGGGCTCGTTGGCAGGTAAGATAAAGTGTGTTTTATTTTATTTTGCAGCACCGGAGTACTAGATCGCCGCTGTCAAAGCTGACAGCGGCGTCTATTGGGATCTATGAATGCTCCCAGGTGGGCGATATATCGCGATGTATCGTCACCTAGACGGTATCGCGATATATCGCGATATATCGAATCGCCACACTGGTATCGCGATTCGAATCGAATCGCCAAATTCTTGGCGATTCACACCCCTAGTTTTTATATTTTTAATTGTAACGGACCACTGTTCCAAAAATGTTCCCTGTACCCCTTATTACATTATGTGAGGGGTGAAGTTTCCAAAATGGGGTCACATGTGTGTGGGGGGGGGGGGTTCCATTGTTCTGGCACTATGGGGGCTTTGTAAACACGTGGCCTTCAATTCCGGACAAATCTTCTCTCTAAAAGCCCAATGGCGCTCCTTCTCTTCTGAGCATTGTAGTTCGCCCGCAGAGCATTTTACATCCACATATGGGGTATGTTCTTACTCAGAAGAAATGGGGTTACAGATTTTGGGGGGCTTTTTTTCCTATTTTCCCATGTGAAAATGAAAAATTTAGGGTAACACCAGCATTTTAGTTAAAAAAAATTTTTTCGTTTTCCCATCCAACTTTAACGAAAATTCCTCAAACACCTGTGGGGTGTTAAGGCTCACTATACCCCTTGTTACGTTCCGTGATGGGTGTAGTTTCCAAAATGGGGTCACACGTGGGTATTTATTTTTTGTGTTTGTGTCAGAACCGCTGTAAAATCAGCCACCCCTGTACAAATCACCAATTTAGGCCTCAAATGTACATAGTGCGCTCCTGAGCCTTGTTGTGCGCTCGCAGAGCATTTTATGTACACATATGGAGTGTTTCAGTACTCAGGAGAAATTGCGTTGCAAATTTTGGGAGTCTTCTTTTCCTTTTACCTCTTGTGAAAATAAAAAATATTTGGCAACACCAGCATGTTAATGTAAAATTTTTAATTTTTTTAAACAGGCTGGTGTAGACCCTAACTTTTCCTTTTCATAAGGGGTAAAAGGAGAAAAAGCCCCCAAAATTTGTAACACAATTGCTCCCGACTACGGAAATACCCCATATGTGGCCCTAAACTGTTTCCTTGAAATACGACAAGGCTCTGAAGTGAGAGAGCGCCATGCACATTTGAAGACTATATTAGGGATTGTATATGGGTGGACATAGGGGTATTCTATGCCAGTGATTCCCAAACAGGGTGCCTCCAGCTGTTGCTAAACTCCCAGCAAGCCTGGACAGTCAGTGGAGGCTGGAGGCTCCATTTTGGAAACACTGCCGTACAATACTTTTTCCTTTTTATTGGGGGGGGGGGGGGGGGCAGTGTAAGGGGGTATATATGTAGTGTTAGTGTAGTGTAGTGTAGTGTTTTTAGGGTACATTCACACAGGCGGGGGTTTACGGTGAGTTTCCCTCTAGAAGTTTGCGCTGTGGCGGAAAACTTGCCGCTGCTCAAACTTGAAGCAGGAAACTCACTGTAAACCCGCCCGTGTGAATGTACCCTGTACATTTCAATGGGGGGAAAACCTCCAGCTGTTGCAAAACTACAACTCCCAGCATGCACTGACAGACTGTGCATGCTGGGAGTTGTACTTTTGCAACAGCTGAAGGCACACTGGTTGGAAAATTTTCATTTAGGTTCTATTACCTAACTGAGCATGTTCCAACCAGGGCCACAGTTTAAAAACCACCACACAGTGATCTCCAAACTGTGGCCCTCCAAATGTTGCAAAACTACAAATCCATGCATGCCCAGACTGCAAACTGCTGTGTGGGCATGCTGGGAGTTGTAGTTTTGCAAGATCAAGAGGGCACAGTTATCTCCAAACTGTAGCCCTCTAGCTGTAGCAAAACTACAAATCCCAGCATGCCCACACAGCAGTTTCCTGTGTGGGCATGCTGGGATTTGTAGTTTTGCAACATCTGGAGGGCTACAGTTGAAAGACCACCGTATAGTGGTCTCCAAACTGTAGCCCTCCAGATGTTGCTAGGCAACTCACTGACTTCCAAACTGTGGGGGAGAGAGGATCGCCGCCCGCCACCGATCAGGGACCTTCACCGCCGCCGGTCACAGGACAGTTCCCCCATTCTGCCCGAATTACCATCAGTGGGCAGAACGGGGGAACTGCCACCTAACTCCTATCCCTTCAGGGGGACCAAGGGTATCTTGGACACCCCCGATCCCCTTCATTTTCCAGATCACCGGTTAGCTGGAGACCCATATGACCCGGAATCGACGCAGATCGCCGGCCTGAATTGAGTTTCAGGACCCTCCTGGATATGCCGGGATGGCTGCTGTTAGGTAACAGCAGCTGTCCCGGCCCGATCACCCTGTCCGGAGACGTGGCGATCCCGGAACACTGCGCCATAAATGTACGACGCTGCACGCTAACATGCGCTAAGCAGCGCCATACATTTACGGTGCTAGTCCTTAAGGAGTTAAAGTCAGCCCAGTCTAGCCTCTGTGCTGGTGATTGACTTCAGTATATCCTGACTTGCTAAGATGCTGGACATGCTGCATGGAGCTCTTGGTGATTACATCTTGCTGATGCCATGTTTGACATGGGGCTTTGAGTGAAACACTCTTTATTTGAGCTTTTAATCTACTATCTCTGTTTTAGCATGCACTTTGTATTTTCTGGTTTTAGCCAATGTTATGTGGCATGCGCTTAGTAGATTTTAAGCTGTGTTTGTATAGTCTGTTTTAGGATTTGTATGTTCTTTTTTGCTATGTGTCTGTTCACACTGTGTTTTCTCTTGTATTTGTATATGAAGTTTTGTGTTTTATATTTCCGTTTTCCTACTGGGCCAGCATCCTGTCCACACTGGTGAGTGTGCCGCTTGCCAGTAGTCTATTTGGATTTATTATTACCCCTTAACAGGGGTGTGGAAATTTTATTAAAAAACTACTTGTCCACGGGACTAAAATGGAGCAAAATCTACTTGTCCCTCATGACGATCCACTTGTCCGGGCCAATTTTCACTTTTACGCTCTCGTTTTTTCCTCCTCGCCCTATAATAGCCATAACTACCTACTATAATGACACCTTTTAATTTTTCAATAACATATTCTCCGAACCAAAATATATATATATATATATATATATATATATATATATATATATATATATATATATATATATTAAGGGAAGTGAAATTGAAATAGTAAAAGATAATTTTGCTGATTTGGTGTTTTTCTTTTCTGCGCCATTTACCTTGTGGTTGAGGTAACCTGTTAGTTTTATACTTTAGGCGCCTGGTTACAGCGATACCAGATTTGTATCGTTTACGTCATGTTTTACTAATTCTGGACTTTTTCAAAAAATTTTAATTGCCATTTTTTAACCCCTGTAGCTTTATTTTTTTTCCACATACCAGGCTGTATGAGGGCTCATTTTTTGCGCCATAATCAGTTTTTTGTATCAGTACCATCTTGGTATTGATCTGACTTTTTAATCACTTTTTAACTTTTTTTTCTGGGATATTCTAAAAATTGCAAATCTGTGGTTTGGTATTTTTTTTACATTTACCATACGGGATACATAATGTTATATTTTCATAGGTTGTACAATTACGCATGAAGTGATACCAAATATGTTTATTTTTATTATGTTTGCATGTTTTTATTTAGGAAAAGGGGGTGATTTGAACTTTTAACATGGAAGGGGTTAATGCAGTGGTCTTCAAACTGTGGCCCTCCAGATGTTGCAAAACTACAACTCCCAGCATGCCCGGACAGCCAACGTCTGTCCTGGCATGCTGGGAATTGTAGTTTTGTAACATCTGGAGGGGCACAGTTTGAAGACCACTAGGTTAATGAAGGCAGAGGATGCAGGTCTGCACGGGGAGCAAGAAGCCACGCCCCCTCATCTCCCCCCGCACGTCTGCAGAGCATTGGAGAGAAGACATACACAGCTTCTCATCTCCCCTGCTCTGCTTCCGAGGACACAGGCTGCAGAGTATGGAGCGGGTAGGAGTCGGGAGCCCGCTCCATACAGACTGCAGATCGCCGCCGCACTTGTAAGGTCCGGCCCTGCTTGCCCGAAGCCGGGCTAAGGGCCGGACAAATTCACCTGCCCGGCGCCCAAAACTGCTAGTCCCGGGCGTCGGGCGATAGAAATTCCACATCCCTGCTTAAGGACTGAGCCCTTTTTCACCTTAAGGACTCGGCCATTTTTTGCACATCTGACCACTGTCACTTTAAACATTAATAACTCTGGAATGCTTTTAGTTATCATTCTGATTCCGAGATAGTTTTTTCCTGACATATTCTACTTTAACATAGTGGTAAAAATTTTGTGGTAACTTGCATCCTTTCTTGGTGAAAAATCCCAAAATTTGATGAAAAATTTTAAAATTTTGCATTTTTCTAACTTTGAAGCTCTCTGCTTGTAAGGAAAATGGATATTCCCCCAAAAAAAATTTAAATTCACATATACAATATGTCTACTTTCTGTTTGCATCATAAAATTGACGTGTTTTTACTTTTGGAAGACAACAGAGGGCTTCAAAGTTCAGCAGCAATTTTCAAATTTTTCACAAAATTTTGAAACTCGCTTTTTTTCAGGGACCAGTTCAGGTTTGAAGTGGATTTGAAGGGTCTTCATATTAGAAATACCCCATAAATTACCCCATTATAAAAACTGCACCCCCCAAAGTATTCAAAATGACATTTAGTAAGTGTATTAACCCTTTAGGGGTTTCACAGGAATAACAGCAAAGTGAAGGAGAAAATTCACAATCTTCATTTTTTACACTCGCATGTTCTTGTAGACCCAATTTTAGAATTTTTGCAAGGGGTAAAAAGGAGAAAGTTTTTACTTGTATTTGAAACCCAATTTCTCTCGAGTAAGGACATACCTCATATGTCTTTGTTAATTGTTCGGCGGGCGCAGTAGAGGGCTCAGAAGGGAAGGAGCGACAAATGGTTTTTGGGGGGCATGTCACCTTTAGGAAGCCCCTATGGTGCCAGAACAGCAAAAAAAAACACATGGCATACCATTTTGGAAACTAGACCCCTCGGGGAACATAACAAGGGGTAAAGTAAACCTTAATACCCCACAGGTGATTCACGACTTTTGCATATGTAAAAAAAAAAAAAAATTTTAATCTAAAATGCTTGGTTTCCCAAAAGTTTAACATTTTTAAAAAGGGTAATAGCAGAAACTACCCCCCAAAATTTGAAGCCCAATTTCTCCCGATTCAGAAAATACCCCATATGAGGGGTGAAAAGTGCTCTGCTGGCGCACTACAGGTCTCAGAAGAGAAGGAGTCACATTTGGCTTTTTTGAAGGAAATTTTACTCTGGGGGCATGCCGCATTTAGGAAGCCCCTATGGTGCCAGAACAGCAAAAAAAAAAAAGAACCACATGGCATGCTATTTTGGAAACTAGACCCCTCGGGGAACGTAACAAGGGGTTAAGTGAACCTTAATACCCTACAGGTGTTTCACGACTTTTGCATATGTAAAAAAAAAAAATAAATGTTACCTAAAATGCTTGGTTTCCCAAAAAATTTACATTTTTACAAAGGGTTAAAGCAGAAAATACCCCCCAAAATTTGAAGCCCAATTTCTCCCGATTCAGAAAACACCCCATATGGGGGTGAAAAGTGCTCTGCTGGCACACTACAGGTCTCAGAAGAGAAGGAGTCACATTTGGCTTTTTGAAAGCAAATTTTGCTCTGGGGGCATGCCGCATTTAGGAAGCCCCTATGGTGCCAGAACAGCAAAAAAAAAAAAAAAAAAACACATGGCATACTATTTTGGAAACTAGACCCCTCGGGGGAACGTAACAAGGGGTTAAGTGAACCTTAATACCCCACAGGCGTTTCACGACTTTTGCATATGTAAAAAAAAAAAAGTAGTTTTTTTTACCTAAAATGCTTCTTTTCCCAAAAATTTTACATTTTTAAAAAGGGTAAAAGCAGAAAATACCCCCCAAAATTTGTAACACAATTTCTCCCAAGTACGGCGATACCCCATATGTGACCCTAAACTGTTGCCTTGAAATACGACAGGGCTCCAAAGTGAGAGCGCCATGCGCATTTGAGGCCTAAATTAGGGATTGCATAGGGGTGGACATAGGGGTATTCTACGCCAGTGATTCCCAAACAGGGTGCCTCCAGCTGTTGTAAAACTCCCAGCATGCCTGGACAGTCAGTGGCTGTCTGGTAATACTGGGAGTAGTTGTTTTGCAACAGCTGGAGGCTCCGTTTTGGAAACCGTGGCGTACCAGACGTTTTTCATTTTTATTGGGGAGGGGGGCTGGGGAGGGGTATGTGTATATGTAGTGTTTTTTACTTTTTCTTTTATTTTGTGTTAGTGTAGTGTTTTTAGGGTCGCACGGGCGGGGGTTCACAGTAGTTTCTCGCTGGCAGTTTGAGCTGCGGCAGAAAATTTTTGCCGCAGCTCAAACTTGTAGCCCGATACTTACTGTAAACCTCCACCCATGTGGGGGGGGGGGGAAACATCCAGCTGTTGCAAAACTACAACTCCCAGCATGCGCTGACAGACTGTACATGCTGAGAGTTTTAGTTTTGCAACAGCTGTAGGCACACTGGTTATGTATCACTGAGTTTGTGACCTTACTACAACTCCCAGCATGCCCATTGGCTGTCGGTGACTGCTGAGAGTTGTAGTTTTGCAACAGCTGAAGGCACACTGGTTGTGAAACTCAGTTTTTTTTTTTACCTAACTCAGTGTTTCAAAACCAGTGTGCCTCCAGCTGTTGCAAAACTACAACTCCCAGCATGTACGGTGCACGGTGTAAGGTGACTGCTGGGAATTGTAGTTTGCAACAGCTGGAGGCACACTGGTCGTGAAACACTGAGTTAGGTAAAAAAAAAAAACTGAGTTTCACAACCAGTGTGCCTTCAGCTGTTGCAAAACTACAACTCTCAGCAGTCACCGACAGCCAATGGGCATGCTGGGAGTTGTAGTTATGCAACCAGCAGATGCACCACTACAACTCCCAGCATGCACGTTAGCTGTTTGTGCAAGCTGGTAGTTGTAGTTATACAACAGCTGAAGGTACACTTTTCCATAGAAAAAATGTGCCTCCAGCTGTTGCAAAACCATAGGTCCCAGCATGCCCATAAGGGAATGCTGGGAGTTGTGGTGGTCTGCCTCCTGCTGTTGCAGTTATAACTGCAGCTCCCAGCATGCCCTTTTTGCAAGCTGGGAGCTGTTGCTAAGCAACAGCAGGAGGCTGTCACTCATCTCCTGCTGCTGCTCCGTCGCAGGACAGTCCCTCGCCGCGGCCGTCGCTCCTGGGGCCCCGATCCCAACAGGGACGCCGGGGATCGGGGTCCCCAGCACCCGGGGTCTTCTTCCCGCACCAGCTCACGTCCTCCGGAAGAGGGGTGGGGCGGAGCGGGTGTGGGAGTGACACCCGCAGCAGGCACCCTGATTGGTCGGCCGGTAAACCAGCCGACAAATCAGGGCGATCGTGAGGTGGCACCAGTGCCACCTCACCCCTGCTGGCTCTGGCTGTTCGGGGCCATCAGAGACGGCCCCGATCAGCCAGTAATTCCGGGTCACTGGAGACCCGATTGACCCGGAATCGCCGCAGATCGCTGGACTGAATTGTCCAGCGATCTGTGGCCATCGCCGACATGAGGGGGCATAATGACCCCCCTGGGCGATATGCCGGGATGCCTGCTGAATGATTTCAGCAGACATCCGGCTCCGGTCCCCAACCAGCTAGCGGTGGGGACCGGAATTCCCACGGGCGTATGGATACGCCCTGCGTCCTTAAGGACTCGGAATGCAGGGCGTATCCATACGCCCTGCATCCTTAAGAGGTTAATGGCTACTTCGTTAAAGGAGTGTCCAATTTGTGTGTCCAGTCAGAACAGTGTCCTATGTTAGATCTCTGTTACATCTCCATGGGGACTCCTTGTCTACTGGAGGTGTTTGGAGAGATTGCTATTCCTGTCTTGTGTTCAGTGTGAATAGTGTTCTATAAATATATCCTGTGTATCTAGGCATCCCTGTTACCTGTCCATGGGGAATCTGTGTCTACTGGAGGTTTTATGTGGGATTGGGACTCCGAGGATATTGTTATTCCTGTTTCTACCGGAGGTTTTTCTAGGGGATCAAGTGTATTCCTGTTTTGTTCTGGAGTATGTTCATGCTTATCTGTTTTCCTGTTTGGTGTTTTGAACTCTATTTGCTTATTAGTTCTTTATTCAGCTCTTTGGAGTTCTGTTCATGACCACTTATCTATAGTGTCCTCTGTTCATGTCCGCTGTTATAGTGTCCTCTGTACTAACTCTCTGATCTGTGTCCTCTGAACTTTTACTATAGAGTTCTATGTTCCTGTTATGTTTCTGGTTTGTGACCGACTATTTATTACTATGTGTTTTTATTAGGCCCCTGCATTTTAGTTCAGGAAGGGACCAGTTGTTAATCCACCATTTAGGGTGGATGGGCAAGTAGGCAGGGAGAGCAGTTTTAGGGTCAGTTTAGGGCTCACTCTCCCTGTCCCCCAGTCGGTCCCTGACAGTTGTTACCGCCCTCATGGACGTTGAACCCAGGTCCGAAAAGGTTAAAGAAGATCTATACACCTGGAAGACTCTTCAGGACAAAAGTTGAGTCATGGGGGATCTTTTGGACTACCTTCTGTCGAAAAAGTTACCAAATCGTCTACGCCGGACCCAGTGTAACTACTAGTGGAAATGTCTGTGTTACGCTATGCTCTCCGGCCACACACGCTGGCCGTGAGCGCATTGTTCCCTTACCTGCTGCTGCTGACGGGGATGGAGCCTGCATGCAAGCCCCAGTCTGTCACTCTCCGGGTGTTTCTCCTGCCTCTGCCTCTATGCTCTGGCACGCGTATCTCCTAGGGCGCGTGCGCCGGAGCTTTAGGATTTAAAGGGCCAGTACGCTCACTAGTGTAATTCACTTGTGGCTCATTTATAAATTCCTCCACCCTCCTCACTTCCCTGCCGAATCTTTGTTGTCTTGTGCCTAAGAGAAAGCATTCCTGAGAGTTGCCTTACCATGTATCTGATCCCTTGCTTTGTGACTTTGACCTTGCTCCTCTGCCGCCTGCCTACTGACGACTTGCTACGTCTTGACTACGCTACTTTGCCGCCTGCCCTGACCTTCTGCTATCCAGACTATGAGCTGCCTTATCCCTCCTGTGCCTCGCATCTCCTCAGCCACCTGTGTGGTCGAGCAGTGCCATGGGTAGCGACCTGGTACGGTCCGAGTCATCTGCCACACAGTTTCAGCGGATCCACATCCACCATTGTTCCTTTCTTCTGAAACGTGAGTGTTACAGTAAGATCCGGCCATGGATCTCGCTGAAGTACACCTGCCTGAAGTGGCGGATCTTCCCTCCATTGTGGTACGTCAGTCGCAGCAGTTGGCCCGACAGGCGCAGCATTTTTCTCAACTTTCAGCCATGATGTATCAGCTACGCCTGTCTTTACCTCCCAAGTATGACTGGGATTCCAAGTCATGCAGAGGCTTTGTTACACAGTGCTCCATGCACTTGGAGCTCATGTCTTAACTGTTTCCGACAGAACGTACGAAGGTGGTCTTTGTCATTAGTCTACTGTCCGGAAAAGCCCTGGCTCTGGCAACACCCCTTTGGGACCATGGTGATCCAGTATCCTCCAATTTGTCGGCCAATTTGTCGAATTTCGCAGTGTCTTTGAGGAACCCGCACGTGCCTCTTTAGCTGAGTCGGTGTTGCTGAACCTCTGTCAAGGTAATTCTACTGTTGGTGACTATGCGGTTCAATTCCGCATTCTAGCCTCTGAACTTGCCTGGAATGATGAGGCCTTGTGTGCCACATTCAAAAAAGGGCTGTCAAGCAGGATTAAAGATGCCCTTGCAGCACGTGATCCTCAATCTTCTTTGAAAGAACTTATCCACTTGGCCACACGCATTGATGTGCGTTTTGCTGAGAGACAACAGGAACTGCACTTATAGAGGGAACCTGCCCATCTGACACCCATGTTTCAATGTCCACCTCTTCAGTTTCCTGCGCCTCTTGCCGAAGATGCTATACAAGGAGATCGTTCTCGTCTTACCCAACAGGAGAGATCACGACGACGCAATGAGAATTTGTGCTTGTATTGTGCTAGCCAGGAGCACGTTCTCAAGCACTGAACAGTTTGCCCGCACCGAGGGTATCTTGTAATGCCTTTTGGTCTCTGCAATGCTCCAGCCGTTTTTCACGAGTTTGTCAATGATATCTTTCGTGATCTTCTCTACACCTGTGTTGTCATCTACCTAGATGAAATCCTGATCTTCTCTTCCAACCTAGAGGAGCATCATTCTCATGTTCGTCTGGTTCTTCAGCGACTACGGAAGAATCATCTCTACGCCAAACTGGAGAAATGCCTGTTCGCGAAATCTAGTCTTCCGTTTCTTGGCTACATTGTCTCTCATCAGGGCCTGCAGATGGATCCAAATAAGTTGTCAGCAGTATTGGATTGGCCTTGTCCTTCGGGCCTATATGCTATTCAGCGCTTTCTGGGATTCACTAACTACTATTGGCAGTTTATCCCACATTTTTCATCCTTGGTTGCTCCTATTGTGGCTCTCACTAAGAAGGCATCTAATCCTAAATTTTGGCCTCAAGAGGCTGAACAGGCCTTCTCCAGTTTAAAGTATGCGTTTGCCTATGATATCATGCTTACAAGACCTGATCCAGAGAGGTCCTTTGCTTTGGAGGTTGATGCCTCATGTATTGGAGCGGGTGCCGTTCTCACTCAGAAAAACGTCAAGGGCAAGAATGTAACTTGTGGCTTCTTCTCCAAGACTTTCTCTCCCGCTGGGAGGAATTACTCCATTGGAGATCGTGAACTCCTCGCTATCAAGCTAGCTTTGGAGGAATGGCGACATTTATTGGAAGGTTCTTCTCATCCGGTCAGCATCTACTCCGACCATAAGAATCTTCTATACCTTCAGTCTGCTCAGCGTTTGAACCCCCGCCAGGCAAGTTGGCCGCTGTTCTTTTCTAGGTTCAACTTCTTCATTCTCTTCCGTCCAGCAGACAAGAACATCAGGGCTGATGCTCTCTCAGGTCCTCTGGTTTGGACTCCACGCCTAGGCATATTAATCCTACTGACCGTTTGATTCCTGCTGCTCCTGCCGAGATTCAGCAAGTTCCTCGGGGAAAATGTTTGTGCCCGCCAGATTGAGACGCAAGGTCCTGAAATGGGGTCATTCTTCCTTGACAGCAGGACATCCTGAAATACGCAAGACTCTGTTTCTTATTTCCCGGCACTACTGGTGGCCCCATCTTGAAAGTGATGTTTCTGATTTTGTTCGGTCCTGTGAAACATGTGCTCGTGACAAAACTCCTCGAAAGAGACCTGCAGGACTCGTACAGCCTTTACCCATACCAGAGACTCCCTGGTCCCATATCGCCATGGATTTCATCACCGATTTGCCACCATCTACTAATAACACTGTCATCTGGTTCATTGTAGATAGGTTTTCCAAGATGGCTCATTTCATTCCTCTACCAGGTCTTCCTTCTGCCCCGCAGCTGGCGAAATACTTCTTGTTACATGTCTTTTGTTTACATGGTCTTCCTCAGCATATTATTTCGGATCGAGGTGTGCAGTTTGTCTCTAAATTTTGGCGAGCCCTTTGTAACCGTATGGACATCAATCTGGACTTCTCCTCGGCCTACCACCCTCAGTCCAATGGTCAGGTGGAGAGGGTTAATCAAATCCTTGAGACTTATCTTTGGCATTTTGTTTCAGCTCGCCAAGATGATTGGGTCGACCTTCTTCCCTGGGCTGAATTCTCATATAATCATAAGGATTCCGAGTCCACAAGGTCGTCCCCCTTTTTTGTTGTCTACGGACTCCATCTATGTTCTCCTCTGCCTCTCCCAGTCTCCTCCGGTGTGCCTGCTGTTGATGAGCTAGTCCGTGACTTCTTCACCATCTGGCAACAGACCCGACAGTCATTATCCCAGGCTTCTTCACGCATGAAGGCGCAAGCGGATAAAAGTAGAAGACCTCCTCCGTCCTTCTCTCCTGGTGACATGGTATGGCTTTCTTCCAAGTACATCCGCTTCAAGATCCCTTGTTACAAACTCGGTCCCCGCTACCTTGGTCCCTTCCAGATTCTACAAAAAATCTATCCTGTCTCTTACAAACTCTGTCTAACTGCTACGTTACATATTCCCAATCCATCTACGTCTCTCTCCTCAAGCCTCTTGCCATAAACCGGTTCTCTCAGAAGAATATTGTCCCCACACCTTTCTCCACCTCTTCTGACGTCTACAAAGTTAAACAGATTCTTGCGACAAAAACTGTGAGAGGTAAACAATTTTTTTGGGTCGACTGGAAGGGTTATGGTCCCGAGGAGAGATCTTGGGAGCCTGAGGAGAATATCCTGGACCATTACCTTCTCAGGAGTTTCCTCTCTCTCTAAGGGGGTGGGGGTACTATTATGTTATGCTCTCCGGCTGCACATGCTGGCCATGAGTGCAATGTCCCCTTACCTGCTGCCAACGGGGTTGGGACTCGTATCACGGGACGCGCCCACATGCAAGCCCCAGTCTGTCACTCTCCGGGTGTTTCTCCTGCCTCCACCTCTGCCTCTCTGCTCCGGCATGCGTGTCCCCCTCCCCTAGGGCGCGCGCTGGAGCTTTAAGATTTAAAGGGCAAGTATGCTTGACTACTCTACTGTGCCACCTGCCCTGACCTTCTGCTATCAAGACTACGAGCTGCCTTTTCCCTCCTGTGCCTCGCATCTCCTCAGCCACCTGTGTGGTCGAGCCGTGCCATGGGTAGCGACCTGGGTGCCTTAGACTCCACTCCCTGGTACGGTTCGAGTCATCTGCCACACAGGTCCAGCGGATCCACATCCACCGGTGTTCCTGTCTTCCGAAACGTGAATGTTACAGTCTATGGCAACAGAGGAAGCGACTGTTTGTGCACAAAGGACTGTTGTACCGGAAATTCTTTGGATCCAGTCTCTGGTGATCGATTTGATCAGATTCTGGTCCCCCGAAGAGATGCGGCGATGGTCCTCAATGCATACCATGACCAGTCGGGACACTTTTAGAGTCCACAAGACCAAAGCTACTGTTAGGCAAAGATTATATTGGATCGGAATGCAGAGCAACATTGAGAAATGGTGCAGTGAATGTGCTGTCTGTAACGTCACCAAGGATGCATGCAAGGACGCAAGAGCACTCCTCCATTCCACCCAGAGTGAAAGGCCTAACCAATTGGTTGGCTAGACCATGTCAAGTTGTCTCCTACCCAGTCTGGGTACGCTTATGCTCTCACCATGGTGGATCACTACTCTAAATGGGTTGTCGTTGTCCCCATCAAAGATCTCACAGCCAAGACAGCGGCCAAGATGTTCTACTCCAATTGGGTGCAACCCCTTGGGTGTCCAGAGTCTGTCCTAACAGATTGTGGAACGGCCTTCGAGGCCCAAGACTTCCAAGAGCTGTGTCAATTCCATGCCTGCAATTCCGGACTACTGCTTATCACCCCCAGGGGAATGGGCTCTGTGAGCGCATCAACCAAGTCTTTATGCACATGTTGCAAGCAGCCTCTGTGTCAAGACAAGAAGAGTGGCTCCAACTGCTGCCCAAACTATTGGAGATCTATAATAACACAGTCCACTGTTCTACGGGGTACACCCCTTTCTATTTGATGATGGTATGACATGGGCAGCTGCCTAAAGACTGAACATTTGGGCTCAAAGCCCCATTCAACAACTCTCCGCAAGCCTACCTGGAGTGGGTCTCTGACCATCAGAAAAGAATCCAAGAGGCCAAAGAAATTGTTAGCAAGAAGATGGGCAAGGCCCAGCAGAGACAACAGGAGGACTAAAACCGTCATGCTTCTGCCAAACCACTTCAATTGGGTGATAAACTCTGGCTGCAGAAGTTTCCAAGGACCCACAGGTTAGATTCTATCTGGGAGGCAGAACCGTACAGGGTGACGGCCGTACCCTATCTGGAATCTGATGTATACGAAGTACAAAAACCTGGGTACGAGCCGCAAGTTGTTCATCAAAACCGAATCAATTTATGTCTGAAAGATCTACCAGTGCTCCCAGCACCACCTCCTCCAGCTGTCAGACCTGTGAGTGAGTACATTCCGGGCGAGGGAATCCACCCATCCATGGATTTCCCCATGTTTTCTCCAACCCAGCCTGCGATCTTCTGTGTCTCACCAGCACCAGGGCTGGTTCAACCTACTCTAGTCTCTACACCAGTCCCAGTCTTGTCACCATTGGCTCCGGCCTATACACCGATCTCTAGAGTACCAACTCCGTCTCCAGCCTCTCCAGTGCAGACACCAGCGACTCTGGGTCCCTCCAGCCCTGGACCAATAACCGCTCTTGAATTTGTCACGGAGGATTTAGCTTTAGCTTCAGAGGTTCCAAGAGCTCCAGAAGACGCAAGAGTTCCAGATTCTCCCAAAGTGGTGTTGCATAGGTCCCAACAGTTAACACAGTCAACCCAACACAGTCAACACAAGGACAAGTGCCCACAAGGTACAAAGATTAGCTCCCAATATAAAGTTATGTACTACACATAGTTAGTCCATGTATTATCAAAATAGTCCACACATATGAAAATAACTAAGTAGGACTGTAACATCCTGTGTAGTCCCAGTCCACCAGCTATCACGCCCTCTCCCATAGGCTTGCATTGAGGAGCGGAGCGTGACATCACACGGGGGCGGAGACATGACGTCACACGCCGCCGGCCCTGTGGTCCCTGGTAATCAGACCCGGAGCGAACACGCTCCGGGGACTGATTACAAACGGGGTGCTACGTACAAGATCATGGGGGTCCCCAGCGGCGGGATTCCCGCGATCAGGCATCTTATCCCCTATCCTTTGGATAGGGGATAAAATGTCTAAGCACCGGAGAACCCCTTTAAGTTCTGGAGAGAAGTGTTGAGAACCAAAGGGCCCCAGCAGCCAAGGCATTGGGAAGATAGCCTTCGGCAGCTCAATCCGCAACTTGTGTATTGGTGTCTTAAATGTGTTACTTGTGTTACTTAAGCAGTTACAAGGTCCGTTTCCCCCACATGTTTATTGCCCTAAAATTTAGGAGCCTGTATGGACATTTACAAGTGCTACATGGACTCGCCCCAGTTTTGCTTTTCATAACCAGACCTGTCAAGGACATTTTTTATAATGCCCCAGGAACTGACACTAGGCCCCCAGTGGCCACTTTGGTCATCCGCCCTCCAGGACTGGGCATCGAGGACGACTGTATTTAAGAGAGGGATTTTGTGGTGGTCTAGTACAGGAGGTGTTACCCCGTATCATTGCTGCCCTGTCCGGCAGCCTCCCATCAGTGTCCCCTAGGCCCCTTGTACTTGTTTCCCCCCCATATATATGTTTTGCCATGTATTTTAATTAGGGATGCACCGATATATCGGCGGCCGATACATATCGGCCGAAAATAGCTATTTTGGGGGAAATGCCGAAACAAAACATTTGCCGATAATGACCCACCTCCCCTGCCCGCCCACAGCACAAGTTACAAACACTGCCAGTGCCAGAGGCGTAGCGTGAAGGGTGCAGGGGGGGCGGGCCGCACCGGGCGCAACATCTGGGGGGGGCGCGCTCTCCGGGATAGGAATACTTCTTTTTATGTGCCCGGGCCGGCTCCCATGTGTGGCTGCAGGCGGGGGCCGGCCAGAGCATATAAAAACTAATACTGTATACTAAAAACCAGGGGGCCTCCAGCTGTTGTGAAACTACAACTCCCAGCATGCCCGGACTGGCAAAGTCTGTCCGGGCATGCTGGGAGTTGTAGTTTCACAACAGCTGGAGGCCCCCTGGTTTTTAGTATACTGTATTAAATTTTTTATGCTCTGGCCGGCCCCCGCCTGCAGCCACACACGGGAGCCGGCCCGGGCACATAAAAAGAAGTATTCCTATCCCGGACATCCCTGTGTCCCGAAAAATATTTTCAGGACATAAGGATGTCCGCCGGTCACTCACCATTCCCCGGCGTCCTCCTGCGATCCTCCTTTGGTCCTTCGCTTCTCCGCCTCTATGGTTGTACGCACGGGACGTCACTGACGTCCCGTGCGTACAACCATAGAGACGCAGGAGGACCACAGGATCGTCGCAGGAGAACGCGCGCTGGCCGGGGCCTGGTAAATGACCAGCAGCGCGTCATCTTCTTCAGTGTTCCGGTCACCGCTCCTCCGGTCCATAGGCCATAGCAGTAGATGTGACCCCGGGCCGGAGGAGCAGTGACCGGATCACTGTGGGGGCAGCAGTACAGACATACAGCCTCCAGCCATACACTGTATATGGCTGGAAGCTGTATGTCTGTGGGGTGGGGGGAAGCTGCCTACTATTGTGGGGGAACTGCTGACCTAATGTGGGGGGGAGCTGCCTACAAATGTGGGGGGAGGTGCCTAATATTGTTGGGGGGGAGCTGCCTAATATTGTGGGGGGGAGCTGCCTACAAATGTGGGGGGAGCTGCCTAATATTGTTGGGGGGAGCTGCCTAATATTGTGGGGGAACTGCCTACTATTGTGGGGGGGGGGGAGCTGCCTACAAATGTGGGGGGAGCTGCCTAATATTGTTGGGGGGAGCTGCCTACAAATGTGGGGGGAGCTGCCTAATATTGTTGGGGGGAGCTGCCTAATATTGTGGGGGAACTGCCTACTATTGTGGGGGAACTGCCTACTATTGTGGGGAACCTGCCTACTATTGTGGGGGAACTGCTGACCTAATGTGGGGGGGGGGGGAGCTGCCTAATATTGTTGGGGGGAGCTGCCTAATATTGTGAAGGAACTGCCTACTATTGTGGGGAACCTGCCTACTATTGTGGGGAACCTGCCTATTATTGTGGGGGAAATGCTGACCTAATCTGGGGGAGCTGCCTACTATTGTTGGGGAGCTGCCTACTATTGTTGGGGAGCTGCATACTATTGTGGGGGAGCTGCCTATTAATGTGGGGGAACTGCCTACTATTGTGGGGGAGCTGCCTACTATTGTGGGGGAGCTGCCTATTAATGTGGGGGAACTCCCGACCTAATGTGGGGGAGCTGGCAATCTAATGTGGGAGAATCTAATCTAATCTAATGAGCGGAGCGCTGCATTTTACCAGAAGACGGGGAGAAGTCATTTTCGGTTTCGGTATCGGTTTCGGACAGACATTTTTTTTTATTTCGGTTTCGGCGGTGGTGGTCGCCGCCCGGTGCTGCGCCATTTTATGCTAGGGACGTTAGGGACCCACTCTAAATAGGTGGCCTTGACGTGGCGACTGGGCTTGTACTTTTTGATCAAAAATGTATACTAACAACCTGTTAGTTTTTGATATTATGCTGAGAAGCAATCAGATCATTATACAAGATTGTAGATGTGCACCATGTCCGTTTTTCTACCCGAATTCACACTGTGATTTCTATCCCCTCCTTTTTTTTTTGTTTTAACATGTGCTGCACTCTTCCCCACCCCCTCAGCCCAACCCTATATAAGTAGTATATAGGTAGTAGACGATCTGTTGAAGTTCCTGAACGGAAAGAAACAGCTGTCATCGGTTAACGCACTAGCGTTCGGCATCCCGGTGTGGCGTGGAGCCGCTTTACCTGCATGTCCCAGTAATAAACACGAAGTTACTACAACGTGGTGAGTTGCCTGTACTTTCTTCTCAACTATATGGATTTGTATTCACCTCGTCACTACTATAGTACATGAGCACCACCACACGAAGATACGCTGCTAGCTAGAGTGTGCACATAGACCATTTAAAGGAGAGCATAGAGGGAGAGCAGTGCCAGCACTTTACTTTCTGTTTTGAAGCCCTATATAAGTAGTAGTTAGCTACACATGGGCCATTTCTTTCCTAGCAGCCTCCCAGTCTGACTGGGAGAGCATGGTAAGTGAGCGATTATACCTTGTTCACACTGGTGTGGTGCTGTGCGGTGTCCGTTGCTGCCGTGGGGCCGTGTCTGCGGGGGGGTGCAGCCCACAGACTGGTTTGAGTGGCATTGGGGCTGCTCTGCCGGTGGGTCGTTCCCCCCTGTGGGCATTGGTGTCGCGGCGGTGGTGGTCACCGCCCGGTGCTGCGCCATTTTATGCTAGGGACGTTAGGGACCCACTATAAATAGGTGGCCTTGACGTGGCGAGTGGGCTTGTACTTTTTTATCAAAAATGTATACTAACAACCTGTTAGTTTTTGATATTATGCTGAGAAGCAATCAGATCATTATACAAGATTGTAGATGTGCACCATGTCTGTTTTTCTACCCAAATTCATAATATATAATGTGTTTGTTACCCAGGAGGTACCAGTGACAAGGTGATCCCAAAGGCTCCCTGCTAGTCTCCCCCATATAAACCCTGGGAGGATCAAGCTCACTCTCCTTGAGCTCTGCTTTTTCTGCTAAGCTGAGGTCCAGTCAAGTTGAGTCATAGTGTGTGTGTCCAGAGTCATCGGAGGCCTCAAGTCAAGTCTGCAGCCCCAGTCAATTGCAAGTAAGCTACAGTCATGGCTTTGTCAGTCATGAGTCAAGTCAGTCCCTGTCAGCAACTGTCGAGTCAGCATGGCCTGCATTAAATTGTCCAGTCCTACTACAAGTCCCAGCAAGCCCTTAAGGTCTCTGAACACTGTTCATCTCCATGGGCCCTGGCTGAACTGTATAGACTTAACCATCTGTCTACCTTCAGTAAAGCTTCCATTGTCTGTAACTTGGTGTCGGAGTCATTATTGCCCCCATACCTAGCCAAGGATCTAGCGGTATAGCTTCGGGTGGTATCGAGGCAAGCAGGGCCGGACCTGACAAGTGCAGTGGATCTGCAGTCTGTATGGAGCGGGCTGCCGACTCCTGCCCGCTCCATACTCTGCAGCCTGTGTCCTCCGAAGCAGAGCAGAGGAGATGAGAAGCTGTGTATGTCTTCTCTCCCCTGCTCTGCAGACGTGCGGGGGGAGATGAGGGGGCGTGGCTTCTTGCTCCCCGTGCAGACCTGCGTCCTCTGACTTCACTCCCTCCCAGCTGTAGCTTCGGAGAGCTGAGGGGAGGAGGCGCGTCTGCACGGGGAGATGCTTGCGGCGCTCTGCAGTATGTATGGAGCGGGCTCGGGATTCCTGTCCGCTCCATACTCTGCAGCCCCCGGCTGTTCTCGGTAGCCGGGGGCCGCCGCTAATAGCCAGCATGTGGCGATCGCCGCGGCTGGCTATTAACCCTTTAGATCGCCGCTATCAAAGCTGACAGCGGCGTCTAAAGGGAGATGTGAATGCTCCCTGGTGGGCTAGTGAGGTGGATCGCACATCCCCCCCCCCCCCCGCAGCGCGATCGCAGGGGGGCGATCCACTATGGAGGTAGCCGGAGGACTTACCTCTGCTTCCTCCTGTCCCGCTCTGTCATTGATAGATCCTGGCTGGACCAGGCTCTATCAATGGATCACAGAGCACACAGATTAATAGAGTTCAATAGAACTCTATTAATCTGTCTGAGGAATCTAATGATTCCTCCTATAAGTGTAAAAAAATAAATAAATAAAATAAAAAAGTTTTAATAAAAGTTTGAAAGACACACATTAACCTAGTGGTCTTCAAACTGTGGCCCTCCAGATGTTACAAAACTACAATTCCCAGCATGCCAGGACAGCCGTTGGCTGTCGGGGCATGCTGGGAGTTGTAGTTTTGCAACATCTGGAGGGCCACAGTTTGAAGACGGCTGCATTAACCCCTTCCATGTTAAAAGTTCAAATCACCCCCTTTTCCTATATAAAAACATGCAAACATAATAAAAATAAACATATTTGGTATCGCTTCGTGCATAATTGTACAACCTATTAAAATATAACATTATGTATCCCGTACGGTAAATGTAAAAAAAATACCAAACCACAGATTTGCAATTTTTATAATATCCCAGAAAAAAAGTTAAAAAGCGATTAAAAAGTCAGATCAATACCATGATGGTACGGATACAAAAAACTGATTATGGCGCAAAAAATGAGCCCTCATACAGCCTGGTATGCGGAAAAAAATAAAGCTACAGGGGTTAAAAAATGGCAATTAAAAAAATTTGAAAAAGTCCAGAATTAGTAAAACATGACGTAAACTATACAAATCTGGTATAGCTGTAATCGGGCAACCTAAAGTATAAAACTAACATGTTACCTCAACCACAAGGTAAATGGCGCAGAAAAGAAAACCACCAAATCTGCAAAATTATCTTTTACTATTTCAATTTCACTTCACTTAATATATATTTTTGGTTCGGAGAATATGTTATTGAAAAATTAAAAGGTGTCATTATAGTAGGTAGTTATGGCTATTATAGGGCGAGGAGGAAAAAACGAGAGTGTAAAAGCGAAAATTGGCCGGACAAGTGGATCGTCATGAGGGACAAGTAGATTTTGCTCCATTTTAGTCCCGTGGACAAGTAGTTTTTTATCAAATTTCCACACCCCTGCAGGTGAAGTGTATCCACTACCTCACTAGGTACAGTTACCAGCTAGGTACCGAGAGTGATAGTACCTTTGTATATTTAGTCAGTCTAGCATAGATAATGCTTTTGTCAGTTCCTGGCTAGCTAATTATGTACATAGTGTTTTGTATATAAACTAGTCAATTGTCATGTCTAGTAAGGACTGTAGCAAAAATGTATATTATCCAGTCCATACATAGTCAGAAATGTCTAACCATTTTTTCTGTCAATCGTGAACAGGGTGCTCTACTGGCCAGAGGGTTCCCCTGAAGCATAGATAAAACACGTATTGAGGTAGAGCTACCATGTATAGGTAATCTTGTAATATTGTTATATTGTCTAGAAATGTGTATAGTGTTCTGGGGAGAAGTAGCAATTGCCAAAGGGCCCTAGCAGCTAAGGCATTTGGGTAGAAAGCCTCCAGCAGCCCGATCCAAATCAAATAGAGATGAGCGAATCAAATCTGATGAATCCAAATTCGTTACGTATTTCATGAAAAATTTGATTCACAACGAATGCGAATATCGCCGCAATTCTATCGCGCAAATCGCTTAATTAAACTCTATTTAGTGCAGTCCAGGCTCCAGGGCATCTAAAATGGAGGATCCACATGTGAGGACATGGGGCAAGGAACTCTGGGAAGGTGGTACTAAGGGTAGGAAGGATGACCCTGAATCACATGCAGGATGCAGCCTATCAGCAGCCAGTCACCCCTGTGATGTCACAGCCCTATATAATTGGCAGCCATATTCCGGCTAGTCACTTCATCCTTTCACTGCAGAGAGATAGGACTGTCAGCGCTTTGTGTGTTACACAGAAAAGACTTTTCCAGCAGCGTTTCACCTCCTAGTCACGTCAGCGTTCTGGTGGACGTAGAGCAGTGCGTTTTTCACTGAAATTTTTTTTTACTGCAGCCATTAACCTCCCAGTCACTTTCTACAGCATTGTATAACAGAGAGGGACAGAGAGCTCTGTGTTGCCTCATACATTTGAACAAGCTGGCTCAGCTTGAGAAACCTTAGCAGAGGATGGATGAATAATTTTTCAGCGCAACTCTGTGTCTTTGTTCCACAACAAATAGTCTGCTGGTTATACTAGTCTGTAGATGGTATAATAACCAGCAGTCCATTCCTAAGAGTCTTTGAGAGAGTGCAATTTTGGGTTTAGTACACAGCGACTGCGTGCTGCAGCAATTTTGTGTACTGCTGGTGTTGTACAAAAATGTTTTTTAAGCGTACTGTAGCACATTTTCTGCCCTCATAAGTTCATACCACATACGTACATCTAAGTAGTGTACTATTTTGCACCTGTTAATCTGTCAAGGGCCTAGATACTGTGAAAGGCCAGACAAAAGTAATCACCGGCTGGTGTTTTACTCCAATATGTTTTTTAAGCGTACTGTAGCGCATTTTGCTGCCCTCATAAGTGCATACCACATCCCTACATCTAAGTAGTGTACTATTTTGTACCATTTAATCTGTCAAGGGTCTAGATACTGTGAAAGTCCAGACAAAAGTACTCACTGGCTGGTGTTGTACTCCACTACTTTTTTAAGCCTAATGTAGCAAATGTTCTGCCCTCATAAGTGCATACCACATACCTACATCTAAGCAGTGTACTATTTTGTAGCTGCTAATCTGTCAAGGCCTAGATACTGTGAAAGGCCAGCCAAAAGTAATCACGGCTGGTGTTTTACTCCACTACTTCTTTAAGTGTACTGTAGCGCATTTTTCTGACCTCATAAGCGCATATCACATACCTACATCTAAGTAGTGTACTAATTTGTACCATTTAATCTGTTAAGGGCCTAAATACTGTGAAAGTCCAGGCAAAAGTATACACCTGCTGCTGTTCTAGACAAATACTGTTTTAAGTGTAGTGAAGTGTATTGTACTCCCCTCATATATACACTAAGTATGTCAGGCAGAGAAGTGCCAGGACATGCACAGAGGAGTGTCAGAAGCCCAAATTCATCAGGCGCAGGCAGAGGTCGCAGCAGACTAGAGGCGAGTTGCAGCAGGAGTGGCAGCGAGAGGCCTGATCTCCCGGTATCAGCTAGCGGTCGTGTCTCGACCAGCAACCCATCTGCCGTCATCGATTGGTTAACACGGTCATCCACTTCACCACAAGTGACATCTGATACCCCCAGTCAACAGTCGGTGGGTTCCTCAGACACAACCCTCAGTTGGCATGGCCCAAGAGCAGTCACTGTACGCCCAGTGCCTCTGTCCTCTGCTGTTCCCTCCCCTAAAGAAGTATCTTATGCTGTGGGTTCAGCTCCACTATTCAGTGAGGATGATCTAATAGAGGACAGTCAGCAGCTACTGCCCAGCCAAGAAGTGGAGGAAACATGTGCCGCTTCCTCCGCTAGGCGGGCAAGTAGTGATAAGGAGAGTGACATGGGAGGCGGTGTTGCCAGCGTTCAGGATGAGGAGCCCGTATGAGGAGCCCGGGCGGGAGACAAGGGGGGGGGTAGCAGGGAGGCCGTATGAGGAGCCCGGGCGGCTGCACTGTAATGTCAGCCCGGGCTCCTGCCCTGAGAGCCATAGGCTTTGGCTGTCAGGGCATGATGGGTGTTGTAGTTTTGTAACAGCTGGAGGGCCACAGTTTGCAGACCACTGGGGTGTGGTCTGTAAACTGTAGTCCTCCAGCTGTTGCAAAACTAAACAGCTGAAGGGGACCGGCGAAAACGTTCACTTACCCTTCCGAGGCTCCAGCGACGATCGCTGACGGAGATCGTCGCGCGGCAGTGTCGTGCAGCGCTGGATCCTACGGAAGCCGGTAAGTTGCCCAAGCTTCCCAACCAGGGTGCCTCCAAATGTTGCAAGACTACAACTCCCAGCATGCCTAGACACCCTTTGGCTGTACAGGCATGCTGGGAGTTGTAGTTTTGCAACAGTTGGAGGCACCCTTGTTTGGAAACACTGGCCTAAAACAGTGTTTCCCAACCAGGGTGCCTCCAGATGTTGCAAGACTACAACTCCCAGCATGCCTGGACAGCCATTGGCTGTCCAGGCATGCTGGAAGTTGTAGTTTTGCAACAGCTGGAGGGCCACAGTTTGCAGACCACTGGTTTGTGGTCTGTAAACTGTAGTCCTCCAGCTGTTGCAAAACTAAACAGCTGAAGGGGACCGGCGAAGAAGTTCACTTACCCTTCCGAGGCTCCAGCGACGATCGCTGTCGGAGATCGTCGCGCGGCAGTGTCGTGCAGCGCTGGATCCTACGGAAGTCGGTAAGTTGCCCAAGCTTCCCAACCAGGTTGCCTCCAGATGTTGCAAAACTACAAGTCCCAGCATGCCTAGACAGCCTTTGACTGTCCAGGCATGCTGGGACTTGTAGTTTTGCAACATCTGGAGGCACCTTGGTTGGGAAACACTGTTTTAGGCCAGTGTTTCCCAACCAGGTTGCCTCCAGATGTTGCAAGACTACAACTCCCAGCATGCCTAGACAGCCTTTGACTCTCCAGACATGCTGGGACTTGTAGTTTTGCAACATCTGGAGGCACCCTGGTTGGGAAACACTGGCCTAAAACAGTGTTTCCCAACCAGGGTGCCTCCAGATGTTGCAAAACTACAAGTTCCAGGTTGGGAAACACTGTGCCCGGCCTCCGCCCCACCTTACTGTAAGGGCATGCTGGGAGTTGTAGTCCTGCAGCTGGGGGCAGGGGACAAGCTTGTCACTTGCCCACACATCTCCTGCACCACACAACTACAACTCCCAGCATGTCCTTACTGTAAGGGCATGCTGGCAGTTGTAGTCGTGCGGGGCGGGAGATGTGTGAGCAGGTGATAATAAATGTACTAACCCATTTTTTTTGTTTTCTTCTCATTTCAGATCGGTGTATCCTGTGGACTCCTTCGGATTCGGTGGACTACTTCGATGACCAGCGTTTTTCTTTGTTTGATTTAATAAAATGGTTAACGAGGGCTTGTGGGGGAGTGTTTTTTGTAATAAAATTTTTTTAAAACCTGTTGTGTTTTTTTCTTACTTTACTAGACAGGCTTAGTAGTGGAAGCTGTCTTATAGACAGAGTCCATTACTAACCTGGGCTTAGCGTTAGCCACAAAAACAGCTAGCGCTAACCCCCTATTATTACCCCGGTACCCAACGCCACAGGGGTGCCGGGAAGAGCCGGTACCAACAGGCCTGGAGCGTCAAAAATGGCGCTCCTGGGCCTAGGCGGTAACAGGCTGGCGTTATTTAGGCTGGGGAGGGCCAGTAACAATGGTCCTCGCCCACCCTGGGAACGTCAGGCTGTTACTGTTTGGTTGGTATTTGGCTGAGAATGAAAATAGGGGGGACCCTATGTGTTTTTTTTTTAACTAAATAATTAAATATATAAAAAAACGCATAGGGTCCCCCTATTTTTATTCTCAGCCAAATACCAACCAAACAGTAACAGCCTGACGTTACCAGGGTGGGCGAGGACCATTGTTACTGGCCCTCCCCAATCTAAATAACGCCAGCCTGTTACCGCCTAGGCCCAGGAGCGCCATTTTTGACGCTCCGGGCCTGTTGGTACCGGCTCTTCCCGGCACCCCTGTGGTGTTGGGTACCGGGGTAATAATTGGGGGTTAGCGCCAGCTGTTTTTGTGGCTAACGCTAAGCCCGGCTTAGTAATGGACTCAGTCTATAAGACAGCTTCCACTACTAAGCCTGTCTAGTAAAGTAAAATAAATAAAAAAACACAACAGGTTTAAAAAAAATTTTATTACAAAAAAACACTCCCCCACAAGCCCTCGTTAACCATTTTATTAACATCAAGCAAAGAAAAATGCTGGTCGTCGAAGTAGTCCACCGAATCCGAAGGAGTCCACAGGATACACAGATATGTAGAAGAAGTAACCAAAAAAAAAAATGTAAGTACATTTAGGGAGAAAAAAACTGTGTTAAAAAAATGTAATAAACACACACACACGCACACACGCACACACACTAAACGCCGTTTACCACTTCTGAGCCATGACTACAATTTACAGTGATCCCTCAACTTACAATGGCCTCAACATACAATAGTTTCAACATACAATGGTCTTTTCTGGACCATCGTAAGTTGAAACCAGACTCAACATACAATGCTACAGACAGTCCAGATCTGTGAAACGTGTCAATGGCTAGAAGAACCAACCAATCAAAATGGGCATTCACTGGTAAAACCCCTGTATTACTGAAGTGTATGCACTGACTGGTGTCTGGTATTACATGTTCTGTACACTTTACCTGTATCAGGGTTAGCTGCTCTTTTGGACACCAGGTGAGGGCGACTCCATTACTTGTTTGGGACATTGCCTGTACTGTACAGGACCCCTGAAGAAGCTCCTGTCCTCTACATAGACCAGTGTTTCCCAAGCAGGGTGGCCCCATCTTTTGCAAAACTACAACTCCCAGCATGCCCGGACAGCCTTTGGCTGTCCAGGCATGCTGGGAGTTATAGTTTTGCAACAGCTGGAGGCTCCCTGCTTGGGAAACACTGACATAGACAGTAATTTACAGCTCCCAGCAGATCTTTATTACTTTTATATGTAAGGATTTGCTTTATCTATATTAGTTATCTACTTATTTTTCTTTGTCACTTTTTCCTATTTTGGATGACATTTTGGTGCCTTTATAACCAATTACCACGTTTCCATAGAGTTATGGTCTCAACATACAATGGTTTCAACTTACAATGGTTGTCCTGGAACCAATTAATATTGTAACTTGAGCGACCACTGTAGTTACTGAATTATTTAGATGTGGTGAAAAAGCTAAAAAAAAAACTCAAAAACAAAAGATCCAGAAGGAAACCTAGCAGCCAAACCTATTCAGACAGCAGGAAAAAGGAACAGACTATTTTTTCTACTACATGAAGTAAATTTCCCACTTTTGTCTATGTGTGCCAAATTTATTAATGCCGTGCAACAATTTAGTAAATTTGTCGCACATAGTCAAAAATGAAGTAGAAAAAAACAGGGTAAAAACCAGACTACATAGTAAAAGATTAGTAAATGCCCCTCTATATGTTCTCCTCACGCTGCCGCCAACTCCAGGCTGTGTCATTCGGCCACTATAATTTCACTTTATACTGCCGCCAACTCCGGGCTGTGCCATTCAGCCACTATATGGTCTCCTCATGCTTCCGCCACCTCCACGCTGTGTCATTCAGCCACCATATGTTCTACGGATGCTGCCGCCAAATCCAGGCTGTGTCACTCAGCCACTATATGTTCTCCTCATGCTTCTGCCACCTCCAGGCTGTGTCACTCAGCCACTATATGTTCTCCTCATGCTGCCACAAACTCCAGGCTGTGTTATTCAGCCACTATATATTCTCCTCATGCTGCCCCCAACTCCAGGCTGTGTCATTCAGCCACTATATGGTCTCCTCATACTGATGCAACCTCCAGGCTCTGTCATTGTGCCACCATGTGACTCCTTGTTAGATTTGGTCCTTTGTAACCAAACTATTTATTCAAAGTAAACGCTGATGCCTGACATTAAAACTTGGGAGTGTAATATCATATTTCAATTTAAAAATCTTAAATTTTAATTTAAAAATCTTACATTTCAATTTAAATAAATCGATGTACAGTGACCCCCCGACCTACAATGGCCCTGACATATGATCAAATCGACATACGATGGCCTCTCAGAGGCCATCAAATGTCGATGTCAGCATCGACATACGATGCTTTTTTATGTCGGGGCCATCGCATTAAGTGCTATCCGGCAGCGCAAAATGCTTAAGCTGCTGGCGGATAGCAGCTTAATGTTCCCCGTGTGGTGCGGTAAGTATTATTTACCCCTCCACGATGCTCCAGGGTGCCCTCCGGGTCCAGCGCTGGTCTTCCGGTGTCTTCTCGGCCCTCTCCGATGACGTCAATACGCTGCTGCGCACGTCATCCAATAGGAATGGCGTACGCAGCGGCGTAATGACGTCGCTACGCAGGCCCAGTAAGGCCTTGCGGAAGACAGCAGAGGACCGGAGAAGACAGCGGAGGACCAGAGAAGACCAGGAGAGCCCAGCGGAGGCCCGGGGTCACCATCGGGAGCGGCAGGGACACCATGGCGAGCGGCAGGGACAGGTGAGTACAGCTTCCTATACTTTACATTGCACAAATCCCTCAACATACGATGGATTCGACAAACGATGGCTCGTTTGGAACGAATTACCATCGTATGTTGAGGGACCACTGTAATCTTTCCAAGACTTAGGCCCAATGGTTGTCGACGTCATATAGTAGCCGTGGAATTACCACAAGGATCCAATGAAACAGGTTGTGATCATAATGAACCATGACTGATTAAATGAAACATTTGCAGTTCCACAAAGAGTAAGACAGTGGGGCAGGGGTGCTCAGAGGCACGGGCGGGAACAGGTGGTAGCTCGCCTCGTGGCGAATTGCCAGCTTGATGCACACCAGAATCAGTGGCGTTGCTAGGGTTGGTGTCACCCGGTGGGGTAGAAAATAGTGTCACCCCCATACCTACCCCCTCTCCCCAGTAAGTTTTTAGCCTGTTGTGACAGACACCACTATTGTAGCGCATTGTGAGAAATTCCAGTATAATAATCAGATATACCAGTTGCCACAGAATAGGAAAGTGTTAAAGAAGTTTTCACCATTTAAATATACAGTTCCCAGAATTACTTAAAGGGGTACTCCACTGGAAAACATTTTCTTTTATATCAACTGGTGCCAGAAAGTTAAACAGATTTTTTAATTACTTCTATTTATCGGCAGGATCATCCTCCTGGCAGGAGCACCGCCATCATCCACCATCAGGATCTGCTGATGGAGGTGCTACTGCTGGGGGGGGGGTGTTGCTGGTGGATGATGAGGGTGCTACTGCCAGGGGGAGCATTAGGTAGGCAGCAGTTCCCCCACATTAGGTTGGTAGCAGTTTCCCCACATTAGGTAGCATATTTTCCCCACATTTGGTACCAGTTCCCCCACATTAGGTAGGTACTAGTTACCCCACAGTAGGTAGCAATTTCCCCACATTAGGTAGCACAGATTCCCCACATTAGGTAGCAATTTCCCCACATTAGGTAGCAGTTTCCCCACATTAGGTAGCATAGATTCCCCACATTCGGTAGCACAGATTCCCCACATTAGGTAGCATAGACTCCCCACATTTGGTAGCACAGATTCCCCACATTAGGCCGCAGGTTCCCCACAATGGGTCAAAGTCTCCCCACATTAGATCGCTGGTTCAACCCCCCCCCCCCCCCCCCCACAAAGTAAAAAAAAACACATACAACACAGAGAGACACAAACACACACAGTCAGAGAGACACACACTCACAGACAGACACACACAGAGTCACAGTCACACACACAGCGTCACACACACACACAGTCACACACTCAGTGTCACATACACACACACACACACACACAGAGTCACACACACCCAGACACACAGAAAATAAGGCATACTTGGCACACCAGAAGGCCTCCAACATAATTCCAATACAAGAAATGATTGTGGGCAGGGGTGTGGCTTAAAGCTCCTGGGTACCCCCTGCAACATTTATTACAGGTCCTCCTCACCTACTATCTGCCATAAATGTGACTACTGCCTCTGCCCCACCTTTATCTATGCTTCTGAATTAGGGAATGAGATATAACAAAAAAAAAAAGTCACAGAGTCACAGACTCACACAGTCACCAGGGATGTGGAAATCCTATAGCCCGACGCCCGGGACAAGTAGTTTTGGGCACCGGGCAGGTGAATTGTTGATAGATTTAGCCCTGTATCGGGCGAGCAGGGACAGACAGACGTCCCCCTTATTTTTCTTTAATGCTGGTGTGAGGCGCAGGATCGGATGGAAGTCTACACCTCACACCAGCTCAGAGTGTATGGGGGGGGCGGCGGCCTCCAGCTGACTGCAGAGCCCCCTTATCTCCCCTCCCGGAGGATGGACGGAGCTCAGAAGACACAGCAGGGTGAGAGAAAGGACGTAGACAGCTCCGTGCACAGCTCCATCCCCCACACACAGCTCCATCCCCCACACACAGCTCTATCCCTCCCCTTCCCCCTCCCCTGCTCTGTCTAGACAGGACCTAATCCACCACGGGGAGGTTGCTAGTTTGCACGGGGAAAACACAGAGCAGGGGGGAGGGCAAGGAGGAGGACGTAAATCTCACCTCACACCGGCCGGGACTACAGCTCTGATGTCCACTCATGGCGGCTCAGGTGAGGAGACCGAGAATACAGGCGGCGGCAGGAAGGGTGGTTGTATATGAATGATGTGAGTGTATGTATGATGGGGGGGCAGCGGCAGGTGTATGTATGATGTGTGCATATGTATGGTGTAGATCAGTGTTTCCCAACCAGGGTGCCTCCAGCTGTTGCAAAACTACAACTCCCAGCATGCCCTGGGCATGCTGGGAGTTGTAGTTTTGCAACAGCTGGAGGCACCCTGGTTGGGAAACACTGGTGGATATGTATGGTGTGAGTGTATGTGTGTATGATGTCTATGTGTGATGTGTATGTAATGTATGATGTGTGTATGATGTCTATGTGTGATGTGTATGTAATGTATGATGTGTGTATAATGTCTAAGTGTGATGTGTGTGTAATGTATGATGTGTGTATAATGTCTATGTGTGATGTGTGTGTATGTGATGTATGATGTGGGGTGGGCAGCGGCAGGTGTATGTATGATGTGTGCATATGTATGGTGTATATGTATGATGTGAGTGTATGTGTGTATGATGTCTATGTGTGATGTGTGTATGATGTCTGTCTATGTGTGATGTGTATGTAATGTGTGATGTGTGTGTATGTGATGTATGATGTGGGGTGGGCAGCGGCAGGTGTATGTATGATGTGTGCATATGTATGGTGAATATGTATGGTGTGAGTGTATGTGTGTATGATGTATGTGTGATGTGTGTATGTAATGTATGATGTGGGGGGGGCAGTGGCGGGGGTGTGTGTATGTATATGGGGGCAGTGGCTGGTGCATGTATGATATGTGTATGCATGAATGTTTTGTATAGGAGCGGACTGTCACATCGGGCATTAGGGCAGTTGTACCATTTAATGTTATTTATTTTTAGTGGCACCCGCACTAAATTTCACCCCCAGAATCCCACCCCCTTCATACTCACCCGCCAACCAAGAGCCCCACGGATGCACACAAACACGCCCGAACCAAAACTACAACTCCCAGCATGTTGCACCATAACCTAAACTGTAGAACTATAAAGTGCAACATGCTGGGAGTTGTAGTTTTGGTTCGGGTCAGCTGCAGAGCCATAGGCTACATCAAGGCATGCTGGGTGTTGTAGTTACTAACTGCAATTCCCAGTATTCCTTGTCACATCCTATGGCTCTGCAGCTGACACAAACTACAACTCCCAGCATGTCCCCCAATAACCTTAACTGTACTATACAGTGCAACATGCTGCAACACCGACACAACCATAGGCTGTATCAGGGCATGCTGGGAGTTGTAGTTATCTAGTAACTAAATGCAACTTCCAGCATTTTCTGACACAAAATGCAGCACATAAACTGGAGAAGCAGAACCCCCCAGTAACACATAAGTCCCTATTGAGACTGAAAAATAGTGATTAAAATATTTTAAAAAGTGCGTATATATGTGAATAAGCCCCTTTCCTAATAAAAGTTTCCAATTTTCTTTAAATAAAAATAATGTATAAAAATAAACATAAGTGGTATCGCTGCATGTGGAAATGTCCAGACTATTAAAATGTAATGTTAATTAAACCGTACGGGGAACAGTGTAAATCTAAATAATTGTCCAGAATTGCTAATTTTTGGTCACTTCATATGAGAAATTTTGGTGATCAAAAAGTGGTGATCAAAAAGTTACATCTAGACTTTTCTGGGCTTGTCTCGGGTGTAAGAGGAGCTACAGCTCTCCCTCCGCTAATAGCCCGGCATGCTGCGATTGCCTATTAACCCATTAGATCACCGCTGTCAGCAGTGTAAAGGATCTTATATCCATCCCTGGTGGTCTAGTGGGGGGGGGGATCAGACTATTTTGGTTGAAATTATTTCATCTACCAGGACAAGTAGATTCTCTTGAGGGACAAGTAGATTGTGTTCCGCTTTAGTCCCTTGGACAAGTAGTTTTTTTTTAAATTTCCACACCCCTGGTCACACACACACACAGTCACATACACACACACACACACAGAGTCAATAAGGCATACTTGGCACACCAGAAGGCCTCCTACATAATTCCAATACAATAAATGATTGTGGGCAGGGGTGTAGCTTAAAGCTCCTGGGTCCCCCTGCAACACACACACACAGTCACATACACACACACACAGTCACACACACACACACACACACAGAGTCACACACACACACACAGTCACACACACACACACAGTCACACACAGCGTCACACACAGTCACACACACAGAGTCACAAACACACACACACACACAGAGTCACACACAGACAGATAGAGACAGAGAGACACACACACACACACTCACCCATCCAGCGCAGAGATCCTTCTCTCCGGGCGCCCTGCGAGTGACGTCGCATGCTGTGGTGCTGACAGACGGGCGCACAGCGGCGATGAAGGCCGGGTGGGGGGGGGTTTGCTGACGGACGGGCGCAGGTGAAGGCGGGGGTGGTGGTGGGAAGCCCAGAGTGGGGTGTCAGTGTAGCTGGGGAGGGGGGGGTGGGTGCTGCGGAGCGTCTTGGTGTCACCCCTTTAGGTTGGTGTCACCCGGTGCGGGCCACACCCTCCGCACCCGGGTCGCAACGCCACTGACCAGAATGTCTACTCAAAAAGTTTAAATAAATTAAAATTAAATTGAATAAAAATAACATAAAAAAATCTATTCATTCTCTTCAATTTTGATGCCATATGGTCTCCCTGCTGCCACATCCAGACGTTTTGCCGCATTAATTCTAATAGCTATGCCTGTAATCTGCATGTCATACTGAATAACAGTATTATTTCACTAACACAGCACACTCCCTATGTGTGTTAGGACAAAGCAAAGTGTTCTACATCCCTATTGAGCCTCTCTGTAGGCCAGAAATAGCTGTTTTTTAATATTGATTCGCCGTAAATAAATTCGGACCGAACCAAATTTTTTTGCATAAAATTTTGCAAAACAGCCGAATCGAATTTTTCGCTCATCTCTACTAAAAATTTCACATGTCTAACCATCCTGTAACGGCTGTGGTTAGGTGGATCCACTGACCTGTTGAGGAAGATTGCTTGGGCCATACCAGGGAGTCTAAGGTGCCGCTGATTTTCCCCAGAGCCCGCCACAAAGCGGCATGGACTTGCTGCGGCAGGCAGCACCCACGTGACTAACTCTGATACGAGCCGTCCTCACAGGCAGCGGAGGTATAACACAGGAAGGATGAGATACAGATGTAGTTAGGACAGGCAGGAGATCAGGACAGGCAGCAATGAAGCAGGGTCAGGTCACGTAGCAGGAGGTCAGAAGGCAAGCGGGAAAGGTCAGTAATCCTAGCAAGGGATCAGATACACGACACGACAAGACACAAATATACGCTTTCTCTTGGCAACTAGGGCACAAAGATCTGGCAGTGAGCAGCAAAAAATTGTCGGAACTAAATAGGGACTGTTTCTGAAAAGCACCAATTATTGGTGCACTGGCCCTTTAAATTTAGAAGAGTCAGTGTGTTTGCGCGCCCTAGGAAGTTCCGGCAGGATCGGGCAGAAGGAGAAAAGAGCGGGGCTCTCAAGCAAGCGTGCCCCGCAATGGATAGAGAATAATGGCCGGAGGAGGCAGCAGAAGGTGAGCGGCAGTCCGGGGTTCGCATGCGCGCACGTAAAAGATAGACTCAGTCATCCTGTAAGGCTGACACAAAGTGACGAAGAAATTCTCCCAGAGCTTGTTTACTCTCTCGACCTGCCGTTTGGATTGAGGGTGACACGAAGATGAGAAATCCAATTTGATCTTAATACGAGTGCATAAAGCTCGCCAGAACTTAAAAACAAATTGCACCCTATGGTCCGAGACGATGTGAGACGGGAGGCCATGTAAGCGGAAAATATGCTGAAGGAAGTGTTTGGCCAGTAGCGGAGCAGATGATAAACTGGGCAATGGAATAAAATGAGCCATCTTCGAAAACTGATCGACCACCACCCAGATGACCGTATTCTTATAGGATGGGGGCAGATCGGTGATAAAGTCCATAGCAATTTGCAAACAAGGAGTGTCCGGAATAGCAAGAGGCTGTAGAAGGCCAGAAAGTCCCTTCTGGGAAAACGTCTTGTGGACAGATGAGACCAAGATAGAGCTTTTTGGTAAAGCACATCATTCTACTGTTTACCAAAAGCGGAATGAGGCCTACAAAGAAAAGAACACAGTACCTACAGTGAAATATGGTGGAGGTTCAATGATGTTTTGGGGTTGTTTTGCTGCCTCTGGCACTGAGTGCTTGAATGTGTGCAAGGCATCATGAAATCTGAGGATTACCAACGGATTTTGGGTCACACTGTACAGCCCAGTGTCAGAAAGCTGGGTTTGTATCAGAGATCTGGGGTCTTCCAGCAGGACAATGACCCCAAACAAAAAAGCACCCAGAAATGGATGGCAACAAAGCGCTGGAGAGTTCTGAAGTGGCCAGCAATGAGTCCAGATCTAAATCCCATTGAACACCTGTGGAGAGACCTTAAAATTGCTGTTGGGAAAAGGCGCCCTTCCAATAAGAGAGACCTGGAGCAGTTTGCAAAGGAAGAGTGGTCCAACATTCCGGCTGAGAGGTGTAAGAAGCTTATTGATGGTTATAGAAAGCGACTGATTTCAGTTATTTTTTCCAAAGGGTGTGCAACCAAATATTAAGTTAAGGGTGCCAATAATTTTGTCCTGCCCATTTTTGGTGTGACATGAATAAACGTGTATAGCAAAACATATGTTAGAGCAATCCTTTTCTGTGAGAAATACTTCATTTTCTAGAAAAAAAAATGTCAGGGGTGTCCACATTTATGGTCATGACTGTATATACGATTGGTCTTTGTTAC
Organism: Hyla sarda; assembly: GCF_029499605.1. Taxonomy (NCBI): domain Eukaryota; kingdom Metazoa; phylum Chordata; class Amphibia; order Anura; family Hylidae; genus Hyla; species Hyla sarda. Next base: position 466,693,128 of record NC_079189.1, read on the forward strand.
TTCATCATATATACATTGGTCTTTGTTACTTTCATATGTTCTCATATCTTCACCTATTGGTTTGTATTCTTGGTATTTTTCTGCAGTTTTAAATGTATGTGGTAGACATTCCTGTGACTCAGTGTAACATTATCTGCCACCTCAGCCTTTTTCCACGTTCTTATACAGTACTGGCCTGTGCTCACGTGTCACAGGGGCCCTCATGTACAAGGGCCCGGGTGCTTCAGCAACACCTACCCTTCCACACGCAAACCACAGGTCCTTACAGCTGCAGAATGGGAATTCCATGTCCTCCACAAGGAGGTAAACTACACTGGAATAATATCCTGTACTATCTGGCCGCGGGGCTGACTCAAGCTCTGTGCACTAGGAATGGACACGCAGGCAGAGCGCACGCCACTAGGGGGCGGGACCAGAGCCGCGAGCTGGCGGGGTGCGCGGGGACGATCCATTTCCTGTCCAGGGTGGTGGAATTGTGCAACCGGACTAGAAGCTGAGGTGCTGACAATGGGGAGCGCCGGGAGGAGGAGATGCTGAGCCCCCCGCAGCGGACATGAGCTGCCCCTCACCTTCTGCCACCTGGACGAGCCCGGAGAAGGCTATGAGCGCAAATGAGCCAGGCGCCCCTGTCTCTGTGTATGTAATGGTAGCTCCGGACGTTTCTCAATATGCTGTCTGCTGAGACTGATGGAAAATCTCCTGTTTACAGGGGGGGGGGGGATCATGGGAGCTGATCTCTGCTGTGTACATTCTGGGGAGGGGGTTATATGCATGTGCACCCCATGTATATATCAGCACTCCTACATCGGGGTATGTAAGGTTAAAGCACATCCAGCTCTATGGGGTCACTAAAGCTCAGACTTCTTCTGAGTGACATGTCTAAGGTCCAGGACCCCTTGATCCCTACAACAAAGGGCATGCAGTGCTGGTGTCAGGGCTCTCTATCTGCTATCAGATGACTAATATATTGTCTGTAAAGCCCAGTGCTGTCTGATCATGTGTCACCCTGCATAGCCCGGACCAGTGTTTCCCAATCAGGGTGCCTCCAGCTGTTGCAAAAGTACAACTCCCAGCATACCCTGTCCGGGCATGCTGGGAGTTGTACTTTTGCAGCAGCTGGAGGCACCCTGGTTGGGAAACACTGGCCTGGACTGATGTTATTTTGAGATGATTCTAAAGCAGTGGTTTCCAAACTGTGGCTCGCCAGATGTTGCAAAACTACAACTTCCAGCATGCCCGGAGTCCGGGCATGCTGGGAGTTGTAGTTTTGCAACTTCTGGCTTGCTACAGGTTGGAGAACATTATTCTGCAGTGATTGTTTACATAGGACGCCGCCTGTAGGCTGTGTTTGTTTGTTCTAGGCTTGTTCTCGCAGGTTATCTATGCACAGGAAGCAGAGGTATATCCTGATAGAATATACAAACAGTAGGAAGGCCGTCTGTATGCTCCATGTAGCCATAGCTAGGACACCAGAACGCCTGACTACACTAGTAAAGCTCTGGGCACTGCCACTCTCCTCATATATATGTATACATGTTGCTTCATGCTAATTTAATTCTGATATAGGATAACTGATATTAGTAACCTGTATTTATAAATATGTTCCTCCAACTATACATAATAAATGGTTGTTACAGGTCACCTGACTGCGTATTAGAGCATCCACTCACTCACAGTGACTTTTATTAGGTTTGCCGCTTCTAGAGTAGACTTTATGGGGTGGTCCGGTGGAAAACAACTTATTCCTCCATCCACAGTCTGATCGCATGGTGACCTCTCTGATCTTTTGAATGAAACCCTGGTTCTCTGAGAGGTGCACATGCTGCAGACAGTATGAGTGCCATTCATTTCTATGGCAGTGCCCCAGATGCCTGGGTACAGCACTTGGGTCTCTTTGGCGCTCCCATAGAGAATGGAGTGTGCGCCTAATCAGACACTTATCCCCCTACGTGTATTTCACCATACCACCCCTTTAAAGTGTTGCTGTCATAAAAAAAAAAAATATATATTTTTTATATTTGCTAGAACTAATGGGGAGAAGCATGCAGCTGTGCGCTTCTCTTCCTGTCTCTTACCTCACCACAAGAGACAGGCTCCCTGTACTTTCTATAGAATCTGTCTCCTGATTGGGTGTAGGGAGAGATTTATCAATAAAAGATGGCAGGGCAGCCAGAAGCGGGGACTGTCCCAAAGAATGGTGGCGACCATAACAGTGATGACAGGTTTCTCTCATTTTCTTAAATGGCCACAGATTCAAAAACATTTTATATGTTGTTACTGATGAAAATGAAAGACCTTTTTTGTAATATGGTTGTTTAATTTTTTTTTAAATATTTTAATAAAGAAAATAGCCGCTGAAAATCCCACCACTAGGGGTCCCCATAGCTACTGGGACACTAACCAGTCCTGCAGCAGCATCAGCTTGTCCATGAATCATGGACAAGAGATGACTTATGGACAAGGCTGCATTAGCAGACACACCAATCACCTCCCACCACCACAAGGGAGGGACACGCCCTCTTCCCCTAAAAAAGATTTTACCAATTGTACTTTGTAATGACCGTTTTCATTTTACCATACAATATTCTTCAAAACAAATGTTTTATGTGATGACCTTGAAGACCTTGAAAAGAAAAGGCAATTTTGCTAAATTTGGGGGCTTTTGTTTTTACACAGCTCTGTAAAGTGCACTTTACAGTAAAACTGACATGCTGTCTTTATTCTATGGTTTATGGGTACCCAGTATCTAATTTATATAGGTTTTATTTTATTTTGCTGATGTTAAAGTAAAAAAAATGAAGAAAACTCACCTAATTCTAACCCCTCTGTGTGGGGTCAATAACATTATTTTAATAGTTTGAACACTGGGCAATAGTTCCAGTGCAATAGTTTCTGCACACGGCTATACCAAAGGTTTACTTTTCAATTAGAAAAGGGGGGGGGGGGTGATTAAAATTTTTATAAGGGGTGTTTCTTTTGTTTTTCTATTTCATATGTTTAATCTTCCCTCTAGGGTACTTTTATAAGCATAGCATTGGTCAGTTAGGTCAATAGTTTTTAGTGTAGTCTTTGTTATGTATGCCATTCTAACTTTTTATTGTGTATTTTAGGGCTCGAGATACGCAAAGACATGAAGCTAAACGAGAGGAACTTGGTGTATTATGCCACGTGCAACTCGCCAATAGACAAAAGTGGCTTCCTGTCTAAGAAGGGGGAACGCAACGCGTCGTACCACAGACGTTGGTTTGTCCTGAAGGGCAACATGCTCTTTTACTATGAAACTCAGGAAAGTAAAGAACCAGTAGGTGTTATTATACTGGAGGGATGTCGGGTGGAACTGTGCGAGTCTTCAGAAGAGTATGCCTTTGCAATTAGATTTGGCTACTCCAAATCCCGTGCCTATATTCTTGCTGCTGATAGTCATAGTACTATGGAATCCTGGGTAAAGGCTCTTTCCAGGGCAAACTTTGAATACATTAGGCTTGTGGTTAAAGAACTTCAACAGCAGGTCATGGAAATGCGTAAATCCCAGGGCTCTTTTAGTGGGACATGTGCTTCTACAGATACAAGTCTTAGTCTTAACCAGCCGGCTTTGCCTTACATAGAAGATAAGTTGGTTTTAAAGGATAATGGTTTTGCTCCATGGAGTAACAGTACAGCTGACTTGCCAAATGGCTTTGCCTATACCAATGGGCCACACTACAAAGATTCAGCGTGGCTGTTGGGGGGACACTCTGGAAACCAGTCTTTGGCATCTGATCAAACTCAGCAAGCTAGTGCAAATGAACCACGTGTCTGTACTGAGGCGGCTGAAGACCGGTACAGCTTTGCAAAACTTCATGATTTTTTTGGGGAAGAAATTAAAAGTCTCAGAGCACAATGGACTAAAAGTCTCTATGAAAATGTAAAGAGTGGATTGGAAGATCCTGAATAATGGCTGCACCTATCATGACAAGACATTAAAAATAAAATAATAGTTTTAGGATGTCTTTGATCCTCACAAGGAGCAGTTACATTTACTGCCACAATCGAGAGCTCATTGCTCTTATTTTTTAGCTTTTAAAAATTTTTTTTTAAAGTAAATATATATATATATGCAAATAGTCGACACAGCAGACAGTGAAAGGATCTGGGCTGCTGAAGCACTACAGCAGAAATCTGTGATTGTTACATTTCACAATGTCCTGAACTTTAGTAGCGTTTTCACGAATAAGTCAATGGCTTTTTATATTTAATGTATTGCTTATATAGTTAGTGAAATTTGCACTCTATGAGCACATCACTTTAATATCTATTATCATGGTGTATGAGCTTCAGTTCACTCTAGACTGTTTTAACTATAGAATATATCAGGGTTGGACAAAGTCCAGGAGCCAGAAATTTGTGGACAAGCAACACCTATGTATAGATATGTGGATCACTGGTGCAGGTCACCTGGTACACTTGGTCCATCTCACCCACACTACTATGTGCTGTTCCTAAAGAGAGTCTGTGACTGCTCTAGGTCAACATAAATCTGATGAACATTAAAGGGGTACTCTGGCCTGAAGACTTCTTATCCCCTATCCAAAGCCCGCCGCTGGGGACCCCCGCAATCTTTCATGCAGCACCCCGCTATCATCAGCCGCCACACCCCCTCCCATAGCCTTGCATTGAGGGGTGGAGCGTGACATCACACAGGGGCTGAGCTGTGATGTCACAATACTCCGGCCCCATGATCGTGATTCATCAGACTCTGAGCGATGTTCCCTCCGGAGGTTGATGATACTGGGGTGCTGCATGAAAGATTGCGGGGGTCCCCAGCGGCCGATAGGGGATAAGATGTCTTAGGGCCGGAGTACCCCTTTAATGTTGATCAGATTTATGTTGAACTAGAGCATTCACAGACCCTCTTTAGGAGCAGCACATCCTTTGGATAGTGGATAAGATGTCTTAGGGCCGGAGTACCCCTTTAAAGAAATCATCGCTTTATATCTACATTGTTCAGGAGCCAGGTGTCTGATGCACCTTGAAATTTTGCCACTGACACTTTTGGTTATTATAAAAGAAGTTGTCCAGGGAATACTTTTTAAACTAAAATGTGGGCAGGAGGGGGTTAAAAAAAAATAGACATATGCTCCACTCCCCACTGAAGGTCTAAGCCAGCACTTGTCTCAAATGCTTTGTTTTTGTTATCTGTGACATCTAAAATTTCTTCAGAAAGATCTGATTCACAGTAAACTGTTGTTATTTTTAGGTTTTCAGTGCTGAAGTTAGTTCTGTATTCTGAAAATAACTTGAAGAAGGTTTCTGTAAATATCGGTACCCCCTTTGCCAACAGTGGCAGAATGGCAGGTCTGTGCCAAGGAATCTGCCTGCCAGCTGTCTCTTTGCTCACTTTAACGTCTGTCGTTGACAGATGACTTTCAATGATATCTCTACTGACAGCTATAAGGTTCTCCTAGAAATCCTGATTACGGCATTTTGGCCTTAGGCCATTTTCATTGCACACTGCTCTGTTTTACTGTGCAAGATCTGGGTGTTGCTCCCATAACAATACAGTCATTACTTCTATTTAAAAATCTTAATCCTTCTAGTACTAATAAGCTGCTGTATGCTCCATAGGAAGTTTATTTTCTTTTTGAATTTCCTTTCTGTCTGACCACAGTGCTCTCTGCTGACACATCTGTCCATTTTAGGAACTTTCCAGAGTAGGAGTAAATGCCCATAGCAAACCTCTTTTGCTCTGGACAGTTCCTAACATGGACAGAGGTGTCAGCAGAGAGCACTGTGGCCAGACAGAAAGGAAATTCAAAAAGAAAAGAACTTCCTCTGTAGTATACAGCAGCTGATAAGTACTGGAAGAATTAATATTTTTAAAAAGACATAATTTACAAATCTGTTTAACTTTCTGGCACCACTTGATTTAAAGAAAATAAATGTTTTCCAGTGGAGTACCCCTTTAAAATATATGGCAGCCACCCGACGGCTGTGCTGGACTTTTGTCACTTAACCCTTTTGTTCTTTGAGAGATGTGCTGCCGTTAGAGCTGCTCTGGGGGGTGTCTCTTCTATTCCCTGCCCAAAAATAACATGTGAACATTTATGTAAATTAGAAGGATGGGAGAGATAACTGGTGGTCTACCTTTGGACATTTGATTTGGATCTGGTCGGTCTAGGAGTGGCTTATAATCCAGACTATAACCTGGGTGGTAATAAAAAGAGGTACAAATTAGGGATCGACCAATCTTGGACTTTATCGGTATCGGCAATTACCTTTCTGATAATTGCCCTGCCCCGCGCACCCCAAACCACCGTACCGCGCCGCACCACCGCACCCCCTATCGCACCGCCCCGGCCAGAGACAGCCGCTGCTGCCCCATTGCCTCCCCCATTCCCTGTTTTATAATTACCTGTTCCTGGGGTCCGCGCTATTTCTGGCTCCTGCGCGTCCTGCATTACGCTGTGCGATGACGAGTGACGTCCTCAACGTGACGTCACCGTCAGTGCGCACAGTGACAGCTCAGGAGGACGCCGCAGGAGCCAGAAGAAGCGCTGGCCCCCGGGAAAAGGTAATTAGAAAACCAGGGATGGGGGAGCCAATGGGGCAGCGGCGGTGTCTGGCCGAAGGGGGGGGCAGCGGCGGTGTCTGGCCGAAGGGGGGGCAGTGGCGGTGGTAGGACTCAGGACCCCCGGACAGGCAGGGGGAGAGAATCGGGTGGTGGCGGCGGTCTCTGGCACCGCAAAAGCCGCAGCAGTTCATTGATTTAAAGTGCCCACTTTAAATCGATGATCTGCAGCGGTGTCGCCAGGGGGATAAATAGCCATTAACTTATACCGGAATATCGGTATAAGTTATCAGCTATCGGCCCTAACCTCCACCGAGTATCGGTATCGGCCCTGAAAAAAAAAAAAACGATATCGGTTGATCCCTAGTACAAATAATTGTAAATGAATGTGGATTTGTTGGGTTTTACATGTTCCTAGTAAAGCTCGGTCAGATGTATTTAAATTGTCATTCAGCTGTTACGCAATAACTGTTACATTCTAGTCAGACCTTATTGTTTGGACAGAGAGCTGACCCATTCCCAAAGACAGGCCACATTTAGGGATTTAGTTGACTTGTAGTGTGCAATAATACGTATATGGTTAATATAGTTATTATGGTTTGTCCTGTGCTCCAGTGTATTCATGGTATGCCCAATAGAAGTGGAATGGATTTTGGTAACAAAGTGGTATCTCATACCATGGCTAAATAAATGGTCAAAAATGAACTTATACTCTTTATCTGATGCCCACTACTATCCAATTTCATTAGTCCAAATCCTATGGTAGTAAAGCATTCTGGGAATCATTGGACCGGCACATGTATGAATTAGAAATCTGTTTAGTGTGATGTATTTTTATCTGTTTCTGATACATGAATTTTATATAAAAAAACAACAACCTGTACATAAGATGTCTGTATATAGTCTCTACTGCTTTGCCCTGTGTGAAATAAGTCAGGTCGATCAGCACATGTTCTTTGCACAATTATATTTGGGAGATCTTTGTATGTTTATGAAGCAAAATATACATAGTTACATACGGTACAAAATACTTTGAACAAAGACAGCTCCTATCAAAATACCGCCACCAGGTTCATCTGCCCAGATTCGCTCTATGACTTCCATAGGTAGTAACAGTATACAAAAAACGGGTTGTCTTGAGACAGTGCCTTAGAAGGGTAATACAGGAATAGAAATACAGAGCTAATTTCTTCCAAATAGTAGCACCACACATGTCCTAAGGTTGTGTGTAGTGTTACAACTTGGCTCTATTCGCTTCAGTAGAACTGCACTATAATACCACAAACAGTTGTGCTATTTGAAGATGGAATTGACTTTTTTTTTTTTTTTTTTTCTAATCCTGAATAACATTTTTAAACAGTTAAGAACTTGTTGAACCCTTTAGTATGAATGAAAATGTTGAGTCTCTTTCTGAAAGAATTATATACTTGTCAATAGAAATATAATTGGCTGTAAATCGATTATTTACCCAATCAGCATTTTGCTTAGAGATCCATGTCTATCCGCTAACATTGGTCACATTGGGGGAGATTTATCAAAACTTGTGCAAAGGAAAAGTTGCCCAAAGCAACCAATCAGATCGCTTCTTTAATTTTTCAGAGGCCTTGTTAAAAATGAAAGAAGTGATCTGATTTGGTTGCTATGGGCAACTGGGCAACTTTTCCTCATTTCAGGTGGAATCCCGCCGTGTGAATTCTGCTGTGACGAACAAGGATTTTTTTAACATATGAAAACAATCCCTGGATCGTTTGCGTGGCCGTTGACTTACATCATTTCCTGTTTACACAGATGTGTTCAGACAATAATCGCCATTTGTAAAAAACCTGTTATCCATCAATGAATTGTAAGGGAACTTGTAGTCATCCGATTTAAAGGCCTATGGACTGACTGCTTACGGTTAGGATTTTGTATATCTTTTGGGATTTTTAAAATTGAGCAGAACTTTCCTTGCTGAGGACTTTTCCATATTGTCAGTGTGGTGGTGAAGTGATACTACTTCATTTTCTCCATGCTGATTGAGTGCCATAAAGTAAGGATTAGTAAGGCAAACACTTACTTGAAAGTGTGCAATATACAGTGGTCCCTCAACATACGATGGTAATCCATTCCAAACGGACCATCGTTTGTTGAAACCATTGAATGTTGAGGGATCCATGCAATGTAAAGTATAGGACAGTGGTCTACAACCTGTGGACCTCCAGATGGTTGTAGGTTGTAGACCACTGTTAGAGAAAGTTGTACTCACCTGTCCCCGCTGCCCGGGATGTCGCCGTCCATTACTGTCGCCGCGTCCCCGAGGTGTCCCCGATGCTCTGGCAAGGCCTCTGCTTCTCCGTCAACCGCGATCTCCGTCACCGCCATCACGTCGCTACGCACGCCGCTGCTATTGGATGACGGGACGGCGTGCGCAGCGACGTGATGACGTCGATGGAGAGCTCCGACGATAGAGGGGATCCCGAAGAGGACCTCCGGAGCCCCGAGGACAGGTGAGTGACAATCACCGGAGCTCACGGGGCACCGTAAACGGCTATCCGGTGGCAGCTGAAGCAGTCTGCGCTGCCGGATAGCCGTTTATGCGATGGCCCCGACATAAAAAAGCATCGTATGTTGCATCGTCGTATCATAGGTCCAGGGGTCACTGTACTTCATCCAGGGGGAGTTAAGATCTGCTTGATTTTGAAATCTGAGAGTTTTACCCAGTCTCCTCTTATAGAGCCACTAACTGGGAAATCGATGAATTTCTCAATGCCATTGCTTGGTTAGCGGAGGTGACTGGCATGTTAGGGCTTGGATGAATGTATCCTCAGTATAGTTGCTGTCCTGTATTATGTTTTCACACAGGATGTGTACAGATGTGTTCTGTGAATGATCATTTTAGTATCCAGATTCGTGCATACTTTGGCTTCCACTTCCATCTATGGTATGACTTTTCTTTTACATTTCCTCCTTGTAATGTTTTATGTTTAAACATTTACATTCCACAAGTAACTATGAAAAATGTAACTGTATATTTTATACATTCCTTCTGTGAAATAAAGTGTTCTTAAAGAAAGAGGACTTTTTTTTTTTCTCTCTTTAGGGATCAGCTGGTATTAAAAAGTATAGCTTTAAGGAGTTGCCCATGGAAAAAATAAGTTCTTTCCTTTTTGTTTAAAAATTTTAGTTAGAGACTTAAAGGGGTATTCCAGAGAAGTCAACTTCCTATTCACAGGATAGGGGTAATTGTCGACTGTAAATTTGCAGCATGACCTAAAATCAATTAGTGAAGCTACTATTATTGTCATCGATTCCTTGGGCAAAGTGTTAATAGTGGAAACAAAGGGGACACCACTTGAAGGGTTAATGGGGAAAGAGAGGGGACAGCACCTGAAGGGTTAGCAGGGTAGAAATAGAGGGAACAGTACCTGAAGGGTTAACCTATGAGTTAGATCCTCACTGCAGGGGAGGAGGAGCGGTGCACAGACCTTTAGAGATGGGTGTCCTCCCTGCACCAGAAAGATCTGTCACTGCGCAGGATGGATTGTGGTCTCAGTGCTAAAGGTAGGCTGCACGTGTTACAGGCCAGCAACACCTATTGGTTGTCACGCCCCCTCCCATAGATTTGCATTGAGGGGCGGAGCGTGACATCACACGGGGGCAGAGGCGTGACGTCACACGCCGCCTGCCCTGTAGTCGCCGGTAATCAGACGCTGAGCGAACACACTCCAGGGACTGATTACAAACGGGGTGCCGTGTGCAAGATCACGGGGGTCCCCAGCGGCGGGACTCCCGCGATCGGGTATCTTATCCCCTATTCTTTGAATAGGGGATAAGATGTCTAAGCACCGGAGTACTCCTTTAAGGGTTAGGAAGGGGGGGTTTGAACTAATTAGGCTTTATAGTGTATGTAAGTAATATAGGGTCTTTTAAAGGGATTTTTTCATCTTAAATATTTACAGGCTAGAGTAGTATTTCCCAAGCGCGCTCCTCAAGTATCCCCAACAGGTCATGATTTCAGGATTTTCTTAGTCTTTCACAAGTAATATAATTGTGGTGATACCTGATGTACTGTCCAGAATTCTATCACTTATAAAATACTAGGGAAGTCTTGAAAACTTGAACAGTTGGGGGTACTTGATGACTGCGTTTGGGAAACACTGCTTGAGGATAACTTGCGAATCGGAGGGGGTTCACCACTGGGATCTCTGCTGTTCCAGAACATTGCGAAGGTCTGAGTTTTGATCTGCGAGTTATCTCCTAACTATTGGATAGTGGACATCTTTCTGAAATAAGAAAATCCCTTTAAATATATAATTCACATCTAACCCGGGATTGAGGCTTGGGACTGTTGTCTAGATATTTTATCTAAACCTCATGACACAGACAATTTAATTTTTGCATTGTTGTTTTTTTCTTCCTCATGCTCTAAGAGGCATTTTTTTTCCATCCACAGACCCACATGAGGGTTTGTTTTTTGCACGACCAATTGTACTTGTACTGTAATGTAATCCCTCATTTTACCATAATGTATACCACAATAGTAAATTTAGCTGTAGTGACTAGTGTCGGGCAGCTGTTGCCAAGGCAAATAAAATCATGGGGTGCATCAATAGGGGCATAGATGCCCATGACAAGGAAATAATTCTACCGCTGTACAAATTACTAGTCAGACCACACATAGAATACTGTGTACAGTACCGGGCACCAGTGTACAAGAAAGATATAGTGGAGCTGGAGAGGGTTCAAAGACGGGCAACCAGGGTAATACGGGGAATGGGAGGACTACAGTACCCAGAAAGATTATCAGAATTAGGGTTATTTAGTTTAGAAAAAAGGCTTAGGGGAGACCTAATAACTATGTATAAATATATCAGGGGACCGTACAGAGATCTCTCCCATGATCTATTTATACCCAGGACTGTATCTATAACCAGGGGGCATCCTGTAGGTGTAGAGGAAAGAACGTTTCTACACCACCACAGAAGGGGTTCTTTACTGTAAGAGCAGTGAGACTGTGAAACTCTCTGCCTGAGGAGGTGGTCATGGTGAACTCTGCAAAAGAGTTCAAAAAGGGTCTGGATGCATTTTTGAAGAGTTATAACATCGCTGGTTATGTATACCAGATTTATAGGGACAGAACGTTGATCCAGGGATTTATTCTGACTGCCATATTTGGAGTCGGGAAGGAATTTAGAGTCGGGAAGAAGTATGAGGGTTTTTTTTTTTGCCTTCCTCTGGATCAACTCAGTAGGGACTCATTAGTGGTATAGGTTGAACTTGATGGTCTTTTTTCAACCTTATGAACTATGTATGGCGCAACCCAAAAAAATATTATTTGTGTGGGGAAACTAAAAAGCAAACCACGAGTTTGCTAATTTTGTGGGATGTTTATATATTTTAGATACTTGTTTTCTTTTTTCTATGGGAAATAATACCAATGTTTATATGCTTTACTATTATTGTACTACTTAAACCATACTACTTAAAGGGGTTCTCCCTTGTTTATACTGTTTTTTGTTATTATGTTTGTGTGTTAGGTGTGTATAAGTATGTGTTTTTTTTTTTTTTTTTGTTTTTTTTTTTTTGTGTGTGTGTTGTGATTACGTATATATGTATTTTCTTACCTGAAGATCCGGAAGCTGGCCCTTTTTTCTTCCACTGGCTTGCTGTGCGCCTCCGCCATGTTGTGTTCGGTAAGTGGGATGTCGGGGGATGTGTTCTTGCTTCTGTCCTTCCTATCTTCTGACGTCCGAGGCGAATCTTTTCTTCCGTGGCTCAGCGAAGAATCTGTGGCCTCTTCCGGCGCATGCGCAGGTAGTTGTTTTTTTTTTAGCAATAAAGTTTTTTTTGTCTAATTGACAAACTGTCTGCGCTTGCGCGAAGCTATGCTCTTAGCGTAGACCTAACGTATGCTACGCTGTTAGCGTAGCACTTGCGTACTCGCGCATGCGCAGACAGTTTGTCAATTAGACAAAAAAAACTTTATTGGTAAAAAAAAAACTACCTGCACATGCGCCGGAAGAGGCCGCAGATTCGTCGCTGAGCCACGGAAGAAACAGGAAGAAAAGATTCGCCTCGGACATCAGAAGATAGGAAGGACAGAAGCAAGAACACCCCCCCCGACATCCCACTTACCGAACACAACAAGGCCGAGGTGCAAAGCAAGCCAGTGGAAGAAAAAGGGGCCAGCTTCCGGATCTTCACAAAAGGTAAGAAAATACATGTATACATAATCACAACATACATAAAAAAAACACATACTTATAAAAACATAACACACAAAAACCTTTTTAACAAAATAAGTATGTTTACAATTGCCTTATTCTGACCCCCCCCCCCCCCCCCCCCCTTCTATAACTTTTCTCATTATTCCATATACAGGGCTGTATGAGGGCTAACTTTTTTTGTGCCGTGGTCCATTGTTTTTATTGATACCAATTTTTTTTGATGGAACTTTTTGATCACTTTTATGTTAATTTTTTTAGATTTTAATATTTTTTTCTGACATGAAGAAAAATTAGCATTTCTGGTGGTTGGCATTTTTTTTATTTTATTTTTTAAATTACGCTGGTCTCCATGCAGGATAGTAAACAAAGTTACCATTAAGTGTACACAATGAAAAAGTTATTATTAGTGTGTGTGGTGGGGGGGGGGGGGTGTCATTGAAAAGAAAACACACAGTTTCTACGCAGTACACTTTACCATTTTTCTGAGGGTCAGCATGATTAAAAGCATACCCATGTTTACATGTAAATTATTATTTTTTATGTAGTACTGTAAGAAAATTTTGTATGACTAATATTGCCCTAGCTTTCTTATTTTCCTTATTTTAGTTTTTTTTGTGTACAGGACATAAATGTACATCCTGGTGTATTAAGTACCAGGGCACCAGGATGTATATTTATGTCCCATGTCATTTAGGGGTTAAAGTTTTAGTGCTTCTTGTTAGTTACTCAAATATTAACCACAAAAGAAAAAGCAAGGCTGTTGTTCGGGAGCAGAGCCACATGGGTTGATGTAAATGAAGCTGAGCTGCAATACCAGACACAAACTGTAGACAAGAAAGGTGCTTTTCCTGGAAAAAAGTAGCCGCCATTATTATTGGTGCACGTACTCATTGAGATCTCTAGGATATCGGGCACTGAAATGACGAAAGTTGGGCGGGCCAGGTCTCTGGCCGGTCATAATGTGTGCGCCAGAATTCAACACTACTGTGGAAGAAATTTTGGAAGTCCCCACACAAAATGGAGATCTTGCCATATAAATAGAGCAGCAGTACACATGAGATAGCCACCCCTTGAAAAAGCCCAAGAAACACTGAGAAGTACTCAGCACTTGTTTTTAGTAATGCTAATATTGGATTTCTGTGGATACACCCCGTTAATATCTACATGTATGCAAAAAGCATATATTTTTTTAATTTGAGGCCTTTTATCTTTTCCTTTGCACAGGTTTTGATAAATCTTCCCATCTGTGTTCTCTGTACACTTTACCAATCCTCCTAATACCCCATAAATATTGTTTTTTAATTGACATTAGTGTTGCTCACGAATATTCGCAATTCGAATATTATTCGCGAATATCGCATATTCGCGAATTCGCGAATTTCGCGAATATAGCGCTATATATTCGTAATTACGAATATTCGGTTTTTTTTTGTTTTTTTTTCACAGTACACCTCACAGTGATCACCCCTCTCTGCTTCCAGCTTGTGTGGTGTAAAGAAGGCTGTAATACTACTGTGTGAGACTGCCGTGCGAAAATGCGCATATGCGAAAATTAGCATATGCTAATTTTCGCATATGCGAATATCCGCATCTGTTTATTTTCGCATACGCGAATATCCGCATATGCGAAAATAAAACACGAATATAACGAATATGCGAATATTCGCGAATATATGACGAATATTCGTCCATATATTCGCGAATTCGAATATGGCCTATGCCGCTCAACACTAATTGACATAAACATTTTAAGTTTTTATGAGTATTGGAAAAGTAAGGAATGAGTAAGGAAAAGAATAGACCAGGCACAAACAAATATCAAGTTCCATATTTAGTGTCTTTTAACATTTGCATTTTTAGTTGTTAAACAAAGTATTTGTAGTTTATTATACAAAGGAGATACAGTACGTGATTTTACAGTATTAACATGTCCACAGGATCCCCATAATCCAACTGGCCTAAGTGCTTAACTAAATCCTAGTCCCAATCTACATGCTTAACACTTGAATGGAAAGAGGTATTCTGGGTTTAAGGATAAGGGATAAGATGTATGACCACAGGGGTCCCACCACTGGGGCCCCCCGCGATCTCGGTGCAGCCCCCGGCATTCTGGGCCGGGCGCTGCTTTCAAGACTGGGACGTGACATCATGGTTACGCCCCCTTGTGATGCCATGCCCCCTCCCATAGACATGAATGGAGGGGCGTTGCGTCACGTCCCAGTCTCGGAGGCAGCGCCAGGCACAGAATGCCAGGGGCTGCACTGAGATGGCGTGGGTCCCCAATGGCTGGACCCCTGCCATCATACATCTTATCCCCTATACTTTGGATAGAATGTAAGATGTATAAACCCGGAATATGCCTTTAAGTTGCACTTAAGACACATACACTTCCATCAGAGAGATTGTGCAGGTTATTCCACAGTTCTCTTCTCCAAAACAACCTTATACCTCTGTTGCCCCCTGATGTTGTTTTTGCAACCGAAAAAAAACAAAAAACTGTTTGAATGACTGAACCGTAAATTTAAATGTTAAACTATATTGAAAGAAAAAAACACTAGCATCAATGTTTATTAGAAACCACTGACCTGCCACCTGCAATGGTAGCAATCATTTTAAAAGCTAACCAAAATGAACCAGTGAAATTACTCAGCGTAGGCTTTAAAGTCATGATAGATACAGAAGAATCTCCTGATGGTGGACACTTATGGGGGGAAAAAAGGCTCAAAAATCCTTCTAAATGACCAAATACTGTACTCGCTCCAGAGTGTCATTCCCTATAAAACATGATAAAAAGTGATATTATATAGAAATATTGCACTGTAATAAGGCTTAAAAAAAAACCTCAACAATTCAATTAATTAGGAAATGTAATGATTTATTATGCTATCACCTTTTTACTTTCTCGAATAACGTCCACCTTCTTCAGCGGTCATCGCGTAAGCGGGGAAGCCATGGTTGACCCTTGTTTTTCTCCCTCACCCGATTGTTGGTGCGAATACTACTGCAAGCGAAACACTGTCTGTACGCTCAATGAGCTCTCATTGTCCCTTCCCCCACATCTCTCCTCTTTCCTACCATGCCATGCTTACTGCATTCTCTCCCTCAGGCGGCGGCCGGCTGCCCAACACCTCTTTAGCGGGCTAGTCCCTTTTAGTGTAGTGGGGCGCAAGGTAGGACTGACAGATTAGCCTGGTTGTCCACTATCGGGAAGTTAATGTGTCTGCACGGGTGTGTCCATGTCCGCTATTTGGAGATGCAAATACATTAGGTCTCACGGGACTATGACGGGGAATAAAAAACTGCTATTAGGAGGTGTCCACTAGAGATGAGCGAACTTAGTTAATTTGATTTGTCACAAACTTCTCGGCTCGGCAGTTGATGACTTATCCTGCATAAATTAGTTCAGCTTTCAGGTGCTCCAGTGGGCTGGAAAAGGTGGATACAGTTCTAGGAAAGAGTCTCCTAGGACTGTATCCACCTTTTCCAGCCCACCGGAGCACCTGAAAGCTGAACTAATTTATGCAGGATAAGTCATCAACTGCCGAGCCGAGAAGTTCATGACGAATTGAATTTACTGTAAGTTCGCTCATCTCTAGTGTCCACTAAGGGAGAGTTTACTGTAGTAGTTTGATGGAATTCTGAACTAATTCCCAACACAACGGCTGTACTCCTGCGAAACTAGCAAATTTTGACCTGTGCCAGTGGCTGCATGCATGTTACTGGTGTCCTGACCACATTTAATGAACTAATTGATAAGACTGGTTTATTTATTTCTTTAAATCAAAATATTAATTAGAAAAAATAGTGATATGGATCCATTGGTCCAATTAGAGGGAATTCTGTATTGCACCAGGTCTGCAGCAGCCTCAAGAATCCATCATTTAAATGCAGCAGAGTCAGTGCTATGACTTTACCAGACACAAAGCTGAGGTCATTTTTTTACTCCTATAAATGTCCTGTGTGATACACATAAACCACCGCTCAACATCATATTGTGAAACAAAGTTCACACTTTGGTTAACTTGGCTGTAGTAACTGCAGATACAAACGAAAAGCTCCACCTGACTAACGTTCACACATCTGCTGCATTAAGCGTTGGGTCATTTGTGTCATGAAGAGTAGGTAGTGTTAAAGAAAGCAGTTCTAATTGTCGATAAGATACTAGACTACAAAAACACATAGCAAGAAGAACAAAAACCCACTCGCTTATGAAAGTGGAAAGATTATGCAGTAAAATGCTGATGCCCAAGAGATCTGGATGGGGGCGATAGGTCTGACCTTTATCGGATGAGACTTTTCAGATAGTTTTCTTATTTTAAAGAATTGTGTAGCATTTTTAGCATGGGGTGGGGTGTTTTGGGGTAAAATGGGGGGTTTTGCTAAAAAGTAAACATATGTTGTGAAAATGTACGCAAGACACACATACACCTAGAAATAGTTACTGTATATATACACAGAGGATTCACCGCAGTATTCCAAAATCCAATGTAAACAGGATTTTATTCCACTAAATGCGAAATTACACATGCTACAGCGTTTTTACAGCTGATGGAGTAAACTCCTGTTCACATTGGATTTTTAAGTGCTGCGGTGAATCTGCTTTGTATTGAATGATGAAGCTCATACTAAGGGACCTGCACTGTAATCTGCCCTCTGGCTTGTGCTGCTTTTCTACAGATTATCTATCTATCCCAGTGGTCTCCAACCTGCGGACCTCCAGATGTTGCAAAACTACAACTCCCAGCATGCCTGGACAGCCTTTGGCTGTCCGGGCATGCTGGGAGTTGTAGTTTTGCAACATCTGGAGGTCCGCAGGTTGGAGACCACTGATCTATCCTATCGAATCTATCTATCTATGTAGCAATATATCCAAATAGAAGCAGCACATCAAGCAATAGTAAATATAGATAGATTCGGGGTGCTCGCATAGTTGGAGCCTGGGTCCACCGGTTCCTTAATCCAAATACAAAAAATAGGATGCAGCACACCACAAGTTACAATCAGGAGTGTTGGTTTATTCCATAACGTGCAGAGGACAACGTTTCGCCAGCCTCACGCTGGCTTTCTCTCACTTGAGAAAGCCAGCGTGAGGCTGGCGAAACGTTGTCCTCTGCACGTTATGGAATAAACCAACACTCCTGATTGTAACTTGTGGTGTGCTGCATCCTATTTTTTGTATGTAGCAATATATCTCTCTGCAGCACTCCAGCGTAGTAGTAAAGTGATGCTTATTCCATAAAACAAGTGTCTTTTTACAAGGCAATGTTTCAACGGACTCATTCAGTCTTTCTGGGGGAACCATTAAAAATGTTGCCTTGTAAAGACACTTATTTTCTGGCATAAACATCCCTTGATTCGCTACGTTGGAGTTCTGCTTACCAATCTATATAACTGTGCAAATTGATCAGCCACTGACCAGCGCTGGAGAGTCTGCTTGCACCCATTGACCTTAGGATGTTTTTGTGTTATTTTTTGTGCTGCTCTTTTTCTAATTTAGATACAGATTTAAATTTATCTATCACAACCAGGAGGATGGATTAAAAGTGCAGCTTTCTATAAATTATGTTTTGCTGCCACCTGGTGGAGAATTGTAAAATGAAGCTTTCCAAAAACTTTAAAAAGCTTAGGCCCTTTCCACACTACAGGTATCAATCATCCTGTAAAATAACCTTTGTTATTACTCCCGGTAAAAAGTCCTGAAAACGGCCATCAAAAAATCCAATTCATGTCGATGGGATTTTTTTTTAACAACTATTTGCATCAGGCATGTCCGTTTTTTACTAATGTCTTTTTATTTTTGCCGGCACAAAAGACGGTGCATGCACAAATTTTTGGTCCGGCAAAAAAAAAAAAATGCTGAAAAAACGGATGGTGAAATCTAACATTGAAGTCTATGGGAACTGGATGTTCAAAAAAAAAATAATAATAATCTGTTATCAGTTATTGTCAGGTTTTTTTAACATCCGTTTTTTGTACTGAGCATGCTAAGTACAACTTTACAAAAAAAGGGTTAAAAACCTGATTTAAAAAAACGGATGTAACTAGTGATAACGGATGAACATCAGGTTTAAGAAAAAAAACATTTAAAATAACGGATGATGGTCATCAGTTATCATCCGTTATTACCAGTTATTGGCAGTACAAAAAGCTGGATGATACCTGTAGTGTGAAAGGGGCCTTAGAAAGGTATATTTAGTATTTGTGGGATAAGGTGATATTTATAAAAATAAATGAATTAAAAACAGTTTTTTGAAGGGGTACTCCGCTGAAAATTTTTTTTTTTTCTTAAATCCACTGGTGCCAGAAAGTTATACAGATTTGTAAATTACTTCTATTTAAACATCTTAATCCTTCCAGTACTTATCAGCTGCTGTATAATACAGAGAAAGTTCTTTTCTTTTTGAATTTCCTTTCTGTCTGACCACAGTGCTCTCTGCTGACACCTCTGTCCATGTCAGGAACTGTCCAGAGCAGGAACAATTCCCCATAGCAAACCTCTCCTTCTCTGGACTGTTCCTGACATGGACAGAGGTGTCAGCAGAGAGCTCTGTGGTCAGACAGAAAAGAAATTCATCTGTAGTATACAGCAACTGATAAGGACTGGAAGGATTAAGATTTTTAAATAGCAGTAATTTACAAATCTGTATAACTTTCTGGCACCAGTTGATTTATAAAAAATAATAATTTTCCACCATAGTACCCATTTAAGTATGACAATTAGCCTTTATTATTTTTCCGGTACATGGTTATGGGGGAAGCCATCTAATAAAGCTTAGACTACTTTGACATCTGCGTTAGAGCCCCGTCCGCAAAAATAGCAGAGAAAATCCTGGAACACCAAATGGAATCCAGTGATGTCTGTTGTGCAGTGGACCATTCGGCTCAAATTGTTTTTTCTTGAGTGGACTCTCTGACAGAGCTTCCTAACAGGGCTCCAATTGAGACATAGGGTACGGTCCCACGTATCGCTTATGCAACGTATTTGACGCTGCGCAAAATCTGCTGCATAACCCCCGATCACCATACACACAGGGCTTTCTGGCGGCGTCTCTGTGTGTGCATGGAGTTTTGGAGGTGGGCCACACACCGGTGTGACGCGTGGCCCCGTCTCCAAACCACACTGCACACATAGGGCTGCCTCCAGAAACCCTGTGGCTGGCGGTTACACAGCGTATTTCCTGCTGCAGCAGCAGACTTTGCGCAGCGTGAAATATGCTGCGTAAGCGGTACGTGCGACCGTACCCATAAACTTAGCCTTACAAATTGGTGTGAAAAGATTTCGGGGCTTGTTTGTCTTTTTTTTTTTGAGTATACATAGTGAATGGAATAAAAAAGTCATAAAAATATATTTTAGGCTGCGTTCACACTTTGTTTTTACGTTACGGGTGCCAGATCCGGCTGGGGGAGGGGCAAACCGGGCTCTCCCGTACCCCAGCCGGACCAGCACTGAAATCCATTCACGTTAATGAGCCAACCGGAGTCAAACGGTGACTCCGGTCGGCTAATTTTTGACCCGTATGTGGTTTCCTGACCGGACCTAAAATCGTAGTATACTACGGTTTTAGGTCCGGTCACAAAACCGGATACGGGTCAAAAATGAGCCGACCGGAGTCACTGTTTGACTCCGGTCGGCTCATTAAAGTAAATCGATTTCAGTGCTGGTCCGGCTGGGGTACGGGAGAGCCCGGTTTGCCCCTCCCCCAGCCGGATCTGGCATCCGTAATGTAAAAGCAAAGTGCGAATGCAGCCTAACACCCCTTTCAGCCTCATGTTCATCTGAACTCCCCGTTCAGCCTACATGTGTTGTTTCCCTATTATATACAAATATTTGTGCTAAACCCTACAATGGTGACCATACCTTTTATCTATACATGTGATTGATTGCCATACACAATTAACTCTTAATGGTTCAAATCTGGGCACATATTCAGACACAATGTCTCCAGCTATAAGAATTAATTATTCCTTGGCCCTAGGATGAAATTATGAACATGACTACTAGATTAGGAAGAGCAGAAGAGAAATCTGTGTCCTCAAGGATCTCACCGGAAAATCAGGTATTACATTTCTAGAAATAATAAAACTATGATTATTTATTAAATAGATAAAAAACAGAAAAATCGGATGAACTAAGATGTCACTTAAAAGATGATGATATCCTTGGAGCTCAGTGGCGTTCCAACTGGAAAAAGGGGGACAAGGAAACTAGAAATACAAACATAATAGGTATAAAACTTTTGGTTGTGAACTAAGTGTGTATAGATAATGCCAGTGCGAGGAAACTAGAAATACAAACGTAATAGGTATAAAACTTTGGTTTGCAAACTAAGTGTATATAGATAATGCCAGTGCGCTTGGCGCACTGGCATTATCTATATACACTTAGTTCACAACCAAAAGTTTTATACCTATTACATTTGTATTTCTTGTTTTCTCGTCCCCCCCCTTTTTCCGGTTGGAACGCCACTGAGCTCCAAGGATATCATCATCTTTTAAGTGACCTCTTATTTCATCCCATGTTTCCATTTTTTATCTACGGTATTTATTAACTATTCATATTTTTATAGCACTGGTATTTATTGTTTTATTATTTCTAGCTTTGAATCCTTTTTATGGCATACAGGGATCCATAAATAATACCTGGCAGCGGTGATTGTTATTATTGGAAGCGCCGGTATAAATACACATTATCTAGGTATTATATTTCCTTTTCGGCAACTTTGTCTGCAATATGTTGACATTTATTTGTTACTTATTTGGCTCCAATAATGTTAGGTTTGTATTGGCCTCCTGAATTCACAATGTTCAGCAAAAAGCTTGAGCACGGAACATTATTGGGTTAGCCTTAAATCCCAATTAATATGCAGGTTCTAGGAGGGTTTCCTTGTGTGACCATAGAATGATGTGCTACTATTACTATGTTTTGAGAGCTATTAAAAATAGTTTTAACATTTTTTATATTCTAGATCATATTAGAAATGAGAACCTTGCATAACATCCACATTGTTGTCTATATCTGACTGTAATGTGTCAACAAAATAGCCTCCTGGCCACCTAAAAATGGTCTCTTATTGTGTAGGAACTCTTATCTATCTGTATATTTGTATCTACCTGCAAGCAAAAGTGTCTATAGTCCAGCTCACTCCCTCAGCCCGTCGCGCCAGGATCGGTGTGGGCAGCACCGACTGGAAACAACGAACAAAGGCAAGGTGTCCAGCTCGAATATCAGAAAGCAGGATGTTTATTCCAATAAAAGCTACAAAGACCAGGAGAACATGACAGGGTGACGCGTTTCGGTCCTAAAACTGGACCTTAGTCATACACCTGTATACAGTGTATGACTAAGGTCCAGTCTTAGGACCGAAACGCGTCACCCTGTCATGTTCTCCTGGTCTTTGTAGCTTTTATTGGAATAAACATCCTGCTTTCTGATATTCGCGCTGGACACCTTGCCTTTGTCATTTACTATACAGGTAGATACAAATGAACAATCACCCCATAAGGCTGAAACACTGCAGATCGGCCAAGAAAGGAACTATGTTTTAAAAGATTCTTTGGACTGCTGCCAGTTGAATCTGGAGATTTGATCCCTTGGACAAAGTGCTGCTCTTCTTTTTTCTTTTTTATGCATTTGTGTAACCTCCTGTCTAGCATTATCCGTACTTCTTATATGCCTCCACACCTCTTCTCTGCCCATTTACTTTGTTTTTATGTGACAGAGGGGACTTTGAGTTCCCCCAAGAACCAGGCGTCCTTAGCTATGAATATATAAATTATGTGAAACGTGTAGAATTTTAATAAGGAGAAACGTGCATGCAATATTGAGCGCCAAAATAAAGTCTAAACATTTGTACATATGAGGGGGAGACTTATCAAAACTTGTCCAGAGGAAAAGTTGGCCAGTTGCCCATAGCAACCAATCCGCTCACTTCTTTTATTTTTAAGAAGGCCTCTGCAAAATGAAAGAAGCAATCAGATTGGTTGCTATGGGCAACTGGGCAACTTTTTCTTTGCACAGATTTTGATAAATGTGCCCAATAGTGTTAACTGGTGCTGAACGTGTCTGTCTAGAAGTACTCATGGTACTCCAGTATTTATGTCTTAAGTGCTACAACACATCAGGGAACTTTACACAATGTAGTTTCCAAATATTAGTGACCCTTTCTCATAAATATAATATTTAAATAATTTCTAAAAGTGCATATTTTATATATGTGTAAGAATTCTGGAACCCCACACTGAGAGGATGGTCACGCACCTCAAAAAAATGAAAATAGTTTTTTTCATAACAAGTAAAGGAAAAAGTATGAAATTAACACAGAATTCCGAGTGATTTTTTGTTGTTGGTGCTCCACCTTGGGCTCTTATAATACTTGAATGAGGCATGGGCTTCACTGATGACAAACAATATTTTACATTGAAAAACAGCTCCATCCAGCTTTGCAGGATGCAGCCTTGCTATGGACAACATTTTTTATTTAAATTTTTGTCATAAAGTTTCAATCAGGTTAAGATCTGGACTGTTTCCATTAGAAAAAGCATATTAAAGGGGTATTCCAGGCAAATTTTTTTTTTTTATATATATATATATATATATATATATATATATATATCAACTGGCTCCGGAAAGTTAAACAGATTTGTAAAGTACTTCTATTAAAAAATCTTAATCCTTCCAATAGTTATTAGCTTCTGAAGTTGAGTTGTTTTCTGTCTAACTGCTCTCTGATGACTCATGTCCCGGGAACTGTGCAGTTCCTATGGGGATATTCTCCCATCATGCACAGCTCCCGGGACGTGACATCATCATTGAGCAGTTAGACAGAAAACTTCAGAAGCTAATAACTATTGGAAGGATTAAGATTTTTTAATAGAAGTAATTTACAAATCTGTTTAACTTTCCGGAGCCAGTTGATATATAAAAAAAAGTTTTTGCCTGGAATACCCCTTTAATTCAGTAAAATTAAACAGCAAAGTTTAAAAGCCACGTGTTAATGCCATGTCACTCTGGTGGCAGAATATGGGTAATCTTGTTGCTCAAGACTTGCCCTTAGAATCACGTGATCATTCGGATTCCTGGAACTCCTATCCAACTCTACAGGACCCTGGGAATGGGAGTTTTGGGTTTTGGGAGCAAGTCTCTGTCTACGAGATTGCCTGAGAAGTTTAAACATATCCTTCCGCCAGGGCAACATGACAGTAACCCTTTAAAGGGGTACTCCGCTGGGAAAAAAAATAAAATTCTTACATCAACTGGTGCCAGAAAGTTAAACAGATTATTATTTCTATTAAAAAATCTTAATCCTTTCAGTACTTATTAGCTGCTATATACTATAAAGGAAGTTCTTTTCTTTTTGAATTTCCTTTCTGTCTGACCACAGTGATACCTCTGTTCATTTTAGGAACTGTCCAGAGTAGAAGAAAATCCCCATAGCACACCTATCCTGTTCTGGACAGTTCCTTACATAGACAGAGGTGTCAGCAGAGAGCACTGTGGTCAGACAAAGGAAATTCAAAAAGAAAAGAACTTCCTTTTGTAGTAAACAGCAGCTGATAAGTACTGGAAGGATTAAGATTTTTAAATAGAAGTACTTTACAAATCTGTTTAACTTCCTGGCACCAGTTGATTTAAAATAAAATGTTTTCCAGTGGAGTACCTCTTTTAAAATGCTTTGCATTATCAATACCTGAAAAATGACTTCATCATTGGCAAACCTATTTCCTCTTTCTGGAATGAGAAAACTTCTACGTACACCTGTGCAGAGACTGTTGAGGTTGGCGCTTGTCATCTCTTATGGTCCTTTACCTGATATGTAAATCCCATATCGAAAATAGTGAAACGTGATTGTTTTCTTAAGACCTCATCTGTGTGTAATTAGAATGACTCCAACATAAGTTCTAATAGAATCTCCTTGGCCGCTGTGGATTGGTGATTTACCATTGAATATCCCTTTCATCCAATCCTCCACCGCTTCTCTTTAGTCCATTGTAACCTTGTTTTCTTCTGTTTAGGTGTTTGTGCTGGTTTTTAAGTAAATCCAATTTCATTTAGCCGATTTCTTCACTGGAAGGCATCAGGGCTGTGAATACTTGTAAGGCCTATAGCATTCGACTCTCGGCACATCCTTACCATTGTAGTTTCACATGGTAAAATCTTCTGTATTTACCTGACTTAGTAATGGGTAGATTTTGTGATCTAATATACAGTGGATATAAAAAGTCTATATACCAATTTAAAGTGCCAGGTTCCCATGAGATGAAGATAAATCATGACAGAAGTTTTTTCACCTTTCATGTGACCTATAGCGCGAACAATTCAATTACAAAACAAACGGAAACCTTTGAGGGGAAAAGAAAACAAACAAAAAATGAATAAAAATAAAAATAACACCCTATAAACTGGTTGCATACGTGTGTACACCCTTAGTGGGAGATTTATCAAAACCTGTCCAGAGGAAAAGTTGCGGAGTTGCCCATAGCAACCAATCAGATTGCTTCTTTCATTTTGCATAGGCTTTGTTAAAAATAAAAGAAGCGATCTGATTGGTTGCTATGGGCAACTCAGCAACTTTTCCTCTAGACAGTTTAGATAAATCTCCCCCTTAGAGTCTATTCAGACAGCAGAATTTCCGCTTTGCAGAATTCTGTCTCAAATTAAAGCCCATAGACTTTTATGGGATTCCGCACTCCCATTCACACTTCTGAATTTCCGCAAGTGGAAATTCAGAAGTGTGAATGGGAGTGCGGAATCCCATAGAAGTCTATGGGCTTTAATTTAAGACTGGATTCTGCAAAGTGGAAATTCTACCGTGTGAATAGACCCTAAAACTAATATTTTGTTGAAGCACCTTTTGATTTTATTACAACAATCAGTCTTTTTTGGGTAGGAGTCTATTAGCATGGCACATCTTGACGTGGCAATATTGCCCATTCTCTCTTGCAAAAGATTGCGAGGACATCTCCTGTGTATAGTCCTCTTCAGATCACCGCACAGATGTTCAATTGGATTAAGCTTTTGTTCTTTGGTTGGGTCATTCCAAAACATATATCTTCTTCACGTGAAGCCATGCTTTTGTAGATTTGGATGTGTGATTTGGGTTGTTGTGCTGAAAGGTAAAATTCTTTTTCATCTTCCTATTTTTTAATGGACACCTGAAGGTTTTGTGCCAAAACTGCCTTGTATTTGGAACTGGTCATATTTCCCTCCATCCTGACTAAGGCAGAAGAAAAACAGCCCCAAAGCATGATGCTGCCACCACCATGCTTCACTGGAAGTATGGCAATCTTTGGGTGATGTGCACTGTTTAAAGGGGTACTACCGTGGAAAACTTTTTTTTTTTTTTTTTATCAACTGGTGCCAGAAAGTTAAACAGATTTGTAAATTACTTCTATTAAAAAAACTTAATCCTTCCAGTACTTTTTAGGGGCTATATACTACAGAGGAAATGTTTATCTTTTTGGATTTCTCTTAAGTCACGACCACAGTGCTCTCTGCTGACCATTTTAGGAACTGTCCAGAGCGACATATGTTTGCTATGGGGATTTTCTCCTGCTCTGGACAGTTCCTAAAATGAACAGCAGAGGTCAGCAGAGAGCACTGTGGTCGTGACATTAAAGAAATCCAAAAAGAAAAGCATTTCCTCTGTAGTATACATTTACAAATCTGTTTAACTTTCTGGCACCAGTTGATTTAAAAAAATTTTTAAAATTCCACGGTAGTACCCCTTTAAGTGCCATATATACTATTTAGAAATAATTACTATCTTCACTGTGCTCCATGGTATATCTGATGCTTTGTAAACTCTTTTGTACTCTTCTCCTGACTGATGTCTTTTACCAATGAGATCCCTCTGATGCTTTGAAAGCCCTTTGCAGACCATGGCTTTTGCTCTAAAATGCAACTAAGCAAATGTAAGGAAAATCCTACTAGAACAGCTGAACTTTATTTGTGATTAATCAGTTACTTTAAATAATGGCAGTTGTGTAATGACTTCTATTTAACATGAGATTGAATGTGATTGATTAAAGGGGTACTCCGCTGCTCAGCGTTTGGAACAAACTGGAGTCGGCGCCGGGAGCTCGTGACATCATAGCCCCGCCCCCTCAATGTAAGTCTATGGAAGGGGGCGTGATGGCTGTCGTCATGAGGGGACGGGGCTATGTCACGAGCTCCCAGCTCCAGCATTCGGAACAGTTTGTTCCAAACGCTGAGCCGTGAAGTACCCCTTTAATTCTTAACAGAGCCATATACCCAGTTTTAATAGGGTGTGCACACTTATGCAACCCAGTTATGTTTTATTTTTTTTATTTTATTTTTTTCCCCCTCAAAGATTTCAGGTTGTTTTGCAATTGAATTGTTCATGTTCAAGTCACATTAAAGGTGGAAAAAGTCCTGACATGATTTATCTTTGTCTCATTCTTTAACATCACAAGAACCTGGCATTCTAAAAGGGTGTGTACACTTTTAGCTGGACTCATTACTGTTTTTTTTTTTTCACACTGAATGGTATTCTAGAGATACAGATGAGATCAGCGTTATTGTTGTTCAACTAAAACTGCAATGTTGACCTTTTGAACATCATTACATACATACACGCATACAGATAAATCTATACAGGCTGGGACTGCCCCACAGAGAAACAGGTGGATCCCCCTGTGGGCGCCTGAATAATTCCAAGACAGGTCTCTTCATTTTGCACCAAAAATGTGGTAAAAACACATCTGTTTTGTGCAAAACATGGTGAATTTGTGGTGTTATTTTCTGCGTTCTATCTACACATGGGTAAAGCTGGTCATATTTGCATGTAACTTTAGAGTGAGCCACCAGAGTCAATTCTTTTGATGGCCCCTAGGCACTGTGCATATATATACAGTCATGGCTGTAAATGTAGGCACCCCTGAAATTTTTCTAGAAAATGAAGTATTTCTCGCAGAAAAGGATTGCAGTAACACATGTTTTTCTATGCACATGCTTTTATTTCCTTTTGTGCGTATTGGAATTAAACCAAAAAAGGGAGGAAAAAAAGCAAATTGAACATAATGTCACACCAAACTCCAAAAATGGGCTGGACAAAATTATTGGCTCCCTTAACTTAATATTTGGTTGCACACCCTTTGAAAAAAATAACTAAAATCAGTCGCTTCCTATAACCATCAATAAGCTTCTTACACCTCTCAGCCGGAATGTTGGACCACTCTTCCTTTGCAAACTGCTCCAGGTGTCTCTTATTCCCAACAACAATTTTAAGATCTCTCCACAGGTGTTCAATGGGATTTAGATCTGGACTCATTGCTGGCCACTTCAGAACTCTCCAGCGCTTTGTTGCCATCCATTTCTGGTTGCTTTTTGACATATGTTTGGGGTCATTGTCCTGCTGGACAAGATCTCGGACGCAAACCCAGCTTTCTGACACTGGGCTGTACAGTGTGACCCAAAATCTGTTGGTAATCCTCAGATTTCATGATGCCTTGCACACATTCAAGGCACCCAGTGCCAGAGGCAGCAAAACAACCCCAAAACTTTCACTGTAGGTACTGTGTTCTTTTCTTTGTAGGCCTCATTCCATTTTCGGTAAACAGTAGAATGATGTGCTTTACCAAAAAGCTCTATCTTTGTCTCATCTGTCCACAAGATGTTTTCCCATAAAGATTTTGGCTTCCTCAAGTTCATTTTGGAAAAATTTAGTTTAGCTTTTTTATGGCTCGGTGTCAGCAGTGGGGTCCTCCGGGGTCTCCTGCCATAGCTGTTAATTTCATTTAAATGTTGATGGATAGTTCGCGCTGACACTGATGCTCCCTGAGCCTGTAGGACAGCTTGAATATCTTTTGGAACTTGTTTGGGGCTGCTTATCCACCATTTGGACTATCCTACATTGACACCTTTCATCAATTTTTCTCTTCTGTCCACGCCCAGGTAGATTAGCTACAGTGCCATGGGTGGCAAACTTCTTGATAATGTTGCGTCTGTGGACAAAGGCAAATCTAGATCTCTGGAGATGGACTTGTAACCTTGAGATTGTTGATATGTTTCCACAATTTTGGTTCTAAAGTACTCAGACAGTTCTCTTATCCTCTTTCTGTTGTCCATGCTTAGTGTGGCACACACAGACACACAATGCAAAGACTAAGTGATTTTCTCTCCTTTTTATCTGCTTTCAGGTGTGATTTTTATATTGCCCACACCTGTTACTTGCCCCAGGTGAGTTTAAAGGAGCATCACATGCTTGAAACTATTTTATTTTTCCACAATTTTGAAAGGGTGCCAATAATTTTGTCCAGCCCATTTTTGGAGTTTGATGTAACATTATGTCCAATTAGCTTTTTTCCCTCCCTATTTCTCACACAAAGGGAATAAACATGTGTATAGCAAACCATCTGTTACTGCAATCCTTTTCTGTGAGAAATACTTCCTTTTCTTGAAAAATTTCAGGGGTGCCAACAATAGTAACACTGTGGCAAGGGAAGGGTGTATTTCCCTAGCTATCCCTGGAGAAACCTCCACCTGTGGCCTAATTAATGAGGTAGCAAACGGGGAAGTGTGTTTTAAAAGGAACTCAAACAGATTAGTCTGGTCTCTCCCTAGAAGACAGCAAGGTGGCTGTAGGGAGAGGCAGGGGTCCTGGTGAGGAACACACAGCCCGAGCTGTGAGTGGCCCCAAAGACTGGTGTGGACGATACACACAGTAAGAGGTTGCAAAAGCTGTGTGTGAACAGTGAGTAGAAGGTTGCAGGAGGCATATGTTTAACTGGCCAGGGAAAGCCCACCAGTTGATAGATGGGGCATGCTGGATTGTTTAGTTAGTGACTGGACGGTGTAGGGTTTTGTTTTCTTCCTGTCTTATGTTTTTATTTATCCTGCAACCTATTTATTCAGAAAGGTGGTGATGGGCCGGACTTGCATAAAGTACTGTTGTTTGCCGGTTTATTGAAGTGAACACGTGTTCTGTGGTTGTGTCAAGGATGATCCCAGAGCTATCCCCAGGGAGAAATCCTTACACTTGGTGGAGGATGTGGGCAACACGTTGCTAAGAGCAATCAATGGTCGAGTTGCAGTGAAGTTGTTGCCAGGAGCAACCAACCGTGCATGTTGCAAGTGGGACAAGCCCAGCTGTGGAGTACAAGAGCAGGACTGAGCCTGTGGTGAAAGCATTGCTAGGAGCAATGGATCGCATCAAGTGAGTTAGTGCTCTCTCAGCTAATGAGACAGGTGGACGGGCCACCTGCACAGCGCAATCAGGAGTAAGGCGTGTTGTTCGTTTTGCAAAGATGGGTCGATGTCGAAATGCCGTTATTAGGAGCAATCGACGTGGACAACAACCAGTTGTCGCCAAGAAGGATGCTATGGTGAGCACCTTGATGAAATTTGCTGCAGCTCAGCAAGAGGACGTCTTCCCACCTGATGATCCTCTGGTCAGGAGGCCAGAAAAGATGGATGTGAGGACCCGTGAGTTACTGGTGGGGGGTATCCCGCTGTACGCGGAACTGGACTGTCACCAGGCTGTATCCAGAGTCATGCCGGACATAATACCGTTTGTGAAGATTTGGCAGAATCTGGTAAGACTGTTCTAATTGACCTGTTATGGGACAGTGAGCCATGTTATGGAGGTGTGTGCAGAGCTTGAGATTATACTGGGCAGAGACTTTCCCATATTTTTGGCAGTTGTGGAATGTGGAGAGTGTGCCAGAGAAATCGCACACAAAGGTTCCTGAGCTAATGATGGGTGGTGTGTCACTACTTGACTGTGTGAACTGTCCTGTAAATTTTTAACCTATGCAGTGGGATAATGTTTTTTCTTTCCAAAAATTCATGCCTATGTGTTCTGAAGTTAATGTGTACTGCTGCCAACTCTGACAGGACAAAAGAAAACCTGTGCGAGCTGGTAGTAGGTGGTAAAAAGATATTTGCTTTGCTAGAGCCTAGAGGTATAATAAGTCTGGTGAAGCCGGACCCTGTCATAGTGTCAATGCAGGCAGATATTTGGGGTTATAAAACTGTTAATGACTGTTTTTCTACTCCCTATGGTACTGTGAGTCACAAGGTTGCAATAGAGCCCTCCCTGGAGTATGATGTAGTACTGGGGACGGATTTTCAATTTTTTAGCAGTTATGGGAAGACTGTCAGGGGACTAAAGCTGATAGGCCCACAACACTTGACTTGCACCATACACTAGTTGAGAGTTACTCAACAGAGGCTGAGGATGGGGAGTGTCAGCAGTCACTAGATATGTCAGATAGGAGATTGCTAGAGTGCTGAGAGAGCAGAAGAACAGACCGTGAGTCAAGTCCAGGAGGATCCAGAGACTCAAGTGACAAGTGTGCCTCTGTCTGAAACAGAATCTTCAGTAAAGCCAGAAAAGGATCAGGTACTGGAACATGGGTTCCATCCGCCAGCTGAAGATAAGTCCAAAGTGGGACTAGAGTTGTGTTGTTACCTGGAAGAAGTGACTGAGACTGAGAAAGAGGAAGCTATGCTGAACCTTGTGAATAAAGAGGAGCCCAAAGGGGGGGGGGGGGTTGAAATTGCACGGTCATCTGGAAGAGGTGACCGGAAAAGAAGCTACAGAGATGTCTGTGGAAAATTCAGAAGTACTGAAGAGAGTACATGTGGAGCTGGGTGCTGCGCTTACTGTCATAGACAGAGTCCTGAGTGAAGGAGATGTGATGTCTGGACCAGAAATGGATCGTGACCAGGAAGGTCAATGCACTAAACAAGATGATGTTATTCCAGACCCAGGAGCTCTTGACGTTTCTGCAAGTGAGCGGAGAGACGGTGGTGAAGTGAAAGAGAAGTCTGCCTGAGAGCAGAGAAACAGTCTAGAGAGACTGTCCAGGGACTACCCTGAGGCCCAAGGGGCCAAGATCCTTGCAAAGGGGACAACAACCCCTAAAAGGAGGGAAAGAGTTGGAACGAGTTGGCTTGAAAGAGCAGGAAGCAAAGCTTCAGCTGCAGAAAAATGGGTTTGCAGGTCTGCAGAATGAACTGTCCTGCTCCCAGGATCTTGTCACCAGCAAGGAGAGAGAATTGGAGAGTCTGGCCAAGCAGGTCTCATTCAAGGATAAATAAGTGAATGTCCTGTGTGAGGCATATCTGGCTCTACAAAGTGAACACAAGGGTAGATTGGTAGCCATGGAAGAGCTGGAGAATGAGAAAGTAGTAATGGCTCATAAGGTGCAGAGCCTGGAGGCACAGAACGAAAAGCATCTTAAGTCTCACGCAGTGACTTGGATTCAATGGGAATGCAAAAAGTATCCAAGATGGCGCAGCTGAATGAAGACAATGAGCAGATGAGAGAACAACTGCTGTCTCTGGGGGATACTGTCAGAAACTTGACAGAATTGCTGGAAAGTGAGAAGGTGAACTCTGCTAAGCTCAAGAGTGAGCAGCAGAAACCTTTAAAGCTACTGGAGACTGAGATGCTTTCTCTAAAAAGAGTCTGAGCAATGGATTGAAGAAACGGTAGAGTCTAAAGACCATAAGTGGAAGCCATGAGAGGTGATATGTGACACTGTGGCAAGGGAAGGGTGTATTTCCCTAGCTAACCCAGGAGAAACCTCCACCTGTGGCCTAATTAATGAGGTAGCAGAAAGTGGAAGTGTGTTTAAAAGGAAGTCAGAGTAGTCTGGTCTCTCCCTAGAAGACAGCAAGGTGGCTGTAGGGAGAGGCAGGGGTCCTGGTGAGGAACACACAGCCTGAGCTGTGAGTGCCCCAAAGACTGGTGTGGACGAGACACACAGCAAGAGGTTGCAAACGCTGTGTGTGAACAGTGAGTAGAAGGTTGCAGGAGGCATAAGTTTAACTGGCCAGGAAAAGCCCACCAGTTGATAGACAGGGCATGCTGGATTGTTTAGTTAGTGACTGGATGGTCTAGAGTTTTGTTTTGTTCCTGTGTTATGTTTTTATTTGTCCTGCAACCTGTCTAATAAAGCTGGCGAGGGGCCGGACTTGCATAAATTACTGTTGTTTGCAGGTTTGTTGAAGTGGAAACGTATCCTGTGGCGGTGTCAAGGATGCTCCCAGAGCTATCCCCAGGGAGAAATCCTTACTATATATATATATATATATATATATATATATATATATATATATATTGTTCTAAAATTACAGTTGCAGAAAGACAACAGGTGGTTCTCCTAACGTTATGTTTCTACAGTACCAGGTTAATGTAACAGAAGATGGTACCCTAAGCCTAGTTTCTCCTTGGGCATTGTTAACACCTGTTGCAGAACTCTTGGACTGAAAATGGTTCAACCGTTATAAGCTGACATTCTTTATTATATAATGTAATTTATACTGAGCACATCATGGCCAAAATTATGTAGACATCTAAACATCATGGGCTTATGTGCCTGCTTTGTCTAAGTTTTGGGATACTTCATACTGACATGATAAATAGCGATGACCGTTCAAAAATGTTTGCTTGGGTCCAACAGTGGTGTGCTTTACCCAATTCCATTTCTTGTACTAAGATGTCTTTCAGAGAAAGGAAAGACACGTAAAATGCTTATGCACTCATGCATTAAGGTTTATTACTGTTTGTTGTTCTTAAAGGGGTACTCCGCCCCTAGAAATCTTATCCCCTATTCAAAGGATAGGGGATAAGATGTCTGATCGCGGGGGTCCTGCCACTGGGGACCCCGCGATCTCTCCTGCAGCCTTCCAGCCTGCAGCCTTCCATGTCACAGCACCATCCCCTCGTGACAATAGGTATCCCATAGGCTTGCATTGAGGGGCGGAGCATGACGTCAAGCTGCAGGAGAGATCACGGGGGTCCTCAGCGGCGGGACCCCCGCAATCAGACATCTTATTCCATATCCTTTGGATAGGGGAGAAGATGTCTAGGGGCGGAGTACCCCTTTCATGGGAATGTGTCATCAGAAAATCAGACTTATTGTTTAAAGTGGACCTGTCATCAGGTTTTCAGTGTACAAACTAAGACAAATGATCCATGCATACCTTTGTTATAATATTTGACCCCTTTAGTGCCAAGATATTGAGCTTTTAATTTATATTACCTAAAATGTACTGGTTAGAAATACTTTAGTGATTGCCAGTGGCTAGGCTGTATTTCCACCTCCACCTCTCAGATTAAATCCTGCGCAAGTGCTTTGAAATGTTGTCTTCCCCCACCAGCCTCAAAGCAGCTTCTGTGGTTGAATGCTTTGTCAGAGCAGAATAGCTCGAGAGGAAGCTGGAAGAAGACAACGTTTCTGCGCATGCTCACCAATATAGCCTGGTGACTATTAGTCAAGATGATGGAGGAGGTTACAAGTAGTCCAAAAAGCATTGCTCACAAGTTGATTGAACTTTGGTGAGCTTTTGCAGCCCATTGAACTGCCTCTTTGGCTTTTTAGGCATATCAATTAAAAACATGAACTCGCGGAGCTGGAGTTCAATTATGATTAAAAAAGGATGCGCAAATTCTGGGTTGGAAAGTCTATTCTGCCATAACCATAATTTATACACCAAAAACCTACTCACATTTTTCATTTTTATATCTATATTTTAAAATAATCCTAAAATAATATTAAGCTGACCCTTCTAGTTCTGAAGATTTTTTTTTTAACAGCCTTATTATCACAGGCAAGATTACTAAAAAAAAAAACTCCGCTATATAGATGAGATGAGATCAGGCCATTCCCAATAGAAGATGGTCACAACTCTCCTTCTCCTGCCTGCACACTGACGTCTGCACAAGTCACAAAGCATGTCCAGAAAACCCTCCCATGTAAGTCAATAATTCAACTCCTGACTACTGTTTCTTATGGCCCATATGGCTGCTGTATAGCATCTCTCTAAATGTTGTTAACAGAGCAGAGCAGAAGCTCAAGAAATATAAACACCACGTTAATAATGTAGAAAAAATAAATGAATACCAAATTTAAAATCAGAAAATAGAAACTGACTAGAAAAAAAGGAAGATGTTTTGATATCTGTCTGTAAACAGTAAAGTTAGGTGATACATTCCCTTTAAAGGGGTTCACCGGTGCTTAGACATCTTATCCCCTATCCAAAGGATAGGGGATAAGATGCCTGATCGCGGGAGTCCCGCTGCTGGGGACCCCCGGGATCTTGCACGCGTCACCCCGTTTGTAATCAGTCCCCGTAGCGTGTTCGCTCCGGGTCCGATTACCCACGACCACAAGGCCGGCGGCGTGTGACGTCACGCCTCCGCCACCGTGTGAAGTCACGCTCCGCCCCTCAATGCAAGCCTACAGGAGGGGGCGTGACAGCTATCATGCCCCCTCCCGTAGGCTTGCATTGAGGGGCGGAGCGTGATGTCACACGGGGGCGGAGGCGTGACGTCACACGCCGCCGGCCTTGTGGTCGTCGGTAATCGGACCCGGAGCGAACACGCTCCGGGGACTGATTACAAACGGGGTGACGCGTGCAAGATCCCGGGGGTCCCCAGCGGCAAAGATGTCTAAGCACCGGAGAACCCCTTTAAGTATCTCCACTACACCAGACTGACGTTTGATAATCTGACATGTTCCCAATGTTAATGCAAAGTTGAAGGTCGTCACGGTCTTGAGTTTCCTTTATTCTAATGCCTGCTGTGATATAGTTGTGTGATTGATTTTATACACCAGTGGGCAATAGATATAATGGAACTGGCTAAACCCTCTAACAGAAAGGATGCCCACATACTTCTGGCCATGTAGTGTATACATATTCTTATCCATCTGGACATCTAGCTATCTCACCAAACCTGACACACTTTATATCTCAACTTTTAGTCCCATGACAATTCTGTAGGTACCACTACCATACACAAAAGAGGAAGAACATTCACAGCCACCTAGTATAGTATGTCACAATATTTTTTTAAAGGGGACATCCAATCTACACACATTTCATGGCAATACATATTCAGTTTAGAGTCTTATAGACTGTATCCATCTCTTCAGAGGGTAGTAACAACTGCTGTCTTGCAGACAGTGGTAGAAACCAAAGCAGCTCTTGATATATATATCATATACTTCATATGGACAGGCTCCTAGTGCTTCGTGATGGCTTTAAACAACAGTCACTATATCTTATCCAGTGGCAAGCTAAAATACAGAATTGTTATCACTGCTACATCTCTGTGGTTTTTTGATCAACATCCATTATCAAAGCAGCTTCAGCTGTTAATAAATTCCAAATATTAGGTAATAAAATATCTAAAATGTTTATAAATATTTTTTTCTAAAAGATTTTCTTTTTTTTTTATACCATGAAAATTGTTTCTCTTATGTTTTTTCTGTTAAATTCCAAGGGATTATTAGGATATTTGTTACCTCCTTCGATATTATAGTCTACTTCACAAAACAGAAAAACAAAATATATATATATATAGAAAATATGCAATATAAGTTCTTTGCAATCGCTCTGTTCCATAAGGTGGATTCACAGAGTGGGGTAGAAATAGTACTTTTTTGCACCGATAAAAATCAGTTTCAAAATTCCCATTCCAGAGTCTCTTCTTTATTTGCGGCTCTCTCAAGCCTATGAATAATGTTATTTAGATTCGCCATTTTTTCATTCCTCCTCTGGTTGTTGGGGCTATGCTTTGTAGAGGGATGCAATGACCCCGTATCACTGCTTGGGCTGGAAGAAAGAGTCTTAAGAGGCATGGTGGTAGGCAAGGATGGAGAGATAGGAGCAGAGCATGAAGGAACAGGAGAAACGGACATCATGAGGCCTGGAGAGGAGGCTGCAGAGGGTGAATTCAGAGACACTTCTAGGCTGCAGCGGGAAGATTCTATCGTAGATTTAAAGCTGATGGGGTCAGCCTGCGACATGTCTGCCCCCATAATCTCTTTATGTGTATGTACAGAAGCAGCACAGTCATGGGCTACAGGCTGGTGAGATTTCTCAAGAACAGAATTGCTTTTTCGTAAATAGTGCAGTCTCTGGGAGCCATCACAGTGAGTGGAAGTAACTTGTTTTTCTCTAAGTGCTCTTGATGGCTCCGACTCACAACACGTTCTTGATGGCGTTCCAGAGACACAAGACTCAC
The DNA here is from genome assembly GCF_029499605.1 of Hyla sarda. Classification (NCBI taxonomy): domain Eukaryota; kingdom Metazoa; phylum Chordata; class Amphibia; order Anura; family Hylidae; genus Hyla; species Hyla sarda. The sequence continues at coordinate 466,729,880 of NC_079189.1, forward strand.
AATGGTTGGAAAAGTCATAATCGTCTTCTTCTGTGTTCTCTTTCTTAATTTTCATTCCAGTTCTCCCCTCCCGTGAGTAACCGTTACTATGCAGCATATGTTTAAGATCATTGATCACTGGCTTCCTGTCCCCTATATCAGAGTCCGGGCTGTGAGGGGTATCTCTGTGTGATATTGTTGCCGATGTGAAGCTGTCACAGCTGTTTGGCTCCTGGTCTGTGTCATTGTCCTGCTGGCCTTCTAACAGAATCTCCCTGCGCATGCGTGACCTAAAAGTCAATAGACACCAATGTTAGTTCAGGTATATACAGAAGGAAAAAATAGCTGGTACCCTTCTGCTAAAGACAGAAAACCCCACAATGTTCCCTAAAATAACTTGAAGCTGATAAAAGTAATAATGAATAAGAAAAACTACTGAAAATAACTAATGAAAATCAGACATTGCTTTTGAATTGTGGTTCAACATGATCATTTTGAAAAACAAAATAATGAAACTGTCTTGGACAAAAATGATGGTTCCCTGAACTACTCACTGCTCAGTGTTTGGAACCAATTGTACCGAACGCTGGAGCTGGCGCCGGGAGCTCCTGAGCTTATAGCCCCACCCCCTCAATGCATGTCTATGGGAGGGGGCGTGACATCACGAGGGGCGTGGCAATTACGTCACAAGCTCCCAGTGTCGGCTCCAGCGTTTGGAACAGTTTGTTCCAAATGCGGAGCAGCAGAGTACCCCTTTAATATTCTGTTGCACAACCTGTTGTGGCACTCATTGCAATCCAGCGATTTCTGTAACTCTCACTGAGACTTCTACACTTGTCTACAGGTATCTTGGCCCATTCCTCATAATATACCAGCTGTCTCAGGTTTGAAGGATGCCTTCTCTAGACTGCATGTGACACTTCAGAATAGTCCAATATTTTGCTCTTTCTTGGGTATTTATTAGCTGTGAGCTTTGGCTCATCATCCTGTTGGAGGACCCATATACCATGACCTGAGACCAGCCTTCCTGACACTAGAAAGTACATTTTTCTCCAGAATGCCTTGATAGCCTTGATATTTCATTGTACCCTGTACAGATTTAAGACACCCTGTGCCACTTGCAGCAAAGCAGCCTTAAAACATAGCCAAGCCTCCTCCATGCTTCACAATAGCTACAGTATTCTTTTCTTTGTATGCTTCATTTTTGTGTCTTTCAACATCTCACAGTAGATTTGTGGCTTGTCCTTTGTGGACAGATGAGACAAAACTGGAGCTAAGTAAATTTTCAGTAATTTTTTTTCATTACTTTTGTCAGTTTCAAGATATTTAAGGCATTGTAGGTTTTGCTGTCCTTAACCTCTTAAGGACGCAGGGCGTACCCGTACGCCCTGTACCTGGACCCGGTATATAATACGGGGTCACGCCGTGACCCCGCGTCATACCAGGTCGGTCCCGGTGGCTAATGACAGCCGGGACCCTGGGCTAATAGCATGTGGCACCGATCGTTGTGCCGCACGCTATTAACCCTTTAGACATGGTATCGCCACGTGCGGAAATGTCCAAACTATAAAAATATATCATTAATTAAACCGCATGGTCAATGGCGTATGTGCAAAAAAAATGTCCAAAATAGCATATTTTTGGTCACTTTTTAATGAAAAAATGAATAAAAAGCGATCAAAAAGTCTGATCCATATAAAAATGGTACCGATAAAAACTTCAGATCACGGCCCAAAAAATTACCCCTCGTACCGGCCCATACATGGAAAAATTAAAAAGTTATAGGGGTCAGAAGATGACAATTTTAAACGTATAAATTTTCCTGCATTTAGTTATGATTTTGTTTTGAAGTAATACAAAATCAAAGCTATATAAGTAGGGTATCATTTTAACTGTTTGGACCTACAGAATAAAGATAAGGTAAGTAATGTTTACCAAAAAATGCACTGCGTAGAAACGAAAGCCCCCAAAAGTTACAAAATGGCATTTTTTCTTCAATTTTGTTGCACAATTTTATTTCGTATTCGCCGTGGATATTTTGGTAAAATGACTAATGTCACTGCAAAGTAGAATTGGTGGCACAAAAAATAAGCCATAATATGGAATTTTAGGTGCAAAATTGAAAGCGTTATGATCTTTAAAAGGTGATGAGGAAGAAATGAAAATACAAAAACGGAAAAACCCTGCATCCTTAAGGGGTTAAAAGGGGTGGGGGGAGCAACAATTTTGCCCAAGCCTGTATAGTGCTTTGAGAAAACTGAGTTTAAAGGACTCTCTATGTTTAGAAAACACATGTCTGCTTTTTTCTTATTCTTCTTCCGAATTGACACCAGTGTCTTTTATTGTAGCTGATATCTATTGGGATTGGTATGGCACTGCTACTGGAAGGAAGCAATGTTTTCTAAGTCTGGACAGCATTTATTTTTCCACTTATTAAAATGAATAAAAATGATTGCGGGCACCACTGTTTTTTAAAGTTCATAAGCTCCTTACATGCACTGTAGGCATTGCTTATTCATTATTATTAGAGATGAGCAAACTTACAGTAAATTCGATTCGTCACAAACTTCTCGGCTCGGCAGTTGATGGCTTATACTGCATAAATGAGTTCAGCTTTCAGGTGCTCCCGTGGGCTGGAAAAGGTGGATACAGTCCTAGGAGACTCTTTCCTAGGAATGTATCCACCTTTTCCAGCCCACCGGAGCACCTGAAAGCTGAACTAATTTATGCAGGAAAAGTTATCAACTGCCGAGCCGAGAAGTTTGTGACCAATCGAATTTACTGTAAGTTCGCTCATCTCTAATTATTATCCTATTATCAGACATATTACTGTTACTGACATATTCTTGTTCACAGTTGGACAGCCCAGGTTAAGATGTCAAGGATTTTAGACATTGTAGATGCCTAAAATCAAACACATAATTTGCTAAATTATACAAATATTATCTGATTAGAATAATTTTTTCTCATCTACAGGAAGTGTAAGAAGTGATAATAATAAGTGATAATAAGTGAAACGTATCAATAACATGAACTGAATGTGTTCCACTTTGTTGTTCTAAATCTAAATTAAAAAACTGCTAAGAAAAATTCTAGAAAACAAAGATTTTTTTTTCTCCAAAGCAAAAACAATTGCATCTAGCAATCTAGGTGGGAACACAAAAGACTAAAGTCCCTATTCACGAATAATTGAAATGATCCATGAAAAAGGCCTTGCCGAGCAGCCTTCAGATTGGAACACCTCCAGAGACCTGTCAACCAAAGTCAGACGCAGCCTGAAGCTGCCAGACACCAGGAGAATGTAAAAGAAGAATGAAGACACTGGGAGTAGAGCGGTAAATGCACAAATAAGCATCCAGTTTGGATTCTGCTTAGTTTTCCTTATGCTGTTTGCATCTCTCGCTCTCCTGAGTCTTATATGTGGTATTACTACCGTATTTTTCGCCATATAAGATGCACTTTTTCTTCCCCAAAACTGGGGGGAAAAAGTCGGTGCGTCTTATACGGCGAATACACCCCTATCACGGCGGTCCCTGCGACCATCAACGGCCGGGACCCGCGACTGATACAGGACATCATCGATCGCGGTGATGCTCTATATTAACCCTTCAGACGCGGCGATCAAAGCTGACCGCCACGTCTGAAGGGAAAGTGACACTAACCCGGCTGTTCAGTCGGGCTATTCGGGACAGCCGCGATTTCACCGTGGTGGTCCCGAACAGCCCGACTGAATAGCCGGGTTAGTGCTTACAGGACACCGGGAGGGCCCTTACCTGCCTCCTCTGTGTCTTCTCCGTTCAGGGATCCCCTGTATGGCCGGCGCTCTCCTTCCTCGTCATCACGTCGTCTCGTCGGCGTGCGTGATGGCGGCGACGGAGAGCGAGATACCCGGCCGGCAGCAGAGATGTTCCGGAGCGACGGGGACACAGCGACAGTGATGGAGCGACATCCAGGGCACTGGTGACGGGTCCGGAGCAGCGGGGACACGTGAGTATTACCTCCTATCCAGTGGTCTTCAATCTTCAGACCTCCAGATGGTGCAAAACTACAACTCCCAGCATGCCCGTATAGCCGTTGGCTGTCCGGGCATGCTGGGAGTTGTAGTTTGCAACATCTGGAGGTCCGCAGGTTGAAGACCACTATTGGGTTCAAAATCTTTATTTTTTTAGATTTTGCACCTATAAATTGGGTGCGTCTTATACGCCGGTGCGTCCTATAGGGCGAAAAATACGGTGTGTGTGTGTGTGTGTGTGTGTATATATATATATATATATATATATAATTTTTTTTTTTTTTTTCCTACATTACTGGATACATAATGCAGGGCATTTATCATGGCCTGTGTGCCTGTAAACATGGAGATGGCCTATGTAGATTCGCCACATTTAAAATACCACTTTTCATAGGTGCACATGCTATTTGCGCTATGTGTGCCAGAGTGCGTCTATAGTGGACATGGTTTCCTGATGCCTCTTTTGGAAACATATTAATCACCTGCCATTTTTGCAAAGTCTCAAAAAATTGGGCAAATTCCCTGTCACCCCAAGCCACTCATACCTAACTGGATGACTGTAGGTTTAATTTGCAACTTAGAGAATTTTTAAAATATTTTTGACATCAAGAATAAGGCACAGTGCTGAACTATAGTCATTTTTCATAAAGTTGAATTACAGGTACACTCTAAATTTGAGAGGATGTAGGAAAAACGTAAATGTGGTAAATTCTAACAATGCTATGAAGGTGTATGTATAGATTTCTTTGGGGGGGGGGGGGGGGTTTGATCACATACCTTTTTACAGTTTGTCGATCCACCCCCCAGTTTTGGAGTTAGGGTGTGCTTTATTATTTCCATCTGACAGATTCCTTCATCTGTCAGGTATATAGTTATGATGCTCTGGGGGTATAGGTGGTCATGTCCGGCCAGTGACATGAATATCTTACTCCCCTCACTTCTTTCTGACGTGCTCAGCAGGATCTCACGATGTCTGACTATGTCAGAAGAAAGAAAGTGCATACTGCTGGGACGTAAGTTATTAAAGGGGTACTCCAGTGCTCAGTGTTTGGAACAAACTGCTCCGAACGCTGGAGTCTGTGCCGGGAGCTAATAACGCCATAGCCCTGCCCCCTCATGATGTCAAGCTCCACCCCCTCAATGCATGTCATGAGGGGGAGGGGCTACGACTTCACGAGCTTCCGGCGTCGGCTCCAGCGTTCGGAACAGTTTGTTCCAGCCAGACGCTGAGCAGCGGAGTACCCCTTTAATGCTCTGGTCCGATAAGCCCACCTATGTCTCCAGGTCATCATAATTATGCACTTTAGTCTGATGTATTCATGAATCTATGAAAATAAAGCACCCCATAACTCCGCAACTGGGGGGGTGGGGTGGATCGACAAACTGTAAAAAGGTATATGATCAACCTCCCCCTAAGGAAACTATATACACCACTACATAGTTGTTTGTTTTTTTTTTGTTTTTTTTAAGAAATGACCACAAGTCCTCTTGAACAAAACCAATTAACAACCTTTAAGGGGTTACCCCCAGCGGGGAAAACCCTTTACTAGAAACCCCCCCCCCCCCCCCCGCTTAAAACTTAGTAAATGGTTTTTCCTGCGAGGGGGCAACCCCTTTAAAGGTTGTTAATTGATTACAATTGCCCTGTAATCTCCAGGGACCATTTTGTTGATTTTGGCTCTTGAACAAAAGTCTTAATACAGCAAACAAACCATCCGAGTGGTTGGATTCCTTAAATACCTCGGATTACAGTAGGTAAACTCTTATTTAGTGCAGACTGTCTCTGGACTTACCTGTAGTTATGGAACCAGTTGATAACTGTGTTTGTTTTAAGGTTTAGCTGTAAGGAGAGCAGTTCGATGGTCTGCTGTGTTGGGTAAGGCTCCAATTGATAGGCTTTCTTCAAGGCTTCTTTCTCTTCCAGTGCAAGCACCACTCTTGGTTTTTTCATCTGCATGAGATTATAATCCTGTGGCTGAAGGCTGGGGCTTGCACAGTCAGTTCTAGCGTTGGAAGATTCGCTGTCTGAGCCAACACTTATGAGACCATATCGACGCTTCAGGTAAGCTATATGTAACAAAAGTATTCTTTGTTTATCTCATTTACAGTTTTGTACTCTATTGTACTACATAATACTTTTCCATTTATGTATCAACAGATCAACACCCAACATCCGCACTGGTCTTCTTCCTGGTGCCTGGGCTCAATGCATCACACTGTCACGTAGCCTATCGCCGGCCAAGGCAGGACATCTCTGTGGCCGGCGAGTAGCTGATCAGCAGTGTGATATGTTGACCACCGGCAACCAGGAAGAAGACAGCAGCAGAGGACTGGAGCAGCTATCCCAGGGAACCGAGGGAGTGATGGTAGATGAGCTCAGGAATTACGGCACAGAAAGGTTCTGAATGGGACTACTTCTTTAATAGAGGCCAAAATTATGTTGATAAAATAACATATTGGTTGTCACTTCTGCAAGTCGTAAATTTTTTGAATTTTTTTTTAAACAAGAAAACATAGAGGTTCTGTAAGGGTTTATTCACACGGCAGAACAATCCGATGCTAAGATTGTTGGAAATTCGCCATCTTCAAAGAACGGCATTGCATTTTTGAAAGGATTCTGTTGAAAGAATGAACATGTTCATTCTTTCTGCAGAGTAAGGCCAGGTGAACACTACAGAATTTCTGACTGGAATTCGGCTCAGGAATTTCAGTTGGAAATTCTCGTGCAGCAGACTCCCATTGCAAGCACAGTACACATTACGCAATTTCAGCAGCGGACGTTCCACTGCTGAAATTCTGCCGCCAAAAGAATGAGCTTGTTCATTCTTCTGGTGGAATCCGCTCAGCACTCTATCGGGACGGCAATGTCTGAGCAGTCCTATTGCCAACTTATTCAGTCGGCGCTGGCTGCACTTGGAAACTCTGGACGGATTTTGCCAGGCAGGAAATTCTGAAATGTGAACCTGGCCTGAGGAATTAGATTTTCCATGGAGGTAAATTCTGATGTTTGCACCGTACAGCGGAATCCCATTGTAAACAATGGGAGGCTGCTGCACCGGAATTTCCCAGCTGAATTTTTATGGTGGATTCTGCCAGTAAATTCTGCCATGTGAATGGTCCCTTATAGTGAGTGTTGACTATTGTGTGACCCCCAAGTCACCACAGACCCAAGTCTCATATTTAGAACCATTTCAAAGCAATATCTAACTTTTTGATATATCATTATTGTGTGAGCCAGTATTTCTCAACTAGGGTACCCCCAACAGTTGCAAAACTACAACTCCCAGGATGCTTGGACAGCCAAAGGCTGTCCCGGGCATGCTGGGAATTGTAGTTTTGCAACTGCTGGAGGCACCCTGGTTTGGAGACAGTAGTGTGAACTCTTCATGTCTCACTTCTCATGTATCTCAGACCTTTCGGATGCATAATTTTTTTAGAAACTTATAAAATGAATCTGTCACATAGTCTTAGATTAGTACACAGTCATTTAAATGTATTTTAGGTTGTATCATTGTATGGATTGCCTCAACACTCACCCTTTTTTTCCATCTTCTTCATGTCCCTTAGTTTTTCAATGTTGTGTGGATCGCTCAGCCATAGCTGCATGCGAACAAATGGCTCCCTGCCCTTTAAACTCAGTTTGTGCCAAGGCTTAGGCCTAGACAGTAGATCTGATACAGACCCCTGAGTAAGACCCAAGATGCTCTCTCCAAATAACCTCTGACCTATAAAAGATTAAAAGCATACAGGTATTAATGTTTGTGCTGCCTTATTGTAAGACATAAAGAAAAGATGCAATATAAATAGTAATAATATTTATTTTACCTTCTTTCTTTACATACTATTCACATTATTAGTTCTGATGACTGTCAAATTTACAATGGGTGCTGGTTACATATTGAAGTTATGTTTACACACAGTTTTTTTGTCCGTTTTTTTAAATCATAAAATGGTTATTTTATGATTTACAAAAGAGGCACAAAAATGGTTGTATTTATTACTATTGAGTTCTATTGAACTCAATAGTAAAACTCCTCTGTGCTCCAACACTGGAGCCGACGCCGGAAGCTCGTGACATCGTAGCCCCGCCCCCTATGCACTTACAAAATCCCATACTTCCGTTAGAAAATCCCATTATAGTCTATGGGATTTTTACATTATCCGTTTTAATCCGTTATAGTCCGTTATTAATAACGGAAGTTATTTTGTGACGGAAGATAGTAACGGGAGAAATACTGCATGCACTATTTCTTCTGTTCATTCTCCCGTCACAAAATAACATCCGTTATTCATAACGGACTATAACGGATTAAAACGGATAATGTAAAAATCCCATAAACTATAATGGGATTTTCTAACGGAAGTATGGGATTTTGCAACGGACGATTTTCAGTGTTTTCATAACGGATCTTTAAAACGGATGAATTTTATAGTGTGAAAGCAGCCTAAGGGAAAAAGTGAAAGAAAATAATATCCAAAATCTCATTGTATGGGCATTATGGGCAATTAAAGAGTACCTCTCATTATCTTGTTATATATGATAAACCACCCCCTGCCTTTATTTTTATTATTTGTTAGTTTTCTACCTTGATATTACTCTGTATTTTCTGCTCAGTTTCAGTCAGATTCACAGAATGAAGGGGTGTTACCCAGCAGGCCTGACATCATCTGAAGCCATACAGGGGAGGACTTCCTCCCTCATTCTGCTACACACAGTACAGAGCATTTTAGCGTGAGATTAGCTATGATTGTCTAAGGCTGCACACCCCCCCCCCCCCCCCCAAGCACTCCAGACTGCATTTCCTGATTTTGGACTTTTGCCAGGCTAGCAGGAGTCTAAAGTCTGTGCAGAAGATGAGGGGAAATGTGCTCTGGACAAGTAGGGAGACACCTAGTGGCAGCTTTTTAAAATACAAATAAAATATAGAAAACGTCATTCTTTTTTTTTTTTTAAACAAAGTACATTAGAAAGATATTTTATTTACCATAAGGAGTGCAATAGCAAGAATTAGTTTTAATGAGTGTTCTCATTTTAGTGAGGGGTAAAGGACTAATGATCTGACCACTGACCAGGTACTGTGAAAATATATACAATGGACTAATGTATGAATTACTAATCATTAATAAACAGGATGATTTGTCTCGTATTTTTTATTTTATAACCAGGTTGCACACCCATTAAAATCACTAGCCTATTAGAGCTCTGACCATCAAGACATGGACTTCACAAAAGAAATTTGTGATATGGTAATCCAGCACATTGTGAGGTGGATTAGTCAAGTCAATAGCCTTATTTCTGTTCTGTTACTTAAAGAGGTACTCCGGTGGAAAACTATATATATATTTTTTTTTTTAAATCGACTGGTATCAAAAAGTTAAACATATTTGTAAATTGCTTCTGTTTAAAAATCTTAATCCTTTCAGTACTTATCAGCTGCTGTATACTACAGAGGAAGTTCTTTTCTTTTTGAATTTCCTTTCTGTCTGACCACAGTGCTCTCTGCTGACACCTCTGTCCATGTCCGGAACTGTCCAGAGCAGGAGAGGTTTGCTATGGTAATTTGCTTCTATTCTGGACAGTTCCTGACATGGACAGAGGTGTCAGCAGAGAGCACTTTGTTCAGGCAGAAAATAACTATATAACTTCCTTTGTAGTATACAGCAGCTGATAAGTACTGGAAGGATTACGTTTATTAAATAAAAGTAATTTACAAATCTGTTTAACATTTTGCCACCAGTTGATTTAAAAAAATTTTTTTTACCACCAGAGTACCCCATTTAAAGCAGTCCAGGACATTTTACAGTGTTGTAGGGTGCATTATCTTGCAGTGAGAGGCCACTGCCACAAGTCCTGTAACAATATTTAGGTGGGTGCTTCATGTCATAGTAACATCCACATTAATATCTTAAAAATCCATTATAGTAGTTATGCTGTTAGTTTTTCTACATAGATTGTCATTACAATGTTTCTGAGAAACTGAAGTTAAACCTCCACACATGATATGGCTGTAGGAGCACTTACCTAAATTATTGTCTGTCAACACTTCCTTAACCTTCTTAGTGATGGAGTAGGTGTCAAGCTCTGGAGACATTGCCACAATCTCTTGGATACCTGCTGTGGTTGTCGGTGGAGGGCTTGAGAAAGTTCTGCTTATGAGTGAGGACACAGATCTACTCTGTGGCTGCTGATTCTCTTTGCTGCTTTCCAAGCTTAACATAACTGGTTCACTAAGACTCTTTTCCTGGTCTGATGGACTTGGTGATGGAGATGGGGATGGATGTATTTCAGAGGGACTCGCAGTGCCTTGAAGGGAAAAACAAACATACAGAAAATGTACCAAACAAATACATGCGGGTTACGGGAACATTGCTGCTCATGGTTCTACATTACTACCTTTTACTTCACTATGTAGCATAGAACAGCCCGCTACTCTTTAATTCATAATCCAGGACAGATGGGGTTGGGGGTCTCCATTCTCAAGATGGTTTTGTCCCAGAGGTGAAAGCACAATCTTTCAGATGATTATGGCATAAACTATGGATATGCTATGTATGTATGTGAGGGGAACACCAGGGGAATTTTTTTTTTAAACAACTGTTGCCAGAAAGTTAAACAGATTTGTAAATTACTTCTATTAAAAAATCTTTACCCTTCCAGTACTTATTAGCAGCTGTATGCTACAGAGGAATTTTTTTTTTTTTTTTTCCTTTTGTGTCTTGCCCACAGTGCTCTCTGCTGACACCTGATGCCCGTATCAGGAACTGTCCAGAGCAGGAGAAAATCCCCATAGCAAACCTATGCTGCTCTGGACAGTTCCTGACATGGACAAAGGTGTCAGAAGAGAGCACTGTGGTCAAGACAAAGAAATTCAAAATAATAGATTTTCCTCTGTAGCATACAGCTGCTAATAAGTAATGAAAGGATTAAGATTTTTAAATAGAAGTAATTTACAAATCTGTTTAACTTTCTGGCACCAGTTCCTTAAAAAAAAATTAATAAAAAAAATAAATAAATAAATAAAAAAACAGTTTTCCACCAGAGTACCCCTTTAAGCTTGGATGTATGGAAAGAGAAGTATAACTGAACGGCACTTCAATGTGTCTGGCTTACGTTAAAGTGTACCTGTCGTCAACCAAAACTTTTTATATAACGTAGATAATACCATTACATGTATATTTGCAATATACATTGGTTAAAAAATGTGTTTATTTTTGGGTGAAAAAGTGCTATGCCTGCAGCTATTGTGTGTGTCTCTATAAGGAGTCCAAATACAGGAAGTGAGGGTAGGACAAGCAGGGCTCTGTGCAGACTCCTAGCTTATCAGTCATCTTAATGTGACAGAGCCTCACTGCACAGAGCCCTGCTTGTCCACCCACACTTACCCACACCAGTATTTGGACTCCTCATAGAGACACACAGGCAATAGCTACAGGGACAAAGATATACATTTTTTTTTAACCAATGTATATTAGAAATATACATATAATGGTATTATCTACATTATTTAAAATGTTTTTGTTGATGACAGGTACACTTTAAACTCTCTCCTGCTGAGCAAATGCTTAGAACCTAAGTTCAATAACTTGTTTGCTGTTCAGTAGACATTTATGTAAGTACCTTGTGACAGAGCTGGTTGCTGGGTTATTCCTTGACCGAGCTGATCCGTCAGCCACAGCTGCATGCGAATGAACGGTTCACGTCCTTTTTGGGTCAATTTACTCCATGGTTTGGGTCGGGACAACATGTCACTCACACTGCCTTGAGATAATCCCAGCACCTGAGTGAAAGCATGGGTTACACAACAAAATGCTTATTGTAAGTTTATAGCTTCTGGGAATGTGCAACAGCCAACCTTTCTACATAATAGATGACCGGGATTAATGTTGTGGTCCTGATATATACAGTCAAGGCTGTAAATGTTGGCACCCCTGAAATTTTTCAAGAAAATTAAGTTTGTCTCACAGAAAAGGATTGCAGTAACACATGTTGCTATACACATGTTTATTCCCTTTGTGTGTATTAGAACTAAACCAAAAAATGAAGAAAAAAAGCAAATTGGACATAATGTCACACCAGTGAATCAGTCGCTTCCTATAACCATCAATAAGCTTCTTACACCTCTCAGCCGGAATGTTGGACCACTCTTCCTTTGCAAACTGCTCCAGGTGTCTCTTATTCCCAACAGCAATTTTAAGATCTCTCCACAGGTGTTCAATGGGATTTAGATCTGGACTCATTGCTGTCCACTTCAGAACTCTCCAGTGCTTTGTTGCCATCCATTTCTGGGGGCTTTTTGACGTATGTTTGGGGTCATTGTCCTGCTGGAAGACCCAAGATCTTGGATGCAAACCCAGCTTTCTGACACTGGGCTGTACAGTGTGACCAAAAATCCATTGGTAATCCTCAGATTTCATGATGCCTTGCACACATTTAAGGCTCCCAGTGCCGAAGGCAGCAAAGCAACCCCAAAACATCATTGAACCTCCACCATATTTCACTGTAGGTGCTGTGTTCTTTCCTTTGTAGGCCTCATTCCGTTTTCGGTAAACAGTAGAATGATGTGCTTTACCAAAAAGCTCTATCTTGGTCTCATCTGTCCACAAGATGTTTTCCCAGAAGGATTTTGGTTTACTCAAGTTCATTTCAGCAAAATATATTCTTGCTTTTTTATGTCTCTGTGTCAGCAGTGGGGTCCTCCTGGGTCTCCGGCCATAGCGTTTCATTTCATTTAAATGTCAATGAATAGTTTGCACTGACAATGACACTCCCTGAGCCTGCAGGACAGCTTGAATATATTTGGAACTTGTTTGTGGTTGCTTATCCACCATCTGGACTATCCTGCGTTGACATGTTTCATCAATTTTTCTCTTCTGTCCACACCCAGGGAGATTAGCTACAGTGCCATGGGTTTCAAACTTCTTGATAATGTTGCGAACTATGGACAAAGGCAAATCTAGATCTCTGGAGATGAACTTGGAACCTTGAGATTGTTGATATTTTTCCACAATTTTGGTTCGCAAGTCCTCAGATAGTTCTCTTCTGCTCTTTCTGTTGTCCATGCTTAGTGTGGCACACACAGACACACAATGCAAAGACTAAGTGAACTTCTCTCCTTTTTATCTGCTTTCAGGTGTGATTTTTATATTGCCCACACCTGTTACTTGCCCCAAGTGAGTTTAAAGTAGAATCACATGCTTGAAACAATCTTATTTATCCACAATTTTGAAAGGATGACAATTTTGTCCAGCCCATTTTGTGAGTTTGGTGTGACATTATGTCCAATTTGCTTTTTTCCCTCGCATATTTTGGTTTAATTCCAATATACCCAAAGGGAATGAACGTGTGTATAGCAAAACATGTGTTACTGCAATCCTTTGCTGTGAGAAATACTTCATTTTCTTGAATAATTTTAGGGGTGCCAACATTTAAGGCTATGACTGTAGCATCAATAAAGGAGGTGCTCACTGATCACAAAATGTTTATCAGGTGTAAGAATAAGTTTGGATGACTATGTCTGCCACATATACTCTAATATCCACACAAGAAATGATAAAAAAGCTTAAAAAGGTTTTATAAAAGTAAAAAAAAATCCTATGGGCTTGAACCAAGGAAAAAATAAAAAACATAAATTACAGCCACTCCAGACATGATTACATCACATACACTGTGCTTCTGAAGCACTGGCCTCATTGGTTACTGGTCACGTTCTGTACATGCAGTAAGAAACCACTGGCCGGCTGCAGCATATTGTACTCAATGCAGGGGATGTCATTGCAGGAGGAAAAGGCAGAGGAGGCTAGAGAGGCAGCAAATTTATAGGGGAGCAACATTTTTTTTCCCAGCATTCAATATGGTCCTAGACTGTATTTTTTAAACTGCCAGAAAACCTTTTTAGGGCTATGTTTCCACACAGTTTTCCAGGCAATAAATGTTAGACATTTTTTAGCCAGTTTTTGGCCCTTTAAAAAAATAATAATAATAATTTTACACCCAAAATAGGCACCCAAATATGGCCATATTTTGTCACCTAATTGGATGTAATAAGTATAGCTGTAAAACAAACACTATGAGCAAAGCTGTTTTCTGTTAAAGGGGTACTCCGGTGGAAACTTTTTTGTTTTAATCAGCTGGTGCCAGAAAGTTAAACAGATTTGTAAATTAGTTCTATTAAAAAATCTTAATCCTTCCAGTACTTATTACCTGCTGAATACTACAGAGGAAATTCTCTTCTTTTTGGAACACAGTGCTCTATGCTGACATCACGAGCACAGTGCTCTCTGCTGACACCTCTGTCCATTTTAGGAACTGTCCAGAGCAGTATATGTTTGCTATGGGGATTTTCTTCTACTATGGACAGTTCTTAAAATGGACAGAGATGTCAGCAGAGAGCTCTTTGTTCCAAAAAGAAAATAATTTCCTCTGTAGTATTCAGCAGCTAACAAGTACTGGAAGGATTAAGATTTTTTTAATAGAAGAAATTTACAAATCTGTTAAATTTTCTGGCACCAGTTGATTTAAAAAAAATAAAAAGTTTTCCACCGGAGTACCTCTTTAAATCCAATGGAAAATCATATGGCAGGTTTGTGAGACATGTCAGAAAATGTCTGTAAAATGTTATAGCCTGAAAACGACTCACAATACTCTGTGAAAACATAGCCTTATATGGGTATTCTGGATAATTTTTTTTATATACTGCTGGGGCCTCTATGAAAAAAAAATGCATACTTACCTACCTCAGTTCCCCAGTGGTTCCCCCTGATGTCCTCCGGCTTGAGATGAACTAATCTTGACATTAGTGGCCCATTCAGCCAATCACTGACTTATTTAGCCAATAAGGCGGGACACTGCTGCAGACCGTGATTGGATGAGAGGGACATCACTGCTGACATGAGTCACATAGCAAACAAAGTAAGAAGCTGGAAGAAATCTCAGGTGGGGGGCCCATCCAGACCAAGTAGGCGAGTATGCATTTCTGTCATTTTCATAGCGGCCCCAGTAAAATATAGAAAGAAATAATACATAAATAATGCATAATCTCTATATAATAAAACGTTTTTTAACTTTCTAGTATACTTTGTATTAAATCATTTTTTTTATTATTTCCACAAGATTTGGGATTCTGCAGGATTCTAAATCTGTGAAGAAAGGAATAACAGACTACATATGCTATCCTTATAAAACAGAGGCTTAAGGAGATTATTCAATTTTTTAAACTGATGGCCTATCCTGAGAAAAGATAACGATATTAGATGGGTGGGGTTCAACTCCTGGCACCCCTGTGACCAGCTGCTTGAGGGTGTAGTGCCCATGTGAGCCAATGCTGCAG
The DNA here is from genome assembly GCF_029499605.1 of Hyla sarda. NCBI lineage: Eukaryota > Metazoa > Chordata > Amphibia > Anura > Hylidae > Hyla > Hyla sarda. The sequence continues at coordinate 466,745,198 of NC_079189.1, forward strand.
TTATACAGTAAATCTGCCATGAAGTTTGTTTGGCTACATGGTGTGTAAATGAAATGTGTATTTTTCTTGTTTCACTAGTGTAATACACATTTAAAAAAAAAATCCCAGCCACTAAAGAAACTGATACATATATTTTTTTCTATTCTTTTTTTTATTTCTGAAGTGTAGATTTTTTTTATTCTACTTCCTGTAAATTATTATGGGGTCAGACATTTTGACTGATCTACTATTAACGGCATTCAGAGAAATGCTTTACAGCCGCCATGTAGATTACTGGAAACAACATTCTGGAGCTGACTCATTGAAGTTTATGGGAGAGTGTTTTGGGCATGATCTGTCACTTACACAAAGGTCATTATGCAAGGAGGAGGGGGAAGGCTATGATCATCACCTATTGTGATTGGCCTGATCCCCTGCTAGCTATACTGTATATAGTTGGTACCCTTCACTCCACTGTAATCCTGCTTGTTATTATAAATAGGAAAATGCTACAAAGTATGTACAGAACAGAATGTGGCCAGAGTGAAAATTGGTTAGTTTTTTTTTTTTTTTACTTTTATAAATATAGAGAGTTATACGGAAAATAAAAACACCACTTTTCAAAAAAATATGTTTAATATAAAAGCTTAATTTAAACAATAAGTCATTTTCTGATGTAGGTTACCCGCTTTGAAAAACTTTTTCACAGTCGTTCCTAAAAAGATACCCTATGGACTCTCCTGACCTGTCTGTTTTAGGAAATACTTTTTTCCATAAAAATAACAACTTTTGCATATCTCTCCATATAGATTTTTTTTTTGCCAATTCTGTACACTTCCAATAATTGTATGAATAAACATTCAACTGGGTGTGACCAGTAGGGGGCGTAGTGTCCCTACAGTGTCTGACACTGTGAGCTTTGAATGCATAGTGTCAAGCAGGGCGTGGCCCCCCCAACTGGTCACATCCTGATGGCTATTTAGTCATACATTTCTAGTGGGAATAACCAAGGAACGGCACCAAGCTATAAGTAAAGATGTTACAGAATTGTTATTTCATGGGAAATACAAGTATTTACTAAAACAGACAGGTCAGGAGAGGCCTCATTGCATCTTCGAAAAGAGCCTAAAGATGAGAAATGCCCTAACTGGTAGAACCCTAAGGGTATCATTAAATGTTGGAATTTACTGTTAATATGTAGAAGGGTATATACAATTATGAATGGCTGATCACTGTTCAATAATATTTTACAACCTGTTCTCCCAATATGATAAAGAGGGAATGTAAATACTAGCCATGATCACAGTGCTATGCCATAGTAATACCTTTTCGCCAAAAATTCTCTGGCAGATGCCATTTTTTGCTAATTTTTCTTTTACTTGTCTGGTCAAGTCCAAGGTGTCCACTTCTCTGTACATATACAGCTCATACTGCTCTGGTGTGAGAGGAGGAACTGTGGGCTTGAGATTCCTAGGAACATAGGCAGGGTAGTAGGAGAGCTGATTCATGTTCTGACTATCAAGACTTCCCGCCTCGGTCTTTATCTCCACTATCTTATGGGTTTCTTCTTCATTGGATGCTTCTTCCTCATTTTGTGAAGTCTCAGTATTCTCTCCTTTCTTCCAAGGCCGACCATTTACCATGCTGGAGTAACTTGAAGATGATGACGATAATGATGGAGACACAGAGGTAAACGGATGGCTCAGAACGTTTTTCTCAGATGCCCAGTGCTGATCGAAGTATGACCCTGCGTCGCCTATTTCTGACTTTACTTTGCGTATGATGCTTTGTACAAAAGCTGCTGGAGACAATACACTCAGAGGTGTCTGCGTGGAGCTTGTGCTGGTCAGAAGGCTGCTGTCCTCCTGTTTAATGTAGACATGAGGTGCTTTGTGTGTGGAAGGGGTGAGAATGGGGCGCTCATTTGGGGGTGTAGGAACGGAACGATGACTACTGCCCGATTCTATTTCTAACAATGCCTGCTGCTGTGCCTGCATCTCTCTTCTTGCCTGCTCCAGAATATTCTTTATGGCATCTTCAGAACTGTTGTTGCTGCTGGCTGATGAAGATAAAGGAGCACTTGAGCCTTTAGTTTCACCTGCATAAACAACAAGTACACTTATAACAATAAAGCATAGCGAAGAATAAATGCACATAAAATACTGCACTTTCTACATCCAAGTCTGTGTCCATATAAATCTATAATAATGGAGAAAAAGAGAGAAAGGCCCAGATGAGGCACCTTGTGCGTTACCCGAATAACTCAGAAAGTGAACCCCACACAAGGTGGGGATAGACGTAGGGTCTATAAAATGGCCGCTCACCTAGAGCGTATGGATATACCCGTATAACCTCAGCCGAGGTTTTGTAGAACTTGGATCCCGTACAGGTCTCAGGGAAAACTGGATAGTTATCCCGTGTAGAGATGAGTGTAGGAGGTCAAACCTTTCTTCTCCTACACTGATCCATATAAATCTATGCATTATCAGATTCATAAAAGAAAACATACATCTACAAGAGCTTTCAAATATTATGTTTTGCTTTATAAAAAAAAAAAAGTATGCTAGTGAACCTATAAAGAGTACAGATTTTTAAGGTTCTTTTCACATATATATCCTCCTATCCAACCACAGTGATTCTATAAAACCAAAGTGTGTCATCTGTAAAATATCTGCAACAAAATGCTCTGGAGCAGGAAACGCAACATGTGTACAGGGTGATAACAATCCTTAAGAAGCCATGAAGAGAGGTTCGCCTAAATACAAAAAATGGAGAAGCCATGTTTTTCAACGCTCAGCATAAAAAAAACAGACAAAAAGATAACGAATCGCTGAAAAAAGAAATAGGAACTGGGGGCATATTAGAGTGCATAACATGCAAATGACACTACAGTTTGTAATAATAATATCAGTAATAATAAAGGAGCACTTGAGCTTTTTGTTTCACCCGCATATACAACAAATACACTTATAACTGTCACGATGCCGGCTGGCAGGTAGTGGATCCTCTGTGCCAGAGAGGGATTGGCGTGGACCGTGCTAGTGGACCGGTTCTAAGCCACTACTGGTTTTCACCAGAGCCCGCCGCAAAGCGGGATGGTCTTGCTGCGGCGGTAGTGACCAGGTCGTATCCACTAGCAACGGCTCACCTCTCTGGCTGCTGAAGATAGGCGCGGTACAAGGGAGTAGGCAGAAGCAAGGTCGGACGTAGCAGAAGGTCGGGGCAGGCAGCAAGGATCGTAGTCAGGGGCAACGGCAGAAGGTCTGGAAACACAGGCAAGGAACACACAAGGAACGCTTTCACTGGCACTAAGGCAACAAGATCCGGCAAGGGAGTGCAAGGGAAGTGAGGTAATATAGGGAAGTGCACAGGTGATAACCCTAATTGGAACCACTGCGCCAATCAGCGGCGCAGTGGCCCTTTAAATCGCAGAGACCCGGCGCGCGCGCGCCCTAGGGAGCGGGGCCGCGCGCGCCGGGACAGAACAGACGGGGAGCGAGTCAGGTAGGGGAGCCGGGGTGCGCATCGCGAGCGGGCGCTACCCGCATCGCGAATCGCATCCCGGCTGGCAGCGGGATCGCAGCGCCCCGGGTCAGAGGACGTGACCGGAGCGCTGCAGCGGAGGGAGTGAAGCGAGCGCTCCGGGGAGGAGCGGGGACCCGGAGCGCTCGGCGTAACAGTACCCCCCCCCTTGGGTCTCCCCCTCTTCTTGGAGCCTGAGAACCTGAGGAGCAGACTTTTGTCAAGGATGTTGTCCTCAGGTTCCCAGGATCTCTCTTCAGGACCACAACCCTCCCAGTCTACTAAAAAAAAATTTTTCCCTCTGACCTTTTTGGCAGCCAAAATTTCCTTGACCGAGAAGACGTCCGAGGAGCCGGAAACAGGAGTGGGAGGAACAGATTTGGGAGAAAAACGGTTGAGGATGAGTGGTTTGAGAAGAGAGACGTGAAAGGCATTAGGGATACGAAGAGAAGGAGGAAGAAGAAGTTTATAAGAGACAGGATTAATTTGACACAAAATTTTGAAAGGACCAAGATAGCGTGGTCCCAACTTGTAGCTAGGGACACGGAAGTGGACAAATTTAGCGGAGAGCCATACCTTGTCTCCAGGGGAAAAAACGGGGGGAGCTCTTCTTTTCTTATCCGCGAACCTCTTCATGCGTGAAGAAGCCTGTAAGAGAGAATTTTGGGTCTCTCTCCATATAATGGAAAGGTCACGAGAAATTTCATCCACAGCGGGCAGACCAGAGGGCAAGGGGGTAGGGAGGGGGGGAAGAGGGTGACGGCCGTACACCACGAAAAATGGGGATTTGGAGGAAGATTCAGAGACCCTGAAGTTATACGAGAATTCGGCCCATGGAAGGAGATCTGCCCAGTCATCCTGGCGGGAGGAAACAAAATGTCGCAAATAATCACCCAGGATCTGGTTAATTCTTTCTACTTGTCCATTGGACTGGGGATGATATGCAGAGGAAAAATTTAATTTAATCTTGAGTTGTTTACAGAGAGCCCTCCAGAATTTAGACACGAATTGGACCCCTCTATCCGAGACAATCTGCGTAGGCAACCCGTGAAGACGAAAAATGTGTACAAAAAATTGTTTAGCCAACTGAGGCGCAGAAGGAAGACCAGGAAGAGGGATGAAATGTGCCATTTTGGAGAATCGATCAACGACCACCCAAATAACGGTGTTGCCACGGGAAGGGGGTAAATCAGTAATAAAATCCATACCAATCAGAGACCAAGGCTGTTCGGGGACAGGCAGAGGATGAAGAAAACCAGCGGGCTTCTGGCGAGGAGTCTTATCCCGGGCACAGATAGTGCAGGCTCGCACAAAGTCCCCAACATCCGTCTCCAGAGTCGGCCACCAATAGAAGCGGGAGATGAGTTGCACAGATTTCTTGATGCCCGCATGACCTGCGAGATGGGAGGAGTGACCCCATTTGAGGATTCCGAGGCGTTGGCGTGGAGAAACAAAGGTCTTTCCTGGAGGAGTCTGCCTGATGGAGGCAGGAGAAGTGGAGATCAGGCAGTCAGGTGGAATGATGTGTTGCGGAGGGAGATCAACTTCTGAGGCATCCGAGGAACGAGAGAGAGCATCGGCCCTAATGTTCTTATCGGCAGGACGAAAGTGAATCTCAAAATTAAATCGGGCAAAGAACAGAGACCACCGGGCCTGGCGAGGATTCAGCCGTTGGGCAGACTGGAGGTAGGAGAGGTTCTTGTGGTCGGTGTAGATAATAACAGGAAATCTTGATCCCTCCAGCAGATGCCTCCATTCCTCAAGTGCTAATTTAATGGCTAGAAGCTCTCGATCCCCGATGGAGTAGTTCCTCTCCGCTGGAGAGAAGGTCCTAGAGAAAAAACCACAAGTGACAGCATGCCCGGAAGAATTTTTTTGTAGAAGAACAGCTCCAGCTCCCACTGAGGAGGCATCAACCTCCAATAGGAAGGGTTTGGAAGGGTCAGGTCTGGAGAGCACGGGAGCCGAAGAAAAGGCAGACTTGAGTCGTTTAAAGGAGTCTTCTGCTTGAGGAGGCCAGGACTTGGGATCAGCATTTTTTTTGGTTAAAGCCACGATAGGAGCCACAATGGTAGAAAAATGTGGAATAAATTGCCTGTAATAATTGGCGAACCCCAAAAAGCGTTGAATAGCACGGAGTCCGGAGGGGCGTGGCCAATCTAAGACGGCAGAGAGTTTGTCTGGATCCATCTGTAGTCCCTGGCCAGAGACCAAATATCCTAGAAAAGGAAGAGATTGGCATTCAAACAGACATTTCTCAATTTTGGCATAGAGTTGGTTGTCACGAAGTCTCTGAAGAACCATACGGACATGCTGGCGGTGTTCTTCTAGATTGGCAGAAAAAATTAGGATATCGTCCAGATATACAACAACACAGGAGTATAACAGATCACGAAAAATTTCATTGACAAAGTCTTGGAAGACGGCAGGGGCATTGCACAGTCCAAAGGGCATGACCAGATACTCAAAGTGTCCATCTCTGGTGTTAAATGCCGTTTTCCACTCGTCCCCCTCTCTGATGCGGATGAGGTTATAGGCGCCTCTTAAGTCCAATTTAGTGAAGATGTGGGCACCTTGGAGGCGATCAAAGAGTTCAGAGATGAGGGGTAAGGGGTAGCGGTTCTTAACCGTGATTTTATTAAGACCGCGGTAGTCAATGCAAGGACGTAGGGAGCCATCTTTTTTGGACACAAAGAAAAATCCGGCTCCGGCAGGAGAGGAGGATTTACGGATAAAGCCCTTTTTTAGATTCTCCTGGACGTATTCGGACATGGCAAGAGTCTCTGGGGCAGAGAGAGGATAAATTCTGCCCCGGGGTGGAGTAGTACCCGGGAGGAGGTCGATAGGGCAATCATAAGGCCTGTGAGGAGGTAGAGTCTCAGCTTGTTTTTTGCAGAAAACATCCGCGAAGTCCATATAGGCCTTAGGGAGACCGGTTACTGGAGGAACCACAGAGTTACGGCAAGGGTTACTGGGAACCGGTTTTAGACAGTTCTTGGAACAAGAGGGCCCCCAACTCTTGATCTCCCCAGTGGACCAATCCAGGGTTGGGGAATGAAGTTGAAGCCAGGGAAGTCCAAGGAGAATTTCTGAGGTGCAATTGGGGAGGACCAAAAGTTCAATCCTCTCATGATGAGATCCGATGCTCATAAGAAGGGGCTCCGTGCGGAAACGTATGGTACAGTCCAATCTTTCATTATTTACACAATTGATGTAGAGGGGTCTGGCGAGACTGGTCACCGGGATGTTGAACCTGTTGACGAAAGAGGCCAAAATAAAATTTCCTGCAGATCCAGAGTCCAAGAAGGCCACAGCAGGGAAGGAGAAGGCAGAGGCAGACATCCGCACAGGCACTGTAAGACGTGGAGAAGCAGAGTAGACATCAAGGACTGTCTCACCTTTGTGCGGAGTCAGCGTACGTCTTTCCAGGCGGGGAGGACGGATAGGACAATCCCTCAGGAAGTGTTCGGTACTAGCACAGTACAGGCAGAGGTTCTCCATACGGCGTCGTGTCCTCTCTTGAGGTGTCAGGCGAGACCGGTCGACCTGCATAGCCTCCACGGCGGAAGGCACAAGAACAGATTGCAGGGGACCAGAGGAGAGAGGAGCCGAGGAGGAGAAACGCCTCGTGCGAACAGAGTCCATATCTTGGCGGAGTTCCTGACGCCTTTCGGAAAAACGCATGTCAATGCGAGTGGCTAGGTGAATAAGTTCATGTAGATTAGCAGGAATTTCTCGTGCGGCCAGAACATCTTTAATGTTGCTGGATAGGCCTTTTTTGAAGGTCGCGCAGAGGGCCTCATTATTCCAGGACAATTCTGAAGCAAGAGTACGGAATTGTACGGCATACTCGCCAACGGAAGAATTACCCTGGACCAGGTTCAACAGGGCAGTCTCAGCAGAAGAGGCTCGGGCAGGTTCCTCAAAGACACTTCGGATTTCCGAGAAGAAGGAGTGTACAGAGGCAGTGACGGGGTCATTGCGGTCCCAGAGCGGTGTGGCCCATGACAGGGCTTTTCCGGACAGAAGGCTGACTACGAAAGCCACTTTAGACCTTTCAGTGGGAAAGAGGTCCGACATCATCTCCAGATGCAGGGAACACTGGGAAAGAAAGCCACAGCAAAACTTAGAGTCCCCATCAAATTTATCCGGCAAGGATAGGCGTAGCCCAGGAGCGGCCACTCGCTGCGGAGGAGGTGCAGGAGCAGGCGGCGGAGATGACTGCTGAAGCTGTGGTAGTAACTGTTGTAGCATAACGGTCAGTTGAGACAGCTGTTGGCCTTGATGCGCTATCTGTTGTGACTGCTGGGCGACCACCGTGGTGAGGTCAGCGACAACTGGCAGAGGAACTTCAGCGGGATCCATGGCCGGATCTACTGTCACGATGCCGGCTGGCAGGTAGTGGATCCTCTGTGCCAGAGAGGGATTGGCGTGGACCGTGCTAGTGGACCGGTTCTAAGCCACTACTGGTTTTCACCAGAGCCCGCCGCAAAGCGGGATGGTCTTGCTGCGGCGGTAGTGACCAGGTCGTATCCACTAGCAACGGCTCACCTCTCTGGCTGCTGAAGATAGGCGCGGTACAAGGGAGTAGGCAGAAGCAAGGTCGGACGTAGCAGAAGGTCGGGGCAGGCAGCAAGGATCGTAGTCAGGGGCAACGGCAGAAGGTCTGGAAACACAGGCAAGGAACACACAAGGAACGCTTTCACTGGCACTAAGGCAACAAGATCCGGCAAGGGAGTGCAAGGGAAGTGAGGTAATATAGGGAAGTGCACAGGTGATAACCCTAATTGGAACCACTGCGCCAATCAGCGGCGCAGTGGCCCTTTAAATCGCAGAGACCCGGCGCGCGCGCGCCCTAGGGAGCGGGGCCGCGCGCGCCGGGACAGAACAGACGGGGAGCGAGTCAGGTAGGGGAGCCGGGGTGCGCATCGCGAGCGGGCGCTACCCGCATCGCGAATCGCATCCCGGCTGGCAGCGGGATCGCAGCGCCCCGGGTCAGAGGACGTGACCGGAGCGCTGCAGCGGAGGGAGTGAAGCGAGCGCTCCGGGGAGGAGCGGGGACCCGGAGCGCTCGGCGTAACAATAACAGTGTAGCATAGCGAAGACTAAAATAATAATAAGAGTGCATGACAAGCAAATGACACTACAGTTTGTAATAAAATTAGGGAAATACTGTAAGATTTCTGCCACTTACCATCAACAAATAAATCCCTATGGTATTTCAGTTAAAGGAGAACTACGGGATTGAACATTTTAGCCCCTATCTTAAGGATAGGGGATAAGTTTCAGATCGCGGGGGGTCCGACCGCTGGGGCCCGCCACGATCTCCCGTACGGGGCCCCGGCTCTCTGGTTAGAGAGGGCGTGTTGACCACCGCACGAAGCAGCGGCCGACACACCCCCTCCATACACTGCTATGGGAGAGCCAGAAATTGCCGAAGGCAGCGCTTCGGCTCTCCCATAGCAGTAAATGGAGGGCGCGTGTCAGCTGCCGCCTCGTGCGGTGGTCGACACGCGCTCTCTATGCAGAGAGCCGGGGCCCCGCACGGGAGATCGTGGGGGGCCCCAGCGGTCTGACCCCCCGTGATCTGAAACTTAAATGTTCAATCCCGTAGTTCTCCTTTAAATATGTGAAGTTTGCGAAGGCCAAACAAACCCACCCTGATTTGTAATTTAAAATGTGCGCACATTGGAAAACAATTACAAAAAATCCTATTGTGATTCTCTGTTAAATCATGGTACAAAATGAAATCTAAATATAAAAAACGCAAACCAAGTATTCCTATAGCAAGAATCAAGATTGTGCATTTTAACAGGAAATTGGAAAAGTAAAAGTAAAGTACAGGAACACACAGCAGGTGGCAGCAAAACAGCACAGTTGGGGTTCTCCAAGTTAATCTCTTTACACATTGTTTTGGTGGGGGGTATACGCTAGGGAACTTCCCATCGAATACCCCTGCCGTATAGTTAGCGGTATCCATCATACATAGACATTCTTATTAAAAGAAAAAAAGTATTCTGATCAGTATATATATATATATATATTTTAAATTTTTTTCTAGAGTGGTGTATTATTTCCAGAAAATAAACAGAAACACCAATGTATACCCCCTTAACGGATGCCAAAATTGCACTTCATTGGCTTCCATCTGTTGACTGGGGCCCATGAATACATTTGTCAAATGCATCAAAAAATGTTCTGATCAACATGGCGCATGGACATCACAGACCTGCGTTAAAGGAGTCTAAAACTGCAAGAAATAAGTAAATATACAGAGATGGTGGGAACCTGCATACCATATATACAACTTTCTAAATAAGGGGTCTATCTTTAAAAGGCTCACTTAGCGATTTTTCTTTTGTGTAGAAAGTTGCAAAAAATAAAAATAAAGTGCTTGCTCCGATTAAGATGAATGGAGCTCATGTATCTCCAGCTCTCCCATAGAAATGCATGGTGGGGGCATGCTGAACCTCACTCCATGCACATGGAGAGCTGGAGTGGCGTGAACAAGATCACAGAAAATTTGGTCGCAGTGGTCAGACCCCCCACACTCAGATACTCACTCAGATCCTTTGGATAGAGGACAGATTTTTCTAAACCAGAGTACCCCTTTAACAATTATTATTTTTATAACAACATTATGCATATGTACAGTATGCACCTGCCTGACAAAGGGTCCTTAATGGACCAGAATCGCATTGTTTTTAATGCTAGGAGATAATTATATATTTTATTAAAAGTATCAAATAAATCTACTTTTATTTGTGCCACTGCCTAAGTACTGATTGAGTACACGTACAACTCCACATCCTATGTATACACCAAACGGTATAAATAAAGGTTATATTTTAGCTTCCTGTTTTTCTGGTGGATTGTATTTGACTTTACACAATTAGATTACCGTATATTCGATGTTCTGTGATGGCTTAGCCCTTATTCACATGAGCTCCATTCATTGACTTTGGGGACTGCCTCAGATAGTTAAGTTTTGTAGTCAGCTGGCTTCAGCAGTCCCTCAATTCCATAATTAAAGGGGTACTCCGGTGAAAACCTTTTTTCTTTTAAATCAACTGGCTCCGGAAAGTTAAACAGATTTTTACATTACTTCTATTAAAAAATCTTAATCCTTCCTGTACTTATTAGCTGCTGAATACTACAGAGGAAATTCTTTTCTTTTTGTAATGCTCTCTGATGACATAATGAGCACAGTGCTCTCTGTTGACGTTATTATAATAATAAGTCTTTATTTATTTATTGTTGTCCTTAGTGGGATTTGAACCCAAGGCCCCAGCACTGCAAGGCGGGAGTGCTAACCACTGAGCCACCATGCTGCCCTTAGCATACTTCTAATATCCACGGTTGCTAAAATGGACAGAGATGTCAGCAGAGAGCACTGTGCTCGTGATGTCATCAGTGTTCCAAAAAGAAAGGAATTTCCTCTGTAGCATTCAGCAGCTAATAAGTACTGGAAGGATTAAGATTTTTTTAATAGAAGTAATTTACAAATATGTTTAACTTTCTGGCACCAGTTGATTTAAAAGAAAAAAGGTTTTCACCGGAGTATCCCTTTAATGAGATCGGGTCACCACCACTAATGTCTCACACGAGCTTCAGAACCCTTGTTCTCAGTACCTGCAACCCACTTATCCAAGAAGTAAAAAAATAACAAGTCAACTTTATTTTGCCTATATGTTATTTAGAATATACAAATACCAAGGCACTGTATAAGTATAAAACTGGTGGCATTGCAGCTGATTCTTTACAGAGTTAAAAGTGGAATGTGTGTAGAAAACCAGATAAGACCCAGCATGTAAAAACATGTCTAAATATGCTTTGTATTAACACTCATTAAAAAATGTTTTCTTCACAAGACTTTTAAACTTATTTTTGTGCCACTAAGTGTTGTATCTCCTCTCTATAGTGTGCCCACCTTACTAAGATGTGTACATGCTAATGGGTTCTCTTGTCTCTTTCTTGGGGATTCTGTTTGGTGGTGCAGATCCTTGCTTTGATAAACAGGCTGTGTCATAATTTTCAGTGACTTCTCTGCATGTCAGAGGAGACATTGGGCAAGCATAATGACGTTCTCAACCTCTCACAAGTAGAGGTACAAGATACTGTTTAGGCACAGTGACCCAACTGAATCCGGAGGTTACCTGGCTGCCTAGAAGTAGGTAGCCCTGACTGCAGGGACCTAAGGGGTTATGGACGAGGTGAGATTGCGGCCCTCCCATTTTTCCCTTGGGAAGGAGGGATTAAGGTGGGTATGCCCAGGGGTTATATTAACTCCTTCATGACTAAGGGCGTACTTGTACGCCCCTCGCCCTGTCCCGGTGTTTAAAACGGCATCACACCGTCACCCCGCATCACACCAGGTCAGTCCCGGCTGCTAAAGATAGCCAGGACCCTGGGCTAATAGCGTGTGGCATCGATCGTTGTGACGCGCGCTATTAACCCTTTAGACGCGGCGACCAAAGTTGAACGCCGCGTCTAAAAATGAAAGTAAACGCTTCCCGACAGCTTGGGCTGATCGGGACTATGGGGATAAAATCGCGATGTCCCGATCAGCTAGGACGCGAGCGGAGACCCCCTTACCTTGCTCTGTCGCTTCCGATCGGCATTTGATTGCTCCAAGCTTGAGCTACAGGCTTGAGCAACCGAGCCCCTATCTCGCTGATCCATGCAAAGCTATGGCTTTGCAGGGATCAGGGTAAAAGATCAGTATGTGCAGTGTCATAGCCCCCTATGAGAGCTATAACGCTGCAAAAAAAAAGTGAAAAAAAAAGTTAACAAAGGTCATTTAACCCCCTTCGCTAATAAAAGTTTGAATCACCCCCCTTTTCCCATAAAAAAAACCTGTGTAAATAAAAATAAACATATGTGGTATCGCCGCGTGCCTAAATGTCTGAACTATAAAATTATATCATTAATGAAACCGCACGGTCAATGGCGTATGCGCAAAAAAAAATTCCAAAGTCCAAAATTGCGTATTGTTGGTCACTTTTTATATCATGAAAAAATGAATAAAAAGCGATCAAAAATTCCGATCAATACAGAAATGATACCGATAAAAACTTCAGAACACGGCGCAAAAAATGAGCCCTCATACCGGCCCCTACGCAGAAAAATTAAAAAGGTATAGGGGTCAGAAGATGAGAATTTCTAACGTATAAATTTTCCTGCATGTAGTTATGATTTTTTTCCGAAGTGCGACAATATCCAACCTATATAAGTAAGGTATCATTTTAACCGTATGGACCTACAGAATAAAGATAAGGTGTTATTTTTACCGAAAAATGCACTGCGTAGAAACGGAAGCCCCCAAAATTTACAAAATGAAATTTTTTCTTCAATTTTGTCGCACAATGAATTTTTTTTCCGTTTCGCCGTGGATTTTTTTGTAAAATGACTAATGTCACTGCAAAGTAGAAAATTCTATAGTAAAAAGATTACTCGGCACAGCTCGCCTAATCACTCGCACCTGTAAATCACTACCTCTGTTGGCTAGAGCACGTCAGGTGGTGCTCACTGGATATAGCAAAGTCCAATGCAAATCTTCACAAATGTAGAGAAAAAGCCAGGGCAACTCACAAAGTACGTATACTTCAAAACTTCTTTATTGTTCCATGAAGGGTACAAACAGTGCAAGACACGGGTGGACGGTACACAAAGTAGAATTGGTGGCGCAAAAAATAAGCCATCATATGGAATTTTATGTGCAAAATTTAAAGCGTTATGATTATGAGGAGTAAAAGGAGAGAAATCACCCTAAAATTTGTAACACAATTTCTCTTGAGTAAGAAAATATCTCATATGTAAAGTGCTCTGTGGGTGCACTAGAGGGCTCAGAAGGGAAAGAGCGACAATGGGATTTTGGAGAGTGAATTTTTCTGAAATGGTTTTTGGAGGGCATGTCGCAGAATCAGAGGGCATGTGCCAGAACAGCAAAAAAAAAAAAAACACATGGCATACTATTTTGGAAACCACCCCTCAAGGAACGTAACAAGGGGTCCAGTGAGCCTTAACACCCCACAGGTGTTTGACGACTTTTCATTAAAGTTGGATGTGTAAATGAATTATTTTTTTTCCACTACAATGCTGGTTTTTCCCCCAAGTTTTACATTTTTGCAAGGGGTGAGAGGAGAAAATGCCCCCCAAAATTTGTAACCCCATTTCTTCTGAGCTTTTGGAGAGAGAATTTGGTTGGAATAGAAGTCAGGGGCCATGTGTGTTTACAAAGCTCCCGTGGTGCCAGAACAGTGGACCCCCCCACATGTGACCCCATTTTTGGAAACTATACCCCTCACAGAATTTAATAAGGGGTGCAGTGAGCATTTACACCCCACTGGCGTTTGACAGATCTTTGGAACAGTGGGCTGTGCAAATGAAAAATTACATTTTTCCTTTTCAAGGACCACTGTTGCAAAAATCTGTGGGGCGTAAATGCTCACTACATTACGCGAGGGGTGTAGTTTCCAAGATGGGGGGTCACATGTGGGGGGGGGGGGGTCCATTGTTCTGGCACTATGGGGGATTTGTAAACAAATGTGGCCTTCAATTCCGGACAAATTTTCTCTTCAAAAGCCCAATGGCGCTCCTTCTCTTCTGAGCATTGTAGTGCGCCCGCAGAGCACTTTACATCCACATATGGGGTATGTTATTACTCAGAAGAAATGGGGTTACACATTTTCGGGGGCTGTTTTTCCTATATTCCCTTGTGAAAATGAAAAATTTAGGGTAACATCAGCATTTTTGTAAAAAAAAAATGTCTTCATTTTCCCATCCAACTGTGGGGTGTTAAGGCTCACTATACCTCTTGTTACATTCTGTGAGGGGTGTAGTTTCCAAAATGGGGTAACATGTGGGTATTAATTTATTTGTGTTTATGTCGGAACCGCTGTAAAATCATCCACCCCTGTGCAAATCACCAATTTAGGCCTCAAATGTACATAGTGCACTCTCACTCCTGAGCCTTGTTGTGCGTCTGCAGAACATTTTACGTCCACATATGGGGTATTTACGTACTCAGGAGAAATTGCGTTTTTTTCCTTTTTTTCCTTTTACCTCTTGTGAAAATAAAAAGTATGGGGCAACACGTGCATGTTAGTGTAAATTTTTTACATTTTTTACACTAACAGGCTGGTGTAGCCCCAACTTTTCCTTTTAATAAGGGGTAAAAGGAGAAAAATTTAATTTGTAACTCAATTTCTGCCAAGAACGGAAATACCCCATATGTGGCCTTAATCTGTTTCCTTGAAATACCATAGGGCTCCGAAAAGAGAGAGCGCCATGCGCATTTGAGGACAAAATTAGAGATTGCATAGGGGTGGACATAGGGGTATTCTACGCCAGTGATTCCCAAACAGGGTGCCTCCAGCTGTTGCTAAACTCCCAGCATGCCTGGACAGTCAGTGGCTGTCCGGAAATGCTGGGAGTTGCTGTTTTGCAACAGCTGGAGGCACCGTTTGGGAAACACTGCCGTACGATACGTTTTTCACTTTTATTGGGGGGGGGGGGGGGGTAGTGTAAGGGGGTGTATATGTAGTGTTTTACCCTTTATTACGTGTTAGTGTAGTGTAGTGTTTTTAGGGTACATTCACACAGGCGGGGGTTTATGGTGAGCTTCCTGCTAGGAGTTTGCGTTGCAGGTGGAAAATTTGCCGCAGATCAAATTTGAAGCAGGAAACTCACTGTAAACCCACCTGTGTGAATGTACCCTATACATTCACATGGGGGGGGGGGCGGCAAATCTCCAGTTGTTGCAAAACTACAACTGACAGACCGTGCATGCTTGGAGTTGTACTTTTGCAACAGCTGGAGGCACACTGGTTCGAAAACCTTCAGTTAGGTTCTGTTACCTAACTCAGTATTTCCTTACCAGTGTGCCTCCAGCTGTTGCAAAACTACAACTACCAGCATGTACTGATCACCGAAGGCCATGCTGGGAGATGTAGTTATGCAACCGCTGGAGGTACGCAACTACAACTCGCAGCATGGAGAGACAGCCATTTGCTGTTCGTGCCTGCTGGGAATTGTAGTTTTGCAAGATTTAGAGGGCCACGGTTTAGAAACTACCGCACAGTGATCTCCAAAATGTGGCCCTCCAGATGTTGCAAAATTACAAATCCCAGCATGCTCAGACAGCAAACTGCTGTGTGGACATGCTGGGAGTTATAGTTTTGCAAGATCTAGAGGGCCACAGTTTAGAGACCACTGCACAGTGATCTCCAAACTGCAGCCCTCCAGCTGTTGCAAAGCTACAAATTCAAGCATGCCCAAACAGCAAACAGCTGTCTGGGCATGCTGGGAGTTGTAGTTTTGGAACATCTGGAGGGCTACAGTTTAGAGCAACTGTATAGTGGTCTCCATACTGTAGCCCTCCAGATGTTGCTAGGCAACAACTCATCGGCTTTTGTAGTTGCAGGATCGGGGAGAGGATCGCGGCACACCGACCGCCGACGGTCACACTAGAGTTCCCCCGTTCTGCCCTGACTACCGTGGGTGGGCAAAACGGGGGAACCGAACTTTAACCTCCCCGCCCCCGATCTGCTATTGGTCCGTCGCTTCTGACCGACCAATAGCAGGAATAGAAGGGGTGACACTCCTGCCACCTCACTCCTATCCCTTCAGGGGGATCGGGGATGTCTTGGACATCCCCGATCCCCCTTATTTTCCGGGTCACCGGAGACCCGTATGACCTGGAATCACCGCAGATTGCCGGTCTGAATTGATCGCCAACATGGGGGGGGGTCAGCCCCCCAGGGCATTGTCACGGGATGCCTGTTGAATGATTTCAGCAGGCATCCCGGTCCTATCCCTGCCCAGCAGGAACCGAAATTCCCACGGGTGTACAGGTACACCCTGGGTCCTTAAGTACCAGGGAGCGAGGGCGTACCTGTACGCCCTGGGTCCCTAAGTGGTTAAAGATTTGTCCTCTTCCTCTCTAACTGTGTTGTTTCTGATCCAGCATTTTGTCCTTCTTTGTTTGGAGTTGAATATTTGGTTCAGATCTTGCCATTTGTCGGGGGGTTGACTGTTATTGCTAATGCTCTTTCCCGTTTTCAGTTCCAGGAGTTTTGGCGACTGTGTCCGGAAGCAGCGCTGGAGGGACTCCCCTGCCCCCCAGATCCCCCCCCCCCCTGTTGCTTTGAGAATTGGTGACAGACGCCTGATGCCTTTGATTGAATCTTTGGTGGCGGCTGTCACCTGGGCCGGACATGGTAAGGCGTGGAAGGAATGGTGGCCATGATGTGGCTGCTAGTGTTGCTGACCGTTTGTCTGTTACACAAGCTTACTTGCTGTCTCTGCGCGCTGCTAATGTTTCTGCTGTGGTTGCGCGGCGGTGCTGGTCAGGGGTGAGTTTTCATTTCACGTTGTTGGGATGGGATGATGTGACTAAGTGGTTTTTGATTCAACAGGCTTTGAAAGGTTGGCAGCGCATACATGGTTTCCTACTCCTTGTTGGTGTCTCTGCTGTGCTGTTCATCGCCTTTTGAATCTGTTCTTTATTCTGCTGCCATTTGCGTTGTGTTTTTTGATGCATTGCGGGTGGGTGAGCTGGTCCTGGTGTCTAAGAATGGCACTGGTGGTTTGTTACGGGAGGACGTTGTGTGTTCTAACGGGGTTTTGCAGCTGTGTATACGGTGATCTAAGACAGATCAAGTGGGGCAAGGTGCCTGGGTGCGCTTGCAGGCGGTGGATGGGGAGGCGTGCCCTGTTCGGGCTGTTAAAGATTTTTTTGACAGTTAGGGAGTCTGGGACACATTTTTTCGTGCATGCTGACGGATGTTCAGGTTAACTGCAATGCAGTTGTTATGCAGTTATTTATATATTGTTATTTATGATAAATGAGCTGTGACCACCACCCAGCACAGTTAAATTGGTTTTGTCATTATTTAGATAGAAAAGGGGGAGGGCACAAGGTTATGGGGATAAAAGGGGTGTGTTCTATGCAGTCTGCAGGTTACGTGGCCACCTAGGAGTAGGTAACCCTGACTGCAGGGACCTAAGGGGTTAAGGACGAGGTGAGGTAGTGGACCCCCCATTTTTCCCTTGGGAAGGAGAGGTTAAGGTGGGTACGCACAGGGGTTATATTAAGCCATCCCTCCCCTGGCTGCTTCCTTTTGGAACTCACCAGCATCTGTGTGAGTTGTCCCGCCCGCCCGCCCTCCCTCCCTGGTTATGGTCGTGATTGTATGACTTGTTTTTTCCATTGCCACCTGCCCTGTTGTAAGGTACGTTGGTTATTGTTATCTCTGTTATAATATATATATACATATATATATATATATATACACACACACATATAAAAAACAACAAAAAATATTAAAAAATAATAATAATTTAGGAATTTAAAAATATATATTTTTTTATGTGACTACTGTTAGTGGTGTTTCTTGTGTTTTTGTATGTGTCTGTGCCGTGTTTTGGTGGTTTTTCTTGTTAAGGTCTGTTTCGGTGTTTCGTCTTTGTAGGGGTATCCCTTTGTTGTGTTGTTCTTCGCAGATTTGTTTCAAGTCACAGCTGGCCTGGAGAGTGATGTCCTGGAGGATAAAGGGCTGATGGCACAGATGCTCATTGGGGACCCGACAGCAGGCATACCGCTTCGGCTGAAGTAGTAGGTCGATTTACATTTATAGGATGTTCAGATTAACTGCAATGCAGTTGTTATGCGGTTATTTATAATAAATGAGTTGTGACAACCACCTAGCCCAGTTAAAATGGATTTACGTTTTTTGTCATTATTTAGATAGAAAACATGGTTATCGGGATAAAAGGGGTGTGTTCTATGAAGTCTACTGAATTATGGGGGGGAAGGGGTGGGAACACCACCGAAGAAGACTGTACTGATAATTGAGTAGTGAGTAGGGTCAAGAGGCATGCTGCTGCTGTCCACATATATTTCAATATATTTCTAAAGATAGGTAATCACGAAGTGAAAAGATACAAAAAAAAAAAAGGTACAAAAGCTATTTAAAAGGAACTTCTTTTCTAATAGTATTCTACTGCTCTAGTTTGGGTATGCCTGTGCCTGTAAGAGTATGAATCTGTTACTGTTCTTGTAGGTTTTATTTAGACCTAAACTGTAAATCAGTGTTCTTAGGGTACAAATCCTCCCGGAACCCTTTGTAGCATTAAACACCCTTCCCTGAATAACCAAATAGACCCATGGCAAAAAGTGCTCTTTTTTTGTCCAGTAATTGTTAATGTAAGGTAACAACAAGTAATTTTTAGGGCATTGTATGTAGCAGGTACTGCATAGGAGAAGGCTGACCGTCACACACAAACAGCAGTAGCACTTTCTTTGAGTGAGAGCCCCAAAATAAAGAACATAACCTCCTATACCGGGACAGAGAGCAGCAGTCTGTGTGCTAGGCTGTCTATATGGAGTTGTTCTGTTGTGTAAGGACCTGATACACAGAGTAAGGACAACACAACATTTGTGCCGGCAGTTGGTGTGTTAGTTTTATGCTATTCTTACAGTATAGCGATGATATATAAACTCACCTCCTTTCTGAGACTGAATCTCTTTTTTTGCTTGCTCCAGAATATTTTTGATGGCATCATCTGATCCTGTTTCTGGCGTTCGGATTCTTGGTGTGATGCTTCCTGAGTAATGATGAAGCAAACTCATTAACAATGTAAGGTGTCCAGGCCTAAAGCTTCCTCTTCTTTACCCCCAAGATCTGTTAAGCGTTCTGCTCTTGCTATCAAGAACATTTTTCATAAAGATTACTTTTGTATTGCCTAATATGTATCTTTCTTTGATGATAAATGAGGTAAGTGCTAAAGACACAGAGAAAGTTTACAGCAGATAAGTGTTCTGACCAATGTAGCACATTACCATCCACTGGAAATGGTTGTTTTACCGCTATAGAAATAAGTTAATATCACTTATAACCAAATGATCATATCCTTTCAGTACTTTCATCAGGGATATCAGTAATGATTAACTCCATTTAACAACATGTTTATGCAAATACATTTGGAATTCAATTCAGTTTGGGATACCTACTCACACATTCAGGAAAAAAAATTGTATTTTCGGTGGGTGTGGGGGGGGGGGCCTCTGTAGCTATAAAATTGGTGAGAGTTTAAACACTGTGTGAGATACACCGTACATTGTTTTAGACTACAGAACTAAAGTAATGACGTTAAAGTATGGATACCGAGTAGACCACTTACCTCTTTGCCGCACTTGAATAGTCCTTAGTGCCAGAACATTCTGTTCATCTGAAAGGAACTGCTTCATTTTAATGAAGGGTTCTTTCCCTTTTACAGTAAGTTTTCGCCAAGGCTTGGGACGAGCCAAAATCTCACTTACTGAGCCCTGGGAGAGGCCGAGGACATAGTGGCCAAATACTCGTTGTCCAATATTATGTTTTAGTAGCTGCTCCTTAACTTGAAAGGCAATTTCTGACGTTTCTAGAGGTTCATCATCTATGGAACTGGAGTTGGTCCCTTCTGACTGGTCACTATGTGGGCTGGATTCCTGATTTCCAGCGGACTGGTGATTGTGTGTGTTGGCTTTTAGTGTGTAATATGGAGATTGAAATGAATGCGTGTGGTTACTTTCAGTCTTTAGCAGTGGAGATATAACTTTATTCTTGAGCGCTGGTTCCCCAACTAATTGTTCATTATCACTGTAACCAGAAGACGGACAAAAGTTCCTGCGAACTTTGCTTCTAAGTGATGTCTCCAGCACAGACAGAGCAGGACTGGGTGTAGAAATGCCATCCCTTGTCAAAGGAGAAACGGAGTATGGTCTTTCAGCTGGCACAAGTTCCTTTGTTGCATCTTGAGAATGATCATCATCTAAGAAGATCATATAAACAACACTCTATAATACAATGTGCTACTAATAATGTGTAACATAATAAATGGAAAATATAGTAGTATTTTTGAAAACAATCTGTTCACCAATAATTAAAGAAACATAAAGAAACATAGAGGTCAAAAAGTCACCAACCCAAAAATTCATGTGAGTAAATAAAAAAAAAAAACACAAGAAAGCAATATAATAAAGCACCATCACTGGTGCAAGTAAAAATGATGTAGGTAAAAAGAGCCCAGACAGTGCAGAACAAGTAAGAAAGAGGTAAGTTGGGAATTCAAAGTGCGTACAATGATATTGACAAATACATGAAAAACGTCTACTTCTCAAAAAAGTGAGTAACCAAACAAAAGAGAGCAGAATATATCTAAAATGTATATATAAATTTAGTATGTGAAGGCATATTTTTGGTCACATTAACAACAGACAAGTGCAATATTTTTTTTGTTGAGTGCTATATTAAGTTTAGCCAACTTTGTCTCTTGTTCACTTGTATGTTTGTTTCATTCCTGTTACCAAACATACTCCATCAGCTATTAAATTCCTATTTATTAAATTTATTTACTTACACATTTCTAGGTATATCCTGATGTCTTTCCTTTGGCTACTTTAATCTATGTATCTTTGATAGTTTTGGGTATATTGAATTATTTTTTACCAATATCATTAAACAGCATGCCCACTTGTCTTCTTTCTTTTTTCATATTGTGTGGGGTAAATTTTACTTATTTTTATGTACATTTGTGATATTTGTTTTAATCATGCTTTAATAAAGTTAATTGCCCAGATTTGCTATTGCATAATTTGTGCCAAAAAAATCTTACATTACTTGCATCCTACTTATTAAGAATATTAGACAAGGGACAAGGTCTTGTTAGATAATACTCGCATATATTTTTTATGATAATACATAAGTTAATTATTCCTGCAATCAAAAAAACGGGCCCACATCTACCTTACTATTGTACTTTCATTCTGACTACACCACAGATAATTCCAGAGGAGTCCTGATTCCAGACTCTGTCTCATAGTCAAAGAACCTCAACCTTGTTCATTCTGACATGGGAAGGGAACTTTCCTCACCCCCTCTCACGTTATACATATGAATGGGGCTCGATTTTGCTCAGTTCATTAGCTAACCCAGCCCTGTTCCCTGACGCTGCATTATTCATGATGGGTCAGAATGTAATTGCAACAATGGTAACTAGCCTCAACAGGCATTTCCTGCACAAACAGGAAGTCATCAGGAGCAAGATGAAACAGAGAAACGGAACCATGAAATCAGCAGTGGCAGGGGATCTGGGCAGGTGAGTATGGATTATTTTTTGTTTTTACAACACCAAGGGGCATTTAAAAAAATCTTTCCACTTTAAGTATATTGCAATTTGAGTGCTGTATCATTATCATTTTCATTTCCCATTGCTTATATACACTGCTCAAAAAAACACTAAAATAACACATCCTAGATCTGAATTAATGAACTAATCGTACTTTCGTCTTTACATAGTTGAATGTGCTGACAACAAGATCACACAAAATTATCAATGGAAATCAAATTTATCAACCCATGGAGGTCTGGATATGGAGTGGAATCAAAATCAAAGTGGAAAACCACACTACAGGCTGATCCAACTTTGATGTAATGTCCTTAAAAAAAGTCAAAATGAGGCTCAGTAGTGTGTGTGGCCTCCACGTACCCGTAGGACCTCCCTACAATGCCTGGGCATGCTTCTGATGAGGTGGCGGATGGTCTCCTGAGGGATGTCCTCACAGACCTAGACTAAAGCATCCACCAACTCCTGGACAGTCTGTGGTGCAACGTGGCGTTGGTGGATGGAGCGAGACATGATGTCCCAGATGTGCTCAATCTGATTCAGGTCTGGTGAATGGGCGGGCCAGTCCATAGCATAAATGCCTTCCTCTTGCAGGAACTGCTGACACACTCCAGCCACATGAGGTCTAGCATTGTCTTGCATTAGGAGGAACCCAGGGCCAACCGCACCAGCATATGGTCTCATAAGGTGTCTGAGGATCTCATCTCGGTACCTAATGGCAGTCAGGCTACCTCTGGCAAGCACATGGAGGGCTGTGCGGCCCCTCCAAAGAAATACCACCCCACACCATTACTGACCCACCGCCAAACCGGTCATGCTGAAGGATGTAGCAGTCAGCAGAACGTTCTCCACGGCATCTCTAGACTCAGTCACGTCTGTCACGTGCTCAGTGTGAACCTGATTTTATATGTGAAGAGCACAGGGCACCAGTGGCGAATTTGCAAACCTTTGTGTTCTCTGGCAATGCCAAACTTCCTGCACGGTGTTGGGTTGTAAGCACAACCCCCACCTGTGGACGTCTGGCACTCATACCACCCTCATGGAATCTGTTTCTGACCGTTTGAGTGGACACATGCACATTTGTGGCCTGCTGGAGGTCATTTTGCAGGGCTCTGGCAGTGCTCCTCCTTGCACAAAGGCGGAGGTAGCGGTCCTGCTGCTGGGTTGTTGCCCTCCTATGGCCTCCTCCACATCTGATGTACTGGCCCGTCTCCTGGTAGCGCCTCCATGCTCTGGACACTACACTGACAGACACAGTAAACCTTCGTGCCACAGCTCGCATTGATGTGCCATCCTGGATGAGCTACACCACCTGAGCCACTTGTGTGGGTTGCAAACTCCGTCTCATGCTACCACTAGAGTGAAAGCACCACCAGCATTCAAAAGTGACCAAAACATCAGCCAGGAAGCATAGGAACTGAGAAGTGGTCTGTGGTCACCACCTACAGAACCACTCCTTTATTGGGGGTGTCTTGCTAATTGCCTATAATTTCCACCTGTTATCTGTTCCATTGGCACAACAGCATGTGAAATTGATTGTCAATCAGTGTTGCTTCCTGAGTGGACAGTGTGATTTCACAGAAGTGTGATTGACTTGGAGTTACATTGTGTTGTTTAAGTGTTCCCTTTATTTATTTGAGCAGTGTATAAAACAATAACATATTCTACATCAATGAATAGAGATTGATACCACTAACAACAGTGTCATGTCCCCAGTGGAAATAAATACAATTATCTCTGGTTTGTTTGACATGGGAAACATACATTGTGAGATGTCTACCATCCATGTACAGTGCTGTGAAATATGTTGGTGCCATATGAGCACCAACATACTTCGGTGGAAACTTATTTTTAATTTTTTTTTTAAATCAACTGGTGCCAGAAAGTTAAAAAGATTTGTAAATTACTTCTATTTAACATTTTTAACCCTTCCAGTACTTATCAGCTGCTGTATACTACAGAGGAAGTTGCATTGTTCTTTTCTGTCTGACCACAATGCTTTCTCTCCTCTGTCTGTGTCAGGAACAAATCCCCATAGTGAACGTCTCCTGCTCCGGTCAGTTCCTGACATGGACAGAGGTGTCAGCAGAGAGCACTGTGGTCAAACAGAAAAGAACTATACAACGTCCTCTGCAACATACAGCAGTTGATAAGTACTGGAAAGATAAGAATTTTAGATAGAAGTCATTTACAAATCTGTTTAACTTTGAGTACCCCTTTAAGGCCTCCTTCACAGCCGTTGGGCTCCACTATATGGAGCGCTGTATGCAATTCCGTCAAGACAACGGGAGTTTAGCAGAGAAAAAAATTGTGCATGGACAATTTTTTTCTCCACTAAACTACTGGATCCCAGACAGACCCCATTTAAGTCAATGGGATGCGTCGAGACCTGGTTATGGCCCGGTGGAGTCAGTTGTGCTTTAACCCGTTTTGGGATGTTCGGTGGTGCAAAAAAAGAAGAACCGAACGGGCACAGAACAAGAAGAGCACAACAGCAATATGAACATTGCCCAAAATTAATAAAAGTCATAATAGCAGTGAAACATAAAATGATAGGAGTTTATGGTAAACATTCAGCCAGTACTGAGAGGTAGAGGTAGGACAAGTATTTTGCACGTACCGCAGCTGGGAACATTGCTCTGCTTTTCTACAAGAAAGGTCTGTGAAGGGTAAAATGCTTCTTTTTTGACAGAGATGTTTTCTTCTGACTTAGATGTCTCCTGCATGAAATAGGTGGAACATGTTATTAGGGGCTGATAAACATATCCATCAATGTATAAACAGCTTTCATACACTAAACATTGTTCAAACTACATACTGGGGCAAGATCACAGCTGGATGTAGCAGACTTCATAGCTTTCAATATGCTGTAAGAAAAGAAACACAATTATATTTGGTGTCATAAAACAGCGGGATACACGACAAAAGAAGATCTATACAAGATCAGCCACGGAAACTCTGGAACAACAGATGTTATATTCTGTCACCACTCGTTACCGTTTGTTAGAGATACGTTGTGAACACATTTGTGCTGTGTTTGATCATATAAAATAATACAACCTAAATAATTCTAAGTAGTTTTTTTTTTATTCATAGCAAACTCCAACACTTTAAATTATAGCAAACTCCAAGGCCGAATTCACGCGACTGAAATTCCGCCTATCTGCATGAATTCTGCAATCCGCATTGGTTAAGCAGAAGTTTCCACACGGATTCCGCATCTCAGTAAAAAGAGAGATTTTATTTAACTGAACAGTGAAGGTTGTGCGGATTCTGTGCAGAATCGGCATGCATTCTGCGGAAATTCTGCACAAATTCTGCAGAAATCAAGCCCCAATGACCTTAATAGGATTCTGCAGCTGAAGTCCAGAAAAATATAAGACCAGATTTACATTTTTCCAGAGCACGGAATGCAGAATTTTAGCAGCGGAATTCCCCATGACGAAATTCTACTGTGGGGATGACATTGTGGAATCCCATTAATGTTAAAGGGGTACTGCACTGGAAAACATTTTTTTTAATAAACTGGTGCCAGAAATGTGTAAATGACTTCTATTTCAAAATCTTAATCCTTCCAGTACTTATCAGCTGCTGTATACTACAGAGAATGTTCTTTTCTTTTTTAATTTCTTTTCTGTCTGACCACAGTGCTCTCTGCTGACACATCTGTCCATTTTAGGAACTGTCCTGAGTAGGAACAAATCCCCATAGCAAACCTATCCTGTTCTACATGGACAGAGGTGTCAGAGAGAGCACTGTGGTCAGACAGAAAGGAAATTCAAAAAGAAAAGAACTTCCTCTCTAGTATACAGTACTGGAAGGATTAAGATTTTTTCATAGAAGTAATTTACATATCTGTTTAACTTTCTGGCACCAGCTGATTTAAAAAAAAATGTTTTCCAGGGGAGTCCCCCTTTAATAAGCCATAAATGTATGTGGAATTCCGAGCAGAAAACACATGCAGAATTCCACCTGGAATTTCCGTTGTGTGTGAATGCGGCCAAAGGCTATGTTCACACAGTGGAATTTCTGCATGGAATTCTGCATGAAAATTCTGCAGTAAATTCCACAGAAATGTATTGCCAATTACTTCAATGGAAATTTTGCAGTGGAAATTCTGCTGTGTGAATGGGACAGCGGAATCCCATTGAAGTGTATTAGCTATAAATTCATGCAGCATTTTCAGCTGGAATTCCAAGCAAAAATTCTGTCTTGTGAATATAGCCTCTAGGGGGTCATTTATGAAGGGCCTAGTCCACCAGTGCCTGTTGCACACACAACCCCCCCAAAAGTTGCACATTTGTAAATGATCCCCATAGTTGATAACTTTATTGCAAACTGTGTAGCTGAGGCTGCTGGAGTTCTCTTCTTGTCCTGACTTTATACCAGTGTTTCCCCAACCAGGGTGCCTCAAGTTGTTAAAAAACTACAACTTCCAGCATGCTCGGACAGCCGAAGGCTGTCCGGGCATGCTGGGAGTTGTAGTTTTACAACAGTTGGAGGCACCCTGGTTGGAAATCCCTCCTTTAGACAATGGCTGAGAAACAACAAGACCCTTCTCCCCACAGACACTCAGTCAGTTATGTAACAATAACTCTCCAGTGAGCTCAGTGATCACCATCTTATAATATACTCTACATATAAAACTTGAAACGCCAGTTCTATTTTTATTTTTCTGTTTTCTGTGTTTTTTCTTCTCCTCTTTCCATAGGTTATACTTGTATATAATTACTGACTTTTATAAATATTTTAACATATTGTCACTTGTTCTTTTATTATTG
Source organism: Hyla sarda (assembly GCF_029499605.1). NCBI lineage: Eukaryota > Metazoa > Chordata > Amphibia > Anura > Hylidae > Hyla > Hyla sarda. Next base: position 466,771,648 of record NC_079189.1, read on the forward strand.
ATATATATTTCAGCTATAATTGATTAACATTTATTATTTCTGTTCAACTTACAGTCATGGCCGTAACTGTTGGCACCCATGAAATTTTTCTAGAAAATAAAGCGTTTCTCACAGAAAAGGATTGCAGTAACGCATGTTTATTTCTTTTGTGTACATTGGAACTAAACCAAAAACGGGAGAAAAAAAGCAAATTGGACATAATGTCACACCAAACTCCAAAAATGGGCTGGGGAATATTATTGGCACCCTTTCAAAATTGTGGAAAAATAAGATTGTTTCAAGCATGTGATGCTCCTTTAAACTCACCTGGGGCAAGTAACAGGTGTGGGCAATATAAAAATCACACCTGAAAGCAGATAAAAAGGAGAGAAGTTCACTTAGTGTGTGCACATTGTGTGTCTGTGTGTGCCACACTAAGCACGGGCAACAGAAAGAGGAGAAGAGAACTGTCTGAGGACTTGAGAACCAAAATTGTGGAAAAATGTAAACAATCTCAAGGTTGCAAGTTCATCTCCAGAGATCTAGATTTGCCTTTGTCCACAGTGCGCAACATTATCAAGAAGTTTGCAACCCATGGCACTGTAGCTAATCTCCCTGTGGGCGTGGACAGAAGTAAAAAATGTATGAAAGGTGTCAACGCAGGATAGTCCAGATGGTGGATAAGCAGCCCCAAACAAGTTCCAAAGATATTCAAGCTGTCCTGCAGGCTCAGAGAGCATCAGTGTCAGTGCGAACTATCTGTCGACATTTAAATGAAATGAAACGCTATGGCAGGAGACCCAGGAGGACCCCAATGCTGACACAGAAACATAAAAAAGCAAGACTAGATCTTGCCAAAATGAAATTTAGTAAGCCAAACTCCTTCTGGGAAAACATCTTGTGGACAGATGAGACCAAGCTAGAGCTTTTTGGTAAAGCACATCATTCTACTGTTTACCGAAAATGGAATGAGGCCTACAAAGAAAAGAACACAGTACCTACAGTGAAATATGGTGGAGGTTCAATGATGTTTTGGGGTTGTATAGCTGCCTCTGGCACTGGGTGCCTTGAATGTGTGCAAGGCATCATGAAATCTGAGGATTAACAATGGATTTTGGGTAGCCTTAGTTAGTATATACTACGTAAGGTTCACAAAACAGTTAATTCCCCCCCCCCCCCCCCCCCCCGGTTGGCCGATCATGGCAGGGATCGATTCTCCTACAGCCTACTTGTCTAATTACATCGACTGGTTACTAGCCCCCCTCCTCCCCACTATCCCTTTCTACTTAAAAGACACAGGGGATATTCTTAATTTTTTGGACCATTTTTGTTGGTAGGACGGGTTTGCACTGGTTACAATCGACGTTGAGAGCCTGTATACTCGCATTCCTCATAGTGCGGGTATACAGGCTCTCATAGTGCGGGTATACAGGATTTCTGAGTTATACAGATAAGACTCAGGAGTTTGTTAATTTTGTCATTGATTCGGTTGAATTCATCCTTACTAATAACCATTTTGTGTTTAACAATCAGTGGTATACACAATTAAGCGGCACGGTGATGGGTACGCCCATCTCGCGCGGCTATGCAAATATTTTTTGGACCATTTTTTTAAATGATTATATTTTTTGTTCAAATAATTCTTTTTTGCGCCACATGAAATCTTTTCACCGTTATGTCGATGACATAATCATGGTGTGGGAGGGCTCACAAATAGAGTTTGAAAATGTTGTTTCCTACCTCAATAACGTAAATAATGTAAACATGAGGTTCACATCAAATTTTGGAGGATCTGCACTTGAATTTCTCGATGTGCAGATTGAGGTTAGAGAGAATAGGGTTTTCACATCAGGTTTTAGAAAGGCTATATCTAAGAACTCCCTCCTACATTACGAGTCGTCCCACCCTAATCATACTAAAAATAGTATCCCCTTTAGCCAGTTTTTGTGGCTTAAACGCATTAATAATGATCCTATCCAGTATGAACGGCAGGCAGAGGAACTGAAGGAGCGTTTTCTACAAAGGGGTTACCCGATTGATGTAGTGAATAAGGCGAGAGAAAAAGCCAACAAAGTACCTAGAGCTGATCTATTAAAAAAGAAAAAGAAGAAAAAACTAGATAGATTCATTTTTGCTTTCCAGAATACTAAAATGAACAACACTATAAAGCAAGCAATTAATACATTTTGGTACATGTTGGAGAGAGATGAAGATTTGAGAGGATTCACACAGAAAAAAACAATAATAACCTATAAGAGAAATAGGACTTTGCAGAATTACATAAAAAAGAAACAACAAGGAGAAACAGAAAGAAACACGTCAATTGATAACTGGTTGGGAAAAGACAAATTAAGAGGCAATTATGCATGTGGGTCTTGCTCCTTTTGTCATTTAAATCATAGAGGAGACACGCTAAAATTAGGTGACCGCATAATACAAGTAAGGCAGTTTGTAACTTGCCGTTCCACGCATGTGGTACATGCCCTGATTTGTGAATGTGGGTTCTTTTACATTGGAAAGACCATCAGACCACTTTTTCACCGGGTTAGGGAGCATATTCGCTCCCTACGAATGGGGGTGGGGGCAACTAGATTTTTACATCATATCAATGAAATACATGATGGTCGTTCCAATGCTTTTAAATTTGCTGCAATTGAAAGAAAGAGTCGAAAAAGCAATAAGGTTTGGAGATAAGGACTTACAGCTTCAAAGAAAGGAATCTTATTGGATCATGCAGTTGAATGCTACTGGTCCTATTGGTCTTAATGACCGAAATGAGATGAGTGTATTTTTATAAATATGATTCCCTCGTTTGCGTCTCTTAACTGTTAGAGAGACGTTGTTTTTAAACGAATTTGTACACGTTTTTTAATTGTTATTTTTTGTCACTATGTTTTGGGTGCTATTAGTAATTTGTGTACAGGTGTCTATGGAGACGCTTCCATTTTGTTACCTGTTTAAACACACCCTCTAACCCTGACGTCAGTAGGGGCCTGTGAAGCGAGTGAGAGCGCGAGGCAGACCCGCTAGCCCGAGAGCGTCTCTGTTTGTATTGTCCCCCCGCACGCCTGTACCTGTGTCCGGCCAGAGAGGCCACGCTGTGGATGATCTTCAATAAAGATACAAGAAGTTCAAGTTCACCTGCTGCGGTGAGTGCGCTGGTTTTTCATTCTCATGTGCTGCATTTGATGTTCTGACTTTTTCAACCGGCTGGCACCCCTCATGAACCATTACACACAGGACAGACTGTCTTTGAAGTTACTGCTGTAATATTGCTAGAGGGTCTGACACACCACGATATAGCAGCTGTGCCCAACCACTCTTTATATGGACTGTTGGATTTTGGGTAGCACTGTACAGCCCAGTGCCAGAAGGCTGGGTTTGCATCCCAGATCTTGGGTCTTTCAGCAGGACAATGACCCCCACACATACATCAAAAAGCACCCAGAAATGGATGGCAACAAAGTGCTGGAGAGTTCTGAAGTGGCCAGCAATGAGTCCAGATCTAAATCCCATTGAACACATGTGGAGAGATCTTAAAATTGCTGTTGGGAAAAGGTGCCCTTCCAATAAGAGAGACCTGGAGCAGTTTTCAAAGGAAGAGTGGTCTAACATTCCGGCTGAGAGGTGTAAGAAGCTTATTGATGGTTAAAGGAAGCGACTGATTTCAGTTATTTTTTCCAAAGGATATGCAACCTAATATTAAGTTAAGGGTGCCAATAATTTTGTCCAGCCCATTTTTGGAGTTTGGCGTGACATTATGTCCAATTTGCTTTTTTTCCTCCCATTTTTGGTTTAGTTCCAATTCCACAAAGGGAATAAACATGTGTATAGCAAAACATGTGTTACTGCAATCCATTTCCGTGAGAAATACTTCATTTTCTTGAAAAAATTTAGGGGTGCCAACATTTACCGCCATGACTGTATCTCTTTTATCAGTTTGGTATTTTACTGTTTTTCTCTTATTGCACATATTCTGAGAAAACTTTACATTCATATTTTTTTATGATTTTTAATAACTATATTGATTAAAATTACAAACACAACTAAAATACAGTGTCCAGAATATAAAGTAGAAAGTGCAATAGTAACTGTAACATGTGTATGGACTTCTAATGAACATGTCCTTACTCTTTATATTGTAGACATCATGTGCCTCTGTAATCCTTACAGTGTAGGGAAGATGGTTTAATATATCATCAGAATGACATCTGTTCTATGGGATTACAGTGAAGTGCTAGTCTCCGGGGTCTGGGATAGAGAGCTTGTCACAATCCCCCTTAGGAACCCAGACACTACACAGAAAGGCAATGATCCTACACATTTCTAACCTGACTGTCAAATGTTCTGCCCTTTATTCCCTCAGTGACAATAAGCCTGAGTTTTCGGTACTGATTTCTAGAAACCTAAGGGAACCTGGTCACTTCATAGTCTGTGCTCAGGGACTGAGCTTAAATCAATCAAAAACTATCAGCAGTGCTTTGCAGTGTTAAGGACTTATGTGACTACATATCCCCCCCCCCCCCAAAAAAAAAAAAAAAAATAAATAAATAAATAAATAAATAAAAACAGGCAATACATAAAATAAGACTTCACTAAACTATCAGTATGCCTGGGATCAGAAAGATGCTACACCATTGCATCTACCACTACATATCTGATAATCCACATACAGTATCTCACATAAGTGAGTCCACCCCTCACATTTTGCACAGCCTGTATAACAGGGTTTAACTATGTGCCCCCTTAAAATGACACAACACACAGCCATTAATGTCTAAACGTTGGCAACAAAAGTGAGTACACCCCTACGTGGAAATGTCCAAATTGGGCCCAATTAGCCATTTTCAATCTCCAGTGTCATGTGACCTATTAGTGTAACAAGGTCTCAGTTGGGAATTGGGAGAAGTGTTGTAAATGTTACGCCAAGCGCTCCGGGTCCCCGTTCCTCCCCGGAGCGCTCGCCTCATCCTCGTTGCTGCAGCGCCCCGGTCAGATCCACTGACCGGGTGCGCTGCGGTCCCGCCTCCAGCCGGGATGCGATTGGCGATGCGGGTAGCGCCCGCTCGCGATGCGCACCCCGGCTCCCCTACCTGACTCGCTCTCCGTCTGTTCTGTCCCGGCGCGCGCGGCCCCGCTCCCTAGGGCGCGCGCGCGCCGGGTCTCTGCGATTTAAAGGGCCACTGCGCCGCTGATTGGCGCAGTGGTTCCAATTAGTGTGTTCACCTGTGCACTTCCCTATATCACCTCACTTCCCTTGCACTCCCTTGCCGGATCTTGTTGCCTTAGTGCCTAGTGAAAGCGTTCCCTTGTCTGTTCCTAGCCCGTGTTCCTGACCTCCTGCCGTTGCCCCTGACTACGATCCTTGCTGCCTGCCTCGACCTTCTGCTACGTCCGACCTTGCTTCTGCCTACTCCCTTGTACCTCGCCTTTCTTCAGCATCTTCAGCAGTCAGAGAGGTGAGCCGTTGCTAGTGGATACGACCTGGTCACTACCGCCGCAGCAAGACCATCCCGCTTTGCGGCGGGCTCTGGTGTAAACCTGTAGTGGCTTAGAACCGGTCCACTAGCGCGGTCCTCGCCAATCCCTCTCTGGCACAGAGGATCCACCTCCTGCCAGCCGGCATCGTGACAGTAGATCCGGCCATGGATCCCGCTGTAGATCCTACACTGGTCGCCCAGCTAGCCCTAAAGATCGCCCAACGAGATCAACAGCTGGCATACTTGACCTCCGAGGCACTGCGTATTCAGTCACAGATACAGCAGCTGCAGATACAGCAACAGCTACAGCTGCAACTACCATCTCCTCCGCCGGCTCCTGCAACTCCTCCGCAGCAACCGGCCGTTCCTAACCCCTGCTTGTCCCTGCCGGACAAATTTGGCGTAAAGATCGCCCAACGAGATCAACAGCTGGCATACTTGATCTCCGAGACACAGCGTCTTCAGTCACAGTTACAGCAGCTGCTGCCGCAGATACAGCAACTTCAGTCACAGCAGCTGCTGCCGCAGATACAGCAACTTCAGTCACAGCTACAGCTGCAACAACCATCTCCTCCGCCGGCTCCTGCAACTCCTCCGCAGCAACCGGTCGTTCCTAACCCCTGCTTGTCCCTGCCGGACAAGTTTGATGGGGACCGCAATGATTCTGCCACAGCCACAGTCCAGTCCTTCTTCGCTGAGGTCCGTGGTGTCTTCGAGGAGCCTGCCCGAGCTTCTTCTGCCGAGATTGCCCTGCTGAACCTGGAACAGGGTGTTTCTTCCATTGGCGAGTACGCCATTCAGTTCCGTGCTCTTGCTTACGAGTTGTCCTGGAATAGTGAGGTTCTCTGCGCGACCTTTAAAAAAGGCCTATCCAGCAACATTAAAGATGTTCTGGCCGCACGAGAGACTCCTGCTGACCTACATGAACTCATTCATCTTGCCACTCGCATCGACATGCGTTCTTCCGGATGGCGTCTGGAGCTCCGCCTGGATATGGACTTTGTTCGCACGAAGCGTTTTTTCTCCCCGGCTCCTCTCTCCTCTGGTCCTCTGCAATCCGTTCCTGTGCTTCCCGCCGCGGAGGCTATGCAAGTTGACCGGTCTCGCTTGACACCTCAAGAGAGGACACGACGCCGCATGGAGAATCTTTGCCTGTACTATGCCGGTACCGAACACTTCCTGAAGGATTGTCCTATCCGTCCTCCCCGCCTGGAAAGACGTACGCTGACTCCGCACAAAGGTGACACAGTTCTTGATGTCAACTCTGCTTCTCCACGCCTTACTGTGCCTGTGCGGATATCTGCCTCTACCTTCTCCTTCTCTACTATGGTCTCCTTGGATTCCGGATCTGCAGGAAAATTTTTTTTGGCCTCTCTTATCAACAGGTTCTACGTCCCTGTGACCAGTCTCGCCAGACCCCTCTACATCTGTTGTATTAACAATAAAAGATTGGACTATCTCATGCGTTTCCGCACAGAACCCCTCCTAATGTGCATCGGACCTCATCACGGAAAAATTTACTTTTTTTTCCTCAGGTTCTTTGGCCCCAAGAAGAGGGGGAGACCCAAGGGGGGGGGTACTGTTACGCCGAGCGCTCCAGGTCCCCGTTCCTCCCCGGAGCGCTCGCCTCATCCTCGTTGCTGCAGCGCCCCGGTCAGATCCACTGACCGGGTGCGCTGCGGTCCCGCCTCCAGCCGGGATGCGATTGGCGATGCGGGTAGCGCCCGCTCGCGATGCGCACCCCGGCTCCCCTACCTGACTCGCTCTCCGTCTGTTCTGTCCCGGCGCGCGCGGCCCCGCTCCCTAGGGCGCGCGCGCGCCGGGTCTCTGCGATTTAAAGGGCCACTGCGCCGCTGATTGGCGCAGTGGTTCCAATTAGTGTGTTCACCTGTGCACTTCCCTATATCACCTCACTTCCCTTGCACTCCCTTGCCGGATCTTGTTGCCTTAGTGCCTAGTGAAAGCGTTCCCTTGTCTGTTCCTAGCCCGTGTTCCTGACCTCCTGCCGTTGCCCCTGACTACGATCCTTGCTGCCTGCCTCGACCTTCTGCTACGTCCGACCTTGCTTCTGCCTACTCCCTTGTACCTCGCCTTTCTTCAGCATCTTCAGCAGTCAGAGAGGTGAGCCGTTGCTAGTGGATACGACCTGGTCACTACCGCCGCAGCAAGACCATCCCGCTTTGCGGCGGGCTCTGGTGTAAACCTGTAGTGGCTTAGAACCGGTCCACTAGCGCGGTCCTCGCCAATCCCTCTCTGGCACAGAGGATCCACCTCCTGCCAGCCGGCATCGTGACAGTAAATTTGGGGTTATCGCTCTCACACACTATAATGGTCACTGGAAATTCATCATGGTACCTCATGGCAAAGAACTCTCAAGGATCTGAAAAAAAATAATTGTTGTTTTACAGAAAGATGGGCAAGGCTATAAAAAGACTGTCAAGTCCATGAGATGCATCTCAAGTCCATAAGACCATACAGCGGTTTCATAGGACAGCTTCCACTCTGTCTCCATAGTTGACCAAAGAAGTTGAGTGCATGTGCTCAGCAACATATCCAGAGGTTGTTTTGGGGAAATAGACATATGAGTGCTGCCAGCATTGTTGCAGAGGTTGAAGGGGATGGATTACTGAAACCATGCCTGTGGTCCGATGAGACCCGGATAAACTTATTTGGTTCTGATGGTGTCAAGTGGGTGTGGCAGCAACCGGGTGAGGAATACAAAGACAATTGTGTCTTGCCTACAGTCAGGCATGGTGGTGGGAGTGTGATGGTCTGGGGCTGCATGAGGGTTGCTGTCACTGGGGAGCTATCATTCATGGTGGGAACCATGGATGCCAACATGTATTATGACATAGTGAAGCAGAGCATGATCCCCTCCCACCAGAGACTGGGCCTCAAGGTAGTATTTCAATATGATAACTGCCCCAAACAGCTAAGAGTAAATGTGATTACAAGTAATCAGGGCAGTCCTCAGTGGCTTCTCCCTGCACCATTAGTCTTGACTGATTAAAATCATCCTGTTTGGATAATGGGAGAAATCTATCAATCAAGGCTGGTGGGTCAGAAGCTTTAGGAGATACCCAGGTGACTTATGGTTAAGGCAGCATTAAATTTATTACAGGTTGCTAACCCCAGCTCCACACAGGCATACCTTTAGATTTGCTAACTTCTGCTTGTGAGCTAAATAGATTTTTTTTTAATATATAATCAAATAAACCTCAAGGGCCCCTAGGGGAGGGCCGATCACCCCGGGTGCCCAGAATTTCCATTCCCTATATCACAAAGGCTGTCAATCACATGCAGGAGGAGGCAATAAGCCATAGAAGATGGAAATCCTGGGCACTTGCGATGATTACCTTCACCCTGTAGGCACTTGCTGCTTATTTACATATATGAGAAAATGCTAATTACTTGACTTACAAGTAGAAGTTTTCAAATTTATATTTATATAACTAATCCCTGTCTGGTGCTGTGATTGGTTATACAATGTACAAGCATCTACCTGGTTCCTTTTAACTGGATAGTGTAAATGAGAATTATATGACTGTGTTTCTGCTGCCATTTTTATGCAGTAAGTGTACAAAAAATCTGCACATGTGAGCACACCTAAAACTCAGACTTCTGTAGTATCAGTATTAGCAGTCATTTTTACAGATTTGACATTTAGTCATTACTATAAAAAAAAATCTTATTTATCTGGGGTAACAGATGAGGAAATAAGGAAATAATCAGCCTAAACTCTTTAGCTGCCCCTCGCTGATGTAAATAAAGATGATAAAAGCTTTGCATGGCTGTTCAGTTAACACTTCCAGTAAATTTATATCCGGTTTTATAAAATAACAGATGGATATGTATTTTGTGCACAACGGAAGGGTAAATATATACAGCACTGTAATAGGTATAAACAACCCCCAGTGACACTGCCGTCTTATTTATTGCATTATAAAGCTGGAAGCGTGGAGTGTTCCCCATGGCGCATTGTTAATCAGGCTGATAGAGAGCAGACAGAGAGACGAATGAATCTTACCTTAGCTCTGTTTTAATTTCTTCGTAATCTGACTGACTTTGCAACTTCTCTTCCAATTTCTAAGGAAGAAATAAAATTGGAGAATACAGTAGGTGAGGTCCAGGTCAAGTCATAAGTGCTATCATTTTGCTGTCCACATGCTTCTCAATACTTATAAAAAGCTGAAATAAATCTTAGGACTAAACATGCTCAATAATCTAAGCATCAATGGGTGACAGGATAAAAGGGAAAGTGTGGGCCATCTGCTCTTTACTTCCTTAAAGGGATACTCCCATGGAAAACTTTTTTTTTTAAATCAACTGGTGCCAGAAAGTTAAACAGATTTGTAAATCACTTCTATTAAAAAATCTTAATCCTTCCAGTACTTTTTAGGGGCTGTATACTAAAGAGAAATCCAAAAAGAAATGCATTTCCTGTGATGTCCTGACCCCAGTGCTCTCTGCTGACCTCTGCTGTCCATTTTAGGAACTGTCCAGAGAAGGAAAAAATCCCCATAGCAAACATATGCTTCTCTGGACAGTTCCTAAAATGGACAGCAGAGGTCAGCAGAGAGCACTGTGGTCAGGACATCACAAGAATTGCATTTCTTTAAGGATTTCTCTTTAGTATACAGCCCCTAAAAAGTACTGGAAGGATTAAGATTTTTTAATATAAGTGATTTACAAATCTGTTTAACTTTCTGGCACCAGTTGATTTAAAAAAAAAAAAGGTTTTCCACGGGAGTACCCCTTTAAGGATATTGGCCAGTGGCAGATCTGGGCCAAGTTGCTGCTGGAGGCAGCCACCTAAGACCAGTGTTGGCCACCACATGATAATGCATATAAAGTGCCAACATCTATTTGTATGTTCCCATACCATGCAAAATTAGGACATCAAAGAAAAAACCAAGGTATTCAGGGACACAAATTTCAAACTTTATTGTTTTAGAAAAAAGGACATACATTTAAAAACATTTTAAAAAAAGGGTACAAAATACCAAGATGGTCCTACAGATACACAACCGGAGGTCCATAGAACAAGGGGTTAATCCCCAAGAAAATACCTGTATATACAGATGGCTATAAAGAGCCTACTTTGTAATAACAAAAGTGTCCCAGCCAGTGGCTATATTTAGTAAGGTAACAGCCATATACATTTATACACATAGCAAGAGGTTGTTAGTTTCACCTTCTAAGGACACACCAGGACCTCCGTCACCCAACGTTTCGCAATTAGATGCTTCTTCCGGGGCGTATTGTTTTCTAAAACAATAAAGTTTGAAATTTGTGTCCCTGAATACCTTGGTTTTTTCTTTGATGTCCACCACATGATAATACCTTATGCTTACACACTTATTTTTATGACTCAGAAGCTAGATGGCTTAAAATCAGGATTCCTTAGCCAAGAAAGGTGTATGAGCAAGAACAAGTCAAATAACTGTCCTTATATGTTTATGTCACGCAAATGATGACCTTTTAGGGACAGTTAGGATTCTGGCTACAAAACTAAGGGTGCCTACAAGAGGGGTCATCACAGACAATCAACAAATTAGTGTTGGGTCCCTGTGCATAAGCTGGATCAGTGGTCCCTGTGCAGTGATGAGGCTACAGCCAAGATGGTTTGGGGGGGGGGGCAAAGACTCCTTTACTAGGGTTGGCAAAGATGGGAATACACTGTCTCCAGGCTATCTTAGTGGCTTCATTGTCCATATGAACATTTGTGGCATAGGAAAGAGATTTAGAAAGAGAGTAGGAAAGCCCTCTGCTATAGAGAGGGGAAGCAGACTCTATACGGGTACAGTGGGATACCCTGCAGCATGCCATAAGAGATATATAGAATGTCAGGAGTCCTCCTGGTGTATTCTTTTGATAAAAGACTCTTAACACAGTGTAAACATAGCCTAACAGTACATTTTTGCTTGCACAGTAATTAAGCATTTATGGGAAAGATTTAAAGGCTACCTATGATTTTATTAAACATGACATGTCTGTATAAAGCATGCTCAGCTTCTGAGGATGCCAGAAATGAAGCAGCACTCTGCTCAGCTGACTGCTGTGCCCATTTGTTTTAGCGATAAGTGAGGGTCCTGGACCCTTACTATGAGTAACACTAGTAGAGTGGTTTACTGATCTCAAAGAACCACGAACAGCTATACATAATTTCTGCAGTTGTATTTATAATATATAAAGTGGGAAGGGGTCGGTACTCAGGTGTCAGTCTGAGAAAGGCATTGGCCGAAACGCGTTGCTATTGTACGTGATTTGCACTGTGTGAATAAAACACGTTACTAGTTGCATAAGAAATCAGCGAGTGCCGGGATTATTTTACCTTTCAAGTATTTATAATATATAACTGCAGGCTTTGGTGGCACTTTACCTAGCATATAAATCAACAATAGAGAAACAGAACAAGGCCGCACATTCACAACTTGTTCTGTGATCTAATAGCTTCTCAGCACCATTTCAAAAACTACCAGGGTGTTAATGTGCTTATTGAACAAAAAGTGTGAGCCCACTTGCAATGTCAAGGCCACCTGTTAAGTGGGTCCAAGTGATGTTTATACCTCTATTGCCTCTGTTTTGATGAGAAGTTGTTGTTCTAGTTCAGCTATTTGATTGGATGAGGATTCTTCCAATTCTTGTATAGAGTTCTGGAGATGCTGAATATCCTTAAGGAGTCTCAAAATTTCTCTGTCTTTTGAAGCTAAAGCTGATTCTAAATGAGATCCAGAACATAGGGGGAAGCTACTTTTGTCCTATAAGAAAGAAAAAAAACACCTGTTATGATGCTTTAAATAATAAAAACAATTTTCATAACCTTCAGATACCATTAGGTATATGTATAATCCCAATACCTACCTTAGAGAAAAAGAAACCCCCTGAGGAAGGCAACGAATCAGGAGCTGTTGGGGTAGTGGAGTGAAACGGTTCCCGCAATATGGGTGAGAAAATGTGGGCACTTTATATGCACATGCACTTTCGTACTATGCAGCGCTGTAGCAGGGTTCTATATTAGATGGATACTTATTGGATGTGAGTCCTGGCATTTCAGGTGTACTCACATAGTACCAATTGCATCATCCCAGTTAAATTGCATAGGGCTTTTTTGTTAGAGAAATTTTCTGGGCAATAATATTATCCATATAAAATGCTTGAGATTATAATAGTACTGAACCGCACACTCCATATGTATTTATTATTGGTGGATCCTGTCCGCAAAGGCTTGATGTGATTTTAATATATGCTTAATAAAATAGTAATTTTTCTTTACTCATCTAAGTGTAAGCTGGACATTTATTTGGTATAAAATGTATAGAAGTAGAGTACTTAGTAGAAGACATAGAGAATCGAGACATGAGACTAATGCATGATAATTGTATATGTCCGAGAGGACCTTCTTGTGTATTTATTCTATGGTAAATTGAGCAGAAATTATACAGAATCATGTTTATTTCCCAGTGCTGAATAAAGGGAAAGTGACACCACCTTTACCCATATATTACTGCCACTGCATAAAACTAGAGTGATACTTTTGTTGTGTAATTGCGCCATACCATGTTATAGAAACCCATCTTATTATGTATGCTAATTCAGTTCTTGGTGCACTGGGGGGGGGGGTGGTTCTCCTCTTGTAACCCTGCCTGACATCCAAGACGTGGAGCCAAGGCTGATGCAAGATCTTGTGCATGTGCTTTGTCTTGATGGGACTGTCCCATGTCATTGCTGAGGGGTAGCTCAGGCTTGGTAGTCAGACGAGGCTACAAGAGCAGGCGAAATGCACCAATGTACTGAAATAGTATACAGAATAAACGATGGGTCTGTATACCATAGCCTGGTGCATTTACATAAAAAGGTATCACTCTATTTTTTAGTAGAGGCAGTAGTATATGGCAAAGGTGGTGCCACTTTCCTTTTACACATAGGGACTTCGCTTGCAAATTCTGCCAAAATAATGAACATGTTCATTGAAAGCAGTGGGAGGCTGCTGTATGCAGAATATGCCCTGTATGTCCTACTAGACAGTTTTTTGCAGATTGCAGTCGGTTCCTAGGTGATAACTAGACGCTAAAGTTTCTTGTAGTTGCCTTGTCAACCCACCCTCCCAGGCATAATACTTATTCTAGCATGCATTTGTGACCCACTATTTGTGCTGCTCGTGTGAGTATTTTACCATGCAAACCAGATACAATCAGATTGCTGCTTTTATTTTTTAAACGGCCTCTGAAAAATAAAAGGTTGAATCTGATTGGCTGGTATGGGTAACTGCTCCACTGTTCTTTGCACAAGGTTTGATACATCTCCTCATTGATCTATTTGGCTATAATGGACAAAATGGTCCAATGGAATAATGGACACTCCTTTAGGAAGCCCTACAAAAGGTTGAGAGCAATAAAGTGGACTGCATGTCTGTACAAAAATCTATGTAGGTATATAATGATGCAACTAGAGAGCTTCTAGAAAAAAGACTCACTGAAGAACTTAGCGCAGCAGATCCTTGCGGTGAACAACAGGTCAGTCTAATGGAATTATTTACAGATGATAACTGCTCCCTGAGACTCTCAACCTCCCTCTGAGCTGCTTCTGCTCTCTGCAAAAGACAGGGGAAATAGATATCAAAAATCAACATAAGACAGACATTTGCAGATGAGAAAAATATAAATGAATGCCACCCATGAAACTGTCCCTGTGTAATGTGCTTTTGATCTCTCAAATAATATCATGGACTGTATAAACATAGAATGGTTCACTTTGAGTTTTATGACCCTCCTAATGGGGGTAATGTATATATATGGAACTGGCAAAGAATAAGTCAGCCAGCACTTTAGTTGATACCAAACTATTATATGGACCTGGCCTACAGGTGCACGCTACTAGGCTAGATATACAGCAACAGAAGAATGCAGCAGTACACTGCCAGCACAAGGATATAGGTGAAACATGAACATGCAGATAAAACATGGAGAGCTATACAGCTATGGTGTAATAGATGCAAATGTGAAACTATTTCACACAGAGGCATATTCACAGTGTAGGGTCCGTCCCAATGAGGCCACCTTATCGTGGTGGGACGGTCCAAGCTATTTGGCCGCTGGCGGAGACAAATTTGCGAGCTAAGTGCCTCACTATCTCATAGTTTCACATTTGCATCTATTACACCATAGCTGTATAGCTCTCCATGTTTTATCTGCATGTTCATGTTTCACCTATATCCTTGTGCTGGCAGTGTGCTGCTGCATTCTTCTGTTGCTATATATGGAACTGATTACTGTATATACTCGAGTATAAGCCGAGTTTTTCAGCACGATTTTTTGTGCTGAAAACACCCCCATCGGCTTATACTCGAGTGAACTCCCCCACCCGCAGTGGTCTTCAACCTGCGGACCTCCAGAGGTTTCAAAACTACAACTCCCAGCAAGCCCGGCCAGCCATCGGCTGTCCGGGCTTGCTGGGAGTTGTAGTTTTGAAACCTCCGGAGGTCCGCAGGTTGAAGACCACTGTGGCCTTCGACATCATCCAGCCCCCTCTCACCCCCCTTTAGTTCTGAGTACTCACCTCCGCTCGGCGCTGGTCCGGTGCTGCAGGGCTGTCCGGTGAGGAGGTGGTCTGGTGGGATAGTGGTTCCGGGCTGCTATCTTCACCGGGGAGGCCTCTTCTAAGCGCTTCGGGCCCGGTGCACCGGCCTCAGAATAGTCACGTTGCCTTGACAACGACGCAGAGGTGCGTTCATTGCCAACGTACTTCTGCGTCGTTGTCAAGGCAACGCCTCTATTCCGGGCCGGAAGCGCGGAGAAGAGGCGCCCCCGGTGAAGATAGCAGCCCGGACCACCTCCTCACCGGACAGCCCTGCAGGACCGGACCAGCGCCGAGCGGAGGTGAGTACTCAGAACTAAAGGGGGGTGAGAGGGGGCTGGATGATGTCGAAGGCCGCAGTGGTCTTCAACCTGCGGACCTCTGGAGGTTTCAAAACTACAACTCCCAGCAAGCCCGGACAGCCGATGGCTGCCCGGGCTTGCTGGGAGTTGTAGTTTTGAAACCTCTGGAGGTCCGCAGGTTGAAGACCACTGAGGGCGAATGATGACAAGGGGATGATGAAGGGGGGATGTGTGGGATGATAAGGGGATGATGAAGGGGGGATGTGCGGGATGATAAGGGGATGATGAAGGGGGGATGTGTGGGATGATAAGGGGATGATGAAGGGGGGATGTGTGGGATGATAAGGGGATGATGAAGGGGGGATGTGTGGGATGATAAGGGGATGATGAAGGGGGATGTGTGGGATGATAAGGGGATGATGAAGGGGGGATGTGTGGGATGATGACAAGGGGATGATGATGAGGATGTTAATGACGGGTCTGGATGATGACAGGGGGGGATGATGTATTTCCCACCCTAGGCTTATACTCGAGTCAATAACTTTTCCTGGGATTTTGGGTTGAAATTAGGGGTCTCGGCTTATACTCGGGTCGGCTTATACTCGAGTATATACGGTATCTGTTGCAGAAATATCTGACACGAATCTGGCATGTGTGAATATACCCTACCTGAGCATTATTATCCACAGTCACATGTTTTCATTTTCACAACTGTATCCAGTAAGGAATATTTGAGTTTACAGTCATCTTTGCATTCTTCAACATCTTAAACTTTTGGTCAAGAGGTAGATGTGCGACCATGTCTGTTTTCCTCGATTATGTTTAATCTTACAATTTATGTTTATAGTATCTTATGTTCAAAAATTATGACCAGTCTCTTTCTATTGGCCCAACATATCAAAAATTCAAATAAAATAATTCACTTTCCAATCTGTCTTTATTAAAAATTCATCTATTATGTCTTTGATATGGAAAAAAGAGACTGCTGCAATGACTGTCAGCCTATGGCAGCCCTGTTCACTTTATACAGAGAATAAAAGCTGTTGAAACCTGTATTTATTCATGGAACAGCTTGGAGGTTGTCCAGGATTGGGAAAAAATTGCATTTTTTCCCCCCAAAAACACCACCACACCTCTCCTGCGGTATTACAAATCATCTAAATTCACTTTAATGGAACTGAGCAGCAACACCACACACGGGACAAAAGTGGCACTGTTTCTGGAAGAAAAGCAGCTATGTTTTTCTCACCCTGCAGAACACCCTTTATTTCCTTGTTAACATAGAAAGGAATGATATAGGTTGCAGATATACTGTATATTCGGAGGTTTTTACACAGTACAATTCCCTTACATAATAGTGTGTTCATAGGTGCACTACTTTGCATAGAGCCTGTAGTAATGTGTACAATGTAGCAATGATCAACCCAGATTTTGGGGGGGGGGGGGGTAAATTGTGCCACATGCAAAACCAAAGGTAATAAAGATGGCACAGAACTTACCCGATGAGCTTTTTCAAGATTTGTCATTATCATGCCAACTTCATCAGCCCTAACGAAAAGGCAAACACAGGTATAAGCATGTTCCAGAAATTCCATATTTTATACAGCAGAGGTTCCCAATCTTTAGCACCTTGTGAGTCAGATTCAACTTTGACTGATAGTTGGGAACCAAATTCAGAATCAAGAAATAATGAAACTGCAAACATTTTCTAATAAATATAGAATTTGATCTCAGTATTCTACCATCCAGGTTGGCACGGTTTGATGGTTAGTTGATTGCTTATGGGCTGCTTCACAGAGGTATATGTTTTATGTGTGGGACACAAAAGAATGGTATAAGTGTCCCAGCAAAAACAGTATGGTGGCATTACAGAGACCAACTGCAGCCACAAATAGACTATTTAACTCTAAAGCTACGGTATTCTGATAACCAAGAAAACTTTTGGCGTCATTTACTGTGATTAAAATAACTATTTTATTATATCCATTAAAAACAAAGTGAGACATAAAGTCAAGGGCAAAAGCATGCATTGCATATGGGTAAATGGACAAAGGTCTCCAAACATATATAAGTGCAAGCATCAAATACAAACCCAATGGAAAAGTTACAAAAAGTGCAAGAAAGTGGAGCAGGAGCAGGGGTGGCATTACTCCTGCTCCACTTTCTTGCACTTTTTGTAACTTTTCCATTGGGTTTAAATTTGATGCTTGCAATTATATATGTTTGGAGACCTTTGTCCATTTACCCATATGCAATGCATACTTTTGCATTTGACTTGGACATTTAGTACTGAGTTTACATGTGATAGCAGGTAGTGACGCCCTTTTGTTCCAGTGCCCCCCTGTGGGAGTTATTTCCCGTGTGTTTAAATGTCTCACTTTGTTTTTAATGTATATACTGTAATACAATTGTTATTTTAATCACAGTAAATGACTCCAAAAGTTTTCTTGGTTATACAGTTTGTGTAGGAGGTCATATATGAAGCCCTAATCTAGCTGGTTCCTCATGACATACTAATCCACTAGGGACATATATATATATATACATTCCTGTAATTATTTATTCATTGCAGGAAATGTTCTAGTGTGTTTTGCTATTATAATTAATCACAGTATTCTGATGTATACCAGCAACATAAAATGTGATGTGAACAGGGCCTGAGACTCTACCATGATAAAAAAAAAATATACTTAGACTTTGGAAAGTATATACATATTTCATGTTTGTCTTCCATAATTAAGGAACAGCTGCTTTTTTCACTTTTTTCTTTAAAATGTTCTGTCTTGCTTTCCCATCCATCTATACTAAATTAAAGTCACATCTACAACCTCCACGACTGTCATCACTTTCATGCTGCCTGAGCCACAAGTCATTTGGGTAGGCCTCAGTGACTTCTGCTTGCCCCACTGGTCTTGATTTATAGATCTTTCCCTGTTTTGGTATAGAGAAAGAAATTTATCAAGGTTGGTGGGGCTCTGGGGACTGCCCCAATGACTCCTGGCTCGGGCAGCATGATAGTGATGACAGGTCCCCTTTAAACAGGTCCACAAAAGCTGAAGGACAACTGGGCCAGTATTTTCACCTCGAATGTATAACCTTCATCTACAATACCACTCAGTGATGAGGTAACCAGCAATGACCATCTGCAGAAAGCAGTCAAAAGACATTATACTCCAGTTATGTTGAGGGGTTATACCGCTTTTATAAAACCTAAGATCAGATAGAAGATTTCTATACAGGCATCAGATTAAAAACAGAAAAAGCTAATAATTAAACTTAATCATGAACCTATGAAATGGGTTTTGCTTATATTTCTAGCAGCAGAATTGGATTAGACAATAAGACTTTATGCCTTGGAAGCCAGAAGTTAAATTGTCACAACCTACATTAAAGCTCATTTTGTGCACACAAATATATCTCAATCCCCATCAAAGAGAAAATTATTTACAACACACCTAGGTGAGGGCGGTCTATCAAATTATCAAAGAACATCTGCTTTGGTGTAATAAGATTAAGCGTTCTCCCAGTGTTGCATAATATGAAGAGGAAATGTGTTGCCGTGTGTTAGTAAGACTGGCAAATCACACCAACAGCTGTGAGATTTGGCAGCCTGCAGTACTGCGTAGAGCCAAAGGGGTGCAGAAGATGTTCCAAACTCATAAAAATGGATGGCATCACACCAATTAAAATAACAACCAGCAAATGTACATTTAATGAAGTCAAGACGTTATTTTAATATAATCCACTGCTTTCCCCTTCCCAAAGCGCCAGCTGTGCCTGTGTACTCGAGGTATACAAGGGCACAGTGTTCAGGATGCCTGCTTTTCACAGCTTTTACCAACTCTTTAGGAATTGGCTTGGATACCTAAATATTAGACATGCTCACAGGGTGAACTGTGCTCTGCTCGTGCCCTAGCAGAAGTACTGTCAACAGGCGTTTTATTTGGCGTGTCTGTATTTACAGTATTGGGTCCATGTTTTACAACTGAAATAGTAGCATGTGCATTTAGCTTATGAAAACATAAAGTCCATGTTATGCAGGTAACAGAAACTATAGGTTTAATCACAGGATAGGGGATAGCTAACTGATCATTGGGGTTCTGACTGCTGGGACCCCCATTGATCCTGAGAACAGAGGACAAATGTCCTCCGAATGAATGGAGTGGTAGCCCATTTTATAAGGGCCTCCGAGCACCGATCTGCTATTTATCACCTATCCTGTGGACAGGACATACCTTCTGGTTGTGAGATTATCCCTTCAAAGTGTCCTTAAAACATTTGTTGAATACACATCAATTGTTTTCTCCATCCCCTCCTGCATGTATGTTAACATTGCCCATGTCTGCTTATCTGCATCCTCTGCTAGTGGGTGAGAACCATATTAATTCTGTGAATGTATATGTGCTGGTAAAGCTGTTGATTTTAAACATGTTCACGGTGCAGCAGGCCAGAAAGAGAGAGAGAGGAGATGCTACAGCAAGGGAAGACACCTGAGGGATGGCTGGTATCCGTAGTCCTCCACCAATTTTGGTTGCTGTAGTTCTAGTCACAATGGCTTGGGGACTTTCACAGGAATCAACAGTAGATGTTGGTGATTAGAGTTCCTCCGGGGCACACCCTATTTAATATCTGGCCAGGAGGCCAGACACTTAGGTGCAAATATAACTGTAGGCAACCAATTTCTTCCACAAATGCAGGCACAGTCTCTCACACTGGAGCTAAATTTCCCAATTTCAGAGGTTTCCAATGTTTGACAGCAGCAGCTTGGTGCTAGGCCCAACCTAATGACTAGTAAGGACCGAGGGGTATGTTATTGGGCTCTTGCACACCTTCTCTCCACAGGCTGTCTCCTTTCTTAATGTAATCTCTCTTTTGCTTTGAGGAGGGACCAGGAAAGTATGATCACCAGGACATGGATCTCTGTAGATCAGTGTTTCTCAAGTGTGGTCCTCAAGTACCCTCAACAGGTCATGTTTTCAGGATTTCCTTAGTCTTTCACAGGTGATATAATTATGGTCAGTGAATCAGGCATCACCAGTTATATCACCTGTGAAAGACTAAGGAAATCCTGAAAACATGACCTGTTGAGGGTACTTGAGGACCACACTTGAGAAACACTGCTGTAGATGGTAGAATATCCCCAAATGATCATGGATCTAAGACTCTTTACAAGGAGAGAGGTTGACACTTTGGCACTCTCCACAAAATTTTCCCTGCACACTGTCTACACTAAACTGACTGAATATCCATTTTCTTTGTGTATAATGGCAGGACATTCATAGAAAGCAAGCACCATTCTTTTTTAAAAGGTTTTCTAACTAAGTGTGTATGTATACATGTCAGCGGATGTATTACCCCTTGCTCTCAGCCGAACCTGGAACAAAGACAGTTACATTATTGACACATGGGAATACATCATAAACAGTATAAACAGTATAAATGTAAAACACATGTAAAATAAGACATAAATTGGACATTGCCCAACCAAGAGGCCCCACAAGGTTACCAGTGGAACACTACAATGGTGGCCCATTCATTCTGTGGTGTCCATTTAGTCGATGTTGTGATGGTATGCATGGACATACCTTTTTATT
This sequence comes from Hyla sarda, assembly GCF_029499605.1. Lineage (NCBI taxonomy): Eukaryota > Metazoa > Chordata > Amphibia > Anura > Hylidae > Hyla > Hyla sarda. Next base: position 466,792,579 of record NC_079189.1, read on the forward strand.
GCTGTATAGAAAAGGGTAGTGTTGTCGCTACTTTTTACTGAACAATATAGCAAAAAAAAAACTACAGTGAAAGCCTAGTGCCACTGTATGTGTCACTGGAAGCATATGTTTCGAAATCCTACCAACGTAAACCTCTGATGGAGGTTTAAAGTGCAGTGTAAATAGAGTTTGAGATGTGACCAGGATGGGAGACATAACATCAAGCTTGAAAAAGGCTGCATGTTAGCAGCTGAAACGTTGCCTTCTGCATTTATGATGGAATAAATATCTTCACAAGTTTTTTTTTTTACTACACTCTGGAGTGCTGCAGTGTTCTTCTCTCTACTTGATGTCTGGAGATCCATGACCGGGGTCCCCCACTGAGTTGTGCTTTTCCAATTCCCCCTTTAGGGTACCCAGAGTACACAAATATCTTTTTCCAATTCCCTTCAGGGTATAAAAACCCTCCAGGACTAAGCCCTTTTACTAGGGTTTTCCCTTAAAATGTAATTTTTATTGTTTTCCACTAAAAGATTTAATGTCATAAGGTGCAAATAATATAAAATGTGTATTAAAAACACAACCCTTATGTTGGTTTTTGGGGCCCTTCTGGGCCTCTAATAATTTGGAGATGTTCTCATAGTAATTTCTCCCACTCCACCATTCCCATGGATCAACTATTTTATAATGGATCCCTTCTTTGGGATCCTATGATTTACTTCTTAATCCAACTAAAGGTTGCTGTTTAAAATGATGCACAATAGTGTGCATAGGGGGGGAGACACTATTGTGCATAATTTTAAACAGCAACCTTTAGTTGGATTGAGGAGTAAATCATAGGATCCAAAAGAAGGGATCCATTATAAAATAGTTGATCCATGGGAATGGTGACATGGGAGAAATTACGATGAGAACATCTCCAAATTATTAGAGGCCCAGAGGGGCCCCAAAAACCAACATAATGGTTATGTTTTTAATACACATTTTATATTATTTGCACCTTATCACATTAAATCTTTTAGTGGAAAACAATAAAAGTTACATTTTAAGGGAAAACCCTAGTAAAAGGGCTCAGTCCTGGAGGGTTTTTTATACCCTGAAGGGAATTGGAAAAAGACCCCACTGAGTTGCACCCACCTCCACGCTACCTTTATGGTGTGCTGCTCTTTCTCTATTTATATATCTATTATCTATCAGCATTGCTGAATGCTGGGACTTGTGAAGGAGACTAGCAGTTATAATCCTGCTAGCACCTACATGTCCAGTCAGCAGGGTTGGATTTACATATAGGCACATGGGTGTATATGCTTTCAGACCATTATGTCCTTAAGGTATTTCCAAGTTTATAAATTATTTCTGTAGTTTTACATCGAATAATTGCTTCATTAGTTATTTTAGGCTTATGAGGCAGGCTATAAAAGATGATACTTTTATAAAACCACTGTTTGATAATGTCTCTATATCATCAAAAATAAGCAAATGTCATGTGACCTTGTAGCCGGAGATGCTGCCAGCAAAATTAGGTAATCAGCTCAGTGCTGCAGTATGTACAGTCTCCGAATCTGACAATTACCTAATGCAAACTGACTGGATCATCAGCAGGCATGATGAAATATCTGAATGGAAATTTTTATCTGGCTTGTTAAGTTAAAACTAAATCTGTAAGTACAGTACAATTTTTGTAAATTTAGTGTTTTTACTATTAGATGGCTCTGATGTGGCAGGTACAAGAAGGAGGTTATATTAGAAGATGCTTGCAGGAAGTGAGTCAGTTCGTGGCTAAAAGAAGAGAAGTAAGCTGAATGCAAGGAGGCTGTTTTAGTGGAAGCCCTAGAGGAGTTTGATCAATACAGGAACAGATGCAGAGAATCAAACTATCTGTAAAGTAAGGCCCTGCCCAATGTTGCCTATGTCCATGAGGCTTCTGTAAAGCATATCTATAAATTCCATTAACAATAGCTCAGAAAATAGAAACAGATTAGAAAAAAAAAGGTTTCAGTATCTGTCTCTAATCAGTAAATAAAAATAAATCTAGACAATATATTCCATTAAAAAAGACTGTTTTATAACCATCAAACTTACTGTGCAAATCTATCCATTTGCAACCCTCAGGATTTCTGTGCCTCCTAGTGAGGAAATAAAGACTACTGTAGTGTTATGTTATTTGGGCAAAGCCTATGCAGCAGATGATCCAGACAACTGCTAAATACAAATAATGGTTCTCTATTAAACTTGGCCGTTTCTTCTTGCTAAAGTTTTACTTCACAACTAAGGATTTACTAATACGATCATACACTGCTGCAATGTAAATGCCTGCCCAAGTTGCACTGTATCGAACATGGCGAACATGTATCAAAAAAATCGAGCACATCTAAAACAGCCTTAGAAATCTATGCCAGATCACAGCTAATTTATATAGTAAAATCGGCAAAAAGGGAGGGCATGCACCCTTCATGCAAAGTCCCAGCCCTGTGTATAAAGCCCTGTCCACCTTGCAAGCGCTGCACACTATTGCTTGCACAAATCAGTGTTCAGTTTCCCCTTGGTGTAGTTTGCATTAGCCACAATCAAGTAAGTCCCTAAGCATGTGCTAAGAATACATCCCTTCTACAGTCTATATTCTACCATGTATCACTGTTTCTGAACTCATAACCTATGACAGTACTATAGAGGTAACCTGTACAACACTATGAGGACTGCTGTAGATGGAGATGATCCTTCTTCCTATGGTAGAAAAGACTGAATCATTCACAATGTCAAAATTCCATTCCGATACAAACAGCTGCCAGGCTTCTGATCACACAGACTGGGAGACAAGCCAACTCCTCTTCACAGAGTGATCTGAAAGGATTCCCCACTTCAAAGCCCAGGGATTGTCTTTGGAAGCCAGTACTGTCCACTTATCTATTTGTTAACATTTTACACTTGAAATTGAGAATGTGATTAACATCAATGCAATTTATTTAACTTGGATAATGAAAGGAACAACTGAGACGGGCGGTTTAAGAAGATTTGGACGAACATACAGGTCTACAGAACATCCGAACATTCAGAACATGAAGATAATTCCACAACTTTACAGAATTTGTAAGACATAAACCTTCTTTTCAGAATATGAGTAAACCTGCAAACACAGCATTAGTCAATTTTAGGAGTCTGGATCATGTGTGGCTATTTACCATCACAGAATTGTGTGTATCCTCTAGTTATCATAAGGCTAGAGTTTCACACAGGGCTTACTGCATGTGGACATAGTTCCACTTCTATGCAGTGACCAATGATTGTGTGGTTTTCACACTTCGGCTAGGTTCCCACTGCAGAACTTCCATGCTGGATTCATTGGAATCCAGCAGGAGATTCCACTACAGCAGAGTTCCATTGAATTTAAGGGGATTCTGCTGCGCTGTGCACATGGCAGAATTTACATGCCAGATGTCTCTGGCACAGAAATGCATTTACCATTTCCACACAAAGAATGAACACATTCATTCTTTGTGCGGAGTCCGCATGGAATGCTTAGCTGTCTATGAGACGGCGCATGCCTGAGTGGTCCTAGCACCGGGATATTATGCCGGCATCCTGCAGTTTGCAGAATGTCCGCACAGAGATTCTCCGTGGGGACATTCCATTGTGGGAACATAGCCTAAGACATCACACTGGGTTTACACTGTAAATTTTGGCGCTTATTTTATTTACCAGATTTGCTGTAGTCGCATTTCGTAGGACATCCGCACAGAAAAAAGAAATACGCGCTGAAAAATTTACATTGTGGGAACCCAGCCTAAGAGTTCTATTTAAATCAATTGCTGTTAAAAGCCTACTTTCTGTTAAACTATATAGCACAGAAAGAAATCTAGTAAGAAAGTAAGAAGTTGGCAGAATTTCATAGCACTAGTGGGTATTGGCTGTAACAGCTGACATCCTTTTGTTATACTGTAGCAAGGATTGGACTTATTAGCAAAGAGTATACTCTATGACATACATCTAACATCCTTGTGGACCGACTAGGATCGGTGATAACTTTAATTATGATTGTTTTAGGCCATGTTAACATGTCAGAATTTCCGTGCCGGATTCCGCATTGGAATCTGGCCCTGAGATTCCGCTGCAGCAGAGTCCCGTTAAATTCAATGGGATTCTGCTGCGCTGTGCACATGACGAAATATCCGTGCCAGATGTTTCCGGCACGGAAATTTCATTTTCCTTGTCTGCACAAAGAATGAACACGTTCATTCTTTGTGCAGAGTCCGCAAGGAATGCATAGCCGTCTATGAAATGCCGCATTCCTGTGTGGTCCTATAATATGCCGGCACCCCGCAGTGTGGAATGACACCAAGGAGAACATAGCCTTACACCTAAGTTGTTTCTCGCAAGAGCAACTGAAACATTTACACAGTTAAACAGTGGAAAGGGGATCCCTGTGTCACCCCATTCTTTGTACACATTTATTATACCATGTTTCTAATATAATGTGAATAAAAAACTAAAATGTACCAAAAATAGTGCCCTCCCAGAGGTCTGATTATATAACATTTTGTATTACTGTAACTGTACTGGCCCACAGTACAGTGATCCCTCAAGTTACAATATTAATGGGTTCCAGGACGACCGTTGTATGTTGAAACCATTGTATGTTAAGACCATAACTGTATGGAAACCTGTTAATTAGTTCTGAAGCCCTCAAAATGTCATCTAAAAATAGGAAAAAGTGAGGATTAAAGAAAAATAAGTAGATAACTAATATAGATAAAGCAAATCCTTACATATAAAAGTAAGAAAGATCTGCTGGGAGCTGTAAATCACTGTCTATGTAGAGGACAGGAGCTTCTTCAGGGTACTGTACAGTACACGCAATGTCCTAGAAAAAGTAAAATGGAGCTGCCTGTTCTAATTGGTCAGTTCTTCCAGCCATTGACACGTTTCACAGATATGGATTGTCTGTAGCATTGTATCTTGAAAATATTGTATGTTCAGGCCATTGTAAGGTAAGGGATCACTGTATTAAGTTAAGGTGATTAATACCACACAGTAAATGTCATTAAAAAATAATAAATACAAATTTTCATATACCTCATTTACCTATGTCAACAGAAAAAAAAGTCACTGTCCTTATAGGAAACCTGTCATTACTTTCATGCTGACCGAACCATAAATCATTGGAGTGGTCCTCTGTGTCACTATGGATGGGCAGGTGGAAGCCACAGGGGCATTCCTAATGACCTGTGGCTCAAGCAGCATTTAAATGGGTACTCCACCAGAAAACATCTTATCCCCTATCCATGTCCCCAGTGGCAGGACCCCCGCGATCTCCACTGCAGCCCCCCAGTCATCCAGTGCATGGAGCGAACTTCCTTCCGTGTCGGATGACTGGCATGAAGGCTACGTACTAGTCGTCATGCCCGCTTCCATAGACATGAATGGAGGGGACGCGACGTCACAAACAAGCTCTGTGTTCTAGACGCCGCTGCTGCCGGCTTGGAGATTGCGGGGGTCCCCAGCGGCTGGACACCCGTGATCAAACATTTTTTTCCCTATCCTTTGGATACGAGATGAGATGTTTTCTGGTGGAGTACCCCTTTAAGTGATGACAGGTTCCCTTTAAGGTGCATAATAGCCTAGTCTAAGATGGATTTTTGATGTTTGTCATTTTGTTCATGGGCACATGTTTAGTCTAAATGCAAAATATTCATTTGTGAGTTAAAAATCTGTAACAGTACAATACATCCAAAGGGGCACCATGTTATATTAAATTTCCCATGGCTGGCTGCCCCCATGCAGTACAATGAAGAGTCCTATCATCACCATCGTTATCATTTCTAGGAGCTGTTGCCAACACGACTGCCTGAATGCCAAGCGAGGACAGGTGGCCTTTTAGCAGGGCAATTCCAGATAGTCTCCAGGAATTAGGTCATTTTAGTTACTCACCCACCTGTCTCCTATAGACAAATACGTTTTTTGAAAAGTGAAAGATATTGTCTGTTAAACATTAAATGCTAAAGGCAAACAAGGAGTTTGGATCTGGCAGACAAATAAAATACAGAACTTACTTGGATGCTGTCTCCTTATCATATTGACACCGCAGGTCAAGCAGCTCTCTCTGTGTTGTCTTCAGGGCTGCATAACAAAATAAAGCAGAAGCGTTTGGTGAGACTGTCTGCTATTCCATTTCACAAAGAGATTAATAACCAGGTCAAATAACAAAAGTCTATATCAAGAGCCATCAGGATACAACATGACAGCTCATTCATTTCAGCTTTTGTAACATCTGTCTCCTCCATTCTCTCTGTGAATTTTAAAGAAGACAAAAAAGCTTCTTTTCAACAAACAATCCCACTTGTGAAGACTGTGAATTCTAGACTGAGAACACATGCCAGCATGTACCAGACGCAGCCCTCCAAGCAGGCATGAGTAACTGCAGGTTCTCCACCTCTTGGTCAGCTTAGTGCCATAATGCTCTAGGGATATTTTATGGACTGTGGAGGACATGACCTTGAAGAAAAGTCAAAACATGTGTTATCTCCATCCCAAGTGTGAGAACAGATTTTTACAAATTTACCTGATAATGATTTTATACACCAGTTAGGCATGGGATGGGTAAGCTGTAGAAAGCATGACATGTTCTTGTGCCATAAGGAAGCCTATATAGTGACATTATATTATGGTGCTACTGTCTAAAGGAATAGAACCTTGAATCCAATCTGCAGGCAGCATGTTATTGTAATGGCTGAGGTAGGTGGATCAACTGACCTGTGAGGAAGATGGCTTGGGCTGTACCAGGGAGCGGAGTCTAAGGTGCCGCTGGTTTTCACCAGAGCCCGCCGCAAAGCGGGATGGACTTGCTGCGGCAGGCAGCTCCCAGGTCACTACCGCTGATACGACTCGTCCCCACAGGCAGCCGAGGTATAACGAGACACAGGAAGGATGAGGCACAGATGTAGTCAGGACTGGCAGAATGTCAGGACAGGCGGCAATGTAACAAGGTCAGGTCACGTAGCAAGAGGTCAGAAGGCAGGTGGCACAGGAGCAAGGTCAGTAAACGTAGCAAGGGATCAGATACATGGCAAGGCAAGACACAATATAAACGCTTTCTCTTGGCAACTAGGGCACAAAGATCCGGCAGGGAACAGGAGGAAGTGTCGGAACCAAATAGGGTAGGTTTGGTACATGCACCAATTATTGGGGCACTGGCCCTTTAAATTTAGAAAAGTTGGCGTGTGCGTACCATAGGAGGCTGGGACGCACGCGCCGGCAGAGACGGGCAGGAGAAAAGGAACAGAGCGGGGCTTGCAAGCGTGCATGCCCCGCAACGTGAGGAGAAGGTCCAGCGGGACCAGAAGAAGAAGGGGTGGAAGGTAAGCGGCAGTCTGGGGTTCACATGCGGGCGCATCCCGCAATGCGAACCGCGCCACTTTCAGGAGCAGAGGGCAGAGCCCTAACAGTTATAGAGCAGGAGGAGCACAGCAGATTGATATATAGTTTTGTGGTCATTTATTCATGGGCGGTGCTACTCAGTGATTGACAGCTATGCATAAGTGTGCATATAGAGATAGTTGTCAAGTATGGAGTAGGACCGCTCACATGACTACTTGGCCCAGAATGAGCACAGATTTACATGAATAAATGACAGATTATTCAGGTTTTATTTAAAGGAGAAGTCCCATGTAATTAAATGTATCCCCTATTCACAGCATAGGGCATTAGTGTCTGATCACAGGGGGTTCAGCAGCTGGGACCCTCCGCAATCTCCCGTACGGTGCTCTGGCTCTCCTCATGCACAGAGCAGGATCAGCACGTGCCCGTGCCGGCATCCATCACATATCCAACTTGACCATGGAGATGAATGGAGGGCGCGTGCCCTATATCTCCTATAAGAGAAAGGGAGTTACATTGCTGAGTGTTTTTCCAATTACACTGTATTCAGAAAGTTTTCAGACCCTTTCACTTTTTTTACATTTTGTTATTTTGTGGCCTTGTGCTAAAATAAAAATAAATGAAGTTTTCCCCATTAATCTGTGCTCAATGCCCCATAATGACAAAGTAAAGTAAATACAGAATGTTAGAAATCTTTGCTACTTTATTGAAAAGGAAAAAGCTTAAATATCATATTGACATAAGTATTCAGACCCTTTACTCAGTACTTAGTTAAAGCACCTTTGGCAGCACCTTTCTTGGGGATGATGCCACAAGTCTTGCATACCTGCATTTGGGGATATTCTGCCATTATTCTCAGTAGAACCTATCAGTGAACAGTCATATTTTCTCCAAACTGGGTTCAAGTCAGGGTTCTGGCTGGGCTACTCAAATGACATTCACAGAGTTTACCTAAGTGTTGTCGTGGCTGTAAGCTTAGGGTCATTGGGGGAGATTTATCAGAACCCATGCAGAGGGAAAGTTGCCCATTTGCCCATAGCAACCAATCAGATTTATTTTTTCATTTTGCAGAGGCCTTGTTAAAAATGAAAGACGTGATCTGTTTGGTTGCTATGGACAACTGGGCAACTTTTCCTCTGCACCGGTTTTGATAAATCTCCCCCATTGTCTTTTTGAGAGGTGAACCTTTGGCCAAGTCTGAGGTGCAGAGCACTCAAGATCAGGTTCTCATTTAGAATACCTATGTACTTTGCTCCAAACAGCTTTTCCCCCACAGTGACTAGTCTACCTGTCCCAGCCAATGAACAACACTGCCACGACATGATGCTGCCACCACCATGCTTCTCTGTAGGGATGCATTGGGCAGGTGATGAGCAGAGCGTTTGTTTCCTCCAAACCTGATGCATAAAATTTAGGTAAAAAAGTTCAATCTTCGTTTAATCAGACCAGAGAATCGTGTATCTCACAGTTTCACATGAGTCCTTTAGGAGCTTTTTTTTTTGCAAACTTCCAGGTGGGTTTCATGTGTCTTTTACTAAGGAAAGACTTCTTTCTGTCCATCCTGCCATAAAACCCAGATTGGTGGAGTGCTGTGGTGATGGTTGACCTTCTGGAGGTTTCTCTAATCTGCACATAAGATCTCTGGTGCTCAGCCAGAGTGACCATTGGGTTCTTGGTCACTTCTCTTCTCCACACATACTTAGTTTGGTTGGCTGGCCAGCTCTAAGAAGGTCCTGGTTGTTCCAAACTTCAGCGCTGAGACCTCCACCGATCATTAGAATGAGAAGGGAGAAGCACGAGGTCGTGGGCATCACGTGCACAGGTCGTGTAGTGTCACTTGACAGCCCCATATGCTTATATTGAAGCCCATCTCTTGAAGCTGGTCATTGCAAACTGGAAAGGAAGGCACACAACCGCGCACATGTTCTAATGATCAGTGGGGATCTCAGCACTTTAACAGTTTATGTGACATGTCAAAAAAAATTAAATGAAGTGACACTTCAATATCAGAAAAAAAATCTGAACAATTCAATAGATCTAAACTTCTCAAGAAAAAACGCTGCACTCACCAAGGGTTCCAACCATAGTGTCTTCTTTATTCACAAGGATAAAAGATGCCAGCAGGTACAGCGGGAGAGCGGGTAGACAGACATGCAGGGGGAGTGGCGACGGACGTTGTGTGCTCACGGCACTTCCTCAGGATGGCCTGAGGAATTGTCGTGAGCATGCAACGGTCCGTCGCCACTCCCCCCGCATGTCTGTCTACCCACTCTCCCGCTGTACCTGCTGGCGTCTTTTATCCTTGTGAATAAAGAAGACACTATGGTTGGAACCCTTGGTGAGTGCCGCGTTTTTTCTTGAGAAGTTTGGATTATTGCTTTACACTGTATAAACGCTTGCACCGCGGGTGCCGACAGCCGGTTTAGTACATCTGATTGCTCCCCACCTAGTACGAATGTATTACATAGCCGTGCATGAAAGGTTCTGGTGCCGGTGTTTGTTTCCTCTTGATGAGAAGAATTCAATAGACCTACTTACCTACTCACTAGACCTTAGAAAAATTAAATGTCAACTTCCATATTGTATTTTCATATTATGAACATTCACACTTGGGCAACACTGACACTCTTGTTTAAAATAGTTTTTGTGTATGAGGCCCAGTGTGTTTCTACTAACCTGAATGAAGAACCTTGATCTTCTCCTCAGCCTCACCAAGTCTGACAGCTAAAGTAATCTGTGCTTCTTGCAATCCTCTGTAGATCAAAATACATATATAGTATAATTAGGACAATACAAGGACATCAAGGAATGTATTAGGGACTTATGCGATTCTTGGTGGCAAATTTATTTGAATTAATAAATAAAGTACTGCCATCTGCAGAGGTCAACGTAGCAGACAAGTTTTCAATTAACATGCAAAGAAATGCAATGGCATTTTTATGGTAGCAGTTCCAGCTACCATGTTTCTCAAAAAATAAGACCGGGTCTTATATTAATTTTAGTCACAAAAAACACACTAGGGCTTATTTTCAGGGTAGGGCTTATTTATTTATGGGGGGCTGCAGGAGTGTGGCAGATGGGGGGCTTTGGGGGGTGGGGGGGGCTGTAGCAGTGTGGGGGATGCCGCACCCCCCCCCCATCATCCACACTCCTGCAGCCCCCCCATCCTCCCCTTCCCCCGTCGTCCTCCACACTCCTACAGTGCCCCCCACCTGTCTGCCATAATAAACCAGCACTTCCCCACCTTCATAGCGTCTGCAACTGAAGCTGCAGCTCTCGGCGGCGGGATCTCTTTCTGCTGCTTACCGGTAGCAGCCGTGGCAGGGACACGTCCATGACTTCGGGCGTGCATTTTAAAGCGACAGCGTCCCTGCCCCGGCTAATTTAACTTGCCAAGGGACCAGCCAAAGGTGGGGGCGGGGGGGGTCCGCATCGCATTACTGGCGGCCGCGGCCCACCAGTTGAGTACCCCTGGCCCTAGGTCGGGGAAACAGGGTAGTGACTAGTTTGGGTGGGCAGGTCCTGTTCTGACCTCTCACCTTGGAAGCAGACAAAAGAGGTGAGTAGCAGGGACTAGAAGGAGCCACAACTGGAGATGAAGTGGGAGCTGTGGGGACTGGGGGGGTAGGTATGTATATATAATTTCTCTTTTTTTCTACAGCATCAGCATTTTATTATGTTTTTATAGACACTGGAATAGCCCTTTAAGTTATATGAAAGCTTCTTCTATAGATCCAGTACACACATAAAGACATTTTACTTTTTTTTTCTCAGTAATGAACTGTGGCCAGGTTTTAGCTAGATGCCAATAGGGAACTACAAAAAAAATTCTACAAACAATACAAAATGCTTGAGTAAGAGAGGACACCACGGTGTCATGTCTGGCCAAAACCAAGCACAGAATATCAGCACAAACACCTCATACCTGTCAAGCACAGTGTTGGAGGGGCAATGAATTGGGCTTGATTTGCAGCCACAGGACCTGGGTTTTGTTGTAGTCATCGACCATAAATTTTTCTATACCAAAGTATTCTAGAGTCAAATGAATGGTTGTCTAACCAACAGCTAAAGTTAGACAGGGGATCAGATGCCTGATCGCAGGGGTCCCGCCGCTGGGGATCCCCGTGATCTTGCACGCCGCACCCTGTTAAAATCAGTCCCCGGAGCGTGTTCGCTCCGGGTCTGATTACTGTCGATCACGGGCCGGAGCATTGTGACATCGCGGCTCCGCCCCCGTGTGACGTCACGCTCCGCCCCCTCAATGCAAGCCTATGGGAGGGGGCATGACAGCTGTCACGCCCCCTCCCATAGACTTGCATTGAGGGGGCGGGGCGTGACGTCACACGAGGCGGACCCGCAAGGTCACAATGCTCCGGCCCGTGATCGACAGTAATCGGACCCCCGCATGCTATATTGCGGGGGTCCCCAGTGGCGGGACCCCCCCAATCAGACATCTTAACCCCTATCCTTTGGATAGGGGATAAGATGTCTAGGGGTGGAGTACCCCTTTAAAAATGAAATGGCCTAATGGTTTAAAAGGAAAGGTCCAGACTCCAACTCAATTGCTATGCTATGGCGGGACCTTAAAAGAGCTGTGCAGAAACCAATGCCCACAAATGTCAATGAACTGAAGCAATGTAGTAAAGAGTGGCCAAAAACTCATTTACGTTATTGCTGCTAAAGGTGGTTCTACAAGCTATTGAGTAATAGGGTGTACTTGGCTGTCCTGTGCATTTTGTTAATGTATCAAGAGTTTAGAGGAATAGGAGGTTGCTCCTTGTGCATTCCATCTCACTGTAGATGCACTGCACTGTCCATTTTAACTTGGTACGAAAAGTATTATACAGCCTGCTAGGCCACCTTATAGTTTGAGGCAGTAAAAAAAAGTGCACAAAATAAATGTAGCACATGTTATATATTTTAATATTTTGCTTTCTACTTTGCTCAGTATATCTCCCCAATGTATAGATCTAGCATGGCCCTACGGACTTTCAACTTAATATTAAACTTATTTAATTGAGCAATTCTTATGTTTGTATCAAGGGACTCAGTATTTCCCGTATCCACCAAGGGTGTGGTCTTTCTCTAATAAAGGGATGAAGATTCATGTAGCGACAGACCACACCTGTAAACGTGAATTTCACTAACCCTGACAATCAAATATACTGTTTTGAAGGAGAGAAACTTCAAGGATGCCGAAGAGACTGGTTGAAGTGGAGACTCATATAGTCTTCTAAGCACCAGCGGAAGATCCCAGGATGGAATAGGGTAGTGAAAAATCAGCCTGATTTGCTCTGAAGAGTCTGGATACTAATGCTGAACCAGAAAAAAGTCCATTTAGATGAGCATTAACTGCCGTGACTTGAACCTTTAGGGTGTTAGGTTTTAGACCTTTGTTAAATCTCTCTTTTAGGAACTGGAATAAGGAAGCAACTTCTTTAGTATTAAGAAAATTCTTGGTGTACCAAGAGGAGTAAAGGATCCAAACCTTAGCATATATTTTCAGAGTAGTCGGTTTTCTAGAGGCAAGAAGTGTATTGACCACTTCACTGGAGAGACCTTGAGAGATTAATGCGGAGAGTTCAAGTTCCTAGCAGTTAGATGTAATTTGCTGAGATCCAATCGAAAGACTCCACGCGAGATAAAACCAGGCCCTCCGAGGCCAGAATGGGAGAATAGCTATGGCTCTCACTTGCTCTGCCCTGATCTTCCTCAGGACTGCCGGAATCAATTGAATCGGAGGGAAGACATAAATGAAGATTTTGCTCCATCTGCCGCTGGCCGGTCCCTTCTTGTAAGAGAGCAAAACTCCGGAAGTTTTGCATTCTGTCGGGTTGCCATTGCGTCCATAAATCAACATTGCTGTTAACTGCTGGAAAACTTCTGAGTTGAGTTCCCATTCTCCCGGGGAAACTTAGTTTCTGCTCCGCCAGTCTGCCCTCATGATGGCTGAGCTTTTTATATGATAAGGAATGAAGGTGAGTTTCAGCCCAAAGCATTAACTGGGCACACTCCTTTTGAAGAGTTCTGCTCCTCATTCCTCCCTGTTTCATGACTTAATACACTGAAGGAAGGTTGTCTGACAGTACTAACACTGGGTGCCCCAGAAGCTGATCCTGAAAGTGGAACAGAGCTTTCCTTATGGCACTTAGCCATAGACACATCCTCTGAGAGTCTATTGTGAACCCAAGATAGTTTATACTCTGTGAAGGAGACAAGTGACATTTCTTGAAATTTATTAGGAAGCCATGTTGCTGAATAAATTGGATCACTACTTCCAGATGTTTCTTGAGCAGAACCTAGGACTGAGCTTTTATTAGCCAGTCGTCCAGATATGGAGTGACACAAATGCCCTGGAGTTTGAGGGCCGCCGTTAAGATGACTATGACCTTTGTAAAGACTCAAGGGCAGACATTATCCCGAAAGGAAGGCAGGTAAACTGAAGATGTTAAATCCCCTTTAGATCTTCCACTGTAATCCCCAAAAACCTCCTGTGATTTTCAAGGATCTGGATATGCAGATAGGCAACCTGCAAATCGATTGAGGCCATAAAGTCCCCTTCCTGAAGATTCAGACAGGCCGATTGGATGGATTCCATCTTGAAGCTTTTCTTGTGGAAAAATAAATTTAGGAAGGAGAGATCTATCATGAGCCACCAATCTCCCCCAATTTTGGGAACAGCAAATACCCGAGAATAATGACCCCTCTTCCTTTCTTGAAGAGGTATAACCAAAATTATGGCACAATATATTATATATTATTATAATTAGGGATCTATGATACCTATATATATATAGTGTTGTTACATATGGCCCTACTATACACTCCTTATACTAAGAACAAATACAAAGGAATGGGATGGAGTAATAAGTGGATAAAAATATGACTGTATTAATAATTCATTACATATTAAAAACAAGAAAAGACATCATACAGAGGGAGAAAACAACTTGTGGTGGAAAAGAGGGCGTCACTCCAGAAAGTCCACAATGTAAACTATAGTATTAAATACATTTCATACGTTGTACTACTGCTCATTCTATTGCACAATCCCATAGAGGAAATACCTCAACAACTATAAAGTGCCTAGAAACAGTATACATACCAATAAATAGAATCAAAGTGCAAATACAAGAGGGACCGCTGGAGAGACGCCAGCGGTCAAGATCCCGGGGAAGGCGTTATTCTCGTTCAAGAAGCAGAAGCCGTGGAAGGAGGTCTAGGTCTGGATCCCCTCGTAGATCAAGATCTGGCTCTCCTCGTAGGTCAAGATCTGTCACTCCACGCAGATCCCGATCTTCTTCAGTTAAAAGATCCAGGTCTAGGTCTCGCTCAAGGTCCAGGTCTGTGTCACGCCCTCGAAGCAGATCAAAGTCACGATCAGCTTCTCCCAAAAGAAGCCGCTCACCATCCCGAAGCCCACGAAGGAGCATCAGCCCGGAAAGGAATGGCTAGACACTTTACTTTTTTACAGATTTGCTGTGACAGTCGTTGGTCACAATTTTTGTTATTTTTTATTTTTCATCTTGGAGTTCTGTGTCTCTCCAGCGGTCCCTCTTGTATTTGCACTTTGATTCTATTTATTGGTATGTATACTGTCTCTAGGCACTTAATAGTTGTTGAGGTATTTCCTCTATGGGATTGTGCAATAGAATGAGCAGTAGTACAACGTATGAAATGTATTTAATACTATAGTTTACATTGTAGACTTTCTGGAGTGACGCCCTCTTTTCCACCACAAGTTGTTTTCTCCCTCTGTATGATGTCTTTTCTTGTTTTTAATATGTAATAAATTATTAATAAAGTCATATTTTTATCCACTTATTACTCCATCCCATTCCTTTGTATTTCTTTCTTGAAGAGGAACTTGTTCCAGAACATTCTTCTGGATAAACTGATGCATTAGGTTGGAGACTGCAGGACTGTTGTTCCTGCTGACGAGGTACCTTTCTGGTGGTATCTTCCTGAATTCTAGAGAATAGTCTCTCTTGATAATGTCCAGAACCCAGGTGTCCGATGATGTTGCGGACTATGCGCTCTTGAAGAGGCGTAACCTGGCTCCTACTGGTGCATCTGGAATGTTTCAGTTTAGCTATAACCTAAATCCCATGAGTTGGTTACTATTCTGGGAACATGTATATCTGAAGTTGCACTGGCAGTCATTTAACTGCTACTAATCATAACTAATTTTACTAATCACAAAAAGTCCACTTTCCTACATTTTTACCAGCTGTACGGCCTCCAGTCACCAATATCATACAAATATCACAATGCTCTGTGACAAGTTCTCAAATGAAAGCCAAAAAGGTAACAAAAAATAATAATTTAAAATATAAGAGAATGTTCACATGTTCTTTATATGCTGCCAAAGTTAAGGCATTATTATGGCCCACTTTGTGTCCTAAATTGTAATGAAATAAAATTATTGCCGAAGACATGTAACTTACAAATTGTACTGGCATCAGCATGTTTGTACTTGAAATACTGACAGGAAATTGTGCAGTTCTTTTATTCTCAGTGTGGTGTTGCCTCAGCAGCTCCCTGAGTCCTCCCTATCTCCCAAAACAAAGCTGCCTCAGGAGGCTTGGCTGTATCTTGTCTCTAAAGTCAAGCCCCACCCCCTGAGTGATGTCACATCCTCTGTCTAGCCCCTACAGCCTACATGCCCATCTCCCTCTCATGTATACACATATTTATCTTTATTGGAACAATTAGGGAAGGAAATAGTGTGTGTTTATACCAAGCTGCATTGCACTGAACAATGACACAGGGCAGAGGAGCAGCCAGAGAATGAATACAGCAGGTGCTGAAGATTTACTGACTGCCAAGCAATAGTCTGCTGTGTATAGAAATGTTCTGCAACAGCTGTCATGAAGAGTTGAGGGAAAACAATGCATTCTGTAAATTGTACTGAGCAATTGCTCAACCAGGAGGTAGTAAGAGGATATATTAGTGGAGAGGATTACATACCCACAAAACAAATCGATATTTTGTGGTTTCAGACCTGGAGCAAACAGGTAAGCAATGTTATATGCTTCTGCAGTATTTTTTTTGTTCTTATCTGATGTTGGAGTACCCCTGTGACAACCCTAAACTCCACTTAACTAACAAACACGGAGAGCCAAAAATTTTTTTTAAAAAAAGCATGCTCTGTTTGTAAATCAGTAGGTGTCTCTTGGTCGACCTGAGGGATCACCTGGTTTTACAACTCCTTTAGAAAAAGTGGGATGTGGAGATAGTCAGTGCATGGTTTCTTAGTCTAAGTGCATAGATGGATTTCTTGCAGACATTTTCTGCAGCAAATCCCCAAGAGAAATCTGCATAAAGTTGTGTAGATTTTGGTGCACAGGTGATGCAGATTTGGTGGAGACTTTCCCTAGTGGTTTGATAGAGAAAATCTATGACAAATCTGTGACATAAACTGACATGTTGTGGATTGTTACATTTCCTTATTCATTTAAAGATTTTCAGGGTATTCTTAGCAAAATACAGTTGTAGGTTCAAAGTACTAAAAGAAGACTCATCATAAGGCCAGGTTCAGACATCCGAAAATGTGTGGAATGTCCGCCTGTATTTTCCATGTGGACATTACACACATTTGAATGATCCGGCGGGCACTAATGTACCGTCTCATAGACAGCAATGCATTTTCAAGTGGAATCCGCAGAAAGAATAGACAAGACTATTCTTTCTGCAGATGCCGAAATCAGGATTTCCGCTGCTATGGAAATTCAGCTGCGTGCAGAGTGCGGCAGAATCCCATTGAATTCCACCATGTGAACATAGTCTAAGAGTAGCGGATTTTTCCATGTCAGTTTGCTGATGGATTCTAGATAGCATCAGGAGATTTTACATCTGTATTGTATAGCATATAAACTGTATAGTAAGAAAAAATATATACCCTAAGGAGGCAAGCACTATTATATTAGAGAAATGTAATACCAATTAGAAATGTAAAAATGTATATTTTCCCTTAGAAAGTGCTAAAAGTGCAAACTGAGTGACACTCGGCATCGAGAAGATGTGAGCCAAGTAAAGCATTACACAACTCTCTGCTTGTGCTTTTCTATCCATATTTTAATTAACTCTTACTTTATTTGCTTAGCATCCAATATTTGTCTGGCCCTTAGATGGCTACACATTAATCATCTTCAGGTATTTCATTTAAACGCTGTTTGCGTTTCCCTGCGAGCGCGCACAAACCTGTTATTAGCCGAATAACTATTAAATAATGATTTGTGAAAAGGCGTCAACAAAGATTCGGGTAAAGGGAGGATATGGGTAATTATTGGTTGCTGCTCTGCATTCTATTCTCTGAATCTAACAAGACCATTGAAGTAATGCTGATCCCAGTGACTATACTTAATGTAAAAAAATTATCTCATAAAAAAATTAAATATGTGTCAGATGCAGATGAACTATAGAGGTTTAAGACATGCTGAATCATCAACTAACCAGATAGCAAGCTAATTATTGATTAGATTTTATTATAGTGAAATTATATTTTTGACATTGGTAAACTAATAAAAGGAGAATGCATTAAAATATCTGAATAGATTTATTTTACTCGGAAAGTGTCATTATGTTTTTAGGGTACAGCTACAGAAGTGAATGCAGCAGATAATCTGCCCCCAAACTGGATTTGTTGAGGATTTTCCAATAAAGATTTTGTTGTGGATTAGGTAAATAGAAAAAGAAAAACAATTAATGTGTTTAAAAAATCCACACTTTTTACTGCAGCTCTGTAGTGTTTTACAGGAAAATCTGCAGCAATATTTTTTCATTGTAGATTTTGACTTTTGTCATTAAAGGGGAACTCGAGAGATATAACCCTGAAATCAACTGGTGGCAGAAAGTTTTGCAGATAATTCTATCTAAATCTTAAGCCTTCCAGTACTTATCAGCTGTTGTAGGCCCTGAAGTTGTGTAGTCTTTCCAGTCAGACATGGTGCTCTCTGTCCATGTCAGGAATTGTCCAGAGCAGGAGCAAATCCCCATAGCGAACCTATCCTGTTCGGGACAGTTCTTGACATGTGACAACAACCTTTAGGGGTCGCCCCCCAAGGGGTTAACCCTAAACTAGAAACCCCCCTTAAAACTAAATTTTATTAAGTCATTTAAAATATATGAGCTCCGGTATAGTGATCTAAAAGCACAGCTAGTAGTTGCTTGAATCGTATGTTACCACCCTATAACTTCTTGGGTAATGATATTGTGCTTTTATAGCACTAATCTGCGGATGCCACTATATAGATAGAGAAGCACTGTAAGCTGCTAGTTAAAATATGAATAGCCCTCCGTTCTTGACATGGACAGAGGTGGCAATAGAGAGCACTCTGTCTGTCAGTGTGACTAATGGGAGACATTTATCAAAGTCAGTGTAGGTGCACTGATAATATACACAGGTTTTGATGGTGTAGTTGGAGTGAACAAGCACCACATTTATTAAATGGTATTAAAACACATTTTTGTGGTGCCTGGAAAGTCAAGCTGGGCAAGACATTTTCTGATGAAGACTGGGCCCGCTGCTTCTTCCTGACACATAAGGCGGTCATTGCCACTAAGGCCCAGGAAACGTGCTATAAGATATTGTCGAGATGGTACCGTGTACCGGCGATTTTTCATCATTGGTACCCTTCTGTGTCTAATGTCTGTTGGCGCTGTGGGACTGCAGAGGGTAAGATGATGCACATCTGGTGGGGATGTCCTGCATTTTCTCCCTTTTGGAGCATGGTTTTACGTGTTATCTCTGAGGTCTCAGGTGTGCAGGTTCCCCATATACCCAAGGCGACGCTGCTCTTAATGCTTCCTATGGCGAAGGCGAAGTATAAGCGGTCTTTAGAGCGGCACCTCCTCCAAGCTGCCAAAACAGTTATTCCTCGGAGGTGGAAGTCCGTCGACACTCCCGCCTTGGAGGAATGGTTTGCTGAAATCGCTCAAACCCGCCATATGGAGGAATTGTTAGCAGTCCTCCCGGCTGATGTGTCTAGAGTTGGAGCCACTTGGCTCCCATGGGTGGAGTTTTGTGCCTCCAGACAGTATAGATTCCTGGTGTAGGTGGTAGGGGGTATGAGGGTTGTGTTGCTCCTTCGCGTTTGTTCCATTTTTACTGTTGGCACTGCGTGCCCTCCTGACCCGTCTTTTTATCGGTTACTTTTTCTCTACCGGTCTCTGGATCTCTGGCTCTGTCAGATCCTCCCCCACCCCATTCTCTTGTATGTTGCCTGTCTGTGTCTCTGTGCTTTATGTTTGTTATGTTTGTCTGTCTCTATTTGACACCACGGTGTGACATTTGCTCATTGTACATCTGATTGTCAGCTTCAGGTTTATAGTCTCAGTCCTATGGTTTACTTGCTGTTGAGCTTGGTTGCTCCCTATTCTTGCTTAGTTCTGTTATCAGACCTTTGCCTTTTGACTTATGTGATGTGTTATACATTGTTCTTGCTCCAATTTGTTGATTTTTGTAATTGTTTTCTGGCTCCCGCTTAGTTCTCTGGCCTACCCTGGCCGGCAGGCTTTTGTATTTCATTTATCGATGTCTTGTTTTTGATGTATGTTTGTTACTTTTCAATAAAAAAAAATTTTTTTTTTGTGAAATTTCACTAAACACCACTTTGTATGATCCTTTTCTATGTGACTTTTGTGGTGTAATTGACGGCTATGAGACAAATCTGTGACTTTTTTTAAAAAGAAAAGTTGCACATGATAAATCTCTGAACACACAAGTGAAAATGCAAAAGTGTGTACCTAAGTCAGTTTATTTAAAATCACTTGAGCAGTTATTGCGCAAGTGCAACATTTGTGCGACAAATGTACACAGAAAAGCCATGTACAAGCCTTGATAAATGTCTCCCATGGTAAAAAAAAAAAAAAAAACTAAATAAAAAACAACCTTTTTTGATGATGAAAAACTTGTTGTTGTGATGAAAAAATTCAAAAATAATAAAGATAGTAAAAGTCCAATGTAAATAATACAATTCTGTCTGCAGGCAGTTGCATACATATGAATCAAACTTTTAACTTGACATTTAACAGAACACATGGCATTGAAACTGTAAAAGTGAAAGTGTACCAATTATTACGAAAAAACCTAGGACATCAAAAAGTTTTTATTGGTTGGAAACTGAGCGTTCAGACCCCAACCAATCAGGGACCCAATTACAATAGTAGTATATAAGGTATAGATAGTAGATTTAAAAAAAAATAGGCTATTTTCTGATGACACATTCCATTTAAGTGGTACACAACCATAGAGATTAGAGTCTTTAGAATGTGAGTCTCACATATTCAGTGAGCACAGTCTCTTAAAGATCAAAACAGTAAACCATTGCAGATTTTTGTTAAGTATCTCTCTAAAGACCCTTTTACATTGGCTGATTATCAGGCAAATGAGTGTTTGTAGGAATCAAGTACTCAATAATCGGCCGGTATAAAAAGGCCAACGATCAGCCAACGAATGAGAAAACGGTTGTTTGTTGGCTGATCATATTTTTTGAGTAGCCAATAACATCATTCTTATGCGCCACAAGCCACACATCTCCCTGTGTTTCCCTGTGTATGTGGCTAATAATGATTAATTGAAATGAGTGCGCCGATATTGGATTATTGGGTGCCAATCACAGGAATCAGCGCATGTTATCGGTAGCCCATCAGCCCATGTAAAAAGACCCTAAGCCTTAGATCATGTTGTGCCAAAGACCTCTGTTGGATTTCTCTTAAACCTTCTCAGCTGGTATGTGTCTTGCGGCATGCCCTGTGAAAGCATTCTTTGCAGGGTTGTACCAGCCGCTCGTCTACAATCTTTCCAAGGGTATCTGTGATGGCTATGCCACTACCTGTTTTGAGAATTGCCTTAACCAGTCTAGTACCATGTGAGCACTTGCCTGTCAATAGAGGTAGCAATTATACAGAGAGTGGTCTCGTCAGCACAGTCCAAAGCCACAGTAACTCTATGCATTGTTCTTTTACATGTACAAGTACAATGGGGGAAGATTTATCAAAACCTGTCCAGAAGAAAAGTTGCTGAGTTGCCCATAGAAACCAATCAGATCACTTCTTTCATTTTTCAGAGGCCTTTTCAAAATTGAAAGAAGTGATCGCATTGGTTGCTATGGGCAACTCAGCAACTTTTCTTCTACACAGGTTTTGATAAATCTTCCCCGATATTATCTTGTCCAATAACAAATAATTCTACTAAACAATACCTTTACATTTACACCCTTGTCACTTGTACCATTCCTTACTAGCCAGAAGAGGATTACTGTAGACACAATACTTATCCCTTCTACTCTCAGCACACTTCACAAGGGCAGAACTCACTGCTAGGTATGTCTTATGATCTGAGAATGAGACATTTCTTATATGATAAGGTCCTGTGGTCTCTTCTGACCTGTCTGTTTTAGGAAATACATAAATTCCCTGTGAAATATATTACAATTCTGGCGAATCCTCTTTTATATAAACCAAAATTTCCCATTGGGCATGTAAGGGGACCTTAACTATAAAGCTCCAAACCTCAGGGCTGTAGCCAGGGGTTAAAATACCCCTTATTAAAATTTCCCTAAAAAACAACTTTTATTTTAAGATGTCAACACTCCCAAACATAAAATGATAAAATCCTGCTCAGTAATGGAGTGAGTGTCAATCACCTGTTAATATTAGAGAGACCTCCGTATTATGATAGTATCAATGGTACACAGCGCTGCAGTACACTGTGAAGTACTCTATCACTGAACAACTTTAAAATATAGTTGTCATGCCTTATTTTTTGTTTGGGAGTGTTGACATTTTAAAGTACACCAATAAAAGTTATTTTTTAGGGGAAGTTCAATAAGGGGTATTTTTTACCCCTGGGGTTTGGAGCTTTATTCTTTCTTATATCTCTGTGTTGTGCTATTTGTCTACCTATTTATAGCTGGCTATTTAGGCTATATATTTTTAGTAAGAATCACAGAGGACTGGCACAACACAAAGCTACAAGAAAATACACTCCAGAATTGTTATTTCATGAGGAAGGAATACAAGTACGGTATTTGCTAAAACAGACAGGTCAGGAGAGGACGCACATTAATGTTCAATTAGATTTTTGTTCATCCACAGCTTTTCTATTATGTTACCCAGATTGCTTTTAACTTATACAATGCTCTTTTTCCACTTCTTAGCATTCACTTCTGTCTCTGACTAAAAAGAGAATACTTCAGCAAGCTACCCGACTGAACCTGCCCTTAGTGCCACAATGAATCCTCCATGTACAGCAGTACTGCTGTCTAGAAATGTCACTCTGCTCATGCTGCGTCATCCTATATGCACACAGCTAACGGCTGCAATGAGCTGTACAGCATGACAATTATTCTAATGGCTAATGTCAACTTCATTAGTTTTATGTCAACATCTAACAGGGACTAGGGTTAACATATTTATTCATTTTATTATATACACATATCAGCTATAACTTAAAAACATAAGACTTTGTAGATCACAGCTTAGAGGGGAACACCACCCCTAGACATCTTATCCCCTTTCTAATCCCTAATCCCAGCAGTGGGACCCCCACGATCTTCGTGCAGCACCTGGCATTCTAAACTGTATGTGCAGAACGCTGGGTTCCCGCAGATGGAGAGGTGACGTCACGCCACGTCCCCCCCCCCTCGTTAAGTCATGCCGCGACCCCTACATTCATGTCTATGGGAGGGGGCGTGACGACTGTCACGCCCCCTCCCATAGACATGAACGGAGGAGGCGTGACGTCACGAGGGGGATAAGATGTATTTGGGTGGAGTACCCCTTTAATCTTTATGGCAAGGATCACATCACATGTGTATCTTCTGTGGCACTTATTTATTGGAAAGATTTCAAAGTGTGATGCCGATGGTGTACTTCTACTGGGGATTAAAGAGTGACATGCATTGATCTGGGAGCAAAGGAAGAGGTGAGTATGTTTTTCTTTTATTTACCCTCCTATACCCTGCCTGTGTACAAAACCTGTAAATAATATTTATAAAATAGTAGAATCATCAAAAGATTTTGTGGTTATGAATTTTCTGACCAGGGTTTCTTTTTTTTTCAAAATGCCATGGGGTGCAGTGAAATAAGAAGAACAAAAAGGCTGCATACTCACTTGCACTGATCCCACGTCACGGCAATGCCCACTGCTCTCCTCTTCCTAGTGATTGGCTGAGCAGGCATTTACTGCATTGTTCATCAAAAGTCAACAGGGTGGTGTGGCAGTGGTCACTAGTCATGATATCCTTGCTGTTAACATGCCCATGCCCAGTCTGCCTTGATTAAATTCCACTTGGCATGTACTCAGCACTAGCAATGTGGAGCAGGATGTCAATGGAGAAAGAATGTTTGTGCTATCGGCAAGAATCCCATAGCTAGCCACCACTGCAGCACCATCTAGATGACTACTGGCGAGCAAAACTTTTTTTGTCCCCCTAATAGTGAAATGAATGAATTTCAGAGGAAATAATTTTACAACGGGATTTTCAAGCATCTACAGCAGCATGTTAATAACTTAAACTCACTTGACAGATTCCCTAAAAAATATTGAAAAGTTTGTGACACATTTGGAAAGGTTATGGTGTAATATTACTACAAGGCACAATGACGCACAGCTGCTCTATTAGTTCCAATAGTTCCTCATCTACTAGGGTCTGGCTTTGTACTTTGCTGTGTACACACACAGGATAAATAGGAACCACCCAGTGGAACCCATAAAGCAGTCAGGTTCTCTCTACTGTAGACCATAAATTAGTATGAAATGACTTTATCTGAGAAAACAATTCACATGTAGGTATAATAGTGGCCAATAAATGCCAGCATAGTTCTCTTAACTAATAAACAGGCGAGACCCACAATTAACCAATGCTATAAAACAATGCAATGATAAAAAAGACTGGTTACATGTAATTGTCTTCCAAGGATTACATAATGCTCACAGACGTCCTTGATGAGTACCGTAGATATGATTTGTATCAAACAATAAACATTACACTGCTGCTCTGTGGGTAAACAGTGGTACTCCTACTGTGCAGAGGGCTAAATCATGGAACTATTAAAGCGGGACTAGTGGCTGCACAAGTCTATTATGTAACATACCCAGTTCAATCTAAGTAGCTTCAATAGCTGATAGTGCTACCTGAAGATTTCATTCAGGGAGACAAGGTGACTATATATATGGGATAATGTACTCCACGCTGTAAATAATAAAAAAAAAGTATGGGACTAACCAACTGACAAGGGTCTGCCAATAACTCTTTGGTCATCTTTAAAGTCTGGATATTACTGTAGGCCTAATGTTTTTACATTATTATTTTTGCCACATTTATTTTCACTAGATTCAGCGGCTAGAATATAGTGGTAAAATACATATTTAGTTTTGTCTTAGTGGCCCTCGCCATGTCTGGTGCATGTCTGAATACTTCCTTCCTCATACACATGATTGGACAGCCCAGCTATAGGGCAATACCGTCCTAAATAAATCATCACATGGGAGACATTTTTGCCTGAAACATGCTTCTCTTTAGGGGGAACACATTTACATCAGCTCAATCCATTGAAGTCAGTTTCACAGGAAAGTCCTACAGTTAGGAAGTACAGTATGTATGTTACATTAGGGAATACCCTATAGTAACTTCTTTATTAGAGAATATGGCTGAATACCAATTATAGGCTATTCAGTGCTTGGCCCTTACTATCTTGGGCACTGGGCATTTCTTTATGCCTGTTGTTTTCACTAAATTGGGTCCACTGGCACATAGTAGTAGTAGTATAGTAGATGTTTCAGCTATAGATCTTACTTATGAAAACCTCTACTAACATAGCACAAGAGGAGACTTTCCTGAGAAGAATAAAGAGAAGATCCAAGAAGGACTCCTAGGAATAGACAAGAAAGGATGCTTTCACGATGCTTCCTGCAACCACCACTTCAATAGAACCAATATTGAACAAGCATAAATAAAAATGTAGATAACTATAATAGGACAATGCGTTTCGAGGGTCCCACTACCCTCTTCATCAACATTCTTGAGGAGGGGTCCACTAGCAGATTGGACTTCTGGTGATACAAAATCTTACAGTATTATAGTTACAGTATAACAGTTCTTTACACCTTTACTATATGCTGGGCTTTTTATTAACCGATGTGGTCACTTTTCATCACTTACATCCCTTTAATGATTGTTTTTCATTCAGATGGCAATCCTGCTTTTCTGTCCTGCAAGAGTTACAATGCCTCATACTAGAAATTCTTATGTTTCCCTACCACTTTGGGGCACTGCTGCTCCGTGGTCCTGCTGGGCTCCATAGAAACCTCTGTATACTTTTTTTTTTTTAGAGAGGACAAGCCCGATTCCCACAGCCAGGATGGTGGTCCTCGTCATTGAATTAACTTGTATGAAAGACTCTCATGCAGTCGGCAGTACGAGAAACATTTGGAGAAAGATTCTGTTACAAGACTGAATTATTAGTCCAATGCAAGTGAGACTTAACCTTTAAAGGCGTAACTTAATAATATTAACTTTAATAACTTTTAATAAGGGTTTATAGCTATAATCATCCCATAAGATAGACATGCGTCTATGGATTGGTAAAAAGATCACATATATAAAAAACAGTTGTGGGGAGTGGAAGAAAAAAAATCTAATATTGTCCTGTATTGTGACTCTCAGTTCTGATCGGTGGCAGTAATACTAACCCTAGTCATACCCATCCTGCTTTTATCACCTGTATACCAGTGTTTGCCATCCAATGACCCTCTGATGCTGATGTGCAACTACAACTTCAACCATGTCGGAAACTTACAAGGCATGCTAGGAGTTGTAGTTGTACAAGAGCCGCACGTTGCAGATAGCTGCTGCATACTATGCAAATAAATGCAAAATACATGTCCCTGGGCACAGAGGCTTTTCATGCCAGCTTCATGGATAACTCTCTCCTGTTAACAGACATGGAAGCTGCTGGTTACTCACGTACTTTTCGCTCTCTGCTTCATTCTTCTGCTGATAGGTGTCCACAGAGAAGAGTTTTCCGTGCCAGGCTTCGTCCCTCTGCAGGGGGATACCAGCTGGAGTGGTGCCCTCTTTTCTCTCTGCTGGTGTCAAAATTCACAGAAGCATCATGACTATAGTGCGCAGTGACTGTGCCCCCTTCCCAGTCCTCCTTGGCGGTGTGAGGGTTAATCCATAGAGCTGTTAGCACACAGCTGGCAGCAACAATATGAGTTAAGGCTGAAGCCTGTGAAAGTGTTTGCTTCCTGCCCAGGCTGTGCAGTGAGTGATCACACCTCCCCCTAGTGGCTGGAATGCCATAGCTCAGGGGCTGCTTGAACAAGAGGACAATGCACTTTCACCCTTAGCCGACATTCATTCATTGTGCAATAAAGTGTGATCTGCTGACCCGTCCCTCATTGGGTGCTGGGTTTTTAATTAAAGTGAATAGTACAGATGAAAAGAAAATGACAAAGCACTCATGTGACAACTGCAGAGGCTAAACCTAGGGGACAACACAAATTAAAGAGCAAGAACTAAAAAAAGTCATTTTAAAGGGGTTATCCAGGAATAGAAAAACTGTTCATTTCTTCCAAAAGCAGCACCACACCTGTCCTCAGGTCATGTGTGGTTTTACAACCTGGTTCCATTCACTTCAATGGAACTGAGCTGCAATACCACTCACAACCTGAGAACCGGTGTGGTGCTCCTCTTCAATTTTATTCCATCCATATTATTGTTTATATCTGACTTTGGAAAATCTGTATGTGTGAAGAGACAGCTAATAGCATAGATATAGGTGTGGTAGAGCTATAGACTCATAAGCTCGGGTGAAAACATTTAGCTTGGGTCTATCTATACATTTCAACTCATTTTCTGGGTGTTTGGACCCAGTGATGATGACTGTAGTGTGTTAAATATTTTTCACATATAAGTGATTATAGTACAGTTGTATCTAGTGACTTCTTTGTGCCCCACACAATACTAGTGTAATTACTTAACTGTGCTCCTACAAAAAGATGCTGCCCCCTTTGTGCCTCCACAAGGTAATAATGCCCACGTTGTGCCTCCACAAGGTAATAATGCCCACTTTGTGCCTCCACAAGGTAATAATGCCCACTTTGTGCCCCCAAAGGTAATAGTGCATCCTCTGTTTTATCTCACAAGATAATATTGCCCACTGCACCCCAGCAAGTAATAGTGTCTCCTCTGTGTACCCAAAGATAATAATACTTCCTCTGTGTCCCCATAAGGTAATAGTGCCCCCTCAGTGTAATCTCCCAAGATAATATTGCCCACTACACCCCAGCAAGTAATAGTGTCTTCTCTGTGTATCTAAAGATAATAGTGCTTCCTCTGTGTCCCCATAAGGTAATAGTGCCCCCTCAGTGTAATCTCCCAAGATAATATTGCCCACTGCACCCCAGCAAGTAATAGTGTCTCCTCTGTGTACCTAAATATAATAGTGCTTCCTCTGTGTCCCCATAAGGTAATAGTGCCCCCTCAGTGTAATCTCCCAAGATAATATTGCCCACTGCACCCCAGCAAGTAATAGTGTCTCCTCTGTGTACCTAAATATAATAGTGCTTCCTCTGTGTCCCCATAAGGTAATAGTGCCCCCTCAGTGTAATCTCCCAAGATAATATTGCCCACTGCACCCCAGCAAGTAATAGTGTCTCCTCTGTGTACCCAAAGATAATAGTGCTTCCTCTGTGTCCTCCATAAAGTAATACTGCCCATTGCTCCCAGAAAGTAATGGTGTCTCCTCTATGCCCCAGAAGGAAATAGTTTCCATTTTGTGCCCCCATTCAGTAATAGCGTCTTCTCTGTACTACATGTACGGATCTCATTCACTGAGCTCTGCAAACTTTCAATGGAATGTACCAGGAGGATAATCCATCAATTTGAAAGTACCAGGATACCCCTTTAAAGGAGTATTCCCAAAAACACCCATCAAGTAATCTATCCACAGGATAACTAGCTGATTGGTGGGGTTTCGAATGCCGAGACCCCCACTGAGCATAAGAATGGAGGAACATTGTCCTCCACGTAGAGGAGAATAAACTTTACAACGTGATAACAAGCATCATACAGGACGTCTATTATCACCCTGGATGGAGTTATTACTCTGGAGTGCATTCACCCCGTCACATTAATAAAAGGATCTTTCCATAAACGTAGCATAAGTCACTATATATTGGTGTAGTAATTTAGATAAGTAGAAAGTACAGGTGAAAATCAAAAAATTTGAATATCATGCAAAAGTCCATTGTATTTCAGTAATGCAACGTAAAAGGAAAGGAAGCATAAAGTGCTCCAAAATCTCCTGGTAGACGGATGTGTTGGCCCTGGACTTAATGAAGCACAGTGGACCAATACCAGCAGATGCCATGGCTCCCCAAATCATAGTAATTGGGGGGGCTTTGGGGTTTTCATGAGCTGTAAGCCATAATCATCACAATTATGACAAATCATGGCATGATCTATCTTGCTTTGCATGTAATGAGTCTCTCTCATATACAGTGGTCCCTCAAGTTACAATATTAATTGGTTTTGGGATGACCATTGTATGTTGAAAACATTGTTTGTTGAGACCAGAACTCTATGGAAACCTGGTAATTGGTTCTAAAGGCACCAAAATGTCATCCAAAAATAGGAAAATGTGAGGGTTAAAGAAAAACAAGTAGATAACAAATGTAGATAAAGCAAATCCTTACATATAAAAGTAATAAAGATCTGCTGGAAGCTGTAAATCACTGTCTATGATAAGTGTTTCCCAAGCAGGGAGCCTCCAGCTGTTGCAGAACTACAACGCCCAGCATGCCCGGACAGCCAGAGGGTGTCCGGGCATGCTGGGAGTTGTAGTTTTGCAACAGCTGGGGGCACCCTGCTTGGGAAACACTGGTCTATGTAGAGGACAGGCGCTTCTTCAGGGTCCTGTACAGTACATGCAATGTCCTAAAAAGTAACATGGGGTCGCCCTCACCTGGTGTCCAAAGGAGCAGCTAACTGTGGAACAGGTAAAGAGTACAGAACATGTAATACCTCTCTGTACTGTAGGAGGCGCTACCAGACACCAGTCAGTGCATACACTTCAGTAATACAGGGGTTTTACCGGTAAATTGCCCATTCTGATTGGTCAGTTCTTTCAGCCATTGACGCGTTTCACAGATCTGGACTGTCCGTAGCATTGTATGTTGAGTCTGGTTTCAACTTACAATGGTCCAGAAAAGACCATTGTATGTTGAAACTATTGTATGTTGAGGCCATTGTAAGTTGAGGGATCACTGCATTAGTTTTACCTTTTAAGTTGCATTACCGAAATAAATGAACTTTGTGCAATATTGTAAGTTTTCGAGTTTCACCTGTATATGAAGAATCAGTGAGGTTGATATTAAAGGGGAATTCCAGGCAAAAACTTTTTTTTATATATCAACTGGCTCCGGAAAGTTAAACAGATTTGTAAATTACTTTTATTAAAAAAATCTTAATCCTTCCAATAGTTATTAGCTTCTGAAGTTTTCTGTCTAACTGCTCAATGATGATGTCACGTCCCGGGAGCTGTGCATGATGGGAAAATATCCCCATAGGAACTGCACAGCTCCCGGGACGTGAGTCATCAGAAAGCAGTTAGACAGAAAACTTCAGAAGCTAATAACTATTGGAAGGATTAAGATTTTTTAATAGAAGTAATTTACAAATCTGTTTAACTTTCCGGAGCCAGTTGATATATAAAAAAAAGTTTTGGCCTGGAATACCCCTTTAACTAGAAAAGAGAAAACAATAATGGTTTGTATAAGATCCTTGTAAGCTTTTTTTAGGTCGCCTATCAAGGCCCAGAGTTATCAAACTATGTGAGAGAAAAAGTGGAGAGGTTTCCCATAGCAACCAATCACAGCTCAGCTAACAAGCTCTGGTAAAGTGAAAGCTGAACTGTGATTGGTTGCTATGGAAAAATCACTTTTTCTCTCACACAGTTGGATAAATCAGAGCCTATGAGTCTAAAAAGTATAAATGTTTATAAGATATAAAAGAGAAGAGCTGAGTGGAAAGATCCTATTGTTTAGCCAAGAGATAAGCAGATCAGATTTGTGAAGTGTATGGGGATCTGTCAGTTCTCTGGACACATGTTTCCATATTAATACTTGCATTTTCCGTATTATAACAATTCTGGAGTATTTTAGAGCTCTTAGGGGGAGATTTATCAAAACCTGTGCAGAGGAAGAGTGATGCAGTTGCCCATAGCAACCAATCAGATTGCTTCTTTCATTTTCCACAGGCCTCTAAAGAGGCCTGTGGAAAATGAAAGAAGCAATCTGATTGGTTGCTATGGGCAACTGCACCACTCTTCCTCTGCACAGCTTTTGATAAATCTCCCCCTTAGTTGTCACATTGCTCTGTTTTTTCTCCTTGGAAATTTATGAATAAATTGACATCTGGGTATTGACAAAAATTGCTAATACACAAAAGAGGGTAGTTAAAAAAGCAGTCAGTATTAAATAATGCAAAAAGTGAGTGCTCCATCGATGGCCTCCAGTCTCCATTTATCTAATCTGCTGCCTGATCAAAGACCTACCACTCCAAAATGCTGTACTTTCTTGACTCAAGAGCACCATATGAAGCAAACACTTGTTGCATTACATAACATTGAGTCCTATTATTGGTTAAGCCAATGCTGTTAACCTTATTATATTGTATAGGCCAATTGATTGGATGGAATTGTAATGACTTAAAGGGGTATTCCGGCATTATACATCTTATACACTATCCAAAAGTTAGGGAATAAGATGTATGATCGCAGGAGTCCCGCTGCTGAGATATGGGTGCAACCCCCGACATTCTGTGCCAGGGCGCTACCAGGGATGTGACGTCAAGGCCGTGCCCCTAGTGACATCACACCACGCCCCCTCCATTCATGTCTATGGAAGCGTCACGCCCCCTCCCATAGACATGAATGGAGGGGCGTGGTGTGACATCACTAGGGGGCGTGGCCGTGACATCACATCCCCCGTCTCGAAGGCGGTGCCCAGCACAGAATGATGGGGACTGCACTGAGATCACGGGGGTCCGGGATGTATAAAGCCAGAACACCCCTTTAAGATTTGGAAACAGTGTGTTCTCCTCTTCTATTGCAGGTTCAATTACTACCTGTTATCTCTTTATGAAACTTTCATGAGTTGTGTATAGTCAGTATAGCGAGTCTTCAGATTGAGGTGTTAAAACAAAACACAAGAGAGAGGGGGTAGAGGAGGTAGGTAGGAGGGATTTATCAACAGACACAACAAGGATCTGATAAGCTCAGCTAGATGAATTCCAAACAGACATTTTAAGAATGAATAAGTCTTTTCTTATGTAGTAAGAAATTGGCCATAAAAAGTTTAGCTATAAGTGAGGAACATCTAAGTGTAATATAATAGGCTCCGGGCCAGGTAAAATATTACACGCCATTCAGTAAAAGTTATTGTTCTGATGTAATATAACTTTATTTGATTATATATATATATATATATATATGTATGTATCTGCTCTAGCTGCTCTGATATCTGTAAAGATGCACTGCATAGAAATACCCCCCTCCCTAGCCGGCCTATCATGCATACGATACATTGACGCTCTCATTTCTTAATGATGCCAATAATGAGTTCTATTAAGGTGCATTATCAACTTTTGTATCTTTGCTTTCTTCTCTGTTTGGTCAGAATAATCCATTTGCCTGGCTGACAACACATATTTAAAGCATCAATTGAAGCACTCTCTACAGTAAATCTATCCTCCGCAGCACAAATCTGTAAATCAGAATAGTTGTGCTGTGCAAATCATTACAGTAAACCTCAGATAATCATAACAGCCTGATATTAGAAAGAAAAAATAATTCAGGGTCAGATCCTTCCAGGAAAATCAGTGGAAATATTGTAGGGGGCTAACAATCAAAAATGGTAAACTACAATGGGCTATACATCTTATTTTTCTATACCTGATTACCGGCAAAGGCTTCCAGAATTCCTATTCGCAGAGATCATACATATCATAGACATATTGGCCGCATCATTGACTTAGGTTTTGGCATACATAGCTGTGACTAGAGATGAGCGAACTTACAGCAAATTCGATTCGTCACGAACTTCTTGGCTCGGCAGTTGATGCCTTTTCCTGCATAAATTAGTTCAGCTTTCCGGTGCTCCTGTGGGCTGGAAAAGGTGGATACAGTCCTAGGAGAATCTTTCCTAGGACTGTATCCACCTTTTCCAGCCCACCGGAGCACCTGAAAGCTGAACTCATTTATGCAGGATAAGTCATCAACTGCCGAGCCGAGAAGTTTGTGACGAATCGAATTTACTCTAAGTTCGCTCATCTCTAGCTGTGACCACTTCTCTGCTGTGAATAGGGGACTTAGAACAATAAAAAATAATGTGCAGCCCTTAATCCAACACCATAATGTGACGGATTGATCGCCACAGGTCCAAAGTAAATGTGTCTGTAATTTTGATATCTGAGAGGTATCATAATAATTATAATAATAATAAGAGATTATTGCTGTATGCAAAAAACATTCTCAAGATCTTCAAAATATTGTACATAAAACAAGCCAATTTATCATATTATTGTGATGTAAGTGATTATGTATAATTACCCTTAGCCGTGGAGAAAAAGTCAGAGTACTTCTTCCAATGTCTGCAGATTTCCTTCACAGCTTTATTTTCGGGTTCTATGCATTGAAGTTGCTGTAGCCGGTCTTCTAAACCACGTGCAGCTTCTAGTAATGGTGCGGGGTCTGTATAGATGTAAAGTGTAATGGTTACATTTTACCAACCAAACTAGAGCAAGTGGACCAATACTGGCTTTATGTTCTTTTACTTTATTTTTTACATTTAGACCTCATTTTGTCATTACCTACTTACCTATGTTTACAACAATATCTATCTATCCAGGTAAAATGAAGAAGATAGTCGCAGCACTCCAAATAAGTGAAAAAATATAACGTGGCTCTATTGCATACAAAAACAAGAGCAACGTTTCGGGTGCTTAATGCAGCCGAAACGTTGCTCTTGTTTTTGGATGGAATAAAGCCACCTTATATTTTTTCACTTATTAGGAGTGCTGCGACTATCTTCTTCATTTTGCCTGGATTTTTGGGTCCGTGACCTGGACCAACTGGTTGCTTGCACCTTGTTACTTTTTGCATTTTTTTGCTTTGGATGTGCTGCTCTTCCACTATTTTTTATCTATCTATCTATCTATCTATCTATCTATCTATCTACATTTATGCATTGTTCCATCATTTTAAGGTATACTTTCCCTTACAGGCCTGTTCATATCTTGTCATGAGAAATATCATATATCTCTTCTATAGTTAAAGGGGTACTCCCGTGGAAAACTTTTTGTTTTAAATCAACTGGTGCCAGGAAGTTAAACAGATTTGTAAATCACTTCTATTAAAAAATCGTAATCCTTCCAGTACTTTTTATAGGCTGTATACTAAAGAGAAATCCAAAAAAGAAATGCATTTCCTGTGATGTCCTGACCACAGTGCTCTCTGCTGACCTCTGCTGTCCATTTTAGGAACTGTCCAGAGCAGCATATGTTTGCTATGGGGATTTTCTCCTGCTCTGGACAGTTCCTAAAATGGACAGCAGAGGTCAGCAGAGAGCACTGTGGTCATGACATCAGAGGAAATGCATTTCTTTTTGCGATTTCTCTGTAGTATACAGCCCCTAAAAAGTACTGGAAAGATTACAGTTCTTTAATAGAAGTGATTTACAAATCTGTTTAACTTTCTGGCACTTTCTGGCACCAGTTGAATAAAAAAAAAAAAAAAGTTTTCCATAGGAGTACCCCTTTAACTCCAACATTTTATACTTCATGCATAAAAAAGTAAATCTAGCATACACGGATGGAGTTCAATTTTTAGCTTTATGTATTTAAGACGAAAACAAAGAATTAACGTAGAGTAACTATCACTTACACAGGTCAGGCCCACTCAGCCAGTACAGTATATTAGCAGATAAAGCACACAGTTTAGAAACTCCATACAAATCAATCAAGGAATCCTGAGATATAACTAAATGGGTGTATACCGGAAAATGTGTTAATAGGTATAAATCAAATGAGTTAGTATATAGCAGAAATGCAATATTAACTCAGGTCATGTCAATAGGAATGCAAGAAGTTCAAAAAGTATTAATAATATTAATAATAATGGGAATAATTAAACAATGTATGGACAAAATATAGTTAAAAGACAACTCACAGGGCCAATGTCTAAATATGCCACCTTGGTAATCATTTTATTGCTACTTTTTATATGAAGGAAAAAAAAGAAAATTGTCTTAGTTAACCCCTTGAGTTTTTCCATTTTTGCACTTTCATTTTTTCCTCCTTACTTTTAAAAAATCATAATTCTTTCAATTTTCCACCTAAAAATCCATATGAAGGCTTATTTTTTTGCGCCACCAATTCTACTTTGTAATGACATCAGTCATTTTACCCAAAAATTGATGGCGAAATGGAAAAATAAATAAACGCCATTTTGTAATTTTGGGGGTTTTCGTTTCTACGTAGTACATTTTTCGGTAAAAATGACACCTTATCTTTATTCTGTAGGTCCATACAATTAAAATGATACCCTACTTATATAGTTTTGATTTTGTCGCACTTCTGGAAAAAATCATAACTAGAAGCACGAAAATTAATACGTTTAAAATTGTCATCTTCTGACCCCTATAACTTTTTTATTTTTCTGCATATGGGGCTGCATGAGGGCTTATTTTTTGTGCCGTGATCTGAAGTTATCAGCAGTACCATTTTTTTTATTAATCGGACTTTTTGATTGCTTTATATACATTTTTTCATGATATAAAAAATGACCAAAAATACGCTATTTTGGACTTTGGAATTCTTTTGCGCGTACGCCATTGGCCGTGTGGTTTAATTAATAATATATTTTTATAATTCGGACATTTCCGCATGCAGCAATACCACATATGTTTATTTTTATTTATACAGGTTTTTTTAAATGGGAAAAGGGGGATGATTCAAACTTTTATTAGGGAAGGGGTTAAAGGGGTACTCCGGTGGAAAACTTTTTTTTTTTTTTTATCAACTGGTGCCAGAAAGAAGAAAAGATTAAAAAGATTTGTAAATTACTTCTATTAAAAAATCTTAATCCTTCCCAGAGCAGCATATGTTTGCTATGGGGATTTTCTCCTACTCTGGTCAGTTCCTAAAATGGACAGAGATGTCAGCAGAGAGCACTGTGCTCGTGATTCAGCAGAGAGCTCTGTGTTCCAAAAAGAAAAGAATTTCCTCTGTAGTATTCAGCAGCTAATAAATACTGGAAGGATTAAGATTTTTTTATAGAAGTAATTTACAAATCTGGTTAACTTTCTAAAAAAAAAAAAAAGTTTTCCACCGGAGTACCCCTTTAAATGATCTTCATAAATTTTTTTTTCCACTTTTTTTTCCCACTTTTTTTTTTTCAATGTTATAGCCCCCATAGGGGGTTATAACACTGCACACACTGTTCTTTTACATTGATCATTGTTATCCCATAGGATAACATTGATCAATGATTCTGCCGCTTGAGTGCTCATGCCTGGATCTCAGGCACTGAGCAGTCATTTGGCAATCAGAGGAAGGTAGGGGCCCTCCTTGTGTGTTCCAGCTGTTCGGGATGCTGCAATTTCGGTCCCGAACAGCCGACTGAGCTAGCCAGAAGTAGTTTACTTTCACTTTAGATGGGGCGATCAACTTTGAACGCAGCGTCTAAAAGGTTAATAGGGTGCGGCACCGCTATCAGTGCCAGTACAAGTACGCCCTGAGTCCTAAAAGGGGAACTCTGGCGCTTAGACATCTTATCCCCTATCCCCAGCGGCGGGACCCCCGTGATCTTCCACGCCGCACCTCGCTAGAATCAGTCCCCGGAGCTGATTCTCCGCGTCTGATTACTGGTGATCACGGGGATGGAGCATAGTGATGTCACGCTCCGCCCCCTCAATGCAAGCCTATGGGAGGGGGCGTGGCAGCTGTCACGCCCCCCAATAGACTTGCATTGAGGGGGCGGAACGTGATGTCACACGGGGGCGGAGCCGTGACGTCACTATGCTCTGTCCTCATGGTCGAGATGGACTCAGCCTGAGGACCTCCAGCGGTTCCGGAAGCCGCTAAAGGTGGGTGCTGCATGGTAGATCCCGGGAGTCACCAGCAGCGGGACCCCGGCGATCTGATGTCTTATCCCCTATCCTTTGGATAGGGGATAAGATGTCTAGGGGCAGAGTACCCCTTTAAGTGGTTAAAATATATTATACTGTTGTTACGCCGAGCGCTCCGGGTCCCTGCTCCTCCCCGGAGCGCTCGCGGCGTTCTCCTCTCTGAAGCGCTCCGGTCAGACCCGCTGACCGGGAGCGCTGCACTGACATTCGCAATGGGGATGCGATTCGCATAGCGGGACGCGCCCGCTCGCGAATCGCATCCCAAGCCACTTACCCATCCCGGTCCCCGGCTGTCATGTTCTGGCGCGTGCGGCTCCGCTCTCTAGGGCGCGCGCGCGCGCCATCTCTCTAAGATTTAAAGGGACAATCAGTCTAAATTAGCTTCCACCTGCTCCCTGTCCATATAACCTCACTTCCCCTTCCCTTCCTTGCCGGATCTTGTTGCCTTGTGTCAGAGAAAGCGTTTAGTGTTGTCCAAAGCCTGTGTTCCAGTTCTCCTGCTATCCTCATTGACTACGAACCTTGCCGCCTGCCCCGACCTTCTGCTACGTCTGACCTTGCCTCTGCCTAGTCCTTCTGTCCCACGCCTTCTCAGCAGTCAGCGAGGTTGAGCCATTGCCGGTGGATACGACCTGGTTGCTACAGCCGCAGCAAGACCATCCCGCTTTGCGGCGGGCTCTGGTGAAAACCAGTAGCAACCCTAGAACCGGTCCACCGACACGGTCCACACCAATCCCTCGCTGACAGAGAGGATCCACATCCAGCTAGCCGAATCCTAACAGTACATCCGGCCATGGATCCCGCTGAGGTGCCGCTGCCAAGTCTCGCTGACCTATCCACGGTGGTCGCCCAGCAATCGCAGCAAATTGCCCAACAAGGACAGCAGCTGTCGCAGTTGACCGTCACGTTACAGCAACTTCTGCCACTGCTACAGCAGCAACCATCTCCTCCGCCAGCTCCTGCACCTCCTCCGCAGCGAGTGGCCGCTCCTAGCCTCCGCTTGTCCCTGCCGGACAAATTTGATGGGGATTCAAGACTCTGCCGTGGCTTCCTGTCTCAATGTTCCCTACATATGGAGATATTGTCGGACCAATTTCCTACAGAACGGTCTAAGGTGGCGTTCGTAGTGAGTCTTCTGTCTGGAAAGGCCTTGTCTTGGGCCACACTGCTCTGGGACCGCAATGATCCTGCCACAATCACTGTCCAGTACTTCTTCGCTGAAGTCCGTAGTGTCTTTGAGGAACCAGCCCGAGCTTCTTCTGCCGAGACTGCCCTGCTGAACCTGGTCCAGGGTAATTCTTCAGTAGGCGAGTACACCATCCAATTTCGTACTCTCGCCTCCGAGTTATCTTGGAATAACGAGGCTCTCTGCGCGACCTTTAAAAAAGGCCTATCCAGTAACATCAAGGATGTTATCCATTTGGCCACTTATCCATTTGGCCACCCGCATTGACATGCGTTTTTCTGAAAGACACCACGAGCTCCGCCAGGAAAAAGACCTTGATCTCTGGGCACCTCTCTCACAGTATCCTTTGCAATCTACCCCTGTGCCTCCCGCCGAGGAGGCTATGCAAGTGGATCGGTCTCGCCTGACCCATGAAGAGAGGACTCGCCATAGGGATAAAAATTTATGTCTGTACTGCGCTAGTACCGAACACTTCTTGGTGGATTGCCCTATTCATCCTCCACGTCTGGGAAACGCACGCACGCACCCAGCTCACGTGGGTGTGGCGTCTCTTGGTACGAAGTCTGCGTCTCCACGTCTCATTGTGCCCGTGCGGATTTCTCCTTCTGCCAACTCCTCCTTCTCAGCCGCGGCCTTCTTGGACTCTGGTTCTTCTGGAAATTTTATTCTGGCCTCTTTGGTGAATAGGTTCTGCATCCCGGTGACCCGTCTCGTCAAGCCGCTCTACATTTCTTCGGTCAACGGAGCGAAGTTGGACTGCACTGTGCATTACCGCACAGAGCCCTTGCCTATGAGCATTGGACTGCATCACGAGAAAATTAAATTTTTCATCCTGCCCAACTGCACCTCTGAAGTCCTCCTCGGTCTTCCATGGCTCCAGCATCATTCTCCCACCCTTGACTGGACCACCGGGGAGATCAAGAATTGGGGTCCTGCTTGCCGCAAGAAATGCCTCACGTCTGCTCCCAGTCCCGTCTGTCGGGCCCCAGTGTCTCCTCCTGTGCCTTGTCTCCCCAAGGCCTATCAGGACTGTGCCGTGCCTCCTCATAGCCCCTGTCCTGGTGACACTCTGCCCTGTGACATGCTTCACCCTCTGCTCCCCCTCTCCATTTCCATTCCTTCTGAACTACCTGCCGCGGATGTAGCTACCCAGGACTTTTTGTTCCGGAAGGAAACTCAAGAGGCGCCCCCTATGTTCTCCTTTCATTTGAAGGGACAAGGAGACAAAAAGAGGGGGAGACCTAAGGGGGGGTGGTACTGTTACGCCGAGCGCTCCGGGTCCCTGCTCCTCCCCGGAGCGCTCGCGGCGTTCTCCTCTCTGCAGCGCTCCGGTCAGACCCGCTGACCGGGAGCGCTGCACTGACTTTCGCGATGGGGATGCAATTCGGATAGCGGGACGCGCCCGCTCGCGAATCTCATCCCAAGCCGTTTACCCGTCCCGGTCCCCGGCTGTCATGTTCTGGCGCGCGGCTCCGCTCTCTAGGGCGTGCGCGCGCCAGCTCTCTAAGATTTAAAGGGCCAGTGCACCAGTGATTGGTGCCTGGCCCAATCAGTCTAAATTAGCTTCCACCTGCCCCCTGTCCATATAACCTCACTTCCCCTTCCCTTCCTTGCCGGATCTTGTTGCCTTGTGCCAGAGAAAGCGTTTAGTGTTGTCCAAAGCCTGTGTTCCAGATCTCCTGCTATCCTCATTGACTACGAACCTTGCCGCCTGCCCCGACCTTCTGCTACGTCTGACCTTGGCTCTGCCTAGTCCTTCTGTCCCACGCCTTCTCAGCAGTCAGCGAGGTTGAGCCGTTGCCGGTGGATACGACCTGGTTGCTACAGCCGCAGCAAGACCATCCCGCTTTGCGGCGGGCTCTGGTGAAAACCAGTAGCAACCCTAGAACCGGTCCACCGACACGGTCCACGCCAATCTCTCGCTGACACAGAGGATCCACATCCAGCTAGCCGAATCCTAACAACTGTTTTGTCTCTACAGCTATCACTTCTTTTTATTTAAATCTCACATAAGAGCAACAAACTTTTCAGCCACAATTGTGGAGCTCTGGTGCCCTGGACTCCTTCTTACAGCCATATTTGCAGTGAAGTGAACAACTGGTGCAAGATCAAGCACAGATTTAAAGGGTTGTTCAGTGCATCTTTTTTTAGTAGTAAACAAGACCAGGGGTAACGATAAAAAAAAACTGCACTTACCTGCCTTGATTCCCTGCTGCTTTGATGGTGCCTGGTTCCACTGCATGGCACTTCCTGGTCTCAGTCTCGACACAAGGGAGTGTCTGCTCAGCCAATCACTGGCAAACTGACTGGCAAAGCAGACACTCCATTAGTTTGAGACTGAGACCAGGAATGCCAAGCAGTGGGACCAGACACAGACCTAGCGGCAGGGGATCAGGGCAGGCGAGTTTAGAGATTTTGAATCTTTAACCCAGGTTGGCCATGTGTAACTCGGGAAACAATTCCCCCAACAAATCCTGTAAACAAGTGGTGTAGAAGGATTCCAACATTAAATTTGTAAACAGCTCTTTGCTGAGCAATGTGTCTCCAGGGTTACAGACTGCAAACAAACCTTGCCAAGTGTAATTGTACAGTCATAGTTCCTTCCATCTGTCCCCTACTTCTTCTTACCCTACAAACTAGTCAAGTCTGCACAGGAGATATAAACACATAACATTTGCAAGATGTTCTTGCTTTTAGTTGCATTGGTGAAACCCCATTTAAAATTAAGGTGCACGGTATTCCCTAAATCACACAAGTTTCAATTTGTACGTAATGTTTTTCTTGATTAAATGTCTTCATTTCTTCAAGCTATGCTTTCCTTCCAGCTTCAGTCACACATGCTTGGGTTCTATTGTTACTCTCATGAATATAACATTCATCCACTTGTTTTACATCATAGATAGTTAAATATATGGAGCCTTAAAGTGTACCTGTCATTAACAAAAACTTTTTATATAATGTAGATACCATTATATGTATAATTGTAATACACATTGGTTAAAAATGTGTATATTTTTGTCCCTACAGCTATTGTCTGTGTGTCTGAGGAGACCAGATACAGGAAGTGTGGGCAGACAAGCAGGGCTCTGTGCACTGAGGTTCTGTAACATGCTCCCAGCTCATACAGTAGGTTGATTGACAAGCTAAGAGCCTGCACAGAGCCCTACTTGTCCTGCTCTCATTTTCTGTATTTGTACCTGTAGATAAAAGAAAAAAAGAGACCGATGGGGGGCGCCTCGTGTATTACCACTTAGACCTTGTAGGGAATAATATGAAAGGAAGGGCTTGGATGGCCCTTAGGTAGTGGCCGCTCACCTGGAGCGAATAGGAAAAGGGAGGAACAGCTGCTATTGTCCAGGGTCCCAGGAGAAACGATTATCCAATCCTGATGCAAGTAGATGAGGGTAGAGGAAAAATGACCCTTAGAGTGGCGCTGCTGTGTCCAGTAAGAAATGGAGTCCAAATCAGAGATATTTCAAAACACTGGAGTGGTTTATTTAAAGCATAAAACAATAAAAGATAAGGATGATGCATTTCGTGATCGTTGCTCAGATCAGTGTAAGGGTTCTAGATACAGCCAGACTATATATATAGTCTAGATACAGCCAGACTATATATATATGTTAAAAAAAAATTGGCGCCAATACAAAGGGGGCTGAGCTACAATGATGACATCATACATCAAACAGTAGGTATACAATCATCTTACATAAAAATACAAAACATCACTAGGTAAAAAACAGTACACAATCATGCTGAGTAAATGGTACAAATAATCAGAATACATTCCACAGATAGCAAGAGCACAGCGCTGCTACAAGACTAACAACATCCGGCTTCCAGATGTCAATATCCTGCGGACCCCTCCATGGGGAGGAGGAGACGATGTTGACAGCGCTGGAGACAGAGGTTAAGACGCGCCGCTGTACCTGGGTATCCACGTGACCGGAACGGTCCAATCAGAGTTGGGTACAGGGGTGGGTACAGCTGTGATTGCTCCCATTGCGGCAACTTTTGATTAATCGGAGTTGACATGATATACTCGCTGGGGCACGCATCCCGCATGCGCATAGGGTTCGGCACACTCAGGATGCGCTTACTAGTGACAGAATACCTGTCACGATTCGGCTTCCAGGTAGTGGATCCTCTGTGTCAGCGAGGGATTGGCGTGGACCGTGCTAGTGGACCGGTTCTAAG
The DNA here is from genome assembly GCF_029499605.1 of Hyla sarda. Classification (NCBI taxonomy): domain Eukaryota; kingdom Metazoa; phylum Chordata; class Amphibia; order Anura; family Hylidae; genus Hyla; species Hyla sarda. The sequence goes on from NC_079189.1 coordinate 466,834,509, forward strand.
AGGCTACTGGTTTTCACCAGAGCCCGCCGCAAAGCGGGATGGTCTTGCTGCGGCAGTAGCAACCAGGTCGTATCCACTAGCAACGGCTCTACCTCGCTGACTGCTGAGAAGGCGTGGGACAGAAGGACTAGGCAGAGGCAAGGTCAGACGTAGCAGAAGGTCGGGGGCAGGCGGCAAGGTTCGTAGTCAGGATGGGTAGCAGAAGTTCAGGTACACAGGCTTTGGACACACTAAACGCTTTCACTGGCACAAGGCAACAAGATCCGGCAAGGGAGTGCATGGGAGGAGATCAAATATAGCCAGGGAGCAGGTGGAAGCCAATTAAGCTAATTGGGCCAGGCACCAATCATTGGTGCACTGGCCCTTTAAGTCTCAGAGAGCTGGCGCGCGCGCGCCCTAGAGAGCGGAGCCGCGCGCGCCAGCACATGACAGCAGGGGACCGGGACGGGTAAGTGACCTGGGATGCGATTCGCGAGCGGGCGCGTCCCGCTGTGCGAATCGCATCCCCAACGGCCAAGACAGTGCAGCGCTCCCGGTCAGCGGGACTGACCGGGGCGCTGCAGGGAGAAAGACGCCGTGAGCGCTCCGGGGAGGAGCGGGGACCCGGAGCGCTAGGCGTAACAGTATCCCCCCCCTTAGGTCTCCCCTTCTCTTTGTCCGGTAACTGCCTCCCCTGGGATGAGGACACCGGGAAAGAATGGAGGGTTTCCTCAACGGCAGGCAGTACAGCAGGAGTGGGAATGGGGAGGGAGGGAAGAGGGCGAGGCCTGGCACGGGGCAGTGTGACACCAGGACGGGGGCCATGGGGAGGCACAGAGGCTTGCCTGACGGGACTGGGAGGGGGGGAGAGGCACTTCCTGTGGCAGGCAGAGTCCCAGTTCCTGATCTCCCCGGTGGTCCAATCAATGGTGGGGGAATGAAGCCGGAGCCAAGGCAGACCGAGGAGGACCTCAGAGGTACAGTTGGGGAGAATGAAGAACTCAATCCTCTCAAGGTGGGGTCCAATAGACATGAGGAGGGGCTCTGTGCGGTAACGCACGGTGCAGTCCAATCTGGCTCCGTTGACCGCGGAAATGTAGAGCGGCTTGACGAGACGGGTCACCGGGATGCTGAATTTATTAACAAATGACTCCAAAATAAAATTTCCAGAGGCACCGGAGTCCAAGCAGGCCACGGCTGAGAGGGAGGAGTTGGCTGAAGAAGAAATCCGCACGGGTACCGTGAGACGTGGAGGAGCAGACTTGGAACCAAGAGACGCCACACCCACGTGAGCTGGGTGCGTGCGTGCGTTTCCCAGGCGTGGAGGACGGATAGGGCAATCCACCAAGAAATGCTCGGTACTGGCACAGTAAAGACAGAGATTTTCTTCCCTACGGCGATTCCTCTCTTCCTGGGTCAGGCGAGACTTATCCACTTGCATGGCCTCCTCGGCGGGAGGCCCAGGCGTAGATTGCAACGGATACTGTGGGAGAGGTGCCCAGAGATCTAAGTCTTTTTCCTGGCGGAGCTCTTGGTGTCGCTCAGAAAAACGCATGTCAATGCGGGTAGCTAGATGGATGAGTTCTTGCAGATTGGCAGGAATCTCTCGTGCGGCCAGCACATCCTTGATGCGACTGGATAGGCCTTTTTTAAAGGTCGCGCAGAGAGCCTCGTTATTCCATGATAACTCGGAAGCAAGAGTACGAAATTGGATGGCGTACTCGCCCACTGAAGAATTACCCTGGACCAGGTTCAACAGGGCAGTCTCGGCAGAAGAAGCTCGGGCTGGCTCCTCGAAGACACTCCGGAGTTCAGTGAAGAAGGCCTGGACTGTGGCTGTGGCAGGATCATTGCGGTCCCAGAGCGGTGTGGCCCAAGACAAGGCCTTTCCTGAAAGAAGGCTTACTACGAACGCCACCTTAGACCGTTCTGAAGGAAAAAAGTCCGACAACATCTCCATATGCAGGGAACACTGAGACAAAAATCCACGGCAGAGTTTAGAGTCCCCATCAAATTTGTCCGGCAGGGACAAGCGGAGGTTAGGAGCGGCCACTCGCTGCGGAGGAGGTGCAGGAGCTGGCGGAGGAGATGGTTGCTGCTGTAGCAGAGGCAGAAGTTGCTGTAACATGGCGGTCAACTGCGACAGCTGCTGTCCTTGTTGGGCAATCTGCTGCGATTGCTGAGCGACCACCGTGGGAAGATCAGCGAGACTTGGCAGCGGCACCTCAGCGGGATCCATGGCCGGATCTACTGTCACGATTCGGCTTCCAGGTAGTGGATCCTCTGTGTCAGCGAGGGATTGGCGTGGACCGTGCTAGTGGACCGGTTCTAAGAGGCTACTGGTTTTCACCAGAGCCCGCCGCAAAGCGGGATGGTCTTGCTGCGGCAGTAGCAACCAGGTCGTATCCACTAGCAACGGCTCTACCTCGCTGACTGCTGAGAAGGCGTGGGACAGAAGGACTAGGCAGAGGCAAGGTCAGACGTAGCAGAAGGTCGGGGGCAGGCGGCAAGGTTCGTAGTCAGGATGGGTAGCAGAAGTTCAGGTACACAGGCTTTGGACACACTAAACGCTTTCACTGGCACAAGGCAACAAGATCCGGCAAGGGAGTGCATGGGAGGAGATCAGATATAGCCAGGGAGCAGGTGGAAGCCAATTAAGCTAATTGGGCCAGGCACCAATCATTGGTGCACTGGCCCTTTAAGTCTCAGAGAGCTGGCGCGCGCGCGCCCTAGAGAGCGGAGCCGCGCGCGCCAGCACATGACAGCAGGGGACCGGGACGGGTAAGTGACCTGGGATGCGATTCGCGAGCGGGCGCGTCCCGCTGTGCGAATCGCATCCCCAACGGCCAAGACAGTGCAGCGCTCCCGGTCAGCGGGACTGACCGGGGCGCTGCAGGGAGAAAGACGCCGTGAGCGCTCCGAGGAGGAGCGGGGACCCGGAGCGCTAGGCGTAACAATACCTTAGCGATGTGGCACATAAATGTAGGCATAAATGACAGGGCGCACACAGGTTTCTGCATTATGCAATGCACAGGACGCGCTGGCCGGTGACATGAATAATCGCTTCCGGTGGCATAATATTCAGAATATGCTTGCCGATGGCATACTATTTAAGTGATGCAGCACGTAAATGAACTGGTAAAGCGTGGGCATATATGACAGGGTGCACAGAGGTGTATGCATAGTGCAATATATATAGGGTTATTACTGCTACTGGTATAATCATGTACCAATATAAAGAAAAATAAAACTATATTATAGAGAGTCGTGAAAAAGCATGTATATATACCAGGTCAAAAGAGGTGGAACTCAGAAGACCCCAATATTCAGCTGTAAGGTAATAAATAGATAAATAGTCATAGATATTGGTAAAAAATTACAATATGAGTAGTAAACTTAGACGAAATAAAATAAGTAGCATAAAAAGAAAATAGGTTTATAAAATGGAAGAAGAGGTGGGACCACGTGGCGACCTAAAAATCTGGTTGTAAATGGCATAGGTAAGTAATGGTATGCAATTGTATAATAATATTATATAAAGCAAAAAATATATATACGGTAGATAATAATAAAAATAAATATAATAAAAAGTTTATAAATAGTGGGTCCCGATAAAGGTGATAATATTAATATAATAAAATGATGACATCGTACGGATAGCTAATTGATGCCTAAAAAAAGGGGGGAAAAGGACAATAAATAATAAAATCTGTAAAAATGTAATAAAACCAGCAAAAATTCAAAATGAGAGACAGGTGGCCACAGAAAGCAAAACTAATCCTAAATATTTTTTTAGATATATAAATACAAAAAAACTAAGGACAGAGCATGTAGGACCCCTTAATAATGATAATGGGGAGGTTGTCACGGGCAATCAAGAGAAGGCGGAGCTACTGAATGGGTTCTTTAGTTCTGTATACACTATGGAAAAAGGAGCTGACATTGGCCAGGTCAGTGCTGGTAACACATCATGTAATGTACTGAACTGGCTTAATGTAGAGATGGTACAAGGTAAGTTAAGTAAAGTAAATATAAGCAAATCTCCAAGGCCGGATGGACTACACCCAAGAGTTCTTAGAGAGGTAAGTTCAGTAATATCTGTACCCTTGTTCATGATATTTAAAGATTCTCTGGTGTCTGGTATTGTGCCAAGGGACTGGCGCAAGGCTAATGTGGTACCAATCTTCAAGAAGGGCTCTAGGTCTTCGCCAGGCAATTATAGACCGGTAAGTCTAACGTGCATTGTGGGTAAATTGTTTGAAGGACTTATAAGGGATTACATACAGGAATACATAGGGGATAATAGTATTATAAGTGATAGCCATCATGGGTTTACTAAGGATAGAAGTTGTCAAACCAATCTAATTTGCTTTTATGAAGATGTGAGTCGAAGCCTTGACAGAGGAATGCCTGTGGATATAGTGTTTCTGGATTTTACTAAAGCGTTTGATACTGTCCCTCACAGACGTCTGACAGGTAAGTTAAGGTCTTTGGGCTCGGAAACTTTAGTTTGTAACTGGATTGAACACTGGCTCATGGATCGTACCCAGAGAGTGGTGGTCAATGATTCGTACTCTGATTGGTCCCCGGTAATTAGTGGTGTACCCCAAGGTTCAGTACTGGGCCCGCTGTTGTTTCATTTATTTATCAATGATATAGAGGATGGTATTAACAGCTCTGTTTCTATCTTTGCAGATGACACCAAGCTTTTTAGCACGGTACAGTCTATAGAGGATGTGCATAAGTTACAAGATGACTTGGATAGACTAAGTGTCTGGGCATCCACTTGGCAAATGAGGTTCAATGTGGATAAATGTAAAGTTATGCATCTGGGTACTAAGAACATGCATGCATCGTATGTCTTAGGGGGGATTAAACTGGCAGAGTCACTGGTAGAGAAGGATCTGGGTGTACTTGTAGATCACAGACTACAGAATAGCATGCAATGTCAGGCTGCTGCTTCCAAAGCCGGCAGGATATTGTCATGTATAAAAAGAGGCATGGACTCAAGGCACAGGGACATAATACTCCCCCTTTCTAAAGCATTGGTACGGCCTCACCTGGAATATGCTGTTCAGTTTTGGTCGCCTGTTCATAAAAGGGACATTGCGGAGTTAGAAAGGGTGCAGAGACGCGCGACTAAACTAATATGGGGCATGGAACATCTTAGCTATGAGGAGCGATTAAAGGAGTTACAATTGTTTAGTCTTGAGAAGAGACGTTTAAGGGGGGATATGATAAACGTATATAAGTATATAAATGGCCCATACAAAAAATATGGAGAAAAACTGTTCCAGGTTAAACCCCCCCAAAGGACGAGGGGGCACTCCCTCCGTCTGGAGAAGAAAAGGTTTAGTCTAAAGGGGCGACACACCTTCTTTACCGTGAGGACTGTGAATTTATGGAACGGTCTACCTCAGGAACTGGTCACAGCAGGAACAATTAACAGCTTTAAAACAGGGTTAGATACATTCCTGGAACAAAATAACATTAATGCTTATGCAGAATTATAAAACTACATCCCTTTCCCTTATCCCCTTACACCCTTCACTTCAATTCCCTGGTTGGACTTGATGGACGTATATCTTTTTTCAACCATACTAACTATGTAACTATGTAGGGTAGGGCAATACACTGGGTAAATGGAGCAATACACTGGATAAATAGAGCAGGAAAAATACATTAAAAATAGCACTCTATCATCTCATTGAGACCATGTGGCGATAGCGTGTGTAAGGTATGTATCCAATAGTTTTCCCTTTTGCTTAGAGTATTGAACCCCTGGGATACATCTTTGGCAATATGCTCTATTAAAGTGGCTCACATGAGACTGAAGTCACCTGAGTGATGCTCATGCATGTGGCGGGATACACTATGCAAAGCGAATCCATGAGCTGTGTTATTCCGGTGCTTATTAAAGGACATCTGCAGCTTTACAAACACTTATCCCCTATCCTCAAGATAGGGGATAAGTGTTTGATCGCGGGGGGTCCGAACGCTGGGACCCCCTGTCATCTCCTGTACGGGGCCGCGGCTCTCCCGTGCAGGAGGCGTGCCAGCCGCAGCATGACGTTGCAGCCGGCATGCCTCCTCCATACCTCTCTATGGGAGAGGCGGGGAGGCAGCATTCATGCCTCCCCGCATCCCCATAGAACTGTATGGGGACGGGGAGGAGACGGGGCGTCACCGTCAGACCTCTAGGTTGACGCTACGCGCCTTAGCGCTCACCATGAGCGCTTATGGCGGTGCCCCGTTAGGGAGATCGGGGGGGGGGGGTCCCAGCGGTCGGACCCCCCGCGATCAAACACTTATCCCCTATCCTGTAGATAGGGGATAAGTGTAATGCCGCTGCAGTTGTTGGAAGCAGCGTATGAAGCAGCGTATCTGTTTATTGCACTATGCATACACCTCTGTGCGCCCTGTCATATATGCCCACGCTCTGCCAGTTCATTTACGTGCTGCATTGCTTAAATAGTATGCCATCGGCAAGCATATTCTGATTATTATGAAACCAGTAAGCGATTCTTAATGTCACCTGGCCAGCGCATCATGTGCATTGCAAGATGTAGATAACTGTGTGTGCCCTGTCATTTATGTCATTTATGCTCATGTATTCTGTCACCAGGAAGCGCATCCTGAGTGTGCCGAACCCTATGCACATGCAGGGTATATCATGTCAACTCCGATTAACCAGAAGCTGCAGCAACGGGAGCAGCGACAGCTGTACCCGCCCCTGAACTCTGATTGGACTGTTCCGGTCATGTGGATACCCTGGCACAGCGGCGCGTCTTAACCTCTGGCTCCAGTGCTGTGAACATCGTCTCCTCCTCCCCATAGAGCAGTCCGCAGGATGTTGACATCTGGAATCCGGCTGTTGTTAATCTTGTAGCAGCGCTGTGCTGTGGCTATGCGTGGAATGTATTCTGATTATTTGTACCATTTACTCTGCATGATTGTGTTCTGTTTTTTACCTAGTGATGTCATGTATCTTTATGTAAGATGATTGTATATCTACTGTTTGATGTACGATGTAATCATTGTAGCTCTGCCCCCTTTGTATTGGCGCCAATTTTTGAATATATATATATATATATATATATATATATATATATATATATAGCAATTCCAACAAATCACCGCACAAATAGGTCTTGGATCAGAATAAGCTGGTGGTTTTATTCCCAAAAAAAAATGCAACATTTCGGCAATAGCCCGAAACGTTGCATTTTTTTGGGGAATAAAACCACCAGAGAGTCTGACTGTATCTAAAACCCTTACACTGATCTGAGGAAGGGGGTTGCTCCCCTGAAATGCATCATCCTTATCTTTTATTGTTTTATTCTTTAAATAAACCACTCCAGTGTTTTGAAATATGTCTGGTTTGGACTCCATTTCTTACTGGACACCGCAGCGCCACTCTAAGGGTCGTTTTTCCTCTACCCTCATTAACTTCCTGTATTTGGACTCCTCACAGAGACACACAGGCAATAGCTGCAAGCACAGCAATTTTTCAACCAAAATAATACAACATTTTTAATCAATGTATACCACAAATATACATATAATGGTATTATCTACATTTTATAAATAGTTTTTGTTAACGACAGGTACACTTTAAGTAATGTGACTAAAAAGTAAAAAAAAAAATTTTGTTGAATGTTGCTGCTCATGATGATGGTAAAACTTTACATTATGTGTGTCAAATGAACAGGGTTCACTGTTGATGAAGAAGGGATCAATATGCTGTAGTGAAAACTGAGGGGGGAGATACCCAAAAGATAGGCTGACACTTAGTCACATAGTTGAAAAATAAAAAAAAACACAGGTACAACCAATAATCCTTCTAGTACAACCATTTTGCTATGATGCTGGTTGCCTTTTTACAACTAGTTTTAACTTAGTATTTCAGAAATGAAAAATGTGTTTCGATGCTGTTTTGGTGGCTTGTGTTCCCTGCTGCTCACCACTGCTCCCTGCTTCCTCCCTGTTTGGCTAAGCAGGTACATCAGAGGAAGCAGTTATAGCGGAAAGCAGCAGAGACTGAAATGGCAGCTGCATGGGATTAGGCAGATGAGTATGCATTGTTTATTTTATTATAAAAGCACCCCTACTCCATTATAAAAAATGTTGCATGCCCAGAATACCCCATTTAAGTTTCTTTTTACCCCTTACTTTTGGAACAGATCAAATCACAGCAATTAGAATATGTTAATCTGTTTCACAAGGGTTTCAGGGCGCGTTGTTGATGCTTCTGATATATTTGTATATACTTATATACTTCAAGTTTACTCACAGGCTCTCAAGACCTTTAGCCTCTAAAGCTTTCCAGACCTCGTTGTTGTCCATCATAGTCACAACAGTCAAGTGAAAAAGAACCTTCAGTACCACCATAAGTCTCCTCAATCCACTGAGTTTATTCAGAATCCATAGACAAATAAATAATAACGTCCATCCATGGCCTTTATCTCTGGATTATGAATAAATGGTGGATGACTGGTTTGTCAACTAATGAAACAATGTACAGATGATGGTTTGGGTAACAATTCTTACAAAGGATTTTAAAGTTGCTCCTATTGAACTTCAGCTGAATTAAAAAGATCCAATTGTATAGCCAAGAAGTAAGCAGACCAAATGTTTGAAGGCATCTGCTCACCTCCTTACACTATACTAAGAATGTGAATAGGTAAGACTTGTTAAAGAGGACCTACAAGCACTTCTGACATGTCTGTTTTTGTAAATGCATGTTTCCCCCCCCATAAAATAACAATACCTCTCCAATTCCTCTTTGTCAAAATTGATTAAGAAATTGACAACTGGGTGTTACCAGTTGAGGTGTCCCCTGTTGTCAATTCAGAACTAACAGTATCAGACTGTGAGGAGACACATTACTTTGGAACAGAAACATCCCATTGTCAATTGTATTCATATATAATCAAGAGAAATAATGCAGTGTTATTAAAAAAAGATGCTACGGTAGTGTTATTACATGGGAAAAGACGGTATTTCCAAAAAACAAACAAAAAAAAAGACATATTAGAAGGGGTAACAGATGCTCTTCATGGTTCTAAATAAATATTTGGTCAGCATGTCCTCCATCTTATGGGTATGCGTAGCCTTAAAGGGGTACTCCCGTGGAAAACTTTTTTTTTTTAAATCAACTGGTGCCAGAAAGTTAAACAGATTTGTAAATTACTTCTATTTAAAAAAATCTTAATCCTTCCGGTACTTTTTAGGGGCTGTATACTTCAGAAGAAATGCTTTTCTTTTTGGATTTCTCTGATGTCACGACCACAGTGCTCTCTGCTGACCTCTGCTGTTCATTTTTGGAACTGTCCAGAGCAGGAGAAAATCCCCATAGCAAACATATGCTGCTCTGGACAGTTCCTAAAATGGACAGCAGAGGTCAGCAGAGAGCACTGTGGTCGTGACATCAGAGAAATCCAAAAAGAAAAGCATTTCTTCTGTAGTATACAGTCCCTAAAAAGTACTGGAAGGATTAAGATTTTTTTAATAGAAGTAATTTACAAATCTGTTTAACTTTCTGGCACCAGTTGATTTAAAAATCAATCCCTTTAATTAAGAAACTTCTCTTACTATAGAGTAACCCATTATAGAACCCATTCTCTATGAAATAAAAAGTATTTTAACAACATATTAGACTATTATTTTAAACTAGATTGTAGTTTGTTTTCCTGAAGTGAAGTCAGCTATTTGTAGACAGTCTGACCTCACACCATATATCATGCACAACACTATCCTGCTCAGTGATTACTTCTGCTCCGCACTACCAAGGTTACACTTTAAAGGACAAGAAAAATAAGGCTCAACAAAGCAGACATTATGACTCATTCAAGTGGTTTGATAGCAACTCCAGGGCCGGCTGACCCTCTTTTTATCAGAAGAAATGATTTATCGCACTCTCACTTCAAACAACTCTATTGGAATGATCTTTAGAATCACAACATGATTCTAGGATGTTCTTAGTTCTAATTGCTATTAAATAGTGATCAGATGGTAGGAAGGCCATAAAAACCAACCCCTGTCGGGCTGGGACCTGCAAGCAGACAAAAACAAACACCCTATTCCCAAAAAGGCAGTTATTAATGGAAAACACTCTAGAAGTGAACATGGTAAATCATGATATAGAATTGTTACTATTGAAACCAAGAAATATAATATGTGAAGAAATAAAAAAAAGTAAACACATTATGCAGATATTCAATAAATAATTCAAAATATCCATCTTTCTGTGAAAGTATATTGTTATAGAAGTACATGCAGTCAGGTCTACAAAGAGGCAAGCCAATCCTCCTGCCTCAAGGTTGATTTGTAGCATAAGTGTCTTTTGTAAGCCCATAAGAGCATGGCAAGGAGCTGGTATGCTATCTTGGGCAATGTAGCCAATAATCAATTCCTTTAAGGGGTACTCCACTGGCCAGCGTGGAACAAAATTTTCCGAATGCTGTTTTTGCGATGCACAGCCGACACTCCCCCTCCGATAGACTTGCATTCAGGGGGCGTGGCCGTGACATCACAAGGGGGTCGACCCCCGCAATGTGAAAACAGCGTTCAGAACATTTAGTTTCATGCTGGCCAGTGGAGTGCCCCTTTACTATTTTAAGTCACTGAGATGCCCATCACTATGAATAGTAGTACTTTCATGTTTGCCTACATGCCTGCAGAAAGGAGGTGCAGTTAGATATACTGTATGTAGAGCGCAGGCGTTTCTACTGGAAATATTGATCAGTATCTCCCCAAAGAAAAGTCACTTACAGTTCAAATTCTGGTGACCACAGTCATCGGGGTTAATATAAGATTCTGCCAAAAACAATCTAACCTAGCTAAAAAGGAATCTGCTGTCTACATGTGCAGTTTGCAGATTGTTTATGGTTGTATACAAATAAAGCTTGATCATTGTATAAATGACACATTATACAACTTTCTAAAGTGTTTCAAATTCTTATATGGTCAAGTAAATTGCTGACAGTAAATGAAAACCCATAAAAACCTAGTCCCGCTCACATTTGATGCAAAACTGTATCTATGCAATGCTCTGTGAGCTGCACGAACCTCTCAATAATTATGGCAATATTGTGTGGCCATTGGTGTATGCACAGGAGCATATCTTTGGCTGCTGCTGCTCAGGTGTCCTCTGCTGGAAGTGCTGTGATGATGTCATGTACATTGTTCATATGATAATGTACTGATAAGAGAAGCCTGTGACTGACTGCGTTGTCACTTGCTTAATATACATGACTTCAATGCAGGGATATCAAAATGGTGGTGATGAATTTGGAGGTGGAGTAAAGTTTTTATTTATTTATTTATTTTTTTTATTCCCATTTCCAGCCTACACTATTTTTTTTCAAACCTCTGGAAGACTAATTTAAGTTATTATAAAATACTTCAGTAAGGTACAGAGAAACTGACAGCCTCTTCATCCGCACTAAGTATACTGGGTTATAGTGTGGGAGACAGCTTTAAAAAGCTTCTGTGCGCAAGGGAGGCAGGGAGCCGGCTGGCTGGCCGAGCACTCCTGCCTCATCAATATTCACTGTCGGCCCACCCCCATGATGAATATGCAAATGTATTGACTCTCATGTCACTAGGACATGAGAGCCTGCCGGGGGGTAAACACTGCTCTTTGAGCAGAGTCCAGGCGCTGCTGCCTTCCTGGTGCAGCAAGGCAGTGGCGCCTGCACTCACCCCCGGCAGACTTTCACTTCCTATAGGCATTAGAGTTAAAGCATTTGCATGTTTAATCCAGGGGTGGCATGGCAGCACCCAGAAGCACAACAGCAAGAAAAGAATAAAGGATCATATTTTTGCAAATACTACACACAAAAAGTAAGTGACCAATGTTTTGTAAAGCTGTACGTCTGCACTGTAACCCAGTATATTGGGTTTAGTGCTGGTGAACAGGATGTCAGTTTCTCTTTAAGTGTATGGAAGAAATTACGGCATATCTACAGTCTACAGTGGCAAGCATATCAAGAATCTCTCGAATATAACACCATAATGCGAGGCTAGAGAAGGCTTATTCTTTTGGGATTTCTCTCTCTCTATTTTTTTCTCTCCTTCTTTTCTCTTTCTCTTTTTTTTTGTTTGGAAGATAACCTTTAAGGATGCTTATTTGGCCTTATTTTTATTGTTTGTCTTTATGTTTAGTTGGATTGTTACACGGTGTGTCTTAACATTTGTCAGGATATTTGTACTGATCAAATCAGAGTTATGATATGAGAGGTGAAATATAGTGTCAGGATTCCATTCAGTACCTGAATGAACATGTGTGATGGTGAAACTCATTATCTATCATTTTATGACTCCAATGAGGGGGGGTCTGCTCTGTACACACCAAGTGTTCTGCTCTGTAAAGAAGGAGAAGTCTGAATGTGTCTCATACCAACTTGCATAGGCATGTGTAGGTATAGAGAGTATATTTAAAGATATCTGTCTTATACTTCTTATAAAGTTATTCTTATATAGTTAGTATGCATTGGTATGGCTATGCTATATTATCGTGTTAGAATACTATCGTAATGACTGTAGTACTGATTTACTATATATGGCTTAGGCATACTAAGTGACTGGGACTTAACATATAGTCTGATTACAGGTGTGTGTAGATAACACTTGGGTTTCATTGGTCTATTGTGAAAAGTATTTGTGTATCTCATGTCATCTATTTGAGATGGCGGAGAAGGTAATCCATGATTATTATACTGGATTAAAAAACATAGACATTTACTGATTGAATAGGTGATTATAGTGGCCAAAATATAGTCACATGACATTTATATCAATATGACTATTATAGTGAATTAATGTTTAGCTGTCATGTCATGTGACAAGACCTTGATCTCCACGCACCCACCCACCCAGTCATCATTGGATGGTCTGCTGATATGCTTAAGATAAGGAGCAAGTTAAGGGAGACACAGGGAGGCATCACAAATCCCATCATAAGATCACCACAAGATTCCTCACAGAAGTTCCTAGAAGCTACCTGAAGGGGCGGAGCCATAAAGGGGTAAAATATTTTCCCAGAGTCCTCCCTTATTTGATAACTGGTTATGACTATAGGCGTTTCCATGGACCCCAGGCAGCCATCTTTCCTTTATCCAGAAGTACAACTATGCATACTCTTGGTAAGATACACAGGTTTCTTATTTGATTAAGTTACCTCATTTATAATGTGGATGGAATTATATCATGAAGATGAGCAGACCTTGCTTTATATACTCTCCATAATGAGATGGTAATAGTAGTTTATAAGCCACTCCCCCTTCTATGGCAGATGAATGGTGTGTCTTATGGGGATCAATGCAATAATATTGCGCATAGCATAGTCTATGGATCTTTCTCTGCTCTACCACATTATATAATAATTTCCACGAGGAAACTTAAAAGGGGTACTCCGGTGGGAAACATTATTTTTTTTAATCAACTGGTGCCAAAAAGTTAAACAGATTTGTAAATGACTTCTATTAAACAATCTTTACCCTTCCAGTATTTTAAGCAGCTATATGATACAGAGGAAATTCTTTTCTTTTTGAATTTCTTTTTTTTGTCTTGTCCACAGTGCTCTCTGCTGACACCTGATGCTCATATCAGGAACTGTCCAGAGCAGGAGAAAATCCCCATAGCAAACCTATGCTGCTCTGGAGAGTTCCTGACACGGACAGAGGTGTCAGCAGAGACAAGACAAAACAAGACAAGACAAGACAAAAAAGAAATTCAAAAAGAAAAGAATTTCCTCTGCAGCATACAGCTGCTAAAAAGTACTGGAAGGGTAAAGATGTTTTAATAGAAGTAATTTACAAATCTGTTTAACTTTTTGGCACCAGATAAAAAAAAAAAGTTTTCTACCTGAGTACCCTTTTAATTTAAGTCTTCTTTATTATTAGTGTACTATAAATTATACATTTAGTACTGTATCTTACTACTAGAGAAAGTTGTGGTTAGAAGTGGGTGGAGTAATATTCATAGCTCCATTTTATATATCTAGAGATTAGATGCTCATTCGATATCATGTGATGTGAGGTTCTCTTTTCAGAGTAATACCAATATGAAATCTGAACTAACCAACTTCTGTGATGTTGATGTTACTAACTAAACTTATTAATGTATCATTAATTTTATATATTTGTATATCATAGTCTTTATCTATATTCTTTTATATTAATCTATTATAACCAATAAACCTGCATATCATTTTTATAATAACTGTTATTATTTTATTATATTGCAAAAGTTACTTCTACCACTACTTCCTAGAGCTCATATCTGAAAAAATAGTCAGGCCCAGATATGGTGAATTCCATTGTTTGTATATTTTTGGCAATTCATAATGGTCATAATATTTTTTATATTGTTGTTGACCATAAATAATAATTAATAACTGAGTTATGATATTATTATTATATCTTCTGACAAACTGGAGGCCTTATGGAGATGATGTCTCCTACATAGTAGACCCTAAAGTTTTTATTCCCGGACAAATGGAGGTCCAATAAAGAGGCAAATTATTATAAAAAATTAAAATAAATAAAATAATTGAAATATTGTCTAAAAGTTCTGCTTTGTAATAGTTAGAAAGTGATTGTTCAACTACCTAAAATGCCAAAAAATCCTAGGTGACCTGTGTAATGTTATGTTTTCTAGCTCAAATCAATCAAAATGCTAACCTTCCGCACTTATCTCCTGTCAGTGTGTATGGAAGCTTGTTGGGCACTGAAAGCTCTATACTCTGTACTGTAAGAAGGTAGGGGATGGGGAAGCAACAGAAGAACTAGTAATATAATTACTTTACAAAAATTGCAGTTTTGCCTCACAAAGACATTGCAAATAAACATGCATGTATCATGATACATAGAATAGATTTCTTCTATGCTTGAGTCATCATTAGTTTCTATGCTCCTCTACTACCTTCTATATGCCACATTTTGCACTGTCCATGGTACTGACAATTGTAATAGTTTATCCAGTATGAGCACAGTTAAGTTTTTAGGTTAATAAATACCAAAAAGTTACAGGGAATGTGCACTTGGTTTACACTGCCTTATCTATTATGTGTGAATATGCTGTAGATATGTTACTTCCCGGTTTAGAAGTTGTATCATGCTGTGAATGCTTTGTGGAGTCCAATGTGTTCAAGAACTACAGGCTCCCTCTAGTCTTCCTGATGCTCATTGACAGCTTTCTCCTATGCACAGTAATATAAGTAAAGCTGTAAATCATGAATACATCAGACTCCTGCCTCAAAACACTTACCGAACCTCATAAACTGTAAGTTTACAAAACTACAGAATATTTATGGGTAACATTGCTAAAATAAGCATGTCTGTCCCTCCTTGTCGCTTTTAGATACAGCAGTATAAACCTTGTGACAGATTAATGGTGTTATTAAAGGGGTAGTCCAGTGGTGAAAAACATATCCCCTATCCTAAGGATAGGGGATAAGTTTGAGATCGCGGGGGTCCGACCGCTGGGGCCCCCTGCGATCTCTCTGTACAGGGCCCCCGCTCTCCGGCCAGAGAGCGGGTGTCGACCCTCGCATGAAGCGGCGGCCGACACGCCCCCTCAATACATCTCAATGGCAGAGCCGGAGATTGCCGAAGGCAGCGCTTCGGCTCTGCCATAGAGTTGTATTGAGGGGGTGTGTCAGCCGCCGCTTCGTGCGGAGGTCGACACGCCCCCTTCCCGCGGGCTGTCGGGGCTCTGTACAGGAGATCGCAGGGGGCCCCAGCGGTCGGACCCCCCGCGATCTGCAACTTATCCCCTATCCTTAGGATAGGGGATAAGTTGTTCACCACTGAGTCACCACTGGACTACTCCTTTAATATTACTAAATTACAGTAGATTACAATAAAACTATAATAAATATAAAGGAGTTATAACTTTTAAGGTTTATTCAAACCTACGGTATCCTGCGCATATTTGATGTGCAGAATTTGGTGCTGTGTTCAGTCATTTAGTTTACATTGAACTCTGGAGCATAAAATCTGCAGCTTCAAATCCTGCGCATCAAATATGTGCAGGATACTGTACATGTGAAAAGACCCTTAAAGTGCATTTGTCACATACAAAGCAGGGAGGTGTAGACACCAGCAGTTAGGGCATATGAAGATGAAACATACTGTACCTTTGTTTGCCACCAAACAGTCGAAAAGGAAGGCAGAGTCTACGTGGCATGCCTCCTCCCGCTGCTAACCTGATGCCCTGTACGTCAATTGTGCAGATCAGGATGAGGAGGAGGTGCGGAGGTTTTGTCCTGCTGCGACTGTGCCTGCCTCACGAAATTACAAAACAACGCTGATAAAAGTTTACAAGCTGCAGCAAAGTAAAAAAAAAAAAAGTACAGTCTATTTCATGTTATTATGCCCTTACTGCTGGTGCCTGCACTTCTGTACCTTGTACGGAGGGGACAGAGGCACTTTAAAGGGGTTGTCTAACATCATAATTTTTCTTTATTGTTTATGACACGTACAATCTTTGATCTTCATCATATACTTTACTGTAAAAGTCTCCTCGAATATCCCAATTTCAGTGCCACTCTTCCAGGCACCACTGTTTTCACTTTTGTTCTGAACAAGCAGAAAGCTTTCCTATCCTGTTGGTAATGTGCTTGAAGGATAGCTGTCTGTTTGGCTCGGTTTATTAGATAAGCCCACATTCTCTGTACCAAAATCAGTCATTACAGGTAAGGGCTAGGAAGCCTATTTTAGATAACACAGCAGTGGGCCTGTTCTGAAGGAAACTTCACAGGTCTTGTCCTGAGCAGACAGGAGGAGAAAGGGGAGCAAGAAGAGCAACTCTTCTTTCAGAAAGAGTGATGTGAAGTCACAGTTACAAGCCACACAGCTCGGCTGATATGGAGGGATCTATGTACTTTTATGAAGAACATTGTTACGCCAGGCGCTCCGGGTCCCTGCTCCTCCCTGGAGCGCTCGCGGCGTTCTCCTCTCTGCAGCTGACCGGGAGCGCTGCACTGTCACTGCCGGTGGGGATGCGATCCGCATAGCGGGACGCGCCCGCTCGCGGGTCGCATCCCAATCTACTCACCTGTCCCATTCCCCGGCTGTCACGTCCTGGCGCGTGCGGCTCCGCTCTCTAGGGCGCGCGCACCAGCTCTCTGAGATTTAAAGGGCCAGTGCGCCATTGATTGGCGCCTGGCCCAATCAGTACATTCACCTGTGTCCTCATTATAAAAACCCACTTCCCCTTCCTGGTATCGCCGGATCTTGTTGCCTCAGTGCCAGTGAAAGCGTTCTTGTGTATGTTCCAAGCCAGTGTTCCAGACCCTCTGCCGTTGCCCCTGACTACGATCCTTGCTGCCTGCCCTGACCTTCTGCTACGTCCGACCTTGCTCTTGCCTTGTCCCTTGTACCGTGCCTGTCTCAGCCGTCAGCTGGGGTTGAGTCGCTATCGGGTGGAACGACCTAGAGGTTACCTGCCGCTGCAAGTCCATCTCGCTTTGCGGCGGGCTCTGGCGAAAACCAGTAACCCCTTAGACTCCGTTCCCCTGGTACGGCCCACGTCATCACCCCACTGACACAGAGGATCCACCACCAGTATCCTTACTGCATTCCTATCCGGATCCTGACAAACATTATATTAGTAAGCTGCTTTGTAATACTTTTTGACACCATACACGTTGTTTATTTTGCTGGACAACCCCTATAACCCAACCGCTTAGAAAAAAAGAGTTAATATAATGATCAAACTATTGCAGCCCTGTTAACAGATGTGAATGTGTTTAATATTCTAAAGTATAGTCTTATTCTGGCTTTCTCGCAGGGATTCCAGTCATTTTTCAGACACATTTAGCAGAGTCTAATCTCTTTAAAACAAACATCACAAAGTAATTGTTCTTCACATTTTGCAGATATTTATTTGTGTTTCTTTGCTGAGTAATAAAAGTCAATGAAGAGCATCTACATATTACTTTTCCATGCGCTGGATTTATCTGCACAGATGGATGGGATATTTATGGTGGCTGTTTCCAGCTAATCAGAGTGTGAAACTGCTAAACTACTGGCAAGGGCCCTACATCAAAATAAGAAGATGCTTTAAGGTTCACTGTATTGCAAAAGATTCTGCCATTCAGATTTTTGTGCAGGACCAGATGGATGGGAGAGGATGAAATGAACCCTAAAGACCAGAGCTGAACCGAAGAAAGTAAATCACTGATATGCAGAAAGATGGTAGAGCAGCTGTATCGGGAACTTGGCTTATGATTCTACCACATAAAATCACATTTTAAATAAAGATAAAAAGTGCACACTTCATAGCAATCTAAGTTATTGTTGAGGCTTTGGTACAATGTTCAGACTAAGGTACTTAAAATAACATTTTAGAAAAATGAGTAATCAAATGTAGCCATATTGAGGAAATAGCGATAGAACAAGGTAGTGTCCTGGTGAAGCCGGTATAAAGTCTCCATTGTAAGTCTCAATCCTCTCAACCCTGATTACTTCTGCCACTTTACATTTTAATGTAATTGATCCATTTCTAATTCTAATTCCTTGAATTATGGAAATTATGGCCAGACTTTTTCTTAATATTTTAGATGAGCTTCTCAATTTTTCCAAGAGGGAAAGGATTAGCTCTACCACGTTCAATTCTTTGGACATAAGTCAGGTTGGTGTTGACGTCAATGAAGGTCATCCTTGTCAACTTAAAAAAGTCCAGTGGTATCCCCTAGCCACAAGATAAGGGATAAATGTCTGATCAAGGGGGGGTCCGACTGCTGGGACTCCCATACGGGGTCCCGTACGGGGCTTCGACTCAGCGCTGCTAGAGCGCATTTTGTACCCAGCAGGTCAGCTGGACAAACATACCCCTTCAATTCATCTCTATGGGATGGGATGTGTGTTTGTACCAGCTGACCTGCTGTGTGCAAACGTCACACACAGCAGCTCAGCTTGGGCCGAGTCATGGCCCTATATGGGAGATCGTGGGGGCCCAGCGGTCAGACATTTATATAAATTTATATAAATTTGTTATCACTGGACATCTTCTTTAAGAACTTCACATTTGGAATATATGTAAGCATACAAGGAGAAAGTAATAATGATGTATAGTGCCACATACCTAAGCTGTGCTAATTCAGTTCCATAGATTAATCATAGTCTACTTGTTATTGTGTTTGGTCCATTTCTGAATGAATGCCTGTCATATTGTTGGATTCAAAAGTGTAGCCTCTTGTGCTTTGGAGGCCTGCAAAATATCAGTATACATTAGGAAATGGATTGAACATAGTCACTAGTAGACTATGTTTAGTCCATTTAACTGAATGAGCACAACATAGTTTTCTAATGATATGTGCGATAGAGGCCTAAGCTCTATGACACATATCCTGTAGATTTGACAGTGATGGTGGTAAAGAGAAGGGTGGAGCTTGTTGCAATTTTGCCGCCCAACCTTTTTGTTTGGGGAGGGATAAGCTTGCAGTTGTCTGGCTGCAGCTTACTCCTCCCCTACATATAGAGAACACATGATTGTTTGAGGAATTTTGGAGAGATAACTGTTAGTAAAATGAATGTTTATGTCCTTTGTGTACAGCATATTGAAGACATAATAGTAGCTAGACTTTGCCTTTTCTGGAGCAAAGCTCAAGCAAAATGTGAGATATATTATATAATGGCAAAATTAGTGCTGTTCCTCAATCACACACGACAGCTTATTCAAAAAGGTCACCTGAAGAGGGTGGCACCCTTTAAAGGGGTACTCCGCCCCTAGACATCTTATCCCTTATCCAATGGATAGGGGATAAGATGTCTGATCACGGGGGTCCCATCGATGGGGGTTCGTTTGTTTAGAGCGCCAGGTGCAGCTCCGGAGGCTTGTGATGTCATGGCCACGCCCTGCTCGTGAAGTCACACCCACGCCACCTCAATGCACGTCTAATGGAGGGGGCGTGATGGCCATCATGCCCCCTCCCATTGACTTGCATTGAGAGCATAACTGTGATGTCACAAGCAGGCGTGGCCATGACATCACGAGCCTCCGCCCCGCATCACCAGTGATCCGGCAAAGAGGGGAGTTCGCTCTGTGCACCGGATATCTGGGGTGCTGCAGCCAAGATCGCAGGGGTCTCCAGTGACGAGACCCTCGCGATCAGACATCTTATCACCTATCCTTTGGATAGGGGATAAGATGTTTAGGTGGCGGAGTACCCCTTTAAGGTAGCAGTTCATTACAAAAATTTCCTCTTTGTAGTTATTTTCTTATTAGGCCCTTTACTAGGTATAACACAGTGTATAAGTTTTGCTGCTCAGAGTCAGAAAAGGCAGACTGAGGACAATCTAGGAGTAGACGCATTAAGAACCCACAATACCATACTTATGGCAATGTTGCCATTATAGTTCTTTACAAATTAAGACATTGGCATAATAAAACAACAGGAGACACACACGTTCAGATTCATTCACATGCATCTGGCACCGCTCTAATGTCTAAACTACAGTATTTGTATACACCAATTTTGAGTAATGTCTGTTTATTTAAGCAAAAGAAGAAACACGGGCACAAGCAGTTTGTGCAGAGGTAAGCAGGTGCATGCAGAACAGTATGTCTTCCCTCTGTCAGCATTACACCATCATTAGCTAGTGTCTGCTCAGCAGGGTGTGTCATTATGTCTCCCAGGGCTGGTGTAATTATACATTGACATAATTAACCCAGCAAGCCCATTAGGCAGCCCGGCAAAAAATTCATCTCTAATTATTTGTTGTGTGCATACTAATGAGTCCATCTGTACCGCCATTGTAGAACACCAACAAATTCATTTACAAGTCGGAATTTTTTTATAAGTTCAGGAGAAATAGTTGTTTTTCTTGAGAAGTATGCAGTAAACATCCGAAGGGGACAGGTACAGGCATATGGGTGTGTGGTGCACCACTGTGCCACACTCAGCACCACAACACCCCTGTGCCCCTGTGTCAGTTAAAGGCTCTGCTTGGGCCAGAGGTATAATGTTTTGGTCTGGAACAATGTTTCCCAACCAGGGTGCCTCCAGCTGTTGCAAAACTACAACTCCCAGTATGCTGGGAGTTGTAGTTTTGCAACAGCTGGAGGCACCCTGGTTGGGAAACACTGGTCTGGAAACTAGGATATTCTTTTTCCTGGAATCCATTAATGCTATGAATGTTGGGTGAACACAAGACTAACTTAATACATATGTAGATATTTTCACTGGTTTCAGCCTACTATTCAAAGTGTATGCAGTTTATCGGTTTATCCAATGTCTACCTTTAGGGTGTATTCACACACAGCGGATTCGCAGTCGTAAAATCTGTGGTTGCAGATTTTACAAAGCAGTTAAAAATAGATAAGAATTGCCTTGTAAATTCCTCAGTTGCGGATCTGCAAATGCAAATTTTACATTTTTAAGCCTGCAACTGCGGATTTTACGACTTCAAATCCATAGCAGAGCCTGTGTGTGTGAATGCACCCTAAAAATGCACCTTGAAAATATTTCAACAAGTTCTTTACCCTGCCATACGTAAGTTAAACACCAAAGACCTCCAATAACACGCCAACGTCACCTTCAAGTGTACCTGTCATTTGCAAAAAAGTTTATATAATGTAGATAAGAACATTATGGGGGAGATTTAGCAAAACCTGTGCAGAGGAGAAGTTGACCAGTTGGCCATAGAAACCAATCAGATCACTTCTTTCATTTTTCACAGGTCTCTTTAAAAATAAAAGAAGCAATCTGATTGGTTGCTATGGGCAACTGGTCAATTTTTCACAGGTTTAGATAAATGTCCCCCTATATGTATATTTGTAATATACATTGATTAATTTTTTTTTTTTTTAAATGCTTTCTTTTCATGTAGAGACAACATATAGGAAGTGTGGGCCAGAAAAGCAGGGCTCTGTGCAGGCTCCTGGCTTGTCAATCATCCTGCTGTGAGCCCAGAGTGTGTCACAGAGCCTCAGTGCACAGAGCCCTGCTTGTCCTCGGTGTACAGAGCCCTGCTTGTCCTCAGTGTACAGAGCCCTGCTTGTCCTCAGTGTACAGAGCCCTGCTTGTCCTCAGTGTACAGAGCCCTGCTTGTCCTCGGTGTACAGAGCCCTGCTTGTCCTCGGTGTACAGAGCCCTGCTTGTCCTCGGTGTACAGAGCCCTGCTTGTCCTCGGTGTACAGAGCCCTGCTTGTCCTCAGTGTACAGAGCCCTGCTTGTCCTCAGTGTACAGAGCCCTGCTTGTCCTCAGTGTACAGAGCCCTGCTTGTCTTCAGTGTGCAGAGCCCTGCTTGTCCACGGTGCACAGAGCCCTGCTTGTCCACCGTGCACAGAGCCCTTCTTATCCTCAGTGTACAC
The DNA here is from genome assembly GCF_029499605.1 of Hyla sarda. Taxonomy (NCBI): domain Eukaryota; kingdom Metazoa; phylum Chordata; class Amphibia; order Anura; family Hylidae; genus Hyla; species Hyla sarda. The sequence goes on from NC_079189.1 coordinate 466,856,815, forward strand.
AGCCCTGCTTGTCCTTAGTGCACAGAGCCCTGCTTGTCCTCAGTGTACAGAGCCCTGCTTGTCCTCAGTGTACAGAGCCCTGCTTGTCCCCAGTGTACAGAGCCCTGCTTGTCCATAGTGCACAGAGCCCTGCTTATCCTCAGTGTACAGAGCCCTGCTTGTCCTCAGTGTACAGAACCCTGCTTGTCCTCAGTGTACAGAGCCCTGCTTGTCCTCAGTGCACAGAGCCCTGCTTGTCCTGAGTGTACAGAGCCCTGCTTGTCCTCAGTGTACAGAGCCCTGCTTGTCCTGAGTGTACAGAGCCCTGCTTGTCCTCAGTGTACAGAGCCCTGCTTGTCTTCAGTGCACAGAGCCCTGCTTGTCCTCAGTGTACAGAGCCCTGCTTGTCCTCAGTGTACAGAACCCTGCTTGTCCTCAGTGTACAGAGCCCTGCTTGTCCTCAGTGCACAGAGCCCTGCTTGTCCTCAGTGTACAGAGCCCTGCTTGTCCTCAGTGTACAGAGCCCTGCTTGTTCTAGCTTCACTTCTTGTATTTTGTCTCTGCATAGAGATACAAGACAAAACTGCAGAGACAGCGTTTTTTCACCCAATAATATACCAATGTAGATTGCAGATATACATAGAATGTTATTATCTACGTAGGTAGAGAGCACAATGAATGCAGCAAACAAGAAACAAAAAACTATCAAAAACCTTACTGCAGTCTACAAAGACACTGCGGCTTAGAGGAAGATTTATTTTTCAGCAAGAAAATGTATACATCAACCTCAGGTATCAAGACAAGGGTACACAAGTCAATACATCAATCCAAATGAAAATTTCGGGATGAATTGAAAAATAACTGTTTTCTTGTGGTCCCTATGTCCCAGTAAGGATAAGAACAATTGCAGTGTCGACATGAGCAAACCTTATAAAGATTATCCGCATACTGTAGATTTAAGGCTACACTTGCTGCCAAAGATGCTAATACCAAAGTCTAACTTGAGGGGGAGAATAATTCTGCATTCCGATACAGTGACTTTAATCTCTAATAAATGTTTTATCAACAACATTATTATTAATCCATGTATATTGACTAGCATTGCAAAACCTTAAATAATCACTGTGACTCAATGTTATCACAAAATAAGGTAAATGTTACATGAGCAACCCAACCGTGGGCCAAATGACCCAAAATAACAGCTACTGTGCTGTAAGTTTAGGTAAATAAATCTAGAAAAAATACTGAGAAACCATTATAATGGTAGACTAGCAGTAGCCAACTTATATAGCTTTTATGCGGTTTAAGGTAAATATTTTCACAACAAAACTTGCAAATGAACCTTATGGGAAGGTGAAATAAGGTGAAGATAAGAAACCTTATCCAGATGTTTTGGACTAATAAATGTGTCAGTCTAGAAATTAAAATTATGAAACTTTTGGAGTCATCATTCTGCTAAAATCTGGATGTCTGCTTCCAAATATTATCAATTCCAGACTACTGGTACTTCTGACATTGCTACAAGAAGGTCATGTAATATTGTCAGGATTTGCTTCTTTCTGAACAATCACAATGATTATTGTTTAGTGTTAACAATGGAGAAATAAACAGTAAAGCTAAATTGTTTTTGTTGATCAGCAATTTTGATGCCGTAAAAATAATTCCTCATAGTGAGATGTGGAAAGGCAAATAAGCCTTTGAAAGACACTTTAATGTGGACCAAGAATGTCTGAGCATAGTAATAATATCTGTCCTGTAAAAAAAAAAAAAAATTATATTCTGTTCACTGTTATCACAATTGTAGCATCTAAATGGTCATTGATAGGAAAATCATGTTAAAGAATATTATGTCCCTCGGTCACAGATGTGATTAAAGTGGCTGATAGATCTAGATCTGTACATATACAGGAGTAGAGTTACTGGGTAATATGTCACATGAAAAAAAGACATGATACCACTATAAACCACACATTACCCCTAGGTAGATAAGTCACATGACTTATACGTTTCTTCTGGGAATTGAAGTATATTTGTATTAAAAAAAAATTATTGAAGTGTGGAAATGCCATTGAAATGTGATTGGTATTAATTGGCTTAATGAAAAATGGTTTTGAAGGTCTGTGTTTTACAGGTGCTTTTTGCATACAATAAAGGGACAAAAAAGCCTGAATACTGGAGATATGGACAGATCTCTTCTCAAGAAAGGTTAGTTAGTGTGAACCATCCTTCAAAGCAAACAACTTTCAGAGATGTCTAAAGCTGTACAAGGCTACCAAAGCATTGTTACAGATTTGGGTGTACACCAATCCACTTTCTCAAAGTCCTGTTCAAAACAAAATTGTCCAAGACCACCTGATCCTGATCAGACTTGGTGGGTTAACACTTTCACACAAGACAAGTGCACCCCAGGAACCAGTCCACAAAAATATGTACAATGAGACCCAACACACAAATTCACTAGTCTGTAGTAATCAAAAAGTTAATCATTCTACCAAAGGCTATGAATTATTTTCGAACATACAAGGACCAAACTTATTTAAGTTTAAAGTATACGTATCATTAAATAAAAACTTTTGACAGAACAAAAGTATTGATTATTCGGGATCTGAGTATTCAGACCCCCACTGCTCAAGAAAACAAGTGGAGAGAAGTGTGTGGTTAAGCGCATCACTCCCTGGCTTGCTGCGATCACCTACTCGGTGCACAAGATGAGCTCCATTATAAGTCTAAGGAACTCATCTCCTGCAAGGTTGGGAGTGAAGCTCTTAACCATTTGCTTCTCCCCACCTGTTCTCACGATCAGTGGGTGTCTGAACACTGATCAAAAATGTTTGTTTATCTCAAAACAAAATGGCATACAAAAAAGCAAAACGGTTATAAAAAAAAAAGGGAACAAAACAGAAAAGCTAAACTTTTATGTTGTGTACAGCTTCTTCTGCTTCATTATGCCAGTTTGTGGTCACCTATTAGACAGGTGATAAAAGAGTGAAGTCAATGAATATTAAGTTGTATCTTACAGGATTGAGGGGGGGTTGACAGCCAAATGCCCATCTGCCCATCCTTCAAAGCTGCACAACACATACCAAAAGTATCCCTGACTCCCTAGCCTGCAAGCTTTTGGTTTCCTCCATAAATCTTGCAGTAGATATTCTCTGACCACTCTTAAAGTTTCATACAGTCATATCATTTGATTTTTAGATAATGATACATAGCCAGCATATAAAATGTTTACAGCTTTATTTCCTTCTTGCATAACAATTTCATTCAAAAATAGCAACTAATATAAGTCATATGAGCACAGGAGAAATGTAAGGAAACCTACTGGTTTCAGCTCTTAATGGACCTTACTCATGGTGTGACTACCTCCCGATGCTCTGGTGGTGCACAAATATCTACAGGTATACTCCACACTATTGTGTAAACAGAATTTAATAAATGTATCGACAGAGCTCATAGCTTCTCTATTCAGAAAGAATGTCATCTTCCCGTTCAGAGTTTATTAACTCTTTCTATGGCCATGCATTTAAATATGGCAAGTGTTTGTGCAAAATATCTAGATATATTAGAGGAATTCATAAAGATTCCCTTTTTTTAACAGTGCGCAGTTTATATCACGTAATGGGGAAAAAAAAATCCCACCTATACTATATGTAGAATTATACACTGCTCAAAAAAATAAAAGGAACAAGAAAACACATCCTAGATCTGAATGAATGAACTAATCGTATGAAATACTTTCGTCTTTACATAGTTGAATGTGCTGACAACAAAATCACACAACAATTATCAGTGGAAATCAAATTTATCAACCCATGGAGGTCTGGATATGGAGTCACACTCAAAATCAAAGTGAAAAACCACACTACAGGCTGATCCAACTTTGATGTAATGTCCTTAAAACAAGTCAAAATGAGGCTCAGTAGTGTGTGTGGCCCGTGCCTTTATGACCTCCCTACAATGTCTGGGCATGCTTCTGATGAGGTGGTGGATGGTCTCCTGAGGGATGTCCTCCCAGACCTGGACTAAAGCATCTGCCAACTCCTGGACAGTCTGTGGTGCAACGTGACGTTGGTGGATGGAGCCAGACATGATGTCCCAGATGTGCTCAGTCAGATTCAGGTCTGGGGAACGGGCGGGCCAGTCCATAGCATCAATGCCTTCCTCTTGCAGGAACTGCTGACACACTCCAGCCACATGAGGTCTAGCATTGTCTTGCATTAGGTGGAACCCAGGGCCAACTGCACCAGCATATGGTCTCACAAGGGGTCTGAGGATTTCATCTCGGTACCTATTGGCAGTCAGGCTACCTCTGGCAAGCATATGGAGGGCTGTGCGGCCCCCCAAAGAAATGCCACCCCACACCATTACTGACCCACCGCCAAACTGGTCATGCTGGAGTATGTTGCAGGCAGCAGAATGTTCTCCACGGCATCTCCAGACTCTGTCACGTCTGTCACATGTGCTCAGTGTGAACCTGCTTTCATCTGTGAAGAGCACAGGGCCAGTGGCGAATTTGCCAATGGTGATGTTCTCTGGCAAATGCCAAACGTCCTGCACGGTGTTGGGCTCTAAGCACAACCCCCATCTGTGGATGTTACGCCCTCATACCACCCTCATGGAGTCTGTTTCTGACCATTTGAGTGGACACATGCACATTTGTGGCCTGCTGGAGGTCATTTTGCAGGGCTCTGGCAGTGCTCCTCCTGCTCCTCCTTGCACGAAGGCAGAGGTAGCGGTCCTGCTGCTGGGTTGTTGCCTCCACGTCTCCTGATGTACTGGCCTGTCTCCTGGAAGCGCCTCCATGCTCTGGACACTACGCTGACAGACACAGCAAATCTTCTTGCCACTGCTCGCATTGATGTGCCATCCTGGATGAGCTGCACTATCTGAGCCACTTGTGTGGGTTGTAGACTCTGTCTCATGCTACCACTAGAGAGAAAGCACCGCCAGCATTCAAAAGTGACCAAAACATCAGCCAGGAAGCATAGGAACTGAGAAGTGGTCTGTGGTAACCATCTACAGAACCACTCCTTTATTGGGGGGTGTCTTGCTAATTCCCTATAATGTCCACCTGTTGTCTGTTCCATTTGCACAACAGCATGTGAAATTGATTGTCAATCAGTGTTGCTTCCTGAGTGGACCGTGTGATCTCACAGAAGTGTGATTGACTTGGAGTTACATTGTGTTGTTTAAGTGTTCCCTTTATATTTTTGAGCAGTGTAGTTAATGAATTGTAGGATCGATGTTACAGTGCGTTCTTTGTTATACCGTCTGTCAGTAAATTCATCAGCTTTCATTGCATATTTGCAAACCACACATCTAGCCTCACTGCATTTAAAAAAAAATGTGATTTTTCTATGGATATCTGTATTAGCACAAGTATAGCCATCCTTTAAGAATATTGGGGAAAATTTACTAATCCTGTCTACTAAGACTGGCTGTATGAAATACGGCGTTATTAGTATGCCTGGGAAATGCTAACATAAACAGCAGAGAATAGTAACTTGTAACAGTGTTTATTACGTGACATTTCCACAGTGGATGCAGTTGGGTATACTAAAGTCATGAATGCTAAATTATGACCCCTCCTAATTAGCTTGATTAGCTGGTAATTATCTGTGGGGCACTTACTCCAATACCCTTCACTGTCAGCACAACTTTCATTTAAACCTGAATCCATTACCTCTCTAAAGTGTTTCCAGTATAAAGCAAATGCAACACAATAACTAATTACTATTACTTATTTTCTCATTACAGGGCTTCACCATAACTTATATGAAAAGTGTATACTATTAAAAGATATAATAAAAGGACAACAAAAATATTTGTTGTTCACTGACATTTTTCCTCCACCCCTCCAATTGGTACACCAAAAGTACATAAACATTTCCAAGCAGCCCATTACATTTAAAGGGGTACTCTTCCCCTGGACATCTCATCCCTAATCCCTTTTTTTTAAGAACGCTGGGTTTGGGCGGCCATGATCGTGATGTTACACCACACCCCCTCTATTCATGTCTGTGGGAGGGGCGTAACGGCTGTGGTCACTCGTCACGCCCCCTCCCATAGAAATGAATGAATAGGGGTGTGGTGTGAAGTCACGCTAGGGGGTCCCAGGGGCCGGACCCCCTGGGATCAGACATCTTATCCTCTATCCTTTGGGTAAGGGATAAGCTGTCCAGGGGCAGAGTACTTCTTTAAAAAAGCATTCTGGAAATTTTATTTTCTTGTTTATATAGTGCAGGGTAGGCTATTATAGGTTCTTGTGTATGCCTTGTGTTTAAGTGTTGATGTGGCAGGCATGGTTTACAGCCATACTGGTTGTAGTTTTATTGCTGAAATGATTTTCTAATGCTGGCTACATTTCCCATGATTCTTCTGGCTTTGTAGAGGCTGCTGGTGCTGGAGTTCACTCAGGTGAACCCTTAAAAGTGGGTTGAGGCAAGTTCACATTGGGGGAGATTTATCAAAACCTGTGCAGAGGAAAAGTTTCCCAGTTTCCCATAGCAACCAATCAGATTACCTCTTTTATTTTTAAATGGGCCTCTGAGAAACAAAAGAAGCAATCTGATTGGTTGCTTTGGGCAACTAGTCAACTTTTCCTCCACACATGTTTTGATAAAATTCCCCATTGTGTGCAGTTTTGATGTGTTTTCTTATTCAGAGTGTGTGTTTTTTAAGGAAATATTGTCATGAGGTGAAGGTAATTTCACCTATAATCCCAATTAAGGTGTTTTATGAAGGTTTGAAGTCCTTAGGCTGTGATCACAAAGCATTTTGGCTGTTTTTGCCACAATTTTCCTAAATCTTACACATTTCTGCCACGTTTTGTAGAATTGGTGTAAAATAACACAATTGTTGCTGTGATTTTGGCAAAAAACAGAATAATGGCAATGTGTGAACACGGCTAGTGTCTCTCTGTGTTTCTCTATGTCTTAGTATATGTTCACACTGAGGAATTGGCGCAAAATCCTGTGGTGTGAACCCCTAACATTAGTGTCAATTGGTCTTCCGCAGACCCGTTCACGCTGCAGCCAATTCCACGGCTGAAATTGATCTGCGCAAATAAAGAACCTGTTCATTCTTTACACCAAATTCCACGAGCACTGCATTGCCTTCAATAGTGACGACGCAGGGCCGTGCTGTCCTACCGCTGGAGGCAGCCAGATGGAATCACCGCTTGCCGAATTCTGCGAGTGGAGATTCAGTTCACATTGAGTAATTACTCAATGTGAACATACCCTTCCTGTCACAGCTTTATTAGTGAACTTTCAGAGCATGAAGCAGAAGGGAGAGGAATTTGGGAAGTGAAGAAAATATATATACTTTTTCTGTGATAAGATATTACAAAGTTTCTTATCTAGGCTTGATACTGTGGTGAGGGGTGTGATGAAGGATAGATGTTGTAAACCTTAGGGCAGATGTTATTAACCCTTGGTATTCGTGACGCCAGGGCATGGTTATCCTCTACACTACCTGAGCTATGGCTGCTGGTTCCTGGGCTAGGAGCGTGGCAAATAATCACTCAGATGAAAGGTTACGGAACAACGTCACTTTACTGAGGAAAACAGATGTTAAAGTCTTTACAGCTCAGTTTAGGCTCAAGGAAATGACCAGTGAACTTTAGGAGACTTGTGGGCTAGCTGGGACTTGTAGTGGACTTGGACTCAATTATGCAATCTCATGCTGACTTTAGACATGACAGACTTGACTATGCTGACTAGACTTCTCCCTTGTATTTAGGCTTACCAGGGTTTGACTTTCACCTGTAGGGGGTTCCACGGAAAGTGGCTTCATGGCTGCGTGACTAGGCCTTGGTCTCTCTCAGGAACTCCAGACACTCTCAGGTCTTCACTTGACTGTACCTCAGCTACAACTGGAACTGACTAGCTCCTCCCTGCTATATAAGGTAGCAATTTGGAGGGGTCCTATAGGTCACCAACAAGTCACCTGGTTACTGCCACCTTCCCTGGTTACACAGGCTTAGCAACAATATTTAAAGGCACACATGCCTCAAAAGATTAACCAGCATATAACACAAGAAAATATTGCATATTTAACACTGACTTTAACAGAGAATCCGCCGCATAGGAGGACAACAACTGTATTGGGCCACCACAATACTATAAATTTAGGAAAAATAATTGAAAGTTCCTTTGTGTACTGTCTATTAGCTTTTATTTATTACAACTAAAACATCACAGGAAATCTTATGTTTTCCTACTATTCCATATGTCCTTTATTATCAAAGGTAGGGACTGAACCCAGCACAAAAGAGCAGCAGTATGTTGCCTAATATTATTGGGTCGACCAGGATTTTTGATGAAAAAGAATGTAAAATTATCAATAATTAAACGGGTATTCAGACTTCCATTAAAAAAAAGAATTGAAGCATATAGCATTACTCACCTGTCTGCTCGAGTTCTGAATGTAATGGTTTCCTTTAGGTCTTCATCAGAGTCCTCCCACCCTGCTCACTACCCTCTCACAGCCCTCCTGCCAAATCCCTGCCAAGGACTGCTGCAGAATATTGCTCTACAGAGAAGGTTCTCTCTCCCCACAGCAAGACTGCTGTACTCATTCCCTGTCATCTCCTATGCTTGTGGCTTTGCTAAACACAAGGCAGCATGACATAAACAAACCTTCTTCCCGAAATCTATCTGTGGTGTCCCGGTACCGTATTACATACGTTACCTTGTGGTGAGGTCCCCAAAGTCAGAGTCCCTAGGAACAGTGGGGGTCCTCTTCCTTAGTTAACCCCTCATCACCCCTCAGTTAGCTAGAATAAATATAAATGTAAATATGTATATTTAATATTCTTACCTTGTTTGCGTTGCAGGACCTGCAGGTCATGTGACCGGGTTACAGAACTCTATGGTTTTGCTAAAGGACCTTTGGTGGTTCTAGTCAGGTGATCACCCACAATCCATTGTAATGGTGAGTGACAGCTGATATGGACAAATCCAAAACGGCCAGCCCCTGCCCATATAAGGGAGCTGCACCATTTTGTCTCTCTCTTGGGTTGCTGATTCTGGATGAGGTAGGACCTCCACAGCTTACAAGACAATTACTAGGCCAAAACCTTGCGGCCTAAGCCTGCGCTAGAGACGGATAGTTCTTACAATTCCCCGCTATCTCCGCAAGACCTCTGTACCTAATCCAACCCCTAAATCCAGCGGATCTATGCACATCTAATCCTCCTAATCTTAAGAGAACTTTCCGGTCCTAAGCAACTGTCAGTCACTGCTGTGCTGTCTATATAGACTCTGTTATCTGGACTGTTACCGATACTGCATGTACAGAAAATCTTCAGTAAAGTTCCTGCAAGTTTTAAGTTCAGCACTGCTGTGGACAATCCATTTATTTTACACTCACCTATCGCTCTTGGGAAGGGTGGCGATAGGCCCAGAATCACTACAAAGTTTTAACCCATCCCCCTGGCGTCACGAGTGACAAGGGTTAACAGCGCCCTTTATAATACTGAACAGCAACACCCCAACTACCCTACACCCCCACAAGGCTTTATTCCCCAAGTCTACCACAAAGCCTTTTTGGCGTCTGACGAACAGGATTCGGGTGTGTGCCTGCTGCTGTTGCCACTAGTGAAACTGTACTCCCCCCAATATAACGGACTTTATTCATGTGCTGCAAACCCTATTTCTGTGTACAAGAGTGGTGCGCAATACAAGGGGGCCACATGAAAAGTAAGGGGGGAGGCAAAAAAATTTTCGCAGCAAGAATGTGCAAACTGCTAAACGAATACATGCTACGATCCTCTGGTCCGGTCAGCACAGGAGGAGTTAACCTGCTGGCGGAGAAGCGCGCGAAAAAGTCCTGCGCTGTGCCACGTTCCGCCCCTGGGCGTGGCTGCCAAGTTGCTGTATCACAGCCGAAAGGGAACTTGGAAACAGAGGAGTTGTTTCTGGGAGGACAGGAAGTCGGGGCTGCACCGATGACGTCCTTCCTGCCGGCCGCCATTTTGGGGAAGCCCACTATAAAAGACACCATGCACAGCGACCTCTTCAGTCTGCACAAGGAGCCGGAGAGTACAGACATGGAGGAGAGCAGCGTTCCACGTGGTGAGAACAGCAAAATGGCACCGGAACAGCGGAAAGTTGTGGCAGTCGCAGCCCATCTGTTCCAAGAACTTGCCGTCTGCAGTGGTTGTGATTAGACGAAGAGGAGGCCTGCAATCTTCCCCCACTGCCTGATGATGACGACGATTGGCCAGACACACCTCCAGCAGAGAGCGCAGGGACACCTGGAGATGCATCGCCAGTTAGACTGTCCCCTCACCACAGAACTTGGGGCTCGTGGGCCGAAATCCCATCGGAGGAGTCTGCAGTGAGTACCCCGCCAGAGGCGGCCTTTTCTTCCTCCTCCAGCCCTGAAGCTGAAATACCCCTATCCAACTTGCCGAGTGCACGACCGCGCTCACCAGATTTGCCCCAGTAGATTTTTGGGGAGGAGCCGGGACTCATCGAGTATATGCACGCGGTTCTACAACCTATACCTGGGAAGCCACTCCCATCAATTCCAACCACACAAAGAGAAAGGGCCGTCAGGAAGCCGAGCTGGCTGACTTGATGGACAAATTAAAGGCCCGACACAGAGAACTGTACGCCCCTAAGCATGTACATTTGCCTCCTGATGAAATAATTTGTTATCAGGAGAATACTAAAGAAATGGAAGCACTCTACATCTGCAAGTGGGATCATCCCCGAGAAGGGGAGGAGCCTTTAGAACGACGAAGAGCAACTGTGGCCAAGTTCGACAAGGTCAGAGGTTATGGGACACTCCTAGATTGCCACACAGGGCAAACCATCCTCGTAAACTGGCGAGCAGTACAGAGGCCATATCTTCACAAAAAGTTCTACTCTCTGGAGGTGGGTGAGATAGTGGAGTACACCCCCGTCCAGAGCCTGCGTGGATAATGGGCTGCTGCGGTCACAAGACGGATCCCTTCAACCTGAGGCCGAAATGGTCTGCTCCTGATGCCTCCACCAACGTACTCAAGGCGGAGGAGCCTCTACAGCATCAGTCATCTGTTTCGTACAGCAAAGTGCCAAGACCTGCTTAAGACCAAGAAAGTAAGCCCAAATTGCAGGCACCAAAGACCGTACCTAGGCCCTCTCGGAGCAATGAGAGTTTGCCTCCTGCACAGGTACCAACGTATGTACCAAGGCCCTCTTCCGACGTGGAGAGTTTGCCTGCTTCCACGGTACCAACGGAAGTGCTTTGGCCCACTCCTGGCATGGAGATGGTGCTAAAACCTTATGCACCAACCTTGATCCCGACCAGTAAGCCTCTGGTTACTTTGAATCATACTGTTACCCATTCTACTCTCACTAATGTGGTGTGGGAGAGTTACATTAACTCCTCGCCTGCTCCAGATGTTGGAAGGTGTAGAGGAACTACAAGAGGCACAAGAAGAGTTCGGAGGAATATTTTCTGAAGGACTGTAAAGTAATGTCCATTGTTTGTCTGTGCTAACCACTTTTGTTTTTCAGTAACCAAGTTTAAGAAACTGTGCCTAGCAGGACTATGCTAAGATTTTCCTCTTCCTCTGCCCATATAAGGGAGCTGCGCCATTTTGTCTCTCTCTTGGGTTGCTGATTATGGACGAGGTAGGACCTCCGCAGCTTACAAGACAATTACTAGGCCAAAGCCTTGCGGCCTAAGCCTGCGCTAGAGACGGGTAGTTCTTACAATTCCGCGCTATCTCCGCAAGACCTCTGGACCTAATCCAACCCCTAAATCCAGCGGATCTATGCAAATCTAATCCTCCTAATCTTAAAAGAACTTTCCGGTCCTTAGGCACTGTCAGTCACTGCTGTGCTGTCTATATAGACTCTGTTATCTGGACTGTTACCGATACTGCATGTACAGAAAATCTTCAGTAAAGTTCCTGCAAGTTTTAAGTTCAGCACTGCTGTGGACAATTCATTTATTTTACACTTTTACACCACTTTTGTTTTTCAGTAACCAAGTTTGAGAAACTGTGCCTAGCAGGACTATGCTAAGATTGTTCCAGTTCCAAGTTCAGCAACGTAACCATTAAGCTTTGTGCCTGACCATCAGGTCAAGAGACTCCTAGCCAGTAGGAGATTCGTATGTTTTGTGCCCGGTTGATTTGTGGCAGCCGTGAAACATAGACTCCTAGTGTAGGTGGACTGCAGATCCTTACACGCCAGTTTTGTGTATATACCTCTATATTTATGAGACTCCCATGCTAAAAATTGCACTTGTCAGGTGTATGCGCCTGAGCCTTGTTGGAGTGTTAATGAATGTGTAGACTTATATAATAAAAATGTATATGGTCCTTGTACACAGAAAAAATTGCTTTGTGTCTGTGTACATAAAAAGTAAGTAAAGGTTGTACATGGAAACTTGTCCGCTAGATGCACGTGTACACTAAAAACAAAAAACGTAAATAATTCTTGTATACATGTACATACGAATGTATAAAAATACTAAAAAGGTGTTTTAGTAGTTACTAAATAGGTGACTCTTCCGTCTCCTCCGAGAGTAGCATTCCAGTCGCCAATCGCTAGCACCTTTCACAAAATAAAACTACTCTTAAGATATCAAGACTAATTACTAAGCAGTACTTGCACACATAGTATCTTAAATAGCTCACTTAAATGTACTACCTCAGTCTTCTTCAGTACATGCACAAAATAAAAATATATCTCACACTCAAGAAACACTTAGGAATTGTAGCCTATTTGTATTCAATTCCTGCCACTGTTAGGTACACTAATATCTTTCTTCTCTTTATTACGTGTGTGAGGTGCTCTACCTGGCCAATAGGTGCTCTTGCAAGCTTAAAATTAAACACGTATTTCTAAAGGTAACCTAGGTAAGGTTATACTGTTGTGTTCTAGGGGTAAGTAGCCTGTACCCGATAGACCCTAGTAGCTAACCTTATTGGTAGAGAGCCTCAGGCAAGCCAATATACCCTTTTGTGTACTAACAGGTGACTAATCGTGGCAAAAAAAAAGAAAATGTGGTGAGATTTCAAAAATGTTTAGTCAGCTTGAAACTAAAGGTATAGAGAGCTGTACTTATGTCTAGTTAGCCTCACAAACGTATAGAGAGCTATAAAAATGTCCAAGAAGCTGGAAACTAAAGGTTAGATTTAGCTTCAAAATGTCTAGATAGTTTCAAAATGTATAGTAAGCTTCAAAATGTCTAGATAGCTTCATGATTGTCTAGTCAAAATGCTAGTCAGAGTATCTAGGGAATTTAAAGGTGTCTAATGTTTACTCAGATTTTTATCAGGATGTGTATTTTAGTTAGTAATCCTGTCCTAGTCCCTCTGCCTTAGGGGACAGGCGTCGGGGTCGACTTGTTTTAAGTAAGGGGGTTTGTGGTGTCCCGGTACTGTATTACATACGTTACCTTGTGGTGAGGTCCCCAAATTCAGAGTTCCTAGGAACAGTGGGGTCCTCTTCCTTAGTTAACCCCTCATCACCCCTCAGTTAGCTAGAATTAATGTAAATATAAAGTAAAGATGTATATTTAATATTCTTAAGTAGTTTGCGTCGTAGGACATGCGGGTCATGTGACCGGGTTACAGAACTCTATGGTTTTGCTAAAGGACCTTTGGTGGTTCTAGTCAGGTGATCACCCACAATCCATTGTAACGGTGAGTGACAGCTGATATGGACAAATCCAAAATGGCCAGCCCCTGCCCATATAAGGGAGCTGCGACATTTTGTCTCTCTCTTGGGTTGCTGATACTGGATGAGGTAGGACCTCCGCAGCTTACAAGACAATTACTAGGCCAAAGCCTTGCGGCCTAAGCCTGCGCTAAAGACGGGTAGTTCTTACAATTCCCCGCTATCTCCGCAAGACCTCTGGACCTAATCCAACCCCTAAATCCAGCGGATCTATGCAAGTACAATCCTCCTAATCTTAAGAGAACTTTCCGGTCCTAAGCAACTGTCAGTCACTGCTGTGCTGTCTATATAGACTCTGTTATCTGGACTGTTACCGATACTGCATGTACAGAAAATCTTCAGTAAAGTTCCTGCAAGTTTTAAGTTCAGCACTGCTGTGGACAATTCATTTATTTTACACTCACCTATCGCTCTTGGGAAGGGTGGCGATAGGCCCAGCATCACTACAGAGTTTTAACCTTCACCCTGGCGTCACGAGTGACAAGGGTTAACAGCGCCCTTTATAATACTGAACAGCAACACCCCAACTACCCTACACCCCCACAAGGCTTTATTCCCCAAGTCTACCACATATCCATCTTTCTACCTATAACTATGTAACCCGCTGATGGTGATGAAGATTGTATGGGTTGGTCAGAGATGGCGACATCACTTGAGCTCAGAGATAAGATTCAACTAGGCCGCCTGAGACAACAGAGGATAATGTGTTGTCTTGGGAGGGAGGAGTCGGGGATATGAAGACAACACCACACTGAAAATAAAAAAAATACACAACTTCTTATGAGGAGTGAATCATGCAAAAGTACGCTGAAGCCAGTACAATTTGTGATAACACTATATTAGTAAGTTACGGTATATATCTTGGGGTGATAGTTTAATTAAAATACAATTTTCTGATACTGGAATATCCCTTTAAGATTTTACAATACATTGGCTTTTCCAAGTCTTATTAAACCCATAAAACTGTTTGTATCCACTATGTACTGTCCACTATGTACTGTTTTAGTTCTCAGTCATTGGAACAAAGAATGATAAAAAAGAATAAAAATAAACTGTATCAGTATGTGCCCTATCTTCTACCAATATTGATTGGCTATGTAAATACTCTGTGTCAGTCAGGCTGGATTTACACACAACAATTCCCAAATCAGTGGATGATGTAAGATCACCTGATTATACAACCTGCATAGAAATGTGTTCAGTCAAATTATAGTGGATGTTTTCACATATAAGCTAGTTCCTTTTTTTTTTACAATGGTATTTTATGACTTTTTTATGCAATGGTCTATTTTCTGCATTTTCATAACATTTTGGGGTTGGAGGCATTTGTTTGAAAATGAAGAATAATCTATGTATGGAATTTTTCTAGTGTTTTTCTTTCTATAGTTCAGCACTTACATGTTGACGGGGGAGGGGGGGGGAGACAAAAAAAAGGTAGAGGTGTACAGGGAATAAGGGTACGTTCACGCGAGAGGATCCACAGCGTATTTTACGCTGCAGATCCGCCACTGAAGGACCCCTACAGGGTGCCTTCAGATGTGCCTGCTCAGAGCGGCAATACGCCGATAAGAGCAGACCTACTGCTGCGATGTGCGAGTTGCCCCGCATGCGTGGTGTACTCGCACACATCGCGGCCGCTCTGACGTGCGAGCCGTGACGTACGAGTATACTGCGCATGCGCGCAGTGACTCGCACATTGCAGTGTGTCTGCTGGTAGTGGTGGATTGCTGCTCCGAGCAAGCACCTGTAAAGGCAGCATACAGCAGTTCTTCAGCGGCGGGTCCACAGCATAATACGCGCTGGGGATCCGCTCGTGTGAACGTACCATAAGAGGTAAGAGCCATTTCACACATCTTAGTGCTTCATCTGGCTAGGTTCACAGTGTGGAATTTCTGAGCATTTTTGTGTAGAAATTCCGATGCAGCAAAATCCTATTTCTGTCAATGGGATTCTGCTGCACAGTCCACATTATGGAATTTCAGCGCAACCAAAACAATGATCTCAGCCATTCTTTAGGTGATATCCACACAGAATATAGCTCTGGACACACACTGCATGCATCGTGTGGACTAAAATGTAACAGTTCCACATGTTTTTTTCATTACTGGTGATTTATTTGCATCTCATGCATTTTAGACAAAACTAATATATACCTGGAATTTTTTTAATGAGTTTTTATAGACATTTTTACAGGAGAGAACCTTTTATCATTTCAATGTTGCCTAAACTATAAGTTATTTAGGCGCGATGTCTAGGGGCAAGTCATTAAAGGGGTACTTCAGTGGAAAACAAATGTTTTCAGTTCATCTGGTACCAGAAAATTAAACAGATTTGTAAATTACATATATTTAAAAATCTTAATCCTTCCAGTACTTATCTGCTGCTGTATACTACAGAGGAAGTTGTATAGTTCTTTCCAGTCTGACCACAGTGCTCTCTGCTGACACCTCTGTCCCTGTCAGGAACTGTCCAGAATATTTTTATATAGAAATAATTTACAAATCTGTTTAACTTTCTGGCACTAGTTGATTTAAAAACATTTGTTTTTCACCGGAGTACCCCTTTAACCCCTTAATGACCACAGACATAAATGTACGTCCTGGTGTGGCGGTACTTAGAGCACCAGGACGTAGATTTATGTCCTGTGTATGACCGCGAGCATCGGAGCAGTGCTCACGTTATACATGGCAGGTTCCAGCTGCTAGCAGCAGCCGGGGACCTGCTGGTAATGGCCGACATCCACGATCACGCGAATGTCCGCCATTAACCCCTCAGATGCCGTGAACAGTACAGATCACGGCATCTGCGGCAATGCGCATGTTAAAATAGATGATTGGATCACCCGCATCGCTACCGCTGGTATGCGATCATCTGTAATGGCGGACGGAGGTCCCCTCACCTGCCTCCGTCTGTCTCCCGGCATCTCCTGCTCTGGTATGAGATTGAGCAGACCAGAGCAGAAGATCACCGATAGTACTGATCAGTGCTTTGTCCTATACACAGCACTGAACAATATTAGCAATCAAAGGATTGTTATAGATAGTCCCCTATGGGGACATAAAAAGTGTAAAATAAAAGTTGAAAAATATAAAAATAAAAAGTAAAAAAAAGTGAAAAATCCCCATCCCCAATAAAAATGAAAATTGTCAGTTTTTCCCATTTTACCCCCAAAAAGCATAAACATTTTTTTTTTATAAACATATTTGGTATTGTCACATGTGTAAATGTCCGAACTATCAAAATATAATGTTAATGATCCCGTACGGTGAACAGCGTAAACGTAAAAAATTATAAAATAGTCCCAAAAATCAGCTTTTTTTGGCACATTTTATTCCCAATTTTTTTTTTATAAAAAATTATCTAAAAGTTTTATATATGCAAATTAGGTATCGAAAAAAAGTACATATGATGGCACAAAAAATGAGCCCTCATACCTCCCTATATATGGAAAAATGAAAAAGGTTATAGGTGGTCAAAATACGTCGATTGTAGATTACTGAATTTGTACAAAAAAGTTTAGAATTTTTTTAAGCAGTACAAAAATATAAAAGTATCTAGCCATTTTAATTGTACTGACGCACAGAATAAAGAATACATGTCATTTTTAACGTAAAGTGTACAGTGTAAAAACGAAACCCTCAAAAATTTGCAAAATTGTGGTTTTTATTTAAATTTCCTCCCTAAAAAAATTATTTTGGGGGTTCGCTGTACATTTTATGGTAAAATGAGAGGTTTCATTACAAAGTAAAATTGGTCACGCAAAAAACAAGCCCTTATATGGGTCTGTAGATGGAAATATAAGAGAGTTATGGATTTTAGGCGAGTAGGAAAAAACGAAAACGCTAAAATAAAATTGGCCTGGTCCTTAAGGTTAAAATGGGCTTGGTCCTTAAGGGGTTAAGGTCATTAAAGTCCCATGCGGCTTCTCCCTGCCTCCCCAGATAGAAATGATAGATATATCCAGTACAGGTAAAGATCTATCATTCAAGGCTGGGGGGAAAGAGATCACCCCTATGACTTGTGTTTCAGGCCGTATGAAAGTGATGACAGGTTCCCTTTAATTGTTCTAACTTTAACCACTTAAGGACGCCGGGCGTATCCTTACGCCCCTGTTTCAAAGTCCTTAAGGACTGAGGGCCTATGGGTACGCCCGTGGGAATTCCGGTCCCCGCTGCTCGCCGGAGCCGGGTGCCTGCTGAAGTCATTCAGCAGGCATACCGGTAGAGTGCCGAGGGGGATCCTGAGGTAAATACTAACTGGAGGTCTGCGGCGGTTCCGGGTCATCAGGGTCACGTGTGACCTGATGACCTGGATAATGATGATGATTGGTGGTGTAATATACACCACCAATCATCATTTGTACAATACTGGGGGGCGGCACTGTTGCTATCCCCCAGTACAGCAGTGATTGGGCGGCCGTAGTGACCGCACCAATCACTGCAGTATAGGGAGGGGGAGGTGGGATCAGGAGCACGCTGCTCTATTCTGCCCACCATTTCCTAGAGATCTGGTGTGCAGGACGGAGCCCCGTACTGCCATCTCCCCCCTCAGGTAAAAAAAAAGTAAAAAAAAAGGTGTCCCCTTGCCCCCTTTCTGTGGCCCCTTGGCCATCTGTAGGTGTCAGCGGGTCCGTAGCACCTTTAACTGCTTGACCCTGGCCCTACAGGGTCGCTGCGGTTTGCCCCCAGCTTTTTTGGGGGGGCACAGACCTTTTTTTTTTCTTTTTGCTAACCGCGTGGCGGGCCCTCTTAGCTATAAAAGAGCGGTCCGCTGCTGTTAGCTAAAGCCCACCTGCCACTGATAATTTTTTGTGGTGAAGATGCTTTTTCAGGAATTAAAGCTTCTTTTTTATTTTTTGCACCTATAGGCGGTCCATGCCATCAGTAGCAGGTCTATGCTGTGTGGACGGACCGTACCTGTGGGTGCGGCCTGCCCCACCACTGTAAGTGATTTATCACTGATCAGCGTTTGTTCTTGGCTGAGTGGCCAGACTCCCCACTGACTTCTGCGACCCCTGCCACCACCAAGCGCTAATCAGTATGCACACCACTGATTAGGTAAACGCTTTTTTTTTGGCGCAGTTATTGGCGCTAGAAGTCTTTTTTCTTTTCTTTTAAGTTTCTTTTTCTTTTTTTCAGTTTAGTTTTATTTAATATTTTAATATTTTTGTTCTTAGGGCGGGTTAGTTAGTTAGGGTGGGTTAGGGTAGGATGTCTCGCACCACACCACACACACCAATAAAGTTTCCCCCCCCCCCCACATATATACACTTCACCCCCCATTAGAGTAGGGAAATGGCCCGCAGGGCAATTTCAGCGGAGGAGGCATATTATACTATACTCTGGGTCATCATTTTGGGAATTGGCATATCAGTACTAAAATTGCACCCCCCCCCCCCATAGTACACTTCATCCATTTCTGAAAAATAGATTTAGGGAACACCCGTCTGCTCCAAATCTCCACTTCACCCCTATACATCTTACCTAAGGGGTGTACTGTTTGTAATAGGCTCACATGTGGGTGTTCCTTATTTTCCTCTGAATGTATGTAACTGTTAGGTCCGTAAGAAACATCCGCCTCAAATGCGAAGAGTTCTCGCTGAGCTCTGCCGTATTTCCAGGCGACAATTCGGAGTCACATGTTAGTTGTTCCCAGAAAGATGAAGCAGAGCATAGGTTGAAAATTGCAATTTTCCAAAGCTACCTGTCACGATGCCGGCTGGCAGGTAGTGGATCCTCTGTGCCAGAGAGGGATTGGCGTGGACCGTGCTAGTGGACCGGTTCTAAGCCACTACTGGTTTTCACCAGAGCCCGCCACAAAGCGGGATGGTCTTGCTGCGGCGGTAGTGACCAGGTCGTATCCACTAGCAACGGCTCACCTCTCTGGCTGCTGAAGATAGGCGCGGTACAAGGGAGTAGGCAGAAGCAAGGTCGGACGTAGCAGAAGGTCGGGGCAGGCAGCAAGGATCGTAGTCAGGGGCAACGGCAGAAGGTCTGGAAACACAGGCAAGGAACACACAAGGAACGCTTTCACTGGCACTAAGGCAACAAGATCCGGCGAGGGAGTGCAGGGGAAGTGAGGTGATATAGGGAAGTGCACAGGTGAACACACTAATTGGAACCACTGCGCCAATCAGCGGCGCAGTGGCCCTTTAAATCGCAGAGACCCGGCGCGCGCGCGCCCTAGGGAGCGGGGCCGCGCGCGCCGGGACAGAACAGACGGAGAGCGAGTCAGGTAGGGGAGCCGGGGTGCGCATCGCGAGCGGGCGCTACCCGCATCGCGAATCGCATCCCGGCTGGCAGCGGAATCGCAGCGCCCCGGGTCAGAGGACGTGACCGGAGCGCTGCAGCGGGGAGAGTGAAGCGAGCGCTCCGGGGAGGAGCGGGGACCCGGAGCGCTCGGCGTAACAGTACCCCCCCCTTGGGTCTCCCCCTCTTCTTAGAGCCTGAGAACCTGAGGAGCAGACTTTTGTCCAGGATGTTGTCCTCAGGTTCCCAGGATCTCTCTTCAGGACCACAACCCTCCCAGTCCACTAAAAAAAAATTTTTTCCTCTGACCTTTTTGGCAGCTAAAATTTCTTTGACCGAGAAGATGTCCGAGGAGCCGGAAACAGGAGTGGGAGGAACAGTTTTGGGAGAAAAACGGTTGAGGATGAGTGGTTTGAGAAGAGAGACGTGAAAGGCATTAGGGATACGAAGAGAAGGAGGAAGAAGAAGTTTATAAGAGACAGGATTAATTTGACACAAAATTTTGAAAGGACCAAGGTAGCGTGGTCCCAACTTGTAGCTAGGGACACGGAAGCGGACATATTTAGCGGAGAGCCATACCTTGTCTCCAGGGGAAAAAACGGGAGGAGCTCTTCTTTTCTTATCCGCGAACTTCTTCATGCGTGATGAAGCCTGTAAGAGAGAATTTTGGGTCTCTCTCCATATGATGGAAAGGTCACGAGAAATTTCATCCACAGCGGGCAGACCAGAGGGCAAGGGAGTAGGGAGGGGGGGAAGAGGGTGACGGCCGTACACCACGAAAAATGGGGATTTGGAGGAAGACTCAGAGACCCTGAAGTTATACGAGAATTCGGCCCATGGGAGGAGATCTGCCCAGTCATCCTGGCGGGAGGAAACAAAATGTCGCAAATAATCACCCAAGATCTGGTTAATTCTTTCTACTTGTCCATTGGACTGGGGATGATATGCAGAAGAAAAATTTAATTTAATCTTGAGTTGTTTACAGAGAGCCCTCCAGAATTTAGACACGAATTGGACGCCTCTATCCGAGACAATCTGCGTAGGCAACCCGTGAAGACGAAAAATGTGTACAAAAAATTGTTTAGCCAACTGAGGCGCAGAAGGAAGACCAGGAAGAGGGATGAAATGTGCCATTTTGGAGAATCGATCAACGACCACCCAAATAACAGTGTTGCCACGGGAAGGGGGTAAATCAGTAATGAAATCCATACCAATCAGAGACCAAGGCTGTTCGGGGACAGGCAGAGGATGAAGAAAACCAGCGGGCTTCTGGCGAGGAGTCTTATCCCGGGCACAGATAGTGCAGGCTCGCACAAAGTCCACAACATCCGTCTCCAGAGTCGGCCACCAATAGAAGCGGGAGATGAGTTGCACAGATTTCTTGATACCCGCATGACCTGCGAGATGGGAGGAGTGACCCCATTTGAGGATTCCGAGGCGTTGGCGAGGAGAAACAAAGGTCTTTCCTGGAGGAGTCTGCCTGATGGAGGCAGGAGAAGTGGAGATCAGGCAGTCAGGTGGAATGATGTGTTGTGGAGAGAGTTCAACTTCTGAAGCATCCGAGGAACGAGAGAGAGCATCGGCCCTAATGTTCTTATCGGCAGGACGAAAGTGAATCTCAAAATTAAATCGGGCAAAGAACAGAGACCACCGGGCCTGGCGAGGATTCAGCCGTTGGGCAGACTGGAGGTAGGAGAGGTTCTTGTGGTCGGTGTAGATAATAACAGGAGAACTTGATCCCTCCAGCAGATGCCTCCATTCCTCAAGTGCTAATTTAATGGCTAGAAGCTCTCGATCCCCGATGGAGTAGTTCCTCTCCGCTGGAGAGAAGGTCCTAGAGAAAAAACCACAAGTGACAGCATGCCCGGAAGAATTTTTTTGTAGAAGAACAGCTCCAGCTCCCACTGAGGAGGCATCAACCTCCAATAGGAAGGGTTTGGAAGGGTCAGGTCTGGAGAGGACGGGAGCCGAAGAAAAGGCAGACTTGAGTCGTTTAAAGGCGTCTTCTGCTTGAGGAGGCCAGGACTTGGGATCAGCATTTTTTTTGGTTAAAGCCACGATAGGAGCCACAATGGTAGAAAAATGTGGAATAAATTGCCTGTAATAATTGGCGAACCCCAAAAAGCGTTGGATAGCACGGAGTCCGGAGGGGCGTGGCCAATCTAAGACGGCAGAGAGTTTGTCTGGATCCATCTGTAGTCCCTGGCCAGAGACCAAATATCCTAGAAAAGGAAGAGATTGGCATTCAAACAGACATTTCTCAATTTTGGCATAGAGTTGGTTGTCACGAAGTCTCTGAAGAACCATACGGACATGCTGGCGGTGTTCTTCTAGATTGGCAGAAAAAATTAGGATATCGTCCAGATATACAACAACACAGGAGTATAACAGATCACGAAAAATTTCATTGACAAAGTCTTGGAAGACGGCAGGGGCGTTGCACAGGCCAAAGGGCATGACCAGATACTCAAAGTGTCCATCTCTGGTGTTAAATGCCGTTTTCCACTCGTCCCCCTCTCTGATGCGGATGAGGTTATAGGCGCCTCTTAAGTCCAATTTAGTAAAGATGTGGGCACCTTGGAGGCGATCAAAGAGTTCAGAGATGAGGGGTAAAGGGTAGCGGTTCTTAACCGTGATTTTATTAAGACCGCGGTAGTCAATGCAAGGACGTAGGGTGCCATCTTTTTTGGACACAAAGAAAAATCCGGCTCCGGCAGGAGAGGAGGATTTACGGATAAAGCCCTTTTTTAGATTCTCCTGGACGTATTCGGACATGGCAAGAGTCTCTGGGGCAGAGAGAGGATAAATTCTGCCCCGGGGTGGAGTAGTACCCGGGAGGAGGTCGATAGGGCAATCATAAGGCCTGTGAGGAGGTAGAGTCTCAGCTTGTTTTTTGCAGAAAACATCCGCGAAGTCCATATAGGCCTTAGGGAGACCGGTTACTGGAGGAACCACAGAGTTACGGCAAGGGTTACTGGGAACCGGTTTTAGACAGTTCTTGGAACAAGAGGACCCCCAACTCTTGATCTCCCCAGTGGACCAATCCAGGGTTGGGGAATGAAGTTGAAGCCAGGGAAGTCCAAGGAGAATTTCCGAGGTGCAATTGGGGAGGACCAAAAGTTCAATCCTCTCATGATGAGATCCGATGCTCATAAGAAGGGGCTCCGTGCGGAAACGTATGGTACAGTCCAATCTTTCATTATTTACACAATTGATGTAGAGGGGTCTGGCGAGACTGGTCACCGGGATGTTGAACCTGTTGACGAGAGAGGCCAAAATAAAATTTCCTGCAGATCCAGAGTCCAAGAAGGCCACAGCAGGGAAGGAGAAGGCAGAGGCAGACATCCGCACAGGCACTGTAAGACGTGGAGAAGCAGAGTAGACATCAAGGACTGTCTCACCTTTGTGCGGAGTCAGCGTACGTCTTTCCAGGCGGGGAGGACGGATAGGACAATCCCTCAGGAAGTGTTCGGTACTAGCACAGTACAGGCAGAGGTTCTCCATACGGCGTCGTGTCCTCTCTTGAGGTGTCAGGCGAGACCGGTCGACCTGCATAGCCTCCACGGCGGAAGGCACAGGAACAGATTGCAGGGGACCAGAGGAGAGAGGAGCCGAGGAGGAGAAACGCCTCGTGCGAACAGAGTCCATATCTTGGCGGAGTTCCTGACGCCTTTCGGAAAAACGCATGTCAATGCGAGTGGCTAGGTGAATAAGTTCATGTAGATTAGCAGGAATTTCTCGTGCGGCCAGAACATCTTTAATGTTGCTGGATAGGCCTTTTTTGAAGGTCGCGCAGAGGGCCTCATTATTCCAGGACAATTCTGAAGCAAGAGTACGGAATTGTACGGCATACTCGCCAACGGAAGAATTACCCTGGACCAGGTTCAACAGGGCAGTCTCAGCAGAAGAGGCTCGGGCAGGTTCCTCAAAGACACTTCGGATTTCCGAGAAGAAGGAGTGTACAGAGGCAGTGACGGGGTCATTGCGGTCCCAGAGCGGTGTGGCCCATGACAGGGCTTTTCCGGACAGAAGGCTGACTACGAAAGCCACCTTAGACCTTTCAGTGGGAAACAGGTCCGACATCATCTCCAGATGCAGGGAACATTGGGAAAGAAAGCCACGGCAAAACTTAGAGTCCCCATCAAATTTATCCGGCAAGGATAGGCGTAGCCCAGGAGCGGCCACTCGCTGCGGAGGAGGTGCAGGAGCTGGCGGCGGAGATGACTGCTGAAGCTGTGGTAGTAACTGTTGTAGCATAACGGTCAGTTGAGACAGCTGTTGGCCTTGTTGCGCTATCTGTTGTGACTGCTGGACGACCACCGTGGTGAGGTCAGCGACAACTGGCAGAGGAACTTCAGCGGGATCCATGGCCGGATCTACTGTCACGATGCCGGCTGGCAGGTAGTGGATCCTCTGTGCCAGAGAGGGATTGGCGTGGACCGTGCTAGTGGACCGGTTCTAAGCCACTACTGGTTTTCACCAGAGCCCGCCGCAAAGCGGGATGGTCTTGCTGCGGCGGTAGTGACCAGGTCGTATCCACTAGCAACGGCTCACCTCTCTGGCTGCTGAAGATAGGCGCGGTACAAGGGAGTAGGCAGAAGCAAGGTCGGACGTAGCAGAAGGTCGGGGCAGGCAGCAAGGATCGTAGTCAGGGGCAACGGCAGAAGGTCTGGAAACACAGGCAAGGAACACACAAGGAACGCTTTCACTGGCACTAAGGCAACAAGATCCGGCAAGGGAGTGCAGGGGAAGTGAGGTGATATAGGGAAGTGCACAGGTGAACACACTAATTGGAACCACTGCGCCAATCAGCGGCGCAGTGGCCCTTTAAATCGCAGAGACCCGGCGCGCGCGCGCCCTAGGGAGCGGGGCCGCGCGCGCCGGGACAGAACAGACGGAGAGCGAGTCAGGTAGGGGAGCCGGGGTGCGCATCGCGAGCGGGCGCTACCCGCATCGCGAATCGCATCCCGGCTGGCAGCGGAATCGCAGCGCCCCGGGTCAGAGGACGTGACCGGAGCGCTGCAGCGGGGAGAGTGAAGCGAGCGCTCCGGGGAGGAGCGGGGACCCGGAGCGCTCGGCGTAACACTACCCTTCATCCATTCCTGGAAAATAAATTTAGAAAACACCTGTGCATTCAAAATGTCCCCTTTAGCCCTATACCCATGGTAAACAACCCTAATGCTAAATATATTGACAAGTTTCTTCATAGAGACCAACTGACCCGAGCAGACAGCAGGACATATGCATTAACATGCAGTTTTTTTGCTGTATATAACATCCAGTAAAAAAAAAAAAACAACACAATGTAACTCTTAAGTCAATCACACTTCTGTGAAATCACACTGTCCACTCAGGAAGCAACACTGATTGACAATCAATATCACATGCTGTTGTGCAAATGGAACAGACAACAGGTGGAAATTATAGGCAATTAGCAAGACACCCCCAATAAAGGAGTGGTTCTACAGGTGGTGACCACAGAACATTTCCCAGTTCCTATGCTTCCTGGCTAATGTTTTCGTCACTTTCGAATGCTGGCGATGCTTTCCCTCTAGTGGTAGCATGAGACGGAGTCTACAACCCACACAAGTGGCTCAAGTAGAGAAGCTCATCCAGGATGGCACATCAATGCGAGCTGTGGCAAGAAGGTTTGCTATGTTTGTCAGCGTAGTGTCCAGAGCATGGAGGCGCTACCAGGAGACAGGTTAGTACATCAGGAGACGTGGAGGAGGCCGTAGGAGGGCAACAACGCAGCAGCAGGACCGCTAACTCTGCCTTTGTGCAAGGAGGAGCAGGAGGAGCGCTGCCAGAGCCATGCAAAATAACCTCCAGCAGGCCACAAATGTGCATGTGTCCACTCAAATGGTCAGAAACAGACTCCACGAGGGTGGTATGAGGGCCCAACGTCCAAAGGGGGGGATGTGCTTACAGCCCAACACCGTGCAGGACGTTTGGCATTTGCCAGATAACACCAAGATTGGCAAATTCGCCACTGCCACTGAGCACATGCATTTCCTCTGATGTCATGACCACAGTGCTCTCTGCTGACCTCGGCTGTCCATTTTAGTAACTGTCCAGAGCAGGAGAAAATCCCCACAGCAAACATATGCTGCTCTGGACAGTTCCTAAAATGGACAGCAGAGGTCAGCAGAGAGCACTATGGTCATGACATCAGAGGAAATGCATTTCTTTTTTGGATTTCTCTTTAGTATACAGCCCCTAAAAAGTACTGTAAGGATTAAGATTTTTTTTAATAGAAGTGGTTACAAATCGGTTTAACTTTCTGGCACCAGTTGATTTAAAAAAATAAAAGTTTTCCACAGGAGTACCCCTTTAAGAGTCTCCTCTGTCCTCCACTCATTACCTGTATTAATGGCATATATTTCCCATTGAATTGTATGGGACTTTAAACATAAACCTCGCCCCTGGCAAACGGGGGTAAGGGTTAAATCACCTATCCTATATTTGTTGTTGACATATAAGTAACATGTGTGCCAAGTTTCATGTTAATATCTTTAGCCGTTTGGACATGATGCTGGAAAATACACACATACATACATACACACACGTTGAGTTTTATATATATACTAGCTGAGTACCCAGCGTTGCCCAGTTTTTCCTTCCTAATCCTTGTTGGGGAGGAAAATAAACAAAGGAGGAAGCTTTTGACTTCATATCCCGTCCTCATATATTGTTGTCATATCCCGACCTCCTATCCCGTCATCATATCCCAACCTCCTATCCCGACCTCCTATCCCATCCTCATATCTCGACCTCCTTTCCCGTCCTCCTATCTCGACCTCCTATCTTGACCTCCTTTCCCGTCCTCCTATCTCGACCTCCTTTCCCGTCCTCCTTTCCCATCCTCATATCTCGACCTCCTTTCCTGTCCTCCTACCCCATCCATCTATCCCGTCCTCCTATCCAGACCTCCTATCCCGACCTTCTATCCCGTCCTCCTATTCCGACCTCCTATCCCGTCCTCCTATCTCGACCTCCTATCCCGTCCTCCTTTCCCATCCTCATATCTCAACCTCCTTTCCCGTCCTCCTATCACGCCCTCCTATCACGCCCTCCTATCCCGTCCTCCTATCCCGTCCTCCTATCCCATCCTCCTATCCCGACCTCCTATCCCGACCTCCTATCCCGACCTCCTATCCCGTCCTCCTATCCCGTCCTCCTATCCCGGTCCTCCTATCGCGTCCTCCTATCCCGACCTCCTATCCCGACCTCCTATCCCGACCTCCTATCCCGTCCTCCTATCCCGACCCGTAATATGTGTACCAGTTATTGAAATATCTCCAGCCGTACGGAAGTTATGTGGGAACATACATTTCCCATTGATTTGCATGAGATTTTAAACAAAAACCCCAACCCTCACAAATGGGAGTAGTTAAGGGTTAAATTAACTATCCTATATTTTAAGTGGATATATAAGTAACATGTGACCAAGTATTATTGAAATATCTCCAGTTGTTTGGAAGTTATGCAGTAACATATATTTCCCATTGACTTGTATGGGACTTTAAACATAAACCCCGCCCCTAGCAAATGGGGGTGAGTAAGGGTTAAATCACCTATCCCATGTTTGTTGTTGACATATAAGTAACATGTGTGCCAAGTTTCATGTTAATATCTTTAGCCGTTTGGACGTGATGCTGGAACATACACACACATACATACAGACACACATACACACACACGTTGAGTTTTATATATATATATATATATATATATATATGTATATATAAAGATATGTATATAGCCAAGATACATAGCTTATTAATTTTAGAAACAAAGACAGTGTTTTATTTCTCAATAAATATGCAATTTCTATTGTAGTACATCCTTATAAAACCTTTATATTTAATTTGCATTAGAATTAATAAAAACATACAAGGGAACAAAATGTCCTGCTCAATATCATGCATTTCTTCTGCCGGCCAAAAGCTGATGCTGTTGTACACTGTGTGGTATTAATGCAGTATAGACACTGTGCAAAATACATCATTTTAATTATTAATCTATGTAACTACTACTAACTCTTATTGATCATATGCATAAATTATCACATTTTGAGTAGAAAAGCAATAGGCAGAACAAAATCCTTTTTTCAGAACACGCTTGAAATCTAAAATATTTATAAAGAAAGGACAGTCTAGTATAAAGTATTGTGCTACGGCGGGATAACTCCTCATATCCGTATACAATACGATATCCTTTGTTTACTCAGGTTAAAGGGAGTGTCCATCAGTGAGTTTAAAAGGCGTTAGTCAGCTCCGTAGCTATAGGTGATGCTTCCATGCTAGTTATTTTATTCAGGGCTTGGCTGTGATCTGTGACGTCATTTTAACTACAAGGAGTCTGAGGTAGTCCGCGGCACATCCCCTGTCATATCATTGGCTCAGGATACTGCAGCCCTGCTGACTACTGAGTATAAATAAGACTAGCGCTGATTTCTATTACCAGTAATAGCTGCAAAAAAGGAAAGAGAATAGGCCTTAAATGGGTTATATGGCCACCATGTTTTATAATTAAGCTTAGGAAGGGGGTAAATAAAAAAAACAAAACAAACACTTAGCATCCTCGATCCCCTACCACTGGTATAATGAAACCTCAGTCCCTGCTTTAGAGCGCTTACAGGTTTTGGAGCATGACATCACAGACCTGCTCAACCAATCAGTGGGTAGCACAGATGCTGAGCTGGATTAGGAACTAACAGGCTAACTTAAAGGCCATCAGTTTCCTATTGTAGACTATGCCTTCCACCATTTTTAGAGTCTATTTTGATTAACAACCGAGCTATTATTTCAATGGTCCATAAAAGAAGAGGTATATTGGAATGTCATAAGTATTAGGAAGTAGTTTACCTAACAAGCTAGCCCCCTAATATGTTACAACACTAACAGATTTTGACAAACAGATGTGAAAATGGTAATAAAGGAATGTTCTCCAAATACAGAAGCCTTGAACATGTTCGGCCCACATTGCTCAGCATACGCTACATCTTGGCAGGCATTCCATAGACTATTAGCCATTTTCAGTCAACCATCTGTGCTCTGAAAGTGGTTAGATAATATTGTTGTTCAGAGTTAGTCATCTTTTACCACAATGTCTTGTCATTAAGAGTGGTTAAATACTCCCAAGTAGTTCCCTTAAAACACAAGTGTATGAAGACATGGCAACGACTACTTAAGTTCCTTCTTTCTTGGAATAAATGAGTCTATGATTAATAAAGGGACATGTCATGATAACTAGAGCTGAGCGAACTTTTGGAAAAATCAATTCGGCCGATTCAACGAATTTTCCGGAAAAATTAGCATTGGGTCGAATTTATTCGTGGCAAATCTGTATTAAAAATGGCTATTGCTGGCCTACAGAGAGCCTCAATAGGGTGTACAACAGTTTGCTTTGTTCTAACACGCATAGGGAGTGTGCTGTGTTAGTGAAATAATACTGTTATTTAGTATGACATGCAGATTACAGGCATTGCTATTAGAATCACTGCTACAGAGCGTCAATGTGGCAGCAGGGAGACTATATGGAGTCAAAATTGAAGAGGATAAAGAGATTTTTTTATGCCATGATTATTTAATTTAATTAGATTTTATTTAAATTTTTTGAATACCCATTCTGGTGAGCATCGAGCTGGTATCTCTGCCATGCGTGATACCACCTGTTCCAGCCCCTGCCTCTCAGTGCCCCCCTGACTATGAAAGTGCGAATGTTTCATTTAATCAGTTATGGTTCATTGTTATCACTCCAAGCTGTTTCATTGGATTCTTGTGATAATTCCACAGGTAAAATTATGTCGATGACCATAGGGCCTCAGTCTTGCAAAGATTACATCGATTTTTTTTACATTTAAATTTAAGATTTATATTACATTCCAAAGTTTAATGTCCCGGTGTTTACTTTGAACTAATACTGTATGACTACAAAACCCAATTTAACAATTAGTCACATGGTGGCACAGTGACAGAGCCTAAAGGTGGCAGCAGCATGAGGAGACCATAATCTGGAGAATAGAATGACACAGCCTGGAATTGGGATTTTAAGGTAATTTCCCAGGCCCAGCAGCATCACTAAACCATATAGTTGTGGAATGACACAGCCTGGAGCAGGCGGGAGCATGAGTAGACACTAGGGCTTCACAATCCTAAGATTAAAAGATGAATTTTAAAATTGAAATTGAAGAATTATGTTAGCTAGTGCTACCATACAATATTTGTAGGTAATGTCCCAGGCCCAGTAGCATCAGTAAACCATATATTGGCTGCATGCCACAGCCTGGAGGTGGCTGAAGCATGAGGAGACCATATAGAGTCTGAATGGCACAGCCTGGAGTTGGCTGAAGCATTAGGAGACCATATAGTGTCTTAATGGCACAGCCTGGAGGTGGCGGAAGCATGAGGAGACCACATAGTGGCTGAATGACTGCCTGGAGTTTGTGGCCGCATGAGGAGACCATATAGTGTCTGAATGGCACAGCCTGGAGTTGGCAGAAGCATGAAGAGACCATTGAAATGTAAGATTTTGAAATTGAAATTTTAGCTAACACTCTCAAGTTTTAGTGTCCTGGGCCCCCGGCGTGTGGGAACACAGGACCAAATCTAACAAGGATTCACATGTTACATGGCGCACAATGACAGAGCCTGGAGGTGGCATCAGTATAAGGAGACCATATAGTGGCTGAATGGCACAGCCTGGAGTTGGCTGAAGCATGAGGAGACCATATAGTGGCTGAATGGCACAGCCTGGAGGTGGCTGGAGCATGAGTAGAACATATAGTGGCTGAATGGCACAGCCTGGAGATGGCAGAAGCATGAGGAGACCATTGAAATGTAAGATTTTGAAATTGAAAGGTAAGATTTTGAAATTTAAATTTTAACTAACATTTCCAATTTTTTGTACCCACACGCCGGGGCCCAGGACACAAAGGACCAAATCTAACAAGTAGTCACATGTCACAAGGCACCACAATGACAAATCCTGGAGTTGGCTGAAGCATGAGGAGACCATATAGTGGCTGAATGGCATAGCCTTGAGTTGGCTGAAGCATGAGGATACCATATAGTGGCTGAATGGCCTGGAGGTGGCTGAAGCATGAGGAGACCATATAATGTCTAAATGGCACAGCCTGAAGGTGGCTAAAGCATGAGGAGTGTCACGATGCCGGCTGGCAGGTAGTGGATCCTCTGTGCCAGAGAGGGATTGGCGTGGACCGTGCTAGTGGATCGGTTCTAAGTCACTACTGGTTTTCACCAGAGCCCGCCGCAAAGCGGGATGGTCTTGCTGCGGCGGTAGTGACCAGGTCGTATCCACTAGCAACGGCTCAACCTCTCTGACTGCTGAAGATAGGCGCGGTACAAGGGAGTAGACAGAAGCAAGGTCGGACGTAGCAGAAGGTCGGGGCAGGCAGCAAGGATCGTAGTCGGGGGCAACGGCAGGAAGTCTGGAACACAGGCTAGGAACACACAAGGAAACGCTTTCACTGGCACAATGGCAACAAGATCCGGCGAGGGAGTGAAGGGGAAGTGAGGTATAAATAGGGAGTGCACAGGTGAACACACTAATTGGAACCACTGCGCCAATCAGCGGCGCAGTGGCCCTTTAAATCGCAGAGACCCGGCGCGCGCGCGCCCTAGGGAGCGGGGCCGCGCGCGCCGGGACAGGACAGACGAAGAGCGAGTCAGGTACGGGAGCCGGGATGCGCATCGCGAGCGGGCGCTACTCGCATCGCGAATCGCATCCCGGCTGGAGACGGTATCGCAGCGCACCGGGTCAGTGGAGCTGCCCGGAGCGCTGCGGTAGCGAGAGAGAAGCGAGCGCTCCGGGGAGGAGCGGGGACCCGGAGCGCTCGGCGTAACAGTACCCCCCCCCCCCTTGGGTCTCCCCCTCTTCTTAGAGCCTGAGAACCTGAGGAGCAGACTTTTGTCTAGGATGTTGTCCTCAGGTTCCCAGGATCTCTCTTCAGGTCCACAGCCCTCCCAATCCACCAAAAAGAACCTTTTTCCTCTGACCGTCTTGGAGGCCAGTATCTCTTTCACTGAGAAGACGTCAGAAGAACCGGAGACAGGAGTGGGAGAAACTAATTTGGGAGAGAAACGGTTGATGATGAGTGGTTTAAGAAGAGAGACATGAAAGGCATTAGGAATACGGAGAGAAGGAGGAAGAAGAAGTTTGTAAGAGACAGGATTAATTTGGCACAAGACTTTGAAAGGACCAAGATAGCGTGGACCCAGTTTGTAACTGGGGACACGAAAGCGGACATATTTAGCGGAGAGCCATACCTTGTCTCCGGGAGCAAAAATGGGGGGAGCTCTTCTTTTCTTATCGGCAAACTTTTTCATGCGAGATGAAGCCTGTAAAAGAGAATCTTGGGTCTCTTTCCATATGGTGGAAAGATCACGAGTCACTTCATCTACAGCGGGCAAACCAGAGGGCAAGGGAGTAGGGAGGGGGGGAAGAGGGTGACGGCCGTACACCACGAAAAATGGGGATTTGGAGGAAGATTCAGAGACTCTAAAGTTATACGAGAATTCGGCCCATGGTAGAAGATCTGCCCAATCATCCTGGCGGGAGGAAACAAAATGTCGTAAATAATCACCCAAGACCTGGTTAATTCTTTCTACTTTTCCATTGGATTGAAGATGATATGCAGAAGAAATGTTTAATTTAATCTTGAGTTGTTTACAGAGAGCCCTCCAGAATTTTGACACGAATTGGACGCCTCTATCCGAGACTATCTGTGTGGGCAACCCGTGAAGACGAAAAATGTGTACAAAAAATTGTTTAGCCAACTGAGGCGCTGAAGGAAGACCAGGAAGAGGGATGAAATGTGCCATCTTGGAGAATCGATCAACGACCACCCAAACAACAGTGTTGCCACGGGATGGGGGTAGGTCTGTAATAAAATCCATACCAATCAGAGACCAAGGCTGTTCGGGGACAGGCAGAGGATGAAGAAAACCAGCGGGCTTCTGGCGAGGAGTCTTATCCCGGGCACAGACAGTGCAGGCTCGCACAAAGTCCACGACATCCGTCTCCAGAGTCGGCCACCAATAGAAGCGAGAGATGAGTTGCACAGATTTCTTGATGCCTGCATGACCTGCGAGATGGGAGGAGTGACCCCATTTGAGGATTCCGAGGCGTTGGCGTGGAGAGACGAAGGTCTTTCCTGGAGGAGTTTGCCTGATGGAGGCTGGAGAAGTGGAAATCAGGCAGTCAAGAGGAATGATGTGTTGCGGAGAGAGTTCAACTTCCGAGGCATCCGAGGAACGAGAGAGAGCATCGGCCCTAATGTTCTTATCGGCAGGCCGAAAGTGAATTTCAAAATTAAATCGGGCAAAGAACAGAGACCACCTGGCCTGGCGAGGATTCAGCCGTTGGGCAGACTGGAGATAGGAGAGGTTCTTGTGATCGGTGTAAATAATAACTGGAAATCTTGATCCCTCCAGCAGATGCCTCCATTCCTCAAGTGCTAATTTAATGGCTAGAAGCTCTCGATCCCCGATGGAGTAGTTCCTCTCCGCCGGAGAGAAGGTCCTAGAAAAAAAACCACAAGTAACAGCATGCCCGGAAGAATTTTTTTGTAGAAGGACCGCTCCAGCTCCTACAGAGGAGGCATCAACCTCCAATAGGAAGGGTTTAGATGGGTCAGGTCTGGAGAGCACGGGAGCCGAAGAAAAGGCAGACTTGAGCCGTTTAAAGGCGTCTTCCGCTTGAGGAGGCCAAGACTTGGGATTGGCATTTTTTTTTGGTTAAAGCCACGATAGGAGCCACAACGGTAGAAAAATGTGGAATAAATTGCCTGTAATAATTGGCGAACCCCAAAAAACGTTGGATAGCACGGAGTCCGGAGGGGCGTGGCCAATCTAAGACGGCAGAGAGTTTGTCTGGATCCATTTGTAGTCCCTGGCCAGAGACCAAGTATCCTAGGAAAGGAAGAGATTGGCATTCAAACAGACATTTCTCTATCTTGGCATAAAGTTGATTGTCACGAAGTCTCTGAAGAACCATACGGACATGCTGGCGGTGTTCTTCTAGATTGGCAGAAAAAATCAGGATATCGTCCAGATATACAACAACACAGGAGTATAAGAGATCACGAAAAATTTCATTAACAAAGTCTTGGAAGACGGCAGGGGCGTTGCACAGGCCAAAGGGCATGACCAGATACTCAAAGTGTCCATCTCTAGTGTTAAATGCCGTTTTCCATTCATCCCCCTCTCTGATGCGGATGAGATTATAAGCACCTCTTAAGTCCAGTTTGGTAAAGATGTGGGCACCTTGGAGGCGATCAAAGAGTTCAGAGATGAGGGGTAGGGGGTAGCGGTTCTTTACCGTGATTTTATTAAGACCGCGGTAGTCAATGCAAGGATGTAGAGAGCCATCTTTTTTGGACACAAAGAAAAATCCGGCTCCGGCAGGAGAGGAGGATTTACGGATAAAGCCTTTTTTTAAATTTTCCTGGATGTACTCCGACATAGCAAGAGTCTCTGGGGCGGACAGAGGATAGATTCTGCCCCGGGGTGGAGTAGTGCCCGGGAGGAGGTCAATAGGACAATCATAAGGCCTGTGAGGAGGTAGAGTCTCAGCTTGTTTTTTGCAAAAAACATCCGCAAAGTCCATATAGGCCTTAGGGAGACCGGTTACAGGGGGAACCACAGAGTCACGGCAAGGGGTACTGGGAACCGGTTTTAGGCAGTCCTTGAAACAAGAGGGCCCCCAACTCTTGATCTCCCCAGTGGACCAATCCAGGGTTGGGGAATGGAGTTGAAGCCAGGGTAGTCCAAGGAGGATTTCGGAAGTGCAATTGGGGAGGACCAAAAATTCAATCTTCTCGTGATGAGGTCCGATGCACATTAGAAGGGGCTCCGTGCGGAAACGTATGGTACAGTCCAATCTTTCATTGTTTACACAATTGATGTAGAGGGGTCTGGCGAGACTGGTCACTGGGATGTTGAACCTGTTGACGAGAGAGGCCAAAATAAAATTTCCTGCAGATCCGGAATCCAAGAAGGCCATAGTAGAGAAGGAGAAGGCAGAGGCAGATATCCACACAGGCACAGTAAGACGTGGAGAAGCAGAGTAGACATCAAGGACTGTCTCACCTTTGTGCGGAGTCAGCGTACGTCTTTCCAGGCGGGGAGGACGGATAGGACAATCCTTCAGGAAGTGTTCGGTACTGGCACAGTACAGGCAGAGATTCTCCATGCGGCGTCGTGTCCTCTCTTGAGGTGTCAGGCGAGACCGGTCGACCTGCATAGCCTCCACGGCGGGAGGCACAGGAACGGATTGCAGGGGACCAGAGGAGAGAGGAGCCGGGGAGAGAAAACGCCTTGTGCGAACAAAGTCCATATCCTGGCGGAGCTCCTGACGCCTTTCGGAAAAACGCATGTCAATGCGAGTGGCAAGATGGATGAGTTCATGTAGGTTAGCAGGGATTTCTCGTGCGGCCAGAACATCTTTAATGTTGCTGGATAGGCCTTTTTTAAAGGTCGCGCAGAGGGCCTCATTATTCCAGGATAATTCTGAAGCAAGAGTACGGAATTGTACGGCGTACTCGCCAACGGAAGAATTACCCTGGACCAGGTTCAACAGGGCAGTCTCAGCAGAAGAGGCTCGGGCAGGTTCCTCAAAGACACTTCGAATTTCCGAGAAGAAGGAGTGTATAGAGGCAGTGACGGGGTCATTGCGGTCCCAGAGCGGTGTGGCCCATGACAGAGCTTTTCCAGACAGAAGGCTGACTACGAAAGCCACCTTAGACCTTTCAGTAGGAAACTGGTCCGACATCATCTCCAAGTGCAGGGAACATTGGGAAAGAAAGCCACGGCAGAATTTAGAGTCCCCATCAAATTTATCCGGCAAGGATAGTCGTAGACCAGAAGCGGCCACTCGCTGCGGAGGAGGTGCAGGAGCTGGCGGAGGAGATGATTGCTGAAGCTGTGGTAGTAGCTGCTGTAGCATCACGGTCAGTTGAGACAGCTGTTGGCCTTGTTGCGCTATCTGTTGTGACTGCTGGGCGACCACCGTGGTGAGGTCGGCGACAACTGGCAGAGGAACTTCAGCGGGATCCATGGCCGGATCTACTGTCACGATGCCGGCTGGCAGGTAGTGGATCCTCTGTGCCAGAGAGGGATTGGCGTGGACCGTGCTAGTGGATCGGTTCTAAGTCACTACTGGTTTTCACCAGAGCCCGCCGCAAAGCGGGATGGTCTTGCTGCGGCGGTAGTGACCAGGTCGTATCCACTAGCAACGACTCAACCTCTCTGACTGCTGAAGATAGGCGCGGTACAAGGGAGTAGACAGAAGCAAGGTCGGACGTAGCAGAAGGTCGGGGCAGGCAGCAAGGATCGTAGTCGGGGGCAACGGCAGGAAGTCTGGAACACAGGCTAGGAACACACAAGGAAACGCTTTCACTGGCACAATGGCAACAAGATCCGGCGAGGGAGTGAAGGGGAAGTGAGGTATAAATAGGGAGTGCACAGGTGAACACACTAATTGGAACCACTGCGCCAATCAGCGGCGCAGTGGCCCTTTAAATCGCAGAGACCCGGCGCGCGCGCGCCCTAGGGAGCGGGGCCGCGCGCGCCGGGACAGGACAGACGGAGAGCGAGTCAGGTACGGGAGCCGGGATGCGCATCGCGAGCGGGCGCTACTCGCATCGCGAATCGCATCCCGGCTGGAGACGGTATCGCAGCGCACCGGGTCAGTGGAGCTGCCCGGAGCGCTGCGGTAGCGAGAGAGAAGCGAGCGCTCCGGGGAGGAGCGGGGACCCGGAGCGCTCGGCGTAACAAGGAGACCATATAGTGGCTGAATTGCACAGCCTGGAGGTGGCTGAAGCATGAGGTGACCCTATAGTGGCTGAATGGCACAGCCTGGAGTTTGTGGCAACATAAGGAGTCCATATAGTGGCTGAATGGCACAGCCTAGACGCGGCTGAAGCATGAGGAGACCATATAGTGTCTGAATGGCACAGCCTGGAGGTGGCTGAAGCATGAGGAGATCATATAGTGTCTGAATTGCACAGCCTGGAGGTGGCTGAAGCATGAGGAGACCGTATAGTGGCGGAATTGCACAGCCTGGAGGTGGCTGATGCATGAGGAGACCATATAGTGTCTGAATGGCACAGCCTGGAGGTGGCAGCAGCATCAGGAGTCCTGAAAGTGACTCGGTGATCGAGTGGTGTGGCAGGTGGAAATACCAGTACCCAGTGAGAAAGGTGGGTGAAAAAAGGTCTGATGCGGAGGAATATTTGTAACTGGGAAGCAGCGCCTTAAATCTGTTTGGCACTATCCATTTTTGTGAAGTGTTGGTGTGGCACCATGGTCAATCTACTCTGATGCATCAGGCATTGGTGGGTGGAAATCCTGGCTGATCCATGCCTGATTCATCTTCACAAAGGTCAGTCTCTCCACATTTTTCGTGGACAGACGAGTTCTCTTTGGGGTGACTATGGCCCCTGCTGCACTAAACACCTGCTCTGATGGCACACTACTGGCCGGGCTGGACAGCTTTTCCAGGGAAAACTCTGCTAGTTGCGGCCACAAATCAAGTTTGGCCTCCCAGAAGTCCAGCGAATCTTCAAGGTGTGTTGGCCTGGGCATGTCAAGGTATGCCACCACCTGCTGGTTCAGGTTCTGCTCCAGGTCTACCTGTTGATGATGAGTTTCTTCACTATGGGGTACTCATCAGCAACTGTAGACTCAGGCTGCTGCTGATGGAGCTGGTATGCTCCTACCACCCCACCCCTCCCCAGCAGCCATGGCAGTGGAAGGTGAGCGCAGGGGGCCCCACGATTCAGACCTGCGAGAGGATGGACGATGGCGCCGATAGGCATCGGCCAACTGACTACATAGGATGCCTCTGTAGTAGGTCAGTTTGTCCTCCCTCTCAGTGGGTGTAAAAAAGGCCCCTATTTTGTGGCAGTGATCCCACTGCCGAATAGTGACAATTCGGCTGTCACTACTGTCGTGCTAATTATACCCCAAAAATGAATCATTATGTTTAATATGTTTCACAGCATAATAGCAAGATGTCGGCCATTTTGCGTATAATCTAAGTAGGCCACAATCCTAAAGTTCTCCTCTAAAAGTGTCAGTCTGGGAGAAGAATGCCAGTCTGGGGGTGAATGGAGAGAAAGGGGGTGAGATAAGAAACTGTGAAATAACTATGTCTTATCCGAATGAACATTAGTTCTTTATATATATATATATATATATATATATATATATATATGGTAATCAGTAGGAAATATGATATTGTCATATACTGTTAGTATTGTAAAGGACATCAGTATATATCTATTATCTTATATATGATTCTCATACGGAGCATTGCATTCTTAAGAACTGGCGGAAAGGTCTCAAGTATAGACTTTGAGAATGAGCCTTTGTTAAGAGTTAGTTTGCCAGTCTTGTGACTGTTATTGTAACTAACAATCAATTACCAAGACTAGACAAACAGAGAGATTCACACGTCTGTGTGAAAGAGACCTTCATGGTACTCTTATCTCTCCAATAAATTTGAATTTCTAGTAGGCTGCAAGACGTCTATGAGAATCCAGGTTTTGATTACTTATAGATGTCAAAAATAATCCCTGTTTGTTAATTATGGCTCCATAAGTCAAGTGTGGAATGGGGGTTTAAGATCAGTTATTGACAGTTAACCCTTAATGGTAATGATGCTAATTGATTATGCAATAGTACCCCCTAGCGCAGGGGTCCTCAAACTATGGCCCGCGGGCCGCATGTGGAGCGCATTTACCCGGCCCGCCGGGCGTTTTTGACTCAGGACATCCATGTGTTCCGAAAGATGCTTTCAGAACACAAGGATGCCTCTGTTAAGTCCCTGCGGCTCGCGTTTACTTTAAAAACACGGGGACCGCCGGGAACAGGCGCACGCAGCGTGCGCCCATGGCAACCGAGCAGAGAAGCGGAGAAGCAGAGAAGAAGCAAGGACGCGCGCTGGAGGTAAGTGTTTACCAGCGGTGCGTCCCTTCGGTGTTCTGACCACCGTTCCTCCGGTCCTGCTATGCCCGGAGCGGTGGTCGGAACACTGAAATGGGGCAGTATACAGGCATACAGCCTCCAGCCATACTGTATCGCTGGAGGCTGTATGCCTGTGGGGGAACATACTGCCAACGTAATTTGGGGAGCTATACTGCCAACGTAATTTGGGGGACTATATTGCACCTAATGTGGGGGAACATACTGCCAACCTAATGTGGGGGGAACATACTGCCAGCCTAATGTGGGGGACTATATTGCACCTAATGTGGGGGAACATACTGCCAGCCTAATATGGGGGACTATATTGCACCTAATGGGGGGGACTATATTGCACCTAATGTGGGTGACTATATTGCACCTAATGTGGGGGAACATACTGCCAGCCTAATGTGGGGGGACTATACTGCCAGCCTAATGTGGGGGACTATATTGCACCTAATGTGGGGGAACTATACTGCCAGCCTAATGTGGGGGACTATAATGCACCTAAAGTGGGGGAACATACTGCCAGCCTAATGTGGGGGACTATATTGCACCTAATGTGGGGGGACTATACTGCCAGCCTAATGTGGGGGACTATATTGCACCACTATATTGCACCTAATGTGGGGAAACATACTGCTAGCCTAATGTGGGGGACTATATTGCACCTAATGTGGGGAACTATACTGCACCTAATGTGGGGGAACTATACTGCCAACCTAATGTGGGGGAACTATACTGCACCTAATGTGGGGGAACTATACTGCACCTAATGTGGGGGAACTATACTGCACCTAATGTGGGGGAACAATACTGCACCTAATGTGGGGGGAACTATACTGCACCTAATGTGGGGGGAACTATACTGCACCTAATGTGGGGGGAACTATACTGCACCTAATGTGGGGGGAACTATACTGCACCTAATGTGGGGGGAACTATACTGCACCTAATGTGGGGGAACTATACTGCACCTAATGTGGGGGGAACTATACTGCACCTAATGTGGGGGGAACTATACTGCACCTAATGTGGGGGGAACTACCCAGTTCCCATTGAAATACTGGTAAGTTTGTTGATTTAACTTTACTTGTTCTTCATTTTAAATATTGTGTTTATTCCCATTTTGTTTCTTAACTTAAAAATAAGATATATGCAGTGTGCATAGGAATTTGTTCATAGTTTTTTTTGTTTTTTTTTCAACTCTGGCCCTCCAACGGTCTGAGGGACCGTGAACTGGCCCATGTTTAAAAAGTTTGAGGACCCCTGCCCTAGCGGATGGGTAAGGTGACATTACACCAACAGGAAAGGCATTATGGGTGATATGCTCAATGCATTCTGGGAATTATAATGATGTCATAGTCATTACTATATGTACACGCCCAACCTACATTCATTGGGGAATTCCAATTTAGGGAGATGTGTCTAACTAATTAAAAAGTCTGGTAAACCAGATGTTAAGGACTGAGACTGTAGAACTGTGAACTGTAGGCTGTGCTGTAGTCTGGGCTCTAGAGAACACACAAAGACAAAGAGGTCTTCCACTGAGAGAGGTCCTGAAGATGGAAGCCATGAACGCCATGCGAGATCCCAGAAGCCGGACTTATCACACGGTACCAGACCAATGGCTATCCATGACAATAAGATGGAACGTTCAGTGTTCCTAAGAGCCGAAGTGAGGTTCTTACATAGACTTGGTAAGAGATACAAAAATGGTATTCCATTTAATTAAGACCAATTTGAATAATGTGGATGGAATTATACCATTTAGATTGGCGAATAAATTAATTAAATAAAATAATTAATTATCTCCATGTTGAGATTATAGTTTTAGGATATTGTGAGACTTCATTCTACCTGCAGAAGAATCAAGACTCATAATCTATATAATCTATCAAAGCACTAAATAATTGCTTGTACATATTGATAGAATTTCTACTCGCCAAATTAAGTGTTATAAGTATATTTCCCACACAGGAAACTTGTTTCAAGTTCTTCCTCCTAAAGTATAGCCCAACAAGATTATATATTATTGCTATTTAATTGTTTTAATAATCTTACCATAGTTATGTTTACAAAATAGTCCAGAATGGGGCGGAAGTATTCTTCCATGTTTATATCCTTATGGATTTGCTCATTCTTGGAGTCATGTGATTTGTAGTTGGTTGGAAGGGGGCGGGGAGTGTATTTAGCATTCCATATTGATATGTCTATAATTAGATATTGCCCATCTTAATATCATGAGGTTCCTCTGGATAAAGTTACTTACTACTCACATGTATTGTTCTACTACATGTCTATCTAATTGATATTCATTTGCATATATCATTGTGTTTGTTACTCATTTATTTTTATAACACCTGTGTATTATTGTATATTGCAAAACTACATCCTTATGTCATCCCGTCATAAAAGAACTTGTTGATATCTGAGGAAATAGTCGGACTCAGATGAGAATTATATTGATTAGCTGTGTCTACAATTCATATAATTTTTTATATTTTCCATAATAAAAAAAAGTATATTTTTCATAATTAATAATTTTGATGACCATAATTCATAACTGAGTTATGACTGCACGACACTACGCAAGCAAGTGAGCATGCATCGTGCCATTTGTGCAAGTGACTCAGAGGGACTCCCTGCCTCCATCTCTACTGTATACTGCTACTGTGTGTCTGGGTCCTCTGTCTCACCTTCCTCACAACCCTCTAGCTCCTCTGGCTGCTCCTACTCCTCCTCTCCTGTCAGATTACCAAAAAAATGCACATTTGGCAAAACCTAAACTGTGCTCCACTGTGCCCCTCCCCTCCTCCTCCTCCAGTTCAGCCCCCACAGGGCTCATGTGGCCGTGAGATATAGGCGTCACGTCTCCAGTGCCCTGACCAGCCATCGTTTCCAACACGTGTTGTAAGAAATGAAGCAGTGGAATGACATTGTTCATCTGGTAATCCTGGCGACTGACTAATAATGTGGCTTCCTCAAAGGGCCTGAGCAAACGGCAGGTGTCATATATGAGCTGCCACTGGTTGACGTTGAAGTTACACAGCGGAGTACCCCTATCCGCTTGAATCATCAAGAAATCGGTGATGGCTTTTCTCTGTTTGTTCAGTCGATTCAACA
Source organism: Hyla sarda (assembly GCF_029499605.1). Lineage (NCBI taxonomy): Eukaryota > Metazoa > Chordata > Amphibia > Anura > Hylidae > Hyla > Hyla sarda. The sequence goes on from NC_079189.1 coordinate 466,898,848, forward strand.
TATGGAGGGTGGAATTCCAACATGTGACAATGTCACAAATCAGACTATGTTGGGGGATACCGTTCTGACGCTGCAGCTCAAGGAGGGTGTGCTTTGCGGTGTACGAGTGGCTGAAGTGCATGCAAAGTTTCCTTCCCATTGTTAGGATGTCATGCAAATGGGGGGGAAGACTTCAGGAACTGCTTCACAACCAGATTGAACACGTGTGCCATGAAGGGCGCATGGCTCAGCCTTCCCAGTCGCAGCGCATGCAAGATGTTCTTCCCGTTATCAGTCACCATAGTTCCCAATTCCAGTTTTCGTGGAGTAAGCCATGCTCCGATTTCTTTACAAATGACTTTTAGCAGATCCTCCCTTGTGTGACTTTGTTCGCCAAGCAAACCATGTGAAGAAAACTGTGACACTGCCTTGCCCATGGTATGCTGAAGGGCAACTGAGACTTGTCTGGGCAGTGGAGGCTGAGGACACGGTGAAGGATGAGGAGGCGGAGTCGCACACTGTCACAGGACCAACGGCCTGAGAGCATGGAGGAGGAAGCGGCGTGACCTGTCCAAGTTGTAGTTGTGGCTGTGCAGGCACCACATTCACCCAGTGAGCAGTAAAGGACATGTATTGTCCCTGACTATAGTTACAGCTCCAGATGTTGGCGCTGCCATGCACTTTGGTACACACAGACAGGCTCAAGGACTGGCCCACCTTCTCTTCCACAGGGCTGGTACTGCCTTCTTCGCAAAAAATGACGTCTTGGCACTCTCCACCTTGGCTTTGCACAAGCTATCAGTTCTCTGAAAGGTGCAGAGTCCATCACTTGAAAAGGGAGGGACTGCAGCACCAGCAACTTAACAGGAGCACATTCAGCTCCTGCGCCGTTGGATTGTGGGCGCATACTGTTGTCTCTTGGACATGGCTTCGCGGATGGATTGTTGGCGGAATGACTGACTAAGAGTAGGAGGAGCAGAAGCATCTGGAGCGAAAGAAGGAGGGTATGACACACAGCTCCCTTTGGCTGAGGTGGTGGAGCCTTGGCTGGCTGAAATAGGGAGCGGCATGCCACTGGGTAATGCAGCAGGCTGGACCACCATTACATCGGAGCCACGGTTCTCCCAGGCCGCTTTATGGTGACGCAGCATATGTTGACGCAGGGCCGTGTTGCCAACATTGGGACCCTGGCCACGCTTCACCTTCTGCCGACATATCTTGCATGTGGCTATGTTAACCTCCTCCGGATGCTTGATAAAAAACTGCCACACCGCCGAGTAGCTGATTTTCCCACCAACAGTCCGCATTAATTGACTGCTACTGCCGCCGTCTCCAGGAACCCTGTTCCACTACCTCCTTGGAACGTAGGCTGCCGAGAAGCAGGTGGTCTCCCCGGGCATGTTTGGCTCCAGAATTTCCAATTCTGCCACCATGCTGACTGCCAACCATGCTACCACCTTGCTGGCTCAGCAGATGCCAGTGGATGACCGTGTTAACCAATCGATGACGACAGATGGGTTGCTGGTCGAGACACGACCGCTAGCTGCTACCGGGAGCTCAGGCCTCTCGCTGCGACTCCGGCTCCCACTCGCCCCTAGACTGCTGCGACGTCTGCCTGATGAATTTAGGCCTCTGCCACTCCTCTGTGCACATCCTGGTACTTCTCTGTCTGACATACTTAGTGCGTATATGAGGGGAGAACAATATGCTTTGCTATGCTTAAAACAGTATTTGTCTAGAACAGCAGCAGGTGTGTACTTTTGGCTGTCCTTTCATAGTATCTAGGCCCTTGACAGATTAACAGCTACAAAATAGTACACTATTTAGATGTAGGCATGTGGTATGCACTTATGAGGGCAGAACAATGCTCTACAGAATGCTTTAAAAAGCACTGGGTAAAACAACAGCCGGTGATTACTTTTGTCTGGACTTTCACAATATCTAGGCCCGTGACAGATTAACAGGTACAAAATAGTACACTATTTTGATGTAGTTATGTGGTATGCACTTATGAGGGAACGAAAATACGCTACAGTACACTTAAAAAGTATCTGAGTACAACACCAGCTGGTGAGCACTTTTGCCTGGACTTTCACAGTATCTAGGCCCTTGACAGATTAACAGGTACAAAAAAATACACTACTTAGATGTACGTATGTGGTATGCACTTATGAGGGCAGAAAAATGCGCTACATAATGCTTAAAAAAGTATCTTGCCTGGACTTTCACAGTATCTAGGCCCGCGACAGATTAACAGGTACAAAATAGTACACTGAGCACAAGTAAGAGTCAGCTCACCTCCCCTGAAAACTGCACGGATCCGCCCGGACCAGGTGCACAATGTAGTAAAGAGAAATGTGGATAATCCAGCAGAGTCTTGCAATTTCGGTTTATTCAGTATAAAATCAATACATCAACAGCGGTGGAGCAACACTGGTGATCCGTCCTTTGTCACAGCTAACATACAATGGGATCATAGTCTATTTATATAAGCACCACAGATTGCAGGGAAAAAATACACAAGTGAGATAAAATCAGGTAATTAAGATCATTTGACCAATGTGGGTGGTACAAGACTCAGACAGACCCATACACAATGTGGGAACAAGGCATTGCCTGTATATACAGCTACTAGTAAAGTGTACAACCCTGCTCACACTGTGTCATGGGGCTAACAAAAAAATATATATGGTAATCAAAAATTAGGTTGAATTAAAAAAAGAATGAGCAAATAGACATAAGTGTCACGATGCCGGCTGGCAGGAGGTGGATCCTCTGTGCCAGAGAGGGATTGGCGTGGACCGTGCTAGTGGACCGGTTCTTAGTTACTACTGGTGTTCACCAGAGCCCGCCGCAAAGCGGGATGGTCTTGCTGTGGCGGTAGTAACCAGGTCGTATCCACTAGCAACGGCTCAACCTCTCTGACTGCTGAAGATAGGCGCGGTACAAGGGAGTGGACAAAAGCAAGGTCGGACGTAGCAGAAGGTCGGGGCAGGCAGCAAGGATCGTAGTCAGGGGCAACGGCAGGAGGTCTGGAACACAGGCTAGGAACACACAAGGGAACGCTTTCACTAGGCACAAGGGCAACAAGATCCGGCGAGGGAGTGCAGGGGAAGTGAGGTATACATAGGGAGTGCACAGGTGAACACACTAATTAGAACCACTGCGCCAATCAGCGGCGCAGTGGCCCTTTAAATCGCAGAGACCCGGCGCGCGCGCGCCCTAGGGAGCGGGGCCGCGCGCGCCGGGACAGGACCGACGGAGAGCGAGTCAGGTACGGGAGCCGGGGTGCGCATCGCGAGCGAGCGCCACCCGCATCGCGAATCGCATCCCGGCTGGAGGCGGTATCGCAGCGCACCCGGTCAGTGGATCTGACCGGGGCGCTGCAGTAGCGAGAGTGTAGCGAGCGCTCCGGGGAGGAGCGGGGACCCGGAGCGCTCGGCGTAACAGTACCCCCCCTTGGGTCTCCCCCTCTTCTTGGAGCCTGAGAACCTGAGGACCAGACTTTTATCTAGGATATTGTCCTCAGGTTCCCAGGATCTCTCTTCAGGACCACAGCCCTCCCAGTCAACCAAAAAAAAGGTTTTTCCTCTGACCTTTTTGGAGGCCAGTATCTCCTTTACGGGAAAGATGTCCGAAGAACCGGAGACAGGAGTGGGAGAAATAAGTTTAGGAGAGAAACGGTTGATGATGAGTGGTTTAAGAAGAGAGACATGAAAGGCATTAGGAATACGAAGAGAAGGAGGAAGAAGAAGTTTGTAAGAGACAGGATTAATTTGGCACAAGATTTTGAAAGGACCAAGATAGCGTGGTCCCAATTTGTAGCTGGGAACACGGAAGCGGACATATTTAGCGGAGAGCCATACCTTGTCTCCGGGAGAAAAAATGGGGGGAGCTCTTCTTTTCTTATCGGCAAACTTTTTCATGCGCGATGAAGCCTGTAAGAGAGAATTTTGGGTCTCTTTCCATATGGTGGAAAGATCACGAGTTATTTCATCTACAGCGGGCAAACCAGAGGGCAAGGGAGTAGGGAGGGGGGGAAGAGGGTGACGGCCGTACACCACGAAAAATGGGGATTTGGAAGAAGATTCAGAGACTCTGAAGTTGTACGAGAATTCGGCCCATGGTAGAAGATCTGCCCAGTCATCCTGGCGGGAGGAAACAAAATGCCGTAAATAATCACCCAGGACCTGGTTAATTCTTTCTACTTGCCCATTGGATTGAGGATGATAAGCAGAAGAAAAGTTTAATTTAATCTTGAGTTGTTTACAGAGAGCCCTCCAGAATTTTGACACGAATTGGACGCCTCTATCCGAGACGATCTGCGTGGGCAACCCGTGAAGACGAAAAATGTGTACAAAAAATTGTTTTGCCAACTGAGGCGCTGAAGGAAGTCCAGGAAGAGGAATAAAATGTGCCATCTTAGAAAATCGATCAACGACCACCCAAACAACAGTGTTGCCACGGGATGGGGATAAGTCTGTAATAAAGTCCATACCAATCAGAGACCAAGGCTGTTCGGGGACAGGCAGAGGATGAAGGAGACCAGCAGGCTTCTGGCGAGGAGTCTTATCCCGGGCACAGATAGTGCAGGCCCGCACAAAATCAACAACATCCGTCTCCAGAGTCGGCCACCAATAGAAACGAGAGATGAGTTGCAAGGATTTCTTGATGCCCGCATGGCCTGCGAGATGGGAGGAGTGACCCCATTTGAGGATTCCGAGGCGTTGGCGTGGAGAGACGAAGGTCTTCCCTGGAGGAGTTTGCCTGATGGAGGCTGGAGAGGTGGAGATCAGGCAGTCAGGAGAAATGATGTGTTGCGGAGAGAGCTCTACTTCCGAGGCATCCGAGGAACGAGAGAGAGCATCAGCCCTAATGTTCTTGTCGGCAGGGCGAAAGTGAATTTCAAAATTAAACCGGGCAAAGAACAGAGACCACCTGGCCTGGCGAGGGTTCAGCCGTTGGGCAGACTGGAGATAGGAGAGATTCTTGTGATCGGTGTAAATAATAACTGGAAATTTTGATCCCTCCAGCAGATGCCTCCATTCCTCAAGTGCTAATTTAATGGCCAGTAGCTCTCGATCCCCGATGGAGTAGTTCCTCTCCGCCGGAGAGAAGGTCCTAGAAAAAAAACCACAAGTAACAGCATGCCCAGAAGAATTTTTTTGTAGAAGAACCGCTCCAGCTCCTACTGAGGAGGCATCAACCTCCAATAGGAAGGGTTTAGATGGGTCAGGTCTGGAGAGCACGGGTGCAGAAGAAAAGGCAGACTTGAGCCGTTTAAAGGCGTCTTCCGCTTGAGGAGGCCATGACTTAGGATTGGCATTCTTCTTGGTTAAAGCCACGATAGGAGCCACAATGGTGGAAAAATGTGGAATAAATTGTCTGTAATAATTGGCGAACCCCAAAAAACGTTGGATAGCACGGAGTCCGGAGGGGCGTGGCCAATCTAAGACGGCAGAGAGTTTGTCTGGGTCCATTTGTAGTCCCTGGCCAGAGACCAAGTATCCTAGGAAAGGAAGAGATTGACATTCAAACAGACATTTCTCCATTTTGGCATAAAGTTGATTGTCTCGAATTCTCTGAAGAACCATGCGGACATGCTGGCGGTGTTCTTCTAGGTTGGCAGAAAAAATCAGAATATCGTCCAGATACACAACAACACAGGAATATAAGAGATCACGAAAAATTTCATTAACAAAGTCTTGGAAGACGGCAGGGGCGTTGCACAGGCCAAAGGGCATGACCAGATACTCAAAGTGTCCATCTCTAGTGTTAAATGCCGTTTTCCATTCGTCCCCCTCCCTGATGCGGATGAGATTATAAGCACCTCTTAAGTCCAGTTTGGTAAAGATGTGGGCACCTTGGAGGCGATCAAAGAGTTCAGAGATAAGAGGTAGGGGGTAGCGGTTCTTTACCGTGATTTTATTAAGTCCGCGGTAGTCAATGCAAGGACGTAGGGAGCCATCTTTTTTGGACACAAAGAAAAATCCAGCTCCGGCAGGAGAGGAGGATTTGCGGATAAACCCCTTTTTTAAATTTTCCTGGATGTACTCAGACATAGCAAGAGTCTCTGGGGCGGACAGAGGATAAATTCTGCCCCGGGGTGGAGTAGTGCCCGGGAGGAGGTCAATAGGACAGTCATAAGGCCTGTGAGGAGGTAAAGTCTCAGCTTGTTTTTTGCAAAATACGTCAGCATAGTCCATATAGACCTTAGGGAGACCGGTTACAGGGGGAACCACAGGGTCACGGCAGGGAGTATTGGGAACCGGTTTAAGGCAGTCTTTGAAACAAGAGGTACCCCAGCTCTTGATCTCTCCTGTGGACCAATCAAGGGTTGGGGAATGGCGTTGAAGCCATGGTAGTCCAAGGAGAATTTCGGAAGTGCAATTGGAGAGGACCAAAAACTCAATTTTTTCGTGATGAGGTCCGATGCACATTAGGAGGGGTTCCGTGCGGTAACGCACGGCACAGTCCAATCTTTCATTGTTAACGCAATTGATGTAGAGGGGTCTGGCGAGACTGGTCACTGGGATGTTGAACCTGTTGATGAGAGAGGCCAAAATAAAGTTTCCTGCAGATCCGGAATCCAAGAAGGCCTTAGTGGAGAAGGAGAAGGTAGAGGCAGATATCCGCACAGGCACAGTAAGACGTGGAGAAGCAGAGTTGACATCAAGGACTGTTTCACCTTTGTGCGGAGTCAGCGTACGTCTTTCCAGGCGGGGAGGACGGATAGGACAATCCTTCAGGAAGTGTTCGGTACCGGCACAGTACAGGCAGAGATGCTCCATGCGGCGTCGTGTCCTCTCTTGAGGTGTCAGGCGAGACTGGTCAACTTGCATAGCCTCCACGGCGGGAGGCACAGGAACGGATTGCAGAGGACCAGAGGAGAGAGGAGCCGGGGAGAAAAAACGCCTCGTGCGAACAAAGTCCATATCCTGGCGGAGCTCCTGACGCCTTTCGGAAAAACGCATGTCAATGCGAGTGGCTAGATGAATGAGTTCATGTAGGTTAGCAGGAATTTCTCGTGCGGCCAGAACATCTTTAATGTTGCTGGATAGGCCTTTTTTAAAGGTCGCGCAGAGGGCCTCATCATTCCAGGATAATTCGGAAGCAAGAGTACGGAATTGTATGGCGTACTCGCCAACAGAAGAATTACCCTGGACCAGGTTCAGCAGGGCAGTCTCAGCAGAAGAGGCTCGGGCAGGTTCCTCAAAGACACTTCGAATTTCCGAGAAGAAGGAGTGTACAGAGGCAGTGACGGGGTCATTGCGGTCCCAGAGCGGTGTGGCCCATGACAGAGCTTTTCCAGACAGAAGGCTGACTACGAAAGCCACCTTAGACCTTTCAGTAGGAAACTGGTCCGACATCATCTCCAAGTGCAGGGAACATTGTGAAAGAAAGCCACGGCAAAACTTAGAGTCCCCATCAAATTTATCCGGCAAGGATAGTCGTAGGCTGGAAGCGGCCACTCGCTGCGGAGGAGGTGCAGGAGCTGGCGGAGGAGATGATTGCTGAAGCTGTGGTAGTAGCTGCTGTAGCATTACGGTCAGTTGAGACAGCTGATGGCCTTGTTGCGCTATCTGTTGTGACTGCTGGGCGACCACCGTGGTGAGGTCGGCGACAACTGGCAGAGGAACTTCAGCGGGATCCATGGCCGGATCTACTGTCACGATTCCGGCTGGCAGGAGGTGGATCCTCTGTGCCAGAGAGGGATTGGCGTGGACCGTGCTAGTGGACCGGTTCTAAGTTACTACTGGTGTTCACCAGAGCCCGCCGCAAAGCGGGATGGTCTTGCTGCGGCGGTAGTAACCAGGTCGTATCCACTAGCAACGGCTCAACCTCTCTGACTGCTGAAGATAGGCGCGGTACAAGGGAGTAGACAAAAGCAAGGTCGGACGTAGCAGAAGGTCGGGGCAGGCAGCAAGGATCGTAGTCAGGGGCAACGGCAGGAGGTCTGGAACACAGGCTAGGAACACACAAGGGAACGCTTTCACTAGGCACAAGGGCAACAAGATCCGGCGAGGGAGTGCAGGGGAAGTGAGGTATACATAGGGAGTGCACAGGTGAACACACTAATTAGAACCACTGCGCCAATCAGCGGCGCAGTGGCCCTTTAAATCGCAGAGACCCGGCGCGCGCGCGCCCTAGGGAGCGGGGCCGCGCGCGCCGGGACAGGACCGACGGAGAGCGAGTCAGGTACGGGAGCCGGGGTGCGCATCGCGAGCGGGCGCCACCCGCATCGCGAATCGCATCCCGGCTGGAGGCGGTATCGCAGCGCACCCGGTCAGTGGATCTGACCGGGGCGCTGCAGTAGCGAGAGTGTAGCGAGCGCTCCGGGGAGGAGCGGGGACCCGGAGCGCTCGGCGTAACAGTACCCCCCCTTGGGTCTCCCCCTCTTCTTGGAGCCTGAGAACCTGAGGACCAGACTTTTATCTAGGATATTGTCCTCAGGTTCCCAGGATCTCTCTTCAGGACCACAGCCCTCCCAGTCAACCAAAAAAAAGGTTTTTCCTCTGACCTTTTTGGAGGCCAGTATCTCCTTTACGGGAAAGATGTCCGAAGAACCGGAGACAGGAGTGGGAGAAATAAGTTTAGGAGAGAAACGGTTGATGATGAGTGGTTTAAGAAGAGAGACATGAAAGGCATTAGGAATACGAAGAGAAGGAGGAAGAAGAAGTTTGTAAGAGACAGGATTAATTTGGCACAAGATTTTGAAAGGACCAAGATAGCGTGGTCCCAATTTGTAGCTGGGAACACGGAAGCGGACATATTTAGCGGAGAGCCATACCTTGTCTCCGGGAGAAAAAATGGGGGGAGCTCTTCTTTTCTTATCGGCAAACTTTTTCATGCGCGATGAAGCCTGTAAGAGAGAATTTTGGGTCTCTTTCCATATGGTGGAAAGATCACGAGTTATTTCATCTACAGCGGGCAAACCAGAGGGCAAGGGAGTAGGGAGGGGGGGAAGAGGGTGACGGCCGTACACCACGAAAAATGGGGATTTGGAAGAAGATTCAGAGACTCTGAAGTTGTACGAGAATTCGGCCCATGGTAGAAGATCTGCCCAGTCATCCGCAGTGGCCCTTTAAATCGCAGAGACCCGGCGCGCGCGCGCCCTAGGGAGCGGGGCCGCGCGCGCCGGGACAGGACCGACGGAGAGCGAGTCAGGTACGGGAGCCGGGGTGCGCATCGCGAGCGGGCGCCACCCGCATCGCGAATCGCATCCCGGCTGGAGGCGGTATCGCAGCGCACCCGGTCAGTGGATCTGACCGGGGCGCTGCAGTAGCGAGAGTGTAGCGAGCGCTCCGGGGAGGAGCGGGGACCCGGAGCGCTCGGCGTAACAATAAGCATAAATAAGCATAGAGTGCATCTGGATATCGGACACATGATACAGAGAAACAAAAATGAAAATGAAAACAAAATTTCAGAACCCAGGAAATCTAGAAAATTTCAATAGCATAAAAATAATTCCTTACGGATATTTAATCCAAAGGGTTCTGCTGTATTAAGGGTTAATTGCCAGAAGGCTTCTCGATTCAGAAGCCGTCTGTGTCAGTCACCTCCTCTGGAATTCTGATATACCCTCTCAATAGCGTAGGCTCTAAACACACAGTCTGAGCCTGTGTGTATATTTTTGAAATGAGAGGATGCCGCAGAGATGTTGCGCCTAGCAACGTTGCCTATGTCATTGAGGTGTTCCAGAATTCTGCTTTTAAATTTACGTTTAGTACAACCAATGTATTTCACGTTACATTCTATACACTTAATGACATAGACCACGTTGGTCGAGCAGCAATTCAAAAATTGTTTAATAGTGAACTCCCTATCGTGGGATAAGTTGAAAAATAACTTCACATTCTTGGTGTATCTGCATGTGCCACATGGATGACGGCAACACCCGTAGAAGCCCTGGCATTTGAGCCAGTTGTTAGCTCGGGATGGATTGTTACCAATATTATTTGAGGAAATCTGATCTCCTAGTGATTTGGCTTTTTTTTTTTGAGACAATCATGCAGCCTTTGGATAATAACTGGGCTAATACCGGATCCTGTTTCAGCAAAATGATGCCACGGGCTCTATTGAGTTGAGGAGAGTAGGTAAGACTAAAACTGGTTTGGTGGCAGATTTTTGGGAACATTTGGGGAGCAATAAATCATTTCTATCCTGTTTATCAACAATTTTTTCAGCTACTTCTAGTTGTTTATGGGAGTAACCCCGCTTCTGCAGTCAACCCAACATAAACGCGCAGGGTCAGACAGTGCATTTAGAGCCTACACTATTGAGAGGGTATATCAGAATTCCCGAGGAGGTGACTTACACAGACGGCTTCTGAATCGAGAAGCCTTCTGGCAATTAACCCTTAATACAGCAGAACCCTTTGGATTAAATATCCGTAACAAAAATTTTTTATACTATTGAAATTTTTCTAGATTTCCTGGGTTCTGAAATTTTGTTTTCATTTTCATTTTTGTTTCTCTGTATCATGTGTCCGATATCCAGATGCACTCTATGCTTATTTATGCTTATGTCTATTTGCTCATTCTTTTTTTGATTCAACCAAATTTTTGATTACCATATATATTTTTTTTGTTAGCCCCATGACACAGTGTGAACAGGGTTGTACACTTTACTAGTAGCTGTATATACAGGCAACGCCTTGTTCACACATTGTGTATGGGTCTGTCTGAGTCTTGTACCACCCACATTGGTCAAATGGTCTTAATTACCTGATTTTATCTAACTTGTGTATTTTTCCCTGCAATCTGTGGTGCTTATATAAATAGACCTTGATCACATTGTATGTTAGCTGTGACAAAGAACGGATCACCGCCCGAAAAGTGTCCAGTATTGCTCCAACGTTGTTGATGTATTGATTTTATACTGAATAAACTGAAATTGCAAGACTCTGCTGGATTATCTCCATTTCTCTTTACAAAATAGTACACCACTTTGATGTAGGTATGTGGTATGCACTTATGAGGGAAGAAAAATACGCTACAGTACACTTAAAAAAGTATCTGAGTACAACACCAACTGATGAGTACTTTTGCCTGGACTTTCACAGTATCTAGGCCCTTGACAGATTAACAGGTACAAAAAAATACACTACTTAGATGTACTTATGTGATATGCACTTATGAGGGCAGAAAAATGCACTACATTATGCTTAAAAAAGTATCTGAGTATAACATCAGCTGGTGATTACTTTTGGCTGTCCTTTCACAGTATGTAGGCCCTTGACAGATTAACAGGTACAAAATAGTACACCAATTAGATGTAGGTATGTGGTATGCACTTATGAGGGCAGAAAAATGCGCTACTATACGCTTCAAAAATAATTTGAGTAAAACACCAGCCGGTGATTACTTTTGGCTGTCCTTTCACATTATGTAGGCCCTTCACAGATTAACAGGTACAAAATAGTACACCAATTAGATGTAGGTATGTGGTATGCACTACAGAACGCTTAAAAATACGTATCTTTGCACAACACCAGCAGTATACAGTTGCTGTGTACTAAACCCAAAATTTCACTCTCTCACAGACTATTAGGAATGGACTGCTTTGTATTTTACCATCTACAGCAGATTTGTTGTGGAACAAAGACAGAATTGCACTGATAAATTATTCCTGCGTCCTCTGCTAAGGTTTATGAAGTTGAGGCAGCTTGTTGAAATGTATGAGTCAACACACAGCTCTCTGCCCCTCTCTGTAATACAATGCTGTAGAAAGTAACTGGGACGTTAAAGGGGTTATCCAGGAAAAATCTTTTTTATATATCAACTGGCTCCAAAAAGTTAAACAGATTTGTAAATTACTTCTATTAAAAAATCTTAATCCTTTCAGACTTATGAACTGCTGAAATTGAGTTGTTCTTTTCTGTCTAAGTGCCCTCTGAGGACACCTGTCTGGGGAACTGTCCAGAGTAGAAGCAAATCCCCATAGCAAACCTCTTCTACTCTGTGCAGTTCCAGAGACAAGCAAGATGTCAGAAGAGAACACTTTTGCCAGACAGAAAAGAACAACTCAACTTCAGCAGCTAATAATTATTGGAAGGATTAAGATTTTTTAATAGAAGTAATTTACAAATCTGTTTAACTTTCTGGAGCCAGTTGATATAAATTTTTTTTTCCTGGAATAACCCTTTAATGGATGCAGTAAAAATCCTTTTTAGTGAAAAAAAAAAGCAATATGGTTGCCGATTATATAGGGCTGTGACATCACAGGGGTGACTGAATGCTGGTAGGCTGCATCCTGCATGTGATTCGAGGTCATCCCACCTACTACCCTTCCTGCCTTGCTTTCCCAGCATCCCTTGCCCTATGTACTGACATGTGGATCCGCCATTTTAGATGCCCTGGAGCCTGGAACGCTGTAAAATGGAGTTTAATGAAGCGATTGGCGTGATAGTATCGCGGCGATATTTACATTCGTTGTGAATCAAATTATTCATGAAATTCGTAACATATTTGGGTTTGTCAGCTTCGATTCGCTCATCTCTAATGATAACCCCACAAATACTATGAATCCCATAATGGGACAAAAACTTAGGGACTCTATTTTGTCATTTCCAAAACTTTTTTTCAGCTTGGCAGCAGGGTGCTAGGAAGAGTATCTGCAGGGAATACAACTCTCACTCAAAAAGGAATGTGACTTTTACTTCTACTCTCTGCAGATGTGAAAAGAGTAAAACTTGTGTTATTATAATAATAATAATAATGATGGGAAAAAAGTGAAAATTACAAATAAGCATAGACTTTCCCGAAAACAACTATACTGTAGGAGAAAGATGACCTGGCAAAAGAAGGCTAAAAAATTGTTCAATATATGTCAATATTTGTCTTGGTGCATGCCTTTTTTTTGCTTAGCCATGTCCTTTGTCAGATGAGGCACAAAATGTTTCGAGCAATGTATGTCAGTTTTGAAGAGCAAATTGTGGCAAAATTTTAGTGCCCAATTTTTTACTTATTATTTCTTGCTCTGAGGTTGCAATGCTGGCAACAGACTAAGACCATGTTCACACGGCGGAATTTCAGAGCAGAATCTGGCAGAAAAATTCCGCTTGGAGATTTTGTTGTAGCAGAGTCCCATCATTTTCCATTGGATCCTGCTGGACTGTGCACACGGCGGAAACATTTGCCATGGAAATCCCAATACCGGCCTCTGCAGAAAGAATGGACATATCAAATCTATCTGTGGAATCTGCTTGGAAATGTATTGCCGTCTATGGAGATGGCCCACTTCCAAGCGGCCCTAGCACCAACATATTCTGCAGAATGTCCACCCGAAATTATCCGGGAGGATAGTGTGCAAAAATTCTGGTGTGTAAAAAAAGGCCTAACTCATCTGTCATGTGACACATCATCTTATGAAAACGATCTTGAGTGATCGGATGTCCACAAAGCATTGTCCGCTGACGCTCTAGAGCAAGCAAACACCATCTACAGAACTGCAACAATGTGAGGACATAGTCATGGCAACCAGAATAAAAGACATCTCACTATAGATATATGATAATACCAGGCTTCCAAGGCACATGCACTCAATAAAAATAAAGTGATGAAAACTTGAATAAACCTGAGGCACAAAAAGCTACATCTTTGTATATTTATTTTTGAAGATTCTGTCACCTAAGATTGGGCGAAAGCAAATGACTCAATCCACTGCTGATCCAGCCTGTTATCTGCGGAGTCTTAGCTGAATTTTACCTGATATTTTAGGATGGCCTTTTTAGTATTTGTCTCTGCTCGGTGGCATTAAATCACTCCTGCAGGAAAGATAACTTATATGTTCTAAAATAAAAATAGTTAACATGGACACCAGATCTACTGTGCCATGAGCAGATGAAGCCGTCTTGGGAAATTCTACGTTCATATGATGTGCCAGTAGATGAGGTGTTAATAAGTCCTTTATTAATGGGAAGCAGACAAATGCTTATAGGCGTTACAATGTGCCATCAACAAGAGTCACTAGGAGATTCAGATGAAACCATCCACCAGAATTCTGACATTAATTACACTTTTTAACACATTGTGCTGCTCTTTTCCCCGCTCCCTTCACATCACATCTGTGTGAATAATATCAAAAGGATTTACGGTTTTCTCCCCTGTCTAATTACGGGCGCAGTCAGGACGCTGATCAACATTCTTGCTGAGCAATCACACCAGTCAAGCCTGATCCGCGGAAGATTTGTGTTGACAGGTTTTTGGAGACCCCACAAAACACAGATTTATGCAGAAGGTAGATCTTAATAACTGAATTATTATTTTTTTATTGCCTTTTTACAATACAATACGTGGTCTTTTGCGGCACAATTTATTTTTTCATTTGTGAACCATTGGGAATTTTGCTGGGTGATACCGCTGCCTACTACAGTCTACATATAAAATGAACAGATGATTAAATTGAATCCAAACATTGTAGCATGTATAGTATGTCCAGTCAGGGCCGGTTCTACCTAAAGGCAAAATAGGCAGCCGTCTAGAGCGTACTCTTAATGGGGACGCCGCTCTGTATGCCGCAAGATGGGGGTGCAGCCCAGCCAGCACCACTGTGTCACCCCAGTAGTAAGGTAATTACATAAGTAGGAGGTTTGTTACAGTGTGTTATGCCAGTAGTAAGGAGATTACATAAGGAGTGGGTTTGTTACAGTGTGTCACCCTAGTAGTAAGATGATTACATAAGTAAGGAGGTTTGTTACAGTGTGTTACCCTAGTAGTAAGATGATTACATAAGGAGGTTTGTTACAGTGTGTCACCCCAGTAGTAAGATGATTACATAAGGAGGAGGTTTATTACAATGGGTACGGTCAAGGGGTGGAAAATTTAGCTTTCCTCTAGGCTGGTAAAAAACCCTGCACCAGCCCTGTGTCCAGTCTACAATGTAGGCCAATGTATCCCAACCAGGGTTCCTCCAGCTGTTGCAAAACTACAACTCTCAGCAGGTCCGGACAGCCTTAGTTGGAGGCACCCTGGTTGGGAAACACTGGCGTAAGCCGATGGCTGTCCCTGATTGACTACCATTCAAGATGGAGTTTTGCAAATATAGGGCATATATAATTTTTATGTCATTACAGGGTTTAATAAATTTTTTGCTCGCTCTTGTGACGGCCGCCGGGCACGTCAGCAGTGTGAAATATGGTGCACTATGTGTGACCCTACCCTTAAGATAAATTGGAATGCTGACTGCAAGCTCAGAGGCTGTTATACCCTCATAGGAGGGGGAGGAACTCTATATTACTCACTTGGCTTTTTAATCTTTAGAATGGGATGAACAACAAGCTCATATATTGTAGATGTGATGGTCAGGTGTCCACATACCTTTGGTGGCATAGTATATGTGGATTATTTATTTTAGAGCATTTTCACGTACAATCAAAATACCACTTGGACTTTCCCTATTGTGCAAGTTGTGCAAGTGTTGCCTATTCTATTTAACAATTTTTTTCTCCAAAAAAGTACAAAATAGCATGCCTGGAAAACTCTCACATAGGAGTCAAAAATTCAACTCCAGGCTATTGTTTCCTATGGTCACAGCTCCATGGTAGCATGCTTTAAAGGGGTATTCCAGAATTTTTTTTATTTGACTATGCTACAGGAGCTGTAAAGTTAGTGTAGTTCATAATATAGTGTCTGTACCTGTGTGTGACGGTTTTCTCACAATTCTTCTGTGATTTTCTCCCCACTATTTATTTTTAACAGCATACAAAATGACTGTTGTCTCAGATTTTTCCCAGCTTGCAATGTGGCCGAGACCTGACTTACTAGTCAGCTGATGGCAGGGAGCCTGTCTGCTTCAATGGGTGGAGGGATCAATCTGCAACTAATGCAACAGCTGTAGGCACCCTGATTGAAAACCCCAGGTCTTTTGAATGGATACCGCTCATTTATGTTTCAATGGGTGGGGTGGCTGATGTGTGGGCGGGAAGAAAATGGAATTATGGGATTTGTAGTCAAAAGAAGAAAAGTCAAACAGGAAATACCAGTTCACAAAAAGCTAGCCACAGTATTATGGTAATCTCATGACATAGCCATTTAGCCCAAGACAAGCGCAGATCCTTCCTAAGCATGCCCATTACTGTCTGCCAGGTACGTACTAAAATCACCTTATGGCGGAGACCCCCTTTAAAGGAAACTTATGGTCACCTTTATGCTGCCTGATCCATGAGGCATCAGAGTGGTCTCCAGTGACTCTTCCCTGCCCAGTCAGACTTCACTGATATATCTTTCCCTGTTTGGGACAACAGGGCAGGCAGATGCCATCGGAGACCTCCCTGAGGACTCTTGGTTCAGGCAGCATGAAAGCAATAACAGGTTGTCTTTCAAAACTCACTACTAGATGGATCTCCGCATGGAGAATCAGAACCGTTCTTGAGGCTGTTGCATAAGTGATGACCATTTATAGTAACAGTATGATTTTATATGGTCAGTATCTATAGTGAATCTAACATTTAGTAATGATTAATTTAAGAATATTAGGAGGGGGGATATTTCAAAATTACAATTTCTCCAATAGTTAAAGGGATATTCCAGTGAGAAACTATTTTTTTCATAGCAAGTGGCTCCGGAGAGTTAAACAGATTTGTAAATTACTTCTATAAAAAAATCTTAAAGGGGTATACCGGGCAAAAACATCTTATCCCCCATCGAAAGGATAGGGGATAAGATGTCTGATCGCGGGAGGCCCGCCGCTGGGACCCCCCACGATCTCCCTGCAGCAGCCCGCATTCTATGCGTAGCTGCATCTGGAGTTTCAGAAACCTCCGGGCTTCTGAGACGGGGACATGACGTCACGACATGCCCCCTCCATTCATGTCTATGCGAGGGGGCGTTGCGGCCGTTACGCCCCCCTCCCATAGAAAGTAACGGAGGGGGCGTGGCGTGACATCACGTCCCCGCCTCGGAAGCCCGGAGGTTGCTGTAGGGAGATCGCGGGAGGTCCCAGCGGCGGGCCCCCCCCCCGCGATCAGACATCTTATCACCTATCCTTTCGATAGGGGATAAGATGTTTTTGCCCGGAATACCCCTTTAATCCTACCAGTACTTATCAGCTGCTCAAGTTGAGTTGTTCTTTTCTGTCTGACCACAGTGCCCTCTGCTGACACCTCTGTCCATGTCAGGAACTGTCCAGAGCAGGAGAGGTTTGCTATGGGAATTTGCTTCTACTCTGGACAGTTACTGACATGGACGGAGGTGTCAGCAGAGAGCACTGTGGTCAGACTGGAAAGAACTACACAACTTCAGCAGCTGATAAGTACTGGTAGGATAAAAATTTTTTAATAGAAGTCATTTACAAATCTGTTTAACTTTCTGGAGCCAGTTGATATGAAAAAAAAAAAAAAATCGTTTTTCACCGGAGTACCCCTTTAATGTTCTGAAGAAAATATTTCTGAACAGCTTTTGAAAGTACACTAGATAAACATAATGGAAGGACTGGAATGCATCAAATATCCACAAAACAAGAGCAATGCAAGGAAAGATCACCTGGTGCTTCGATGAGTTGCTTGTATATACTGAGGAAGGCGGCCTCTGCTTCTTTACTTCTTTTACTTAGGGCAACAACCTGGTGGAGAGTCCAAATAAAACACAGATTACACAATTATATTACAGAACATTGCTGCAATTTCTACAAATGTGTGTGTTGCAAGCACTGCGTAGGGTAAAATACCTTGATGCATAAACCATTGTTGCTTCTGACTCTTTAGCACCATTACCATTGCTACAATTACTGATCTACTAGTGAATTCAAGGTGTCAAGAGAAAACAAATAGGAGAGAGCTAGTTAACACAATGAATAGGGCTACACAGCAACTTTGGCCAAAAAGTCCTGCATCTGAGTCAGTGAAAGTGAATGCAGACGTGTTGCAACCTTTAATTTTCCACCACTGCGACCATCAGTTCCCAGAAATTCATCTGTGATGGAATTCTAATGGTGGTCACAGCGACATGCATATCCCAACGTGACTGCATTACTTGCAATGGCTGAGATTAAGACATATTGTGATGTTTGGCTAAAGTTGCTTTGTTGCCCTAGCCTACATTATTATCCAAATCATTTGTCATGTACAAGGCCTGAGAGTTTGACAGAAGTATTCAAAGAAAACCTTAGACTGAATCTCTGTGCCCACAGGCTAGACATACCACAGTGTATCAGTTTAGCCCAGAGTGTTCCTTAAACTACTTCTCTACTAATACTACTATATTGAGCTAGATATTAGGTCCAGTGGGCAATTCAAATTCTCCTAATGATTCCACAATGGCCACATGTGATAGGTTGGTAAACCAGTTTAAAAAAAAAACATCATTCACACAGTTTTGCTATTTCATTCTAGGTATGTTTTTTACTTAAAGAAGTTACCGTATATACTCGAGTATAAGCCGACCCGAGTATAAGCCGAGACCCCTAATTTCAACCCAAAATCCCAGGAAAAGTTATTGACTCGAGTATAAGCCTAGGGTGGGAAATACCTCATCCCCCCCTGTCATCATCCAGACCCGTCATTAACATCCTCATCATCCCCTTGTCATCATCCCACACATCCCCCCTTCATCATCCCCTTGTCATCATCCCACACATCCCCTTATCCCACACATCCCCCCTTCATCATCCCCTTGTCATCATCCCACACATCCCCTTATCCCACACATCCCCCCTTCATCATCCCCTTGTCATCATCCCACACATCCCCTTGTCATCATCCCACACATCCCCCCTTCATCATCCCCTTGTCATCATCCCACACATCCCCTTATCATCCCACACATCCCCCCTTCATCATCCCCTTGTCATCATCCCACACATCCCCTTATCATCCCACACATCCCCCCTTCATCATCCCCTTGTAATCATCCCACACCCCCCCCCCCTTCATCATCCCCACCCCCCTTCATCATCCCCACACCCCCCCCCCCTTCATCATCCTCTTCTCATCATTCGCCCTCAGTGGTCTTCAACCTGCGGACCTCCAGAGGTTTCAAAACTACAACTCCCAGCAAGCCCGGGCAGCCATCGGCTGTCCGGGCTTGCTGGGAGTTGTAGTTTTGAAACCTCCGGAGGTCCGCAGGTTGAAGACCACTGCGGCCTTCAACATGCGGACCTCCAGAGGTTTCAAAACTACAACTCCCAGCAAGCCCGGGCAGCCATCGGCTGTCCGGGCTTGCTGGGAGTTGTAGTTTTGAAACCTCCGGAGGTCCGCAGGTTGAAGACCACTGCGGCCTTCAACATCATCCAGCCCCCTCTCACCCCCTTTAGTTCTGAGTACTCACCTCCGCTCGGCGCTGGTCCGGTCCTGCAGGGCTGTCCGGTAAGGAGGTGGTCCGGTGAGGAGGTGGTCCGGGCTGCTATCTTCACCGGGGGCGCCTCTTCTCCGCGCTTCCGGCCCAGAATAGAGCCGTTGCCTAGACAACGACGCATCTGCGTCGTTGTCAAGGCAACGTGACTATTCTGAGGCCGGGCCCGAAGCGCTTAGAAGAGGCCTCCCCGGTGAAGATAGCAGCCCGGACCACCTCCTCACCGGACCACCTCCTTACCGGACAGCCCTGCAGGACCGGACCAGCGCCGAGCGGAGGTGAGTACTCAGAACTAAAGGGGGTGAGAGGGGCTGGATGATGTTGAAGGCCGCAGTGGTCTTCAACCTGCGGACCTCCGGAGGTTTCAAAACTACAACTCCCAGCAAGCCCGGACAGCCGATGGCTGCCCTGGCTTGCTGGGAGTTGTAGTTTTGAAACCTCTGGAGGTCCGCATGTTGAAGACCACTGCGGGTGGGGGAGTTCACTCGAGTATAAGCCGAGGGGGGTGTTTTCAGCACGAAAAATCGTGCTGAAAAACTCGGCTTATACTCGAGTATATACGGTATGTAAAAAAAAAAAAAATGATAGCCTGTTAGGATTATAAAAAACAAAAAACAGAGGATGCTATATTCTCTGACAGCTTTCTTTATTACATTACCTGAAGATGTCCCTGGACACCCTGCAGTCAGTCATTGGCCCCAGCTATAGACAACATGAGCCCATTTAGGCCAGGCACTGGCTGCAGTGTATTAAAGGGGTTCTCCACCATAAGGTGATTTTAGTACGTACCTGGCAGACAGTAATGGACATGCTTAGGAAGGATCTGCACTTGTCTTGGGGCTAAATGGCTATGTCATGAGATTATCATAACACTGTGGCTAGCTTTTTGTGAACTTGTATTTCCTGTTTGACTTTTTTTTTTTTTTTTTTTTTTTTTTACTACAAATCCCACAATTCCATCTTCCTCCCTCCCACAGATCAGCCACCCCACCCATTGAAACATAAATGAGCTGCATCCATTCAAATCAGTGTGGTTTTCAATCAGGGTGCCTGCAGCTGTTGCAGATTGATCCCTTTCCCAGCAAGCGATCCCTCCACCCATTGAAGCAGACAGACTCCCTGTCATCAGCTGACTAGTGAGTCTAGTCTAGGCTGCATTGCAAGCTGGGAAAAATCTGAGACAACAGTCATTTTGTATGCTGTTAAAAATAAATATTGGGGTGAAAATCACAGAAGAATTGTGAGAAAACCATCACACACAGGTACAGACACTATATTATGAACTACACTAACTTTACAGGCCCTGTAGCACAGTCAAATAAAAAAAAATACTGGAATACCCCTTTAAGGCACTTCATCGCCACGGATAAGTATGTGAAGGTGATAGGGAGGACCAGAGTGACAGTGCTGGATAAAATAGGTGAACATAGGTACTTTTTTATTTTGCCACCCTAGTAGGCTGAATTTTTTTGTTTTTTAATATCTTAAAAAACAACCTCTTAAAAATATCTCCAGCTCCATGATCAAAACTAAGAATAGCAAGTGCTTATTTTGCTTACAATAAAACATGGGAGGAGTTCTATAAATCATTTTCATACAGTCTAGTAAGTATTGAGCTGATATAAAACATATACATTATAAACACAAGGTTATTGTCCTAGATTGATATTGCTCATCTTATCACTGGAGTACGACAAAGACCGGATGCCGAGAGAGGCTGTGGGGAAGCGCGGGAGTTAAAGGGGTACTCCACTGGAAAACATTTTTTTTTAAATCAACTGTGCCAGAAAGTTAAACAGATTTGCAAATTTACGTCTATTAAAAAATCTTAATCCTTCCAATACTTATCGGCTGCTGAATGATCCACAGGAAGTTATTTTCTTTTTTAATTTCCTTTCTGTCTGACCACAGTGCTCTCTGCTGACACCTCTGTCCAAATCAGAAACTGTCTAGAGCAGGAGAGGTTTGCTATGGGGATTTGCTTCTACTCTGGACAGTTCCTAAAATGGACAGAGGTGTCAGCAGAGAGCACTGTGGTCAGACAGAAAGGAAATTCAAAAAGAAAAGAACTGTCTCTGTATTATATCGCAGCTGATAAGTACTGGAAGGATTAAGATTTTTAAATAAAAGTAATTTACAAATCTGTTTAACTTTCTGGCACCAGTTTTACTTTTTGGCAGGAAGCCAGGGCACATTTATAAAATAAAAGTTAAAATTAATCCTCTTACGCTTCACCATTATCCACGCATCAGATATGGGCTTTTCTAGACAAATTTCCAGATCATTCTCCACAGACTACTCACTGAACAGTAGGAGTGTAGAAGGGAAAACCGTGTAGTCAGGAATGTAGTCAAGGCTTGACACAATAAAAACAGTAAGAAAACATCATGCCTGAGGATGGGTCAGAGATGGGCCAGCTGGTAAAACAAGGGGGATATCAGGTCCCAGAGGACAGCTGGCGGCTGGCATGTATAGCAATAGAGTATGAGCCCAAACATTCAAGGCTATGTAAACGTCAAGGCTGATTGATTCCGTTCTCATCTGAATTACTAAAGGATACACACAATTCTGTAAGAATAAATAGCTTCATCTGACCAATACACCTAAACTGATGAACAGAGTTTTGCAGGTTCACTCATATTTTCCAAAAATGGTACACATCTTTTAAATCCTGCCTGGAGTGGGTAAACCTCTAAGCACAAGTGGAGATGAAGCCAATTATATAACAAGTCCTGTAAAAGCCAAGTCCCTGCAATGGTCAGTTCACAAATACTGCCCGCAGCAACCACCATACTTCCCAGACAGTCCTCAATAATTCATGTTATAGAGGCAGCAGAACACATGGTCATTCTATTCAGGCCCAGAAAATTTGTTTCACTTGAAATGGTTTCCTGCAGAAGGATATAAACAGCACTTATCATCAGCTATCCTGTTTTATTTAGCCTTAAAATGACTGCTGACTTCAGCACTATTGATTGTATATTGTGTTTATATGCTGTCTGCCCCAACTCCCATGAAAACTTTCCCACTCCCCCTGCCTATGTATGATCTGAGACAGCAGCCTTCCATCTGGAAGGAAGAACGGCGAATATAATCTAAAGAATTTAATTAATTTGTTAGCGTGTAGATCTGGCACAGGGTTTCCAAGAAAGCAGGAGATGTGTGGAGGGGCAAACTCCACACTTGCACAGATAATAGCCAGAGCGGGAGGATAGATCATTGGCAGCTCAGACTAATAGACGCCACAGAGAAAGGAGGAAGGGGCTCAGCCACTGCTAGGAGGAGAGGAGGCAGTTAGGGTAACGAAAAGGTTGACGTATCAAAGTTTAGCAGACGCTCCATCCTAAATTTAGTTACTCAATGCAATGTAGTTAAAAGGAGTAATTGCCTGTTATGTGAGCCTCTTTATGGCTAGACAGCATCGTAATGCAACTGGATGAAATGAATGAACTCATGAAGAAACACATTGCTATACAATAATTCATCTTACAGATAAAGAGGATGCTATCTCAAGACGGGATGGTCTACAGATCTTTCAGAGATCCAACAAGCAGCTTTAGTTCCCAAGGGGTCACAAATTCCATTTTGTAGACAACCATTAGCCCAACTTAAATAGATAAAAGCAGGAAGATGGCTGGAATTTATGGCAGTCTGAATTTACCATTATTCTTCAATAGTAATCTTTTTATCTAGAAACTGTAATGTCTGTTTTTGTATTCTTCTGTTTTAGCTGTCTATTCAGACATTAGGCACTGTTCAGACCTTGTTTGTGTGTATTATCAGTTTCTGTGCTATTCCCCTTGGTTGGGGAATAGTTAATGTTCTCGGCCGATGACTGCTCGAGTGGGGCTATTTAAACCCCAGTTTTCCTGAACTCTGGGCTGGTTATTTGTGCAATGATGCTACTATGATGTCTGTTTTATGATGCAACTTGCCTTTGTCTGTATTAGTATTTTTCTGAGTTTTAACCATGGTTATGCCTGTTTGATTTAGACTTTAGTTGGCTCGGTTTTTAAGGCTAACTAAGTCTGTTTTAGGATGTATATGCCTGTTCTGCTTTGCTTAGTTTGTGTTCACACTGTGAGAATCCTGTCCTGTCCCTCCACATAGTGGAGTTTGGTTTTAAATATATCCTGTTTTGTATCTTGAATAATATCCTGTCTAGTATCCTGACCAGTGTTCCTCTACGCTGTAGGTGTTGGTTTTCTTTCCGTTTTTATGAAGTTCATGTTAGTTATCTTAGTCCAGTGTGAACAATGTTCTATGTTCCTGATCAGTTTTGTGTTTTACATTCAGTTCTTCTGTTCCTCTCCTGCATTTCCTGGCTTCTGCTGTTTACTCATTTTATACCTTGTCTAGTTCATTTATTCATATCTGCTATTTATCTGGATTCCGGTTGGTTAATACACGACCGACTATTTATATAATCTTTTACTTTACGCCCATTACACTTTAGCGCAGGGAGGGACCAGCTCCAAGTTGTCGATCCACTGTTTAGGGTGGATGGGCGAGTAGGCAGGGAGAGTGTTACTTGGGATAGCTAACAGCTCACACTCCCTGTTCCCCCAGTCGGTCATGACAGAAACATTTATAAAATATTAAGAATGTAGAAAAAAGACATAAGTTCATAGTTAAAAAAAAAACAAGGGCAAGGGTTTAATTGTGGATCACTCTAAAGGTGGCCGTATACTTTTGATAACTAATAGTCGAATGCTTGTTTGGCCAACAACTCTCTCATAATCTTTTGTGGCCGAATGTTCATGTGTTCTCTGTGGAGAGAGGAGGGGTAAGTTGCTACCAGACTGCTCTGACAGTGCCTTATCTCCCAAAGAAGAAAAGGTGAATCAGTTGAAATCCAGAATGCCTGACCATTCTCTCCACTACATCATCTGTCAGGGAAAAGTCTGAGGCCACCATACACTTTAGACAGTCACCCAGTCCCGCCTGGTTCAGCCAACTTTAAACTAAAGAATATGGGGACCTTAAAGATGATTTTAGTACATACCGGCCAGACAGTAATGGACTTGCTTAGGAAGGATCTGTGCTTGTCTTGGGACTTAATGGCTATGTTGTCAGAATATCCTAACGCTGTGGCTATCTTTTTTGTGAATTGGCTATTTCCTGTTGGAGGTTTGTTCCTCAAACTAGAAGTCCCATGATTCCTTGTTTTTAAGTGTGGTCACTTTTCTTCCTCAGCCAACCCACCTATTGAAACACACCTGTGATATTTTCCATGCAATAGATATAATTTAGTAATTTTGTATCCCACGATTTTTCATCCCATTTTCACACATTTACATGTATGACATATCCAGTGGAAAGGGCAAACATGTCTCATAGAAGCAGGTGTCACCAATGGGACCCAAATATAACTTAAGAACAATGGCCCCCAGCCCCCTTTGGCCAGTTTGTGGCAGCAGGATATGGTCACGGAGCTAAAAACAGCTGAATTGGATTTTTATGCCCTTACAAGGGTAGAACTGTAAAATGGGATTACCCCTTTAAATTATGAAATGTATTAATTTAAGTTTCTTTGGATGTACCTTTCTGTACATAAATTATTGTTTTCTGCTCACATGGACTTGAAATAAAAAATAAAACTGCACTACTGCTCAGAAGGCAACTTCCACAAATGTAACATCAAGCATATACATCCATGGATGGTAAAAACATTCTTTTGAATCAAAAGCCAGGAATCTATTTAAAAAGTCTCAGTTTTTTTGTTTTCAAACTAAAAATGTCCTCCATGTTTTATGCATTCCTTGCTTGGCCTTCAAAAGCTGCATAAAAAACATGAACGTGGGAACACACCTCTAAGGATTTCACCTTGTTGCAAATACCCAAACCACTGATACAACACAAACAATTCCTTTTTTATATCGAAAACATTGCTTCTTGAAATATCCCTCAAACACATGAAAGGAAATGTATTTTACTTAATGCTTTTCCAGATCAGGTACAAGGACATAATCCCTTAATGTTAAAGGGGTACTCCACCCCTAGACATCTTATCTAGTAGCGTACCTACCACTTGGCAAACCCGGCCCCACCGGGGGTGCACACCTGGTGGGGGCGCAGGCTGCCAAAACAGATCAGGTCGGCCAAAAATTTTTATAAATAAAGAAGTGTTGGAGCGGCAGTGGTCGACACAGCGCAGCAATCATGAGCGTAATTTTTGCCTGCGGCTGCACCGCATCCCAGTCCCCAGTCCTCTGTCCCAGGATTGCAGGGGAGCCGCGGTGACGTCACATCACATGGACCTGGAGATAACTCTGGGGTCTGGGGAGGGGGGCAGAGGAGCCTGGATAGGACTCTTGGTTCTGGGGAGGGGGCATAGGACTGTGGAGAGGACTCTGGGTACTGGAGAGGGGGGCAGAGGAGCCTGGAGAGGACTCTGGGTTCTGGGGAGGGGGCATAGGACTGTGGAGAGGACTCTGGGTACTGGGGAGGGGGGCAGAGGAGCCTGGAGAGGACTCTGGGTTCTGAGGCAGAGGATCGCGGAGAGGACTTAGGGATCGAGGGGGTGGAACAGAGGAGTCCGGTGGAGAAGGACACAGAGGTCTGGGAGAGGACAGTGCAGGGGTGGGATTTAGCTGAAGAAGAAACAGTGTGAGACAATAGCATTATGGGTACAGTGTGTGACAGTATTACATTCAGGGCGCAGTGTATGGCAGCATTATATTCAGGTGGTGCAATGTCTAGCAGGATAAGGGTGCGTTTAAACTGTGGATATCAAGCTGAATCTCTGCTTGTGGAATTCAGCGAGTGGAGATTCAGCCTGGCAGCCAACGGTGGCGGTAGAACCGCGTGGCACTGCACCATCACCATTGACGGCTATGCAGTGCTCGCGGAATTCTCTGTGTGGAACAATCCCCAAGGCATGTTTCTGCATCGGGGCCCTGTGGTTTCTAGGTACGCCCCTGATTGGTGAAACACCGATATATTGGTGGGTCATCCATAAAAGTCCAAAATATTGTAAAAAATGTAGATGTTTCTGGCTTTTTTTTTTTATTTACATTTTTTATGGCATTCACTATATGGTCAAAATTATGTTATTTTTATTCTGTGGGTTGGCACGATTAGGGCGATACACAATTTATATAGCTTTTTTTTTTTTTTTTTTTTTTTTACTTTTCACAACAAAATCCTTTTTTCCCCTTATTATATATAGGTTTGGGGCTTTTTTTGGGGGGGGGGGGGGGAATTATAGGGTTTTATGAAAAAAGGGTGATTTATAAAAAATTTGTTGTTATTGAAAAACTAATTTTTTTATTTTTCACTTTTTACAGGTTGTACTATGCTGCAGTACATGGAGGGGGGCGTTTGGGACAGTATCATGCCAAGACAGTATCTTATTTATGTAGAAGCAAACAAGGTGAGGACCAGCTCACCCCGCCCCGGACAGCAGAGCACGGATCCAGGTGCTGGACGGCACCAGCCAATAACAAGAAAATGAAGGAGATCGGATCCAGCTCAATGCAGGTAAAATCCATAGGACAAGGAAGGAACAAGTAACGCGTTTCAAGCACTGTAAGCGCTCTTAGTCAAACCATATGAGTATGACTAAGAGCGCTTACAGCGCTTGAAACGCGTTACTTGTTCCTTCCTTGTCCTATGGATTAAACTTGATTTTACCTGCATTGAGCTGGATCCGATCTCCTTCATTTTCTTCTTATTTATGTAGGGGGCCATTGAAATTAATACATAGAGGCCTTGTTTTTTTTTTTGCGTCACCAGTTTTACTTTGTAATGACATCACGTATTTAACTTAAAAATTTATGGGGAAACAAAAAAAAATTATTTGTAGGGCAAAATTGACATTGAGATTGGGGGGCTTCTGTTTCTACGCAGTGCAGTTTTCGGTATAAGTAACACTTACTGTATCTTTATTCTGTAGGTTGTGATTACAACAATACCTGTTATATTATTTTATTTCAATACTTTCAAAAAATTATTACTTTTTGTATGAAAATTAGTATGTTTAATTTGTCCTCTTCTGACACCCCCTCCATTCATGTTTATGGGAGGAGGCATGATGGCTACGTACTAGCCGTCATGCCCCCTCCCATAAACATGAATGGAGAGGGAGTGGTGTGACATCACAGCAAGATAAGAATGTGTGACATCGGGCACGATAAGACAGCGCCTCGCCAGGGGCACAAGGAGCACTAGGTACGCCTCGGATCTTATCCCCTATCCAAACGAGGCACCCTGGTTGGAAAACACTGGATTAGACAATGCTCTGTACAGGCTCAATAAATAAGAAAAATTATATTTAGAAAGGTGTTATCTCCATGAGACAGGCCCTTTAAGCAAGAGTTAAGGTATCCTAATGGAGCAGAGCTAAAAAGCAGCCAGGCAACTATTACAGAAGAAAATAAATTGCAGGTAAGCAACACCAAATGGCAGTGACTACTGTGTCATTTTGAGGACCGCAGCTGCATATCCCCATATTAAAAGTATTCATTTGACAGCTAGCTCTGCAGCAATAAATAATTTCATAATGCCTCAATTTTTGCAAAAATCTGTATAAAAAATACATTAACATACTTTTTGGATAGACAGAGTGAATATTTCGTACATTTTATAATTTGTAAAAAAAGGACTACTTCTGTATAAGAGATTAAATGGCAACATTAAATGAGAAAAAAGAGAAACATTAAAAAACATTAAGTACACAAAATGAGTCTTAGCACAGCACACTGGCAATTTCCAGATGAATAATAAGGGTATAAAATACAATGTCAGCATTAGTGTAGGAAATTCCAGGGATTTTAATGACAAAAATGCAGCAATTTGAATGTACTAATTTCCTATTGCTTAGAGATGTGTTTCAAAGTGCCAGTCTAGATATGACAGATATTCTGCTGAGAATCACAATGTCATACCAGCCCAGCCTTCTATGCTGATACATTGTACCTAGAAAAGGCTCTTTATACTTCAGTAAGCAATGAAATGATAGCTTTGGTAAAGCAGGTGATATGTGTAATGAAGATATCTAGGCATCTCATGAATACATTGGCTATAGAGCGGCACAGAGGAGTGTGGGGTCTTATCTGACATCTAAACCGCCCTGTCTGTAAAGTCTGAAAAATTCCATTTCAAAACATGAGTCATGATAACAAAGACAAAGAAAAAAAGCTTTTTGCCTTAAAAAGCCCCAAAAACTTAATACTTAAATTAACTTAAAGGGGTATTCTGCCCCTGGACATTTTATCCCCTATCCTTTGGATAGGGGATAAAATGTCTAGGGGCGGAATACCCCTTTAAAGGAGAAGTATCAAGCTGAAAAACGTATGCCTTATCCAAAGTTTTAGAGCAAGGGGCTCTAACCGCTGGGACCTCCCTGCGAAGATTGCAGAAGGCTCTTCCATAGCGATACATGGAGGTGGCGTGTCGGTCGCTGCTTTGTGCGGGGGTCAACACGTCCCTTCCCGGGGAGAGCCGGGGTCCCATTTGGAGATCGCAGGGGTCCCAGTGGTCAGATAGGGGATATGTTTTTTGGCATGCTATATCTCCTTTAATACTGCTTTTACATGGTATAGCTTAGAGCCAACCACAAGCATCAGAATTTAGAATATACATTATTTGATTTCTATATTCTGAAAACTCTGTCCATTCCTGTTAGTATATGTTACTCTTAAAACTTTTCCTTCTTTATTTCATATAGTGGAGGATACACACATCAGGATAGCAGGAAAACAGTAACGCGTTTCGAGTGCACATAGCGCTCTTAGCATATACCCCTTGCTGCATGAGTAAAGGTGCTATGTGTGCTTGAAACGCGTTACTGTTACCCTGCTATCCTGATGTCTGTATCCTGCACCATATGAAATAAAGTAAAAGAAGTTTTAAGAGTGACCTGGTTTGCGCAGGACTTGTGTATTTCATTATGATTTAAAGTGGTGCTGGGCTGCACCTGTCCATGCAATTCTGTCAGCAATAGAAGGTGAGCTGAATAAACTTTTACTTGTTAGTATATATTGTTCCTTACACACTATATACATTTATTTATAGCTGTGATCTTACTTTAATAAAATATATGGTTGCAGGTTCAGCTTCTAAAAGGAGGACACATCCATATGAATGTAACATGACACAGAGCCCAATGGATGGCTTTAAAATACATAGCAGAATCAAGAGTGAGAAATGCTTTTCACTGCGGCCTTTCATTCTAGCTAAAAGAGGAGGGTCCTTAGAGGTAAATACCCACTTTAATGTTTATTGGCCCTAATAAGGCCTGTAGAGAGTCCTAAGTTAAAAGTTTAATCTTTAGTGACAATTGATACCTAAAAGGGACATATATATTTTTTTGTGAAATAGTATTTTTTTTGGTGTGAACTTGATAACATCTGTCTACCATCATGTTACATCTGATACCAGCCAGTAATTGTGTACATGGTATAAATCTCCATGCCTTGTCTTTGATGGCTAAGACACAAATATGAAAGCGACAGACACCAGACAGCTCTGGCGGCAACTTATCTATGACAGAAGAATAGGGTTGGGCAGTAAAATCCAATACGCCCTTCTCTCCACCAACATCATCTGTGAGTAGAGTGTCAGGAGGCCACCATACTCCTCAGACAGTCAACCAAACCCGCCTAACGAAAGTCTAAGGTACAGGGGCACCTTAAGATTAGGCAGGTTTCAAACAAACTTTTGTTGCAGTTTTTGAGGCAGTTTTTAATTCAGTTTTTTTAAGCCAATATGCAGTCAAATGACAGACTTCTACCTCTCCATGCTGCTGAACTCACCTCTGTCTTAGGTTTAATAAACAAAATGTAAAACCTGCCACAAAAAGCTGTGTGAGAACCCCTCTCATGTTCATATTAATAGGCTCTCTCTTGATATACTGTATACACTAGAATGAGCTCCCAAAACATACCTCTGATAGAAGCCTGTAACATTTTCTATATAGGTAAACAGTGAGATCCAGATCCCTTAGGAGGACATTGTTTAAAAAACAAACAAAAAAACAAACAAACAAACAAACACAAAACAAAAAAAAAAAAATAACTTTCTGTAGACTAAACTATGTCATACCCTTTTGTTGCAGTCTACCAAAAAATAACTGTCTATTAGATGCTAAAAAGACACTCTTTTGTTCTGTCCTACACTAGGCAAATGGAGTGCTACAAATATATATAATGTAAAAGCTTTGGGGAGAAAATAGCCCCTAAAGATACAGGTTTGCCTGCATTGATCAACAAAGCAAAATGTAACAGAGTAATGTAAACTGATACATACAACAATCCATGGGACTCAATGTCTTCATTACCCACTGCTACACCTCTTTACTATTCCCTGATAGTCTCATCAGGTGATTACAATTTGTATAAAATCATTTAGTTAACATAGTTATATGAACTATAAGGACAGGGGTCAAGTCTTGGGGGAAAAAAGTGTGGGAACTCACCCAAGATTTCCACTCAAGGGCTGGTCCTGCTAATGGGAATGGTGTTCATGCTGTGGAAAAAGTGCAGGAACTCAGTTCGACACGTTCCTGTAGGACTTGAGCCCTGTATAAGGGTCTTTTCACAAGGCGGAATTCCACCTCAAATTAAAACCCAATACACTTTTATGGGATTCCGCACTCCCGTTGACACTTCGGAACCTGCGGGATTCCACAAGCTGAATTTCCGAATTGTCAACGGGATTTCTGAAGTGTGAAAAGACCCTAAGAGGCACTCCATCTAAATGTGTCAAGGCGGCACCGGGGCTAAAAATGAAAAAAAAACTAAAAACTTTTATGTCCACTACTCGATCCACCACTGTATTCATCCCACAGTACTTGGTCCCCTGCTGAGCACCCTTTCCTGATTTACTTGCCACAAGCAGGTAGCACCCGTTCAGCCTATCAGTGTACAAGGTGGGTCACTGCTATTTTGTACAACCTCTTTACCGGAAGCGGCGGACAGATATGTGCAGCTGCTCAGGGGCCTGTTGTAAAGGGGGCCCATTGGTACCTTACAACTAGACTGTGGCTCCTTCCCTCTTCTTGATTCATACAGTAGCTGACAACTAGAGACAGCATCACACACTGGTGATGACAGTGCTAGACAGTTATGACAGCAATGCCCTCAAACAGTCACTCTGTTCTCTGGAAATTAGATTTTGAAGACCAAAGGGCCTTTCTACTATTTTAGGACAAGGCTCTGGCTGTCAATGTGGTCCCTCAAGCAGGTGTGTCCTGATGTTTACAGGTAGACCTTTCTCTCTCAACACTGAATTTCAGCCGTGCATGAGAAGCACGCTGCCAGAGATCATGGGATATTTCCTCAGGATCTTTAGCTGCTTTGATGATCAGCCAGCTGTGATCTGTACGATAAAAAGAAAAATAGGCATCTGTATACCCCATCTATTATGCCTAATTTCATTAGGAAGTTATGGGAGCTCCACTCAAATAAGGTTCCCATTCACAGCCACAGCCTCCAGACAGCTCTGGCGGCAACTTATCTATCACAGAACAATAGGATTGGGCAGTAAAAATCCAACACGCCCGACCCTGGAGTGTCAGGAGGCCACCATACTCCTCAGACAGTCAACCAAACCCGCCTAACGTAAGTCTAAGGTATAGGGGCACCTTAAGACTAGTAGTGTTATTGACAAAACGGGAACCTCTAGAATTTGCTAATAGAGACAGACTACATGTCAAACTAAAATATAGTAGAATGATCTCGTCTTATAGCCATGCCCTCTATACCTGCAAGCTATTCCACCAATGCTAGATGCTGTATGTAGAATTCTGTTATGTGATACTATATAGACAAAGTAATATTGCTTTCTGCTAGTAAAACTAATAGGACGAATGTACAGGTATTTTGAGTTGCTATAACTATAAGCCAGTGTTTCCCAAACTGTGAGCCTCCAGATGTTGCTAAACTACAACTCCCAGCATTCCCAAATAGCCAAAAGCTGTCCAGACTGAGAGTTGTAGTTTTGCAACAGCTGGAGGCTCCCAGTTTGGGAAACACATGATTGTGATTTAAAAAAATAATTATCTGCCATTTAGAATGGCTTGTTGCTTGGTTATATTTTTGCATGGTGGAGGCATGGGGGAGCTCCACACCTGGGAGCACTTTCCAGCAGAGGGACTGGCGCCCAGTTGTGGATCCGCTGTTTAGGGTGGATACGCATATAGGCAGGTAAAGTGATTCTGGTTGAGCTCAGGGCTGCACTATTCCCTGCCCTATGTGACACCTGGAGAACTTGGAATAATACAATATACCGTAATTTTTAAATCCTGTTTTGCATTCTTAATGATACAGTTTAGGTCATGGTTTATCTAGTAAAAGCTCTCTTAAATTTGCCAGCACCCATGATTCAGTTCCATGCATGTGTTTGCAGTAGTAAGTAGCAGTCAGGATTCAAGAGCCTGGGTGACAACATAACAAAGAACTCTCTTAGGTAAGCAATATTTTGAGCAAAATGTAATGAAATATAAGCAGTGACAGAAGAAGTGATGCCTTTGTGCAGATTTGCTTGCAGTTGCAAATAATTAATTGGATCCAGCGCTGTACCTAGACAGAACTCTTACAGGTAATATTCTCGCCCAGCGTACTATACAGAAGTGACAAATAAAACAACAAGGTAAATGACACACAAAAGTGCACAGCTAAACCTCTCGAATGATAACATCGGGTTGATGTGAGGACACTAATAATAATAAGCACAGAAGCCAATACAATTGATGTTTGATTATTATATCTGGATGTTCTTTTTATCCATAGATGGGTTAGTTAGACAACATATTGCTGGAAGCATATGCAATGGTTTGCTTCTTGTAATACAATTTACAAAGTACTGTAATAACTGTTTAATAGACAGAATGACATTAAGAGAAAGTGAACTTTCTGGCATCAAACATAGTCAACTAATGGACAGACTAAGGTTAAATAGGTATTCTGGGATTTTTCTTTATTTGCCTGTACTACAGGGGCTGTAAAGTTAATGTAGTTGATTTTTAGTAGCATACAAAATTGTGTTATCTCAGGCTTTTCCCAGGTTGCAGTGCGGCCCGAGACAATGCATCATTAGTAAGGTGTTGAAAGGGAGCCTGTCTGTGCTTCAATGGGTGAAGCGACCTCAGGGTGGGAGGGAGATCATTCTCCACAGGGAGTTGTAGTTTCAAGCACAGCCCGCATGGAAGGGACAGCTGTGATTTAATGGGTAGGATGACTGATGCGTGGGAGGGTAAAAAGTCACCTCCCACCTAGAAACAAGGGATACTGGGGATTGTAGTTGGGGGGGAGGGAAATAGCAGTTCACACAAACAAGCCAGCAGCATTATGGAAGACTCAGGACATGGCCAATTACAACCAACACAAGCACAGATCCTTGTTAAGCATGTCCATTACTGGCTGACAGGTAGGTACTAAAGTCAAGCCCTAAACTTCTAAAGCTGGGGCAGAAAATTGGCTATTTATAACATATTACAGTAGGACAGTGTTTTCCAAACAGTGTGTCTCCAGCTGTTGCAAAAATACAACTCCCAGCATGCCCGGACAGCCAAAGGCTGTCCAGGCATGCTGGGAGTTGTAGTTTTGCAACAGCTGGAGACATTTTGTATGAAGCCTAACAGGTCCAGTGTTTAGAGAATTTAGAGAACATGTAGAATGCCTTTAAATGAATGTGCATTCAGTCGGAATACATTTTCAATTGAAAAATATGCTTTCCTCCCTGTTCCTAGATGACAAGCGCACGGTCGTCACCGGCCTGGACGAAAATACAGCCGATAGACTAGAAAGATCTTTTGACATCCAACAAATTTCCTGGAAAAATCTCGGGAACATTTGTCTGGAATAATGAGACCACGAACGAACATCTAGCGATGAGACGTGCAAGACAGAGACTTGCGAATTATATATTTATGAGATGCACGGATCATTTCCTCTCTATTTTTTTCCCCGCATTTCTCACCGTACCGTTCATGGACTCAAGGTGAAAAAAAAATGCAGCTTAGCTTCAGCAATTCAGATTGATAAATTACATTTATGTGCGGGATCTTTTTCATGCCTGGTGACTTTCCAGCAAAGCAATTATCACAGCTGAATGCATAATAGCCTAATTAATTACTATTGTCAGGCCGGCCTCTCCGCCATGATCATACCTTCTCGTACAGCCCGCTTCTCAAACGTTTCCCTGAAGTATTCTCCCCATTGACCAGTAAAATTGTTAATCTATCCTCTCTTTCATGACACTCAGAGAATATCCGAGAAGAGACGGCTGGACGTAATTGGAAACAAGTGTTTCCTCTTAAAAAGTAAACAAGGAAATAATAACGCATTCCCGCTAAAATATCTCCGAACAGAACTGCCTCCTTCAACATAATGGTGCCATGCGCTCGGCCACACGAGCAGCTGTTACTTTAGAAAAGATCCTTCATTGGAGAGCTTCTCCTGGATTCACAAATTTGCATCTCAGGGACTGGCTGCATGGGGGTGTTCTTTTCTTATTTTATAGTGGTCCAGGCATTTAAAGGGGTATTCCGCCCCTAGACATCTTATCCCCGATCCAAAGGATAGGGGATAAGATGTTAGATCGCCGCGGTCCCGCTGCTGGGGACCCCTGGGATCCCCGCTGCGGCACCGCGCTATCATTACAGCACAGAGCGAGTTCGCTCTGCACGTAATGATGGGTGGTACAGGGGCCGGAGTATCGTTACATCACGGCTCCGCCCCTCGTGATGTCACGGCCTACCCCTTTCAATACAAGTCTATAGGAGGGGGCGCGGCGGTCATCACGCCCCCTGCCATAGACTTGCATTAAGGGGATGGGCCGTGATGTCACGAGGGGTGGCGCCATGACGTCACGCTGCTCCGGCCCCTGTATCGCCCGTCATTACGTGCAGAGCGAACTCGCTCTGTGCTGTAATGATAGCGTGGTGCCGCAGCGGGGATCCCAGGGGTCCCCAGCAGCAGGACCACGGCGATCTGACATCTTATCCCCTATCCTTTGGATAGGAGATAAGATGTTTAGGGGCGGAATACCCCTTTAAGGGGAATTCCGGTGGGAAAATAACCTTTTCAAATCAACTGGTGCCAGAAATGTATACAGATTTGCAAATTACTTTTATTAAAAAATCTCATTCTTTACAGTTGCTGTATACTACAGAGGAAGTTGTGTAGTTCTTTTCAGTCTGTCCACAGTGCTCTCTGCTGCCACCTCTGTCCGTGACAGGAACTGCTCAGAGCAGAAGCAAATCCCCATAGTGAACCTCCCCTGCTTCGGTTAGTTGGATAGTTCCTGACATGGACAAAAATGTCATCAGACAGCACTGCAGTCAGACTGGAAAGAACTACACAACTTCCTCTGGAACAAACAGCAGCTGATAAGTACTGGAAGGGTTAAGATTTTTAAGTAGAAGTAATTGACAAATCTGTATAACTTTCTGGCACCAGGTGATTTCAAAACATTTCTATTTCCTCCGGAGTACCCCTTTAGTTCTTGCAAATAGGGTTTCATCAAGATCCTATTATAAAGGGTTTAAAAGTGTACTTTTTATTAAAAAAACACATCCTAGTCAGTCCTTAGGCAGCGGTTGATGAGCAGTTGTTACAGAATTGCACAATAATAACCCAAACCATAGCAATAAAGAAAATAAAATATTTCTGTACATACGGTTACATAACGTAACATCTTTTAAATGGTATAGCTGGACGCAGTTGTTTCCCGCATCAGTCATTGTCTTAATGGTTAGGTGATGTTGAGACAGCTCGTCTTAGAAGTAGCATCAAGTAGTGACCAGCAAGCTACTAGAAGTTCCTGGAGCTCTAGGAGAGCAGGGTAGGGAAGTATGACTTATATTTTATTTTCACTGAGCCATCAACAAAATAGTATGATACTAGAATACCCCTTTAAGATTGTGTTTTTCCCCCCCAGGATGACTTGTAGTCCTGTGATGTCCTCTTATGTTACAATGTGGTAAAACATGTCATTTCTTTAGTTTTGGAGCATGAACTGCATGTTTGGATTCTTCTCAAAATGGCTTTAAGGGGGTATTCCAGGATTTTTTTTTATTTGACTATGCTACAGGGGCTGTAAAGCTAGTGTAGTTCATAATATAGTGTCTGTACCTGTGTGTGACGGTTTTCTGACAATTTTCATGTGATTTTTCTCCCCAATATCTATTTTTACCAGCATACAAAATTACTGTCGTCTCAGATTTTTCCCAGGTTGCAATGCAGCCGAGACCTGACCTCACTAGTCAGCTGATGGCAGGGAGCCTGTCTGCTTCAATGGGTGGAGGGATCAACCTGCAACTAAAGCAACAGCTGGAGGCACCCTGATTGAAAACCACAGGTCTTTTGAATGGATGCAGCTCATTTATGTTTCAATGGGTGGGGTGGCTTATGTGTCTGTGTGTGTGTGGGGGGGGGAGGAAGATGGAATTATGGGATTTTTAGTTCACAAAAAGCTAGCCACATTGTTATGGTAATCTCACAACACAGCCATTTAGACCCAAGACAAGTGCAGATCCTTCCTAAGCATGTCCATTACTGTCTGCCAGGTACATACTAAAATCACCTTATGGTGGATAACCCCTTTTAAGGGGTACTCTGGTGGGAAATTCTTTTTTTTTTTTTTATAAACTGGTGACCACACTGCTCTCTGCTGACACCTCTGTCCATGTAGAGCAGGATAGGTTTGCCATCTCCCTATAATAGCTACTGTACCAATTTCGAGTGGTTTGTGCCATGATCTGTAGTTTTTATCAGCACAATTTTGTGCTAGATTTTTTATTGATATGTGTGTAATAAAAAAAATCAGAATTTCTGGCATTTTGTTTCATTTATGATGTTCTCCATGTGTGATTAATAGCAAATAGATGATAGCACATATGTAAATATTTTAGAATTTTAAATTTTTCTATTTGAAAAGAAAAAAATAAAGACCGTGATTTTAGCCTTATAGCAGTGTTTCCCAACCAGGGTGCCTCCAGCTGTTGCAAAACTACAACTCCCAGCATGCCCGGACAGCCGAAAGCTGGAGGCACCCTGGTTGGGAAACACTGCCTTATAGAAACTGTTGACACAAAATGATCATCTTAATAAAGACTATTTTCAAAGTTGCTTATTTTATTTTACATGCACCATAACAAAAAAAGGAAAGGTGGAAGTACTCTAGGGCTTTATGTAACAGTCTTAAAGTGGTATTCCAGAAAAACTTTTTTTTTCTATATATCAACTGGCTCCAGAAAGTTAAACAGACTTGTAAATTACTTCTATTAAAAAAATATGAATCCTTCCAGTAGTTATCAGCTGCTGAAGTTGAGTTGTTCTTTTCTGCCTGACAACAGTGCTCTCTGCTGACACCTCTGCTTGTCTCAGGAACTGTCCAAAGCATTAGAGGTTTGCTATGGGGATTTTCTCCTACTCTGGACAGTTCCTGAGACCAGCAGAGAGCACTGTTATTAGACAAAAAAAAGAACAACTCAACTTCAGCAGCTGATACTACTGGAGGGAGTAAGATTTTTTTAATAGAAGTAATTTAAAAATTTGTTTAACTTTCTGGAGCCAGTAGAAAAAGTTTTTTCTGGAATACCCTTTTAAATAGTAAAAGCCATATTAAGTGGTCTGAGCTACACAGAAATAGGAGAATACTTACGTGGAATGTACAAGGGAGTCTAAAACAACAACTACACTTAAAGGGGTACTCCGGTGAAAACCTTTTGTCTTTTAAATCAACTGGTAGCAGTAAGTTAAACATATTTGTAAATTACTTCTATTAAAAAATCTTAATCCTTCCAGTACTTATTAGCTGCTGAATGCTACAGAGGAAATTCCTTTTTTTTTGGAACACTGATGACATCACAAACACAGTGCTCTCTGCTGACATCTCTGTCCATTTTAGCAACCATGCATAGCAGATGCATGCTAAGGGCAGCATGGTGGCTCAGTGCTTAGCAATGCTGCCTTGCAGTGCTGGGGACTTGGGTTCATATCCCACTAAGAACAACAATAAATAAAGCATTATTATTATTATTATAATAACGTCAGCAGAGAGAACTGTGGTCGTGATGTCATCCAAAAAGAAAATAATTTCCTCTGTAGTATTTAGCAGCTAATAAGTACACGAAGGATTAAGATTTTTTAATAGAAGTAATTTACAAATATGTTTAACTTTCCGCCACCAGTTGATTTAAAAGAAAAAAGGTTTTCACCGGAGTACCCCTTTAACCCCTTAAGGACGCAGGACGTAAATGTACGTCCTGGTGAGGTGGTACTTAACGCACCAGGACGTACATTTACGTCCTAAGCATAACCGCGGGCATCGGAGCGATGTCCGTGTCATGCGCGGCTGATCCCGGCTGCTGATCGCAGCCAGGGACCCGCCGGCAATGGCCGACGCCCGCGATCTCGCGGGCGTCCGCCATTAACCCCTCAGGTGCCGGGATCAATACAGATCCCAGCATCTGCGGCAGTTCGCGATTAAAATGAACGATCGGATCGCCCGCAGCGCTGCTGCGGGGATCCGATCATTCATAACGCCGCACGGAGGTCCCCTCTCCTTCCTCCGTGCGGCTCCCGGCATCTCCTGCTCTGGTCTGTGATCGAGCAGACCAGAGCAGGAGATGACCGATAATACTGATCTGTTCTATGTCCTATACATAGAACAGATCAGTATTAGCAATCATGGTATTGCTATGAATAGTCCCCTATGGGGACTATTCAAGTGTAAAAAAAAATGTAAAAAAATGTAAAAGTAAAAGTAAAAAAAAAGTGAAAAATCCCCTCCCCCAATAAAAAAGTAAAACGTCCGTTTTTTCCTATTTTACCCCCAAAAAGCGTAAAAAACATTTTTTATAGACATATTTGGTATCGCCGCGTGCGTAAATGTCTGAACTATTAAAATAAAATGTTAATGATCCCGTACGGTGAACGGCGTGAACGAAAAAAAATCAAAAAAGTCCAAAATTCCTACTTTTTTAATACATTTTATTAAAAAAAAATTATAAAAAATGTATTAAAAGTTTTTTATATGCAAATGTGGTATCAAAAAAAAATACAGATCATGGCGCAAAAAATGAGCCCCCATACCGCCACTTATACGGAAAAATAAAAAAGTTAGAGGTCATCAAAATAAAGGGATTATAAACGTCCTAATTTGGTTAAAAAGTTTGTGATTTTTTTTAAGCGCAACAATAATATAAAAGTATATAATAATGGGTATCATTTTAATCGTATTGACCCTCAGAATAAAGAACACATGTCATTTTTACCAAAAATTGTACGTCGTGAAAACAAAACCTTCCAAAATTAGCAAAATTGCGTTTTTCGTTTTAATTTCCCCACAAAAATAGTGTTTTTTGGTTGCGCCATACATTTTATGATATAATGAGTGATGTCATTACAAAGGACAACTGGTCGCGCAAAAAACAAGCCCTCATACTAGTCTGTGGATGAAAATATAAAAGAGTTATGATTTTTAGAAGGCGAGGAGGAAAAAATGAAAACGTAAAAATTAAATTGTCTGAGTCCTTAAGGCCAAAATGGGCTGAGTCCTTAAGGGGTTAAAGAGGTACTGCAGTGGAAAACCTTTTTTTTTAATTTTATTTTTTAAATCAACTGGTGCCAGAAAGTTAAACAGATTTGTAAATTACTTCTATTAAAAAATCTTAATCTTTCCAATACTTATTAGCTGCTGAATACTACAGAGGACATTCTTTTCTTTTTGGAACACAGAGCTCTCTGCTGACATCATGACCACAGTGCTCTCTGCTGACATCTCTGTCCATTTTAGGAACTGTCCAGAGCAGCATATGTTTGCTATGGGGATTTTCTTCTACTCTGGACAGTTCCTAAAATGGACAGAGATGTCAGCAGAGAGCACTGTGGTCATGATATCAGCAGAGAGCACTGTGTTCCAAAAAGAACAAAAATTCCTCTGTAGAATTCAGCAGCTAATAAGCCGTGGAAGGATTAATATTATTTAATAGAAGTAATTTACAAATCTGTTTAACTTTCTGGCACCAGTTGATGCCCCTGGATGGGTTGTCACATGGATGATGGAAAAAAAAACAATATAAACTTTTTGCTACCATAACATAATAATAACGTAGTAGCAGCAGCAGCAGGAACATTTTCTTTTCAGTTCATAAAGTAAATTTGGGTTGGAAAGACTGAGATCACATTTCTATTCAGCTTCAATATCCACTCATGAGTGAACATTTCTAACTCTTAATTAAATACCATTTGCATTCACAATGTCAAGGAGTAATGAGTTCTGCCAAATGCACACTGCTTTGATTCATTTTCTACCTCACTGGTTTAGAAAACGGGACCAAAGAGACAAATAACAGACTGGTATGAATAAGCACAGGTGAATTGGTAAACAGCTCAGTCATTACCCTGACCGATCTGATAATTCTCCTGAAAACCTTCAATGGGGACCATCTCCAATATTTACTATATTTTTATCATATACCCAGCACTCAGGTAGGTGGTTTATCTGCTCTAATGTTCCTATGGTTTAAGAAATGGCCG
Source organism: Hyla sarda (assembly GCF_029499605.1). Lineage (NCBI taxonomy): Eukaryota > Metazoa > Chordata > Amphibia > Anura > Hylidae > Hyla > Hyla sarda. Next base: position 466,939,604 of record NC_079189.1, read on the forward strand.
AAATGTTTTTTCTTCATTGCTTGTTATCAATTAGATTTATTAGGTAAATTTAAAAGGATACTCCAGTGGAAAACATTTTTTTATTTTTTATGAACTGGTGAGAGAAAGTTAAGTGCCGCCAAAGCCATTTGCAGTAGGACCGCACACAGACTCCTCTGTCCCCTTTTTCCCCCACCCCAGAACCTCAGTCATTCTCCTTCATACTTTCATACCCCCAGACCCCTCTCCCCCTTTTCTCCCCAAATCGCCCAGTCATCCTTCTTTCAACTCACAGTTGTGGAAATGGACATGAAGTTCTTGGTGCTAGGCAGGTGATTTAGTCCTTCTTCAGGCAAGCAGCCCCAGGGAATGAGGGCACAGCTCGGGGATCCAGGACTCACGTCCCAGATGCCCGGAGAAAGCGCTGATTTAACCCCTTGCTGCACAATGCAGTGTTTAGAAAGCTTGCTTTATACCCGTGACTAATGCCAGACATCGCCGATCAGGGGTATATGGCATTATCCCTTTAGATGCCGCAATCAAAGTTGATTGCTGCATCTAAAATGCCAAAATCTAGTGCCGGTAGCTCAGGGTAGTTGATCGGTACACAGCAATTTTGCTGCAGATGTCCCGATCAGCTGTTATGACAGAGGTTAGTCTCTTATCTGCTTCCCTGTCGTTCCAATTGGCACTCCTAAGCTGCAGCCAGGCATTGCAGGCTGTAGCAATGGAGCTCCCATAACACTGATAAATGCTGTTTTATGGAAAAGCATTGTTCAGTGTTTGCAATCTGAAGATTGCAGGTAATAGTTTCTTATGGGGACTAAAAACATTGTGAATAAAGTGTAAAAAAATAAATAAAGTTAACAAATATGAATAAGCCTCTCCCCTAATAAAAGTTTGAATCACCCCCTTTTCCCATTTTTTAAATAAAATAATGTAAACAAAAATAAATATTTATATAAACATATGTGGTAACGCCATGTGCGTAAATTTCCAAACTATTAAAATATAACATTAATTAACCCCTTAACAACATAGGATGTAAATGTACGTCCTGATGCCCTGTACTTAATGCACCAGGACATACATTTACATCCCATACATGACGCGAGCACCGGACTGGTGCTTGCATCATGCACGGCAGGTCACGGCTGCTATCAGAAGCCAGGGACCCACCAGTAATGGCGGACATCAGAGATCACACTGATGTCCGCCTTTAACCCCTCTGATGCCGTGATCAAGACAGATCATGGCATCTGTAACAATGTGGTCGTTAAAAGGGATGATTGGATCACCCGGGGCGCTGCCGTGGAGATCTGAGCATCCAACAGGGAGGCCGCCATGTTGGATGCTCCTGCCATCCTCCAGGGGTCTTCTTCTTTGGTCTGAGATCGAGCATACTATGCTTGGAACTGTTCAGTATCTGCAATATAATGATTTCAAGGCTTTTTCATATTTTTTAAAAACTTTTTTTTACACTTTTTATGTCCCCATGGAAATAAAAAGTATAAAGAAAAAAAAAAGTTTTTAAAATAATATGAAAAAGCCCCTCCCTCAATAAAAATTTAAATGGCCCCTTTTTCCCATTTTATCCCAAAAAGGGTAAAAAAAAAATTAATAAACATATTTGGTATCGCTGCGAGGGTAAATGTCCGAACTATCAAAATATAATGTTTATGATCCTGTATGGTGAACAGCATAAATATAAAAAAATAAAAAAAGGCCAAAACTGCTGCGTTTTTGGGACATAACATTCCAAAGAAATTAATAAAAAGCGATAAGGAATGCTAAGTTTTAAAGGGTGAGGTGGAAATTGGATACCATTTGGCCTAGAATATTTTAAAAGCAAGCTATATGTAATTTTTCCCACCATTACACTGATATCTGATTTGTTTACGATATGTTACACCCCTGTACGGTTGTTGATATAACTGATGAATTAAAAAAAATAATGACAAACAAATTTAAAAATAACTAAAATACTTCAGAATCTTAAAAAATGTAATATTAAAGTAAGTTTCACAGTTTTAATTTTAAATGAAAAAATAATATTCCTACATTTCAGGAAGGGTTTTCAGGATTATTAGAAATGTATTAGAATTCACAAAAAGTGTACAAATGCATGCATTAAAAATGGCATCAGAAAGCATTAGCAAAAATTAGACAAAAAATGCCTTATGCTGAGAAATCCTCCAAATTTAAAAGCACTTTTCGCAATGGAATGTAAATGTGATTGGGCGTCTATAAAGTACTGATTAAAGGGCATAAAATGAGGTTGTGAGAAAAGTATGTAAGAACATTTTCACACTTTATTGAATTACTGTAAGATGAAATGGCTGCACCATTTATGTGTCCACAGAGGTGGCCATTGTCAATGTTGGGAACATCTGCTTTGAAGAAGTTTCCCCTAAAGCTTGGGTGGAGTAGCCAATAGCTCATAAATGGCTGTAGGGACTGACAGAGGTCTTAACCCCTTAAGGACCGGGGTTTTTTCCGTTTTTGCATTTTCGTTTTTTGCTCCTTGCCTTTAAAAAATCATAACTCTTTCAATTTTGCCCATAAAAATCCATATGATGGCTTATTTTTTGCGCCACCAATTCTACTTTGTAATGACGTCAGTCATTTTCTCCAAAAATCTACGGTGAAACGGGAAAAAAATCATTGTGCGACAAAACTGAAAAAAAAAACGCTGTTTTGTAACTTTTGGGGGCTTCCGTTTCTACGTAGTAAATTTTTCGGTAAAAATGACACCTGATATGTATTCTGTAGGTCTATACGATTAAAATGATACCCTACTTATATAGGTTTGATTTTGTCGGACTTCTGGAAAAAATCATAACTACATGCAGGAAAATTTATACGTTTAAAATTGTCATCTTCTGACCCCTATAACTTTTTTATTTTTCCGTGTATGGGGCGGTATGAGGGCTCATTTTTTGCGCCGTGATCCGAAGTTTTTAACGGTATTTTTAAATGATATAAAAAGTGACCAAAAATGCACTATTTTGGACTTTGGAATTTTTTTGCGCGCACGCCATTGACCGAGCGGTTTAATTAATGATATATTTTTATAATTCGGACATTTCCGCACGTGGTGATACCATATATGTTTATTTTTATTTACACTGTGTTTTTTTTTTTATTGGAAAAGTGGGGTGATTCAAACTTTTAATAGGGGAGGAGTTAAATGATCTTTATTCACTTTTTTTTTTCACTTTTTTTTTGCAGTGTTATAGGTCCCATAGGGACCTATAACACTGCACACACTGATCTTCTATGCTGATCACTGGTTTCTCATAAGAAACCAGTGATCAACGATTCTGCCGCATGACTGCTCATGCCTGGATCTCAGGCACTGAGCAGTCATTCGGCGATCGGACAGCGAGGAGGCAGGTAGGGGCCCTCCCGCTGTCCTGTCAGCTGTTCGAGATGCCGCGATTAGCCGCGGCTATCCTGAACAGCCCGACTGAGCTAGCCGGGAACTTTCACTTCTTTCACTAAAGGGTTAATAGCGCGAGGCGCCGCGATCGGCGCTGCGCGCTATTAGAGGCGGGTCCCGGCTTCACTATGACGCCGGGCCCGCCGTGATATGACGCGGGGTTACTGTGTAACCCCGCGTTATATCAGAAGAGCAGGACCAAGGATGTACCGGTACGTCCTTGGTCCTTAAGGGTTTAAAGGGGTTATCCAGGAAAAACATTTTATATATATATATATATATATATATATATATATATATATATATATATATATCAACTGGCTCCAAAAAGTTAAACAGATTTGTAAATTACTTCTATTAAAACATCTTAATCCTTCCAGTAATTATCATCTGCTGAAGTTGAGTTGTTCCTTTCTGTGTGACAACAGTGCTCTCTGCTGACAACTCTGTCTGTCTTAGGAACTTTCCAGAGTAGGAGCGAATCCCCATAGCAAACCTCTAATGTTTCCGACAGTTCCTGAGACAAGCAGAGGTGTCAGCAGAGAGCACTGTTGTCAGAAAGAAAAGAACAGCTCAACTTCAGCAGCTGATAACTACTGGAAGGATTAAGATTATTTCAATAGAAGTAATTTACAAATCTGTTTAACGTTCTGGAGCCAGTTGATATATAAAAAAAAGTTTTTTCCTGGAATATCCCTTTAAGGCTGGAATTCCACTGAGGGTTTTTTTTTTTTTGCAAAAACGCCATAAAAAACACACATTTTCCCACATGGCGTTTTTTCAGTGAAAAAACGCCGCGTCCAGATGTTAGCTGCAAGTTAATAGTAAACTGCAAAATGCCAGATTCACTTGGCGTTTTTCAGTTTGCTGTTTTTTTTAACCCTTTTGGCGTTTTTCAGCAATTTCGGGCTCAGAGGCTGGATTTTCAAAATGCCCGGCAAAACCTAGTTTGGCGTTTTTTGCCCTGAAATCGTGGCGTTTTCCTAGCATAGAAAGCTATGGGAGAGCAAAAACGCCAAGTAAAACGCCATGTTGGTTTTAAATTTTGTGTTTTTGCAGGTGGTTTTTATTCTTTTTTGGACTTTAGTGATCCAAAAAAGTGATGGAGATACCTTTTTTAATAAAATTTCATAGGGTACCATAAAAAGAAAAAAAAAAAAAAGATACAGTAGTGATGGGAAAAATTGTATCTAACGAAATGTATCTTTTTTATTACGACATGTTTATACATTTTTAAACAGGGATCAATTTATGTGGGCGGGTAAAACACTAAAAATGTAGCCGCAAATAATAAAAATGTAGTGTGTGTGTGTGTGTGTGTCTGATCGCCCGTTGCAATCCTCCTGTATAATGTATAGATGCGGCGGCCACTCTTCTATGGTCCCCTGCACTGACGTATATGTACACATATTCATATTTCCCGCAGAGAGCTGTGATATGCCAGATGGTTCCAGCCAATCACAGCTCTCTGTGGGAAATAGGAATATGTGTGTATATATACATCAGTGCAGGGGACCAGAGAAGAGCGGCCGCCGCATCTATACATTATACCGGAGGATCACAGCGGGTGTCAGTAGTGATACTCGCTGTGATCTTTCCTTAACTACAAGTACTACTACTCCCAACATGGAGTACACTCTGCTCCATGCTGGGAGCTGTAGTACCTGCATTAATAGACAGATCGCATCATGTGTCAGAAATTACACTCGCTGCGATCTGTCTATTAATGCAGATACTACAGCTCGCAGCATGGAGCAGAGTGTACTCCATGTTGGGAGTAGTAGTACCTGCAGTTAAGAACAGATCACAGTGGGTATCATTACTTACACCCGTTGAGATCGTTCTGTCTATAGCAGAGATGGAGCGACAGTATATATAGCTCGCATCCCTGCTCTGTACTCCGGCCACTCACTCATTCATAGTTTCCTCAGAGCTGAGATTGGCTGCAATCATCCGGACAATCACAGCTCTGGGCGAAAAATATGAACGGCCAGTGATGTGAATAGAACATCACTCAGAGTACAGAGCAGAGGTGCGAGCGCTGTATAGAGTTGCTCCATCTCTGCTATATTATGGACGATCGCATCGGGTGTCAGACTGACACCCGGGGCGATATGTGTATAGTTTAGGTACTACTACTCCCACCATGGATAAAAAATTTGAAAAAAAAAGAAAAAAAAAAGTTAAACACACACACAATTTATTAAAAAATTTATTAAAGTTTTGTTATAAAAAATAAACATTTAGCTAAATAAATTTTTACATCCCTACTGCATCCTTTTTTTTTTTTTTTTGGTACCCAACTATTTTGTAAAAAAAAAAAAAATGCCAAAGGGGCCAAAAAAGGCAAATTCCACACAAAGGTAAAAACGCCAGAAAAAATGCCAGAAAAAATGCCAAAACGCAGGGAAAAACTGTGGCAGTTTTCCTTGCATTTTTTCCGTCGTTTTTATGCCCAAAAAAATCACAGGGCAAAAATCTCAGTGGAATCCTAGCCTAAGGGGCCGAGTGAGAGCAGGCATCATGCTAGTGAAGCCAAGACAGAAAGGCTTAGCTGTGAGGAAGTGTTGGCAAGAAGTTGGTGGACTCCAGCTCTACTGAAGCATGAAGTACTCTAATACGATTGCCTCTGTTAGGGTAAAAAAAACAACCAAAACTTCTACAAGCTTATTGCCTCACTCATAAGTCACTTACTTTATAAGCAAAAACCCCTCACTATGAGATCTAACTATTCAACTCTATATAACATCCATTGACCACTTACACAGGGCAATTGGTGTCACAATTCACTTGTTGATTGAGACAATAACTGACCAGTGTAAATGCAGTCAACGATAGATGTTCCTTTTTGTTGATCGGTCATGGCAGTGTAAAATCATTGCTATTGTTAGTGTCCTTGTTAAATGTAAATGGACTTGTAGCAAACAATGACGCATTACATAGGTGGGAAGGAATTTTCACCGGCTGTGCAGGGGTCGCTGTATGGAAATGCCAACATCAATTCTCATTACAGATTCTTAAAACCCCCAATCTTTCATTTGTGGTTTCAAAGATCTGTCTTTGTCAAGGAACCATTCACCCTGCCATACCAATGCTATAATAATGGAGGTCTTAATACTTTTAAAGAACTGAGCTAAGTAGTAAGGTTACTGTATGACATGTTTAGTAGTGTTGCTCGCGAATATACGCAATTCGAATATTATTCGCGAATATCGCATATTCGCGAATTCGCGAATTTCGCGAATATATCGCTATATATTCGTAATTACGAATATTCGTTTTTTTTTTTCTTCACAGTACACATCACAGTGATCACCCCTCTCTGCTTCCAGCTTGTGTGGTGTAAAGAAGGCTGTAATACTACTGTGTGAGACTGGCGTGCGAAAAATCGCATATGCGAAAATTAGCATATGCTAATATTCGCATATGCGAATTTTCGCGTATGCTAATTTTGTATATACGAATTTTCGCATATGTTAATTTTCGCATACGCGAATTTTCGCGTATGCGGAAATAAAACGAGGATATAACGAATATGCGAATATTCGCGAATGTATGACGAATATTCGTCCATATATTCGCGAATATTCGCAAATTCGAATATGGCCTATGCCGCTCAACACTAGTGTTTAGCAAAAAGGCTTTATTCACATCAGGGTCAGAGGACCAATTTTGAACCTCCTTCCTAGATTCTGTAAAAAAAACCCCTATCCCAAATCCCAAAAGTTTTGTCTGGTAAAATTCTAGAAACCATGATGGAAACAAGACCTGGTGTTCAACATGAAAGGGGCCTTAGACCACCATTATTTTTCTCTGATCCTGTGACAGCAGAACAGCAGAAACAATGGCCGTGGTTTAAACATGACCTTACAGCTTCAAAACTTGAAGTAATGTAGTGTCAGTTTTCCTATGTTAAAGGGGTACTCCATTGGCCAACATTCGGCAGTAAATGTTCCGAACGCAGTTTTCACGCTGTGGGGGGTCAGCCATGCCCTTCGTGATGTCACGGCCACGCCCACTCAATGCAAGTCTATGTGAGGGGGTGTGATGTCTGTCAAGCCCCCTCCCATAGACTTGCATTGAGGGGGCGTGGCTGTGACGTCACGAGGGGCATGGCCGACCCTTGCAGTGCAAAAACAGTGTTCGGAACATTTACTTCCAAATGCTGGCCAGTGGAGTACCCCTTTAACAGCATCCGGGATACACCAGTTCATAAGCAGTTAAATGTACATAAGCTTCAGGTTTTTCTTCAGCAGTAGGTTTCGTAGACACTCTACTTGCCTGAGGGAAGCAGGAAGGAGATATGACGAGGTGCTGATAGCAGTGGTCAGGTTTTCTTCACTAGAAAATCCTCATGTCAGAAAAATGGAATATTTAATGATGAAGCGGGCAATGAAATCAGTGGGTTCTGACTCCCAGGAAGATTAACTTGGCAGTCACAAGCTAATCACACATCTATGACAGAAACTAGGAATTGCATTTGACTCAGTGACCCTAGCTAACTGGCAATTCCGCAGTACAAATCTCGGAATATTTTGGATTTCAATTTATGACATGTAGATCTGTAGATCTTTGAAGACATTATATTATGCATGATATGTTATAAAACGTTTATAGTACTGAATGTGAACTATTTGGTTACAGCCTTGGAGAAACTAGCTGCTTCAAGCAACAATCCTGTTCTACCCTAAATGTACGGTAAGTGGTTCAGAGTAAAAGTGCCACTACGGTATGAGCCTATGCAAACAGTTCCATTACAACAGGGGCGCTGAACCTTTTCTGGTCTTGGAATAACATTATAAATTCAAAGCCTCCACAAGGGGTGCAACATAATTCAAGGCCCAATTCACATCACGGTTTGGGTGACTGGAACAGCTCAGAACCAAGAATGGAAGAGGCCAGTGTCAGTTCATCTGCACGCATATTAAGGCAAAGGCTTTTGGGGTCTGGCCTGATGTCAATAAGGGCAGCAAATACGCCACAAAATGTAATTAAATGCTGGGTTCACACCATTGATACTTTGTACATTGTAGGTATACATTGGCTTTTATTTAAAAAGGGATGCAGATGTACACCAAGGCATGCTACCAGTGGGCCCATTCAGTTTCATGGACCGAACCCTGGTCAATTAGTGACTACATTTAGCAAATTTCTTGCATGTCCATGTGGTGGTCACTGGGATGACATTGAGGGTGATGAGGGTAGTTGTCCCTGAAGTGTATTGTCACATAGCTGAATCATGTCACTCAAAGTCTTTTTTATAATGAAGCTGTTCCATCACACAAAGCCCAGGAATGAGACTTCTTAAAGCTGGGGTTTCATAAAACAACTTTGACTCTACTTAAAGGGTACCTCTCATCAAATAAACTTTTGATATATTTTAGATTAATGAATGTTGAATAACTTTCCAATAGCATGTTAATGAAAAATATGCTTCTTTCTATTGTATTTTTCCCGATCAGTCCTGTCAGCAAGCATTTCTGACACATGCTGGAGTCCTAAACACTCAGAGCTGCCAGCCTGCTTTGTTCACAGCCAAACAGGCTGTGAACAAAGCAGGCTGGCAGCTCTGAGTGTTCTCCTTTGTGAACAAAGCAGACTGGCAGCTCGTAGTGTTTAGGACTCCAGCATGAGTCTGAAATGCTTGCTGCCAGGATTGGTAGGGAGACCCCTAGTGGTCATTTCTTCAAAGTGGAAAACTAAATAGAAAGAAGCATATTTTTTAATAACATGCAATTGTGAAGTTATTCTGCATACATTAATCTATAATATATCAAAAGTTTTTTTGATGAGAGGTACCCTTTAACTCCTTTGCAATGTCCAAAATATTCACAGTCAGTAATACACAAGTTAAGTAGTGCAGCTTTAATACTATGGTGAATGATGATTCTATCCCTCACTGTCCCTTATAGGGGAACTCCGGTGGAAACAAGTGGAAAACAAATGTTTCCAAGTCAGCTGGCTCCAGAAAGTTAAACAGATTTGTAAATTACTTCTATTTAAAAATCTTCCCAGTACTTATCAGCTGCTGTATACTACAGAGGAAGTTGAGTTGTTCTTGTCTGTCTGATCACAGTGCTCTCTGCTGACATCTCTGTCCGTGTCAGGAACTGTCCAGATTCGAAGCAAATCCCCATAGCAAACCTCTCCTGCTCTGGACAGTTCCTGAAAGGGACAGAGGTGTCAGCAGAGAACAATGTGGTCAGACTGGAAAGAACTTCACAAATGTATCTGTAGTATATCTGTAGTATACAGCAGCTGATAAGTACTGGAAGGGTTAAGATTTTTAAATGGAAGTAATTTGCAAATCTGTGTAACTTTATGGCACCAGTTGATTTGAAAATGTTTTTTCCACCGGAGTTCCCCTATAAATTGAAGCAGCTTTCACAGATATACTTTGGAGAAGATAATATTTGTTGCTTCTTGCACCTGTACATGAATATGTCTGATGCAGGTGTAGACAGAGATTGATAACTGAACAACTGTGGAACTGCACTCCACTAAATTACGTAGCAAACCGTGACACGGCACTCAGAAGTGGATCCAGGTAAAGTTCCCCTGACAACGGGTGGGCATGTTATCCTTGTGAAACCTCTTCTAGGAAATGCTGAAAAGTGGAAAATTCTTGCAGCAGGACTTCGGACTAGGCTCAGGATGAACTTGCTTGAAGACATGACTAGTGACAATGTGACCTATTTGTAGGAAGTATGTCTGACTATACCTAAGATCATTATCACAGTCATCTAAGGCACATTTTAATAGAATCTGCTAGGCATTGGGTAGCCAATAAAGGGACTGGAAGAGGAAAAAGACAGAGGAGGAACGAGAGAAGAAGAGAGGTGGATTAACTGGGCAACAGACATGATGGTGAATTGGAGGGGTGCCCAGTTGTCAGATGGGAAGCTACAGAAAATTATGTTGTAGTATTTCAAGTGGCAGATGAAAAGGATATGCGCTAGCTTTTTTGTTGCATCAAAGTTGAGAAAAAAAGCATGGTAAGGGATTAGGGGTGTGGATTGAAACAGAGTAGAATCAAAGGTTATCCTAAGGCAGACTGGGTCAATGGTGTAGCCACTGACTGTAATAAACAGTTCAATAGGAGGGCGTTGAGTGAAAAGGGGGAAAGATTATAATTTTAGCTTTTAGAACCCGGAATAATGGAAGATATAGTGAATAGACATTCTGAAATCATATTTTCTATTCCAGCCAACCAGTCTAATCTAGTCCAGTTGCAGCATTACGCCTCCTCCCTGGCCTGACCCACTCCCAGCATGGAGTCCTGTATGTTAATCGTGCGAGTCAATATGAAAGGAGTGCAGCTGCAACTTACCCAGCCTATCCGAATGTTCGGCTGGATACGAAAACTGAAGAAAGAGGTGGAGAACCGCTCACAGCTTAGTTAGCCGAGGTCTAGAATGGTTAAATACCTATACCTTAGGTGTGAATAAAATTAGATGGATTAGAAAACAGCCTCAATATGATGTTACAAACTACGGCCATAGTAAGTAAACGTACAGTCTCTCCCATTTTCTAATGTCCTAACTGCTGGTGTCTGTACTGGAGGTTACAGTTGCACTTTAATGAGAAAGAGTAGGTGCCCGCCACCCCCCAAAAAAAAGGGAAAAAAAGAAAATAAGCCTTGAGGGAAACCAATAGAAAGAGGGCAAGGTGTGGGGGTATTGTCCGAGTAGGAGACACTAAATGTTCATTTGGTGAGGTATGAGGAGATCCAGTAGAAGGCCGACTACTAAAGCAGTATCAAAACTCAAGAATGTGCATAAAGTGCTGCTTTCAATATCACAAGTCCCTTATGTTATACGTACCGTATTTTTCGCCGTATAAGACGCACTTTTTCTTCCCCAAAACTGGGGGGGAAAAGTTGGTGCGTCTTATACAGCAAATACACATTAAAACCTGTCCTATCGCGGCGGTCCCTGCGGCCATCAACGGCCGGGACCCGTGGCTATACAGGACATCACCGATCACGTTTATGCCCTGTATTAACCCTTCAGACACGGCAATCAAAGCTGACCGCCGCGTCTGAAGTGAAAGTGACACTAACCCGGCTGCTAAGTTGGGCTGTTCGGGACAGATGCGGTGAAATCGCGGCGTCCCGAACAGCTTACAGGACACCGGGAGGGACCTTACCTGCCTCCTCGGTGTCTGCTCCGTGCCGGGATCCCCTGCATTGCCAGCACTCTCCTTCGTCGTCATCAAGTCGTCGCGCACGCCGTCCCGTCATCCAATAGGAGCGGCGTGCGTAGCGACGTGATGGCGGCGACGTGATGGCGGCGACGGAGAGAGAGGATACCCGGCAGCAGAGACGTTCCGGAGCAACGGGGACAACCCGGGGACGCGGCGACAGCGATGGAGGGCGACATCCAGGGCAGCGGTGACGGGTCCGTAGCGGCAGGGACACATGAGTATTACCTCCTATACCAGTGGTCTTCAACCTGCGGACCTCCAGATGTTGCAAAACTACAACTCCCGGCATGCCCGGACAGCCAACGGCTGTCCGGGCATGCTGGGAGTTGTAGTTTTGCAACATCTGGAGGTCTGCAGGTTGAAGGTTCAGAATCTTTTTTTTTCTAGATTTTCATGCTTTAAAATTGGGTGCGTCTTATATGCCGGAGCGTGTTATATGGCGAAAACTACGGTAATCAATATATTCATTTATAAACACTTATGTTTCACAATAAGGGTAACACATACATAAATACACCAGTGTTATAACCCATGAAATAGAGAGGTAACAGATATTATTGCATATTATTTAAGTTGCGCGGCAGAAACATTTCATAATTCATAAAAGTCCTCCAGTTGCAGTCATCTCTGCAGGCACAACATTGGAATCATTTTCACAAGGACAGAAGGCAATATACATCAAGGAAATCAATATTATTAAAATAAAGGACACAACACTGGTTAAAATGAAATGTAATATAAGTATGCCTACCACGTTCATTATCTGAGGATGTATAAGGGAAAAAATCAATAGATTTTTTTTAGATCGTTATTTCAAATAAATACAAGAGCAGCACAAATAAGGGTTGAATGGAGAAGAACACATTTATAATTCATTGCATAAATACAGAATTGTGTATATTAGACATACACTTTGAAACTAACTGTAGAAACATATTTCTTTTGCAAATAAATGTACCCTCTTAACTTCCCAATGTTGTGAACTACAACTATTAGTGTCTCCAGCTTTTTACTTCTTATGGGGGAAGGAAAGGGACATATAACCATTATGTAGTGTGGTGCCCCAGCACCAATAGCTGTCCTGTGGCTTTGGGCTGTCCCAGGCAGCTGGGTAGCATACGGTGTTGGGCCCACTGGAGACTTACAGTTAAATTAATTATGTTTACATACTATTGCCAAATAATATATTTTCCTAAATTAATTCTATTACTGTTATATGTATGTATGTATGTACATTTTTCCGTATTTACTGTACCCGTAAATGAGAGCAGTGAACCCCATGTGACCCTGCCTACCAATGGGAACCCCTAAAATCTCCCCTATATAGTGTAGTAGGGGGAAGAGTAACTCCAGTTCAACCTAGTGTGGTTCCTGAGCAACAGTGTGGTTCAGGTGTGCTGTATGGAGAAGCCTCAAGGGAAGGCCTGGCTCAAATCTAATCTCTGGTCATTCTGCAAGGATTACTCGTACGGTGGAAGTACATGCCCCTGTGGAGAAGGGTTCAGTACCTTGACAGAACCCTACCTACCAGGATTCATCTTTCTGTCTCACAAGTCAGTATTAATCTGTTTGGTGTAAGCACCACAAGTCCCAGCAAGACAACAGGGCTCCCAAGGGGTTACACTGCATCCTCTCACCCAAAACCTACTGTATGTGTATTACCATCTGCCCCCAGCTCAGTAAAGACAGTTATTCGTAACCTGGCATTGGTGTGTTCATTTATTCCCCATGTCTGGCCCAGGAGAAGCTGTCTTCAACCTTGGACCACGTATAGGATAATGGTGCCCTGGCGTCACAAAGTGATCAGGTATTCAGGTATCATGGCTACCACAGTAGAAGCAACAATGAAACCTAGGATTCTATAGTCCATGTGCCCCTAATAATGTCCATATGCCCCTTTTATGAACAACAAGAAGCATCTTATATTTATTTTCTTTACCAGGATTTGGTATGACACGGAGGTGGTGTTTGCAGTTTTGCTCTGCAAGTGGTAGATACAGAAAAGAGACTGTATGGGGTACACGTTATTGTTGCATACGATGGTTATTATATTTAAAGTTACTTTCAGGTGATTTACAACATGGTTAGAGGGGGGTGATTTCAGGGAATGAGCACTTTCTACAATTTGATTGTAGGACATAGGTGTTTGTTAGTTATCCCATTATTATTAATTGCTATTTAACTTATACTGCATATTGTTATTACCCTAACAAGCCTACATACTCTACATTCCAAGGCAGAATATGATGTGTACTATTATTAGAAAATGAAAATAATCCTGCAAAATAGACTTGTTAACTTTGGAACATGGGTAGGATGACACTACTTATGAGCGCAGAACTGTGTGTACCCTTTAATAACCATAATAACTAAAGTCACACAGACTCTCCTGATCAAAGGTTTACTTACCATTGAACCTTTGGGCTGATAATATACATACAAATACACAATGATAAACAGATGTCACTGAAGGGTATGTAGAAAAGGTAGACACTGGCCAAAAGTGGGAACTAAAATAAAAAGGTCACATATTTTAGCACAAATCTGGAGTGTGCCAACATTTCTGACTTTTATTTATACTATAAGACTGATGTAATGGTTTAATACGTCTCCACCAATTAGTATCTCAACTCTTGAGAATCCCTTCGGCTAGATTCACAATACGGAATTTCAGCCTGCAATTCCGCTTTGAAATTGCATACAAAATTTATGCTTACTAAAATGTACATGCTAGTCAATGGGTTTTCCGTTCACCAACTCACACTTCGTAATTTTTGAAGCAGAATTTGTGTGTGGAAAATTTGCTTTCAAATTTCCACCTGAAGAATGGTGGCGCTCATACTTGAGGCAGATCTACTCACGGAAGACATTGCTGTCTATTGAGGACGGCAATGTCCGCGTGGTACTAGCGCTGACTGATTCAGTCGGCATTCGCCGCACTCGGAATCTCTAGAAGGAATTTCTCTGTCTGGAGATTACGTAGTGTGGACCTAGCCTTATACATTTCATTCAGGCTGCACTCACTTTGCTCCATACTGATGCAATGAAAAAACAGAAGAACTATAGTTCAACTTTTTAAATTAAGAAAAAGATTTGTAAAAAATACATCTAAAGATTTAAACATCTCAATTAGTTCTGTGCAGACTCTGATCAATTATGATGGCTTCTGTTAATATCAAGCCAGAGTCTTGTAGACCAAGAAAGATTATAATCATAGGGTTTTTGGCAGAGAAATTGTGTTATATTTTACATCAAAATAACACATCTTTGAAAACCTCACTCCCATTGACTCCAAGTGACCCGTCATATCATGTGCTAAAGTCAATTCTCTGACAAAATAATTTAAAGGGAGGGGACCAAAACTGTAATTTGGCGATGTATAAATGCCAAACCCTGTACAGATTTGAGGACCAAGTGTGTTGCTTACTACAGATGCAACACATCCTAGTACACGGTTGAGCACACAGATGACAGGAGAGATAAGAGCGGCCACTTCAGCTGCACCTGTGAGGTGCTCTACTGCTGCATGACATTGGAGACCAGACACAGCAGCAGTAAAAGGGGAGAAGGTGTGGAAACTACCCTACTAAAAGAGGCCACTGCTATGGTAATGTTGCTAAGGAATACTGTTAACATGAGTGGGTGGTATATATGTAAGTAGCACCCACATGGATGTCAGAACCAGAAGGTTTGACAGCAGAACATTGCCCAGACCATCACACTTCCCCTGTCAGCTTGCCTTCTTCCCAAAGTCCATCTTTGTGTCATCTCTTTCTGATGACTTATAAGACATACTCATACTCGGCCATACACATGATTTGAAAAAAAATATCACTCTAGAAACTAGGATACCTTCTACTATTGCTCCATGATCCTAGTCTGATGCCCACCTGCTCACTATAGGTGTTTTCAGTGGTAAACAAGGGTCAGTTTGGGTACTTTGACCTTTCTGTAGCTATGTACCCCCATAAGCCGTGATGCTGGGTGTGTTCTGACACCTTTCTATCAGAGCATTAAAGGGGTCATTCACCGTAAGATGATTTAAGTACTTACGCCAGACAATAATAGCCATGCTAAGGAAGGATCTGTGCTTGTCTTGGGGCTAAATGACTGTGTTGTGAGATTACCATAAAGCTAAAGCTTATTTCTAGTTGGAATTTGTTCCCTTAAATTACAAATCCCATGATTCCTTGTTGTAAGTGTGAGGTCACTTTTCTCCCTCCAACACATCAGCCACCCCACCCACTGAAACATACCTGTGATCCCTTCAATGCAAAAGACCAGTGTTTTCTGACCAGGGTGCGTTACACCTGTTGCAAAAACAGAATGATCACTCGACCCATTGAAGCAAAGATCCCCTGACTAGTGATATAAATCTCGGGCTAACTGAGGTGACAGTCACAGAAGAATTGTGAGACCACCATGAAACACAGGTACAGACACTATATTAAGAGCTACACTAACTTTACAGCCCCTGTAGCATAGTCAAATCAAAGTCAAATCCCTGAACACCCCTTTAATGAGTCTTGGGCACCCACGACCCTGTCCTTGGTTCATTAGCTGTCCTTCCTTGGATCATTTTTTGTACTGTAGGTAATAATTCCTGCATTCCAGTAACACTCCAGTTTTTTTAGCCATCCCATCAGAGACTTGTCAGAGTCACTTTACACTCTTTTATACTACTTACAAAATATATGCTGCTCATATGATGAGGTAATTTGGCTCATTAAGAGTCACCTGAGAAAGTGTGAGCCACTTTGGCAATGCTTCCAGTCTGGAGAAGAAGGAACCCTGCCAACCATGATGATGGTATGAACTTTGTTTTGAGGTAATATACCCGTTGTTATAGCTTGTATTGACTCTAATCCTCTGTATTAGTGTGAAAATTTATGTTCCATGTGCCAAGCATTTTACCCCAGAGATGGCGCCCCAGCGAGCTAACTTGCACCCAAGCTGCCACTATGTAAAATTCACTTAGTTGGAACACCAACTTTTTATTGTACATGTATAACTTACCTGTAAATAAATCCTGATACATGATGAAAAGTTCAGCAAACTTTTTTCTTGCTTCCTAAATTTAAAAGCAACCTATACACCCCTTTTTGGTTTCATATTGTAATCCCCAGATCAATGTTTTACACCATGTGGTATAAGCAGACAAGCACATTAGTCTTCAATGCATCTAGTAGTTTAAGTAGTTAATCCTTTTTGAAAGCCCATTTATATATATTGAGGTTTTAGGTACTGAGACAGATCAATCACTCACTTGATCTCATAGATTATACTTCCAGAGTCTGATATACTAAGCAACATTAATTTGACACAAATTAGAAAGGAATATGCATTTCCTGACTTGTGACAATGTTACTTCAGCATATACAGTAGGCACAAGCAATGCACTTTGGAAACAGTTTCCTCTATAAAAGGTATTAAGTAAACTGCTGTCTAATGGGAATGTGTTCTGCCAGCTTCATTACTCGCTCCAACTTCTAATAAACAAGAAGGGACTTAGGGAAGACTAATGGCTGCCAATCAATCAATCAATCATTAAGATTCCTCTAATGACGTTCTATATCATTGATGTGTATATCTATGTTGGATATCACTTAGTAGCATCCATTATACTGTGTGCATAGTTACATAGTTAGTACGGTTGAAAAAAGACATACGTCCATCAAGTTCAACCAGGGAATTGAAGGGTAGGGGTGTGGCGCGATATTGGGGAAGGGATGGGATTTTATATTTCTTCATAAGCATTAATGTTATTTTGTTCCAGGAATGTATCTAATCCTGTTTTAAAGCTGTTAATTTTTCCTGCTGTGACCAGTTCCTGAGGTAGACTGTTCCATAAGTTCACAGTTCTCATGGTAAAAAAGGCGTGTCACCCCTTGAGACTAAACCTTTTCTTCTTCAGACGGAGGGAGTGCCCCCTTGTCCTTTGGGGGGGTTTAACCTGGAACAGTTTTTCTCCATATTTTTTGTATGGGCCATTAATATACTTATATACATTTATCATATCCCCCCTTAAACGTCTCTTCTCAAGACTAAACAATTGTAACTCCTTTAACCTCTTAAGGACCCAGGACGTATGAGTACGTCCTGGGTCCCGGTCCTGCGATATAACGCGGGGTCACACGGTGACCCCGCATCATATCGCGGCGGGCCCGGCGTCATAGTGAAGCCGGGACCCGCCTCTAATAGCGCGCGGCACTGATCGCGGTGCCGAGCGCTATTAACCCTTTAGCCGCGCGCTCAAAGCTGAGCCACGTGGCTAAAAGTGAAAGTAAAAACTGCCGGTTAGCTCAGGGAGCTGTTCGGGATCGTCGCGGTATAATTGCGGCATCCTGAACAGCTGTAGCACAGGAGGAGGTCTTTTTACCTTCTCCTGTGCTGTCCGATCGCCGATTGAATGCTTCAAGCCTGAGATCCAGGCTTGAGCATTCAATCGCCGAAAACACTGATTGATCCATTCCTATGGAGATGAATCAATTAGTGTTAAAGATCAGTTAATGCAATATTATAGCCCCCTATAGGAGCTATAATATTGCATTAAAAAAGTGTAAAAAAATCATTAACCCTTTCAATTATCCCTTCCCCTAATAAAAGTTTGAATCACCCGGCATTTCCAAGAATAAAAAAAACACAGTGTAAATAAAAATAAACATATGTATTATCGCCACGTGCGGAAATGTCCAAATTATAAAAATATACCGCTTTTTAAACTGCACGTTCAATGGCATACGCGCAAAAAAATTCCAAAGTCCAAAATAGCGCATTTTTGATCACTTTTTATACCACAAAAAAGTGAATAAAAAGTGATCAAAAAGTCTGATCAGAACAAAAATGGTGCCGCTAAAAACTTCAGATCACGGCGCAAAAAAAAAAAAATAAAAAAGTTATAGGGGTCAGAAGATGACCATTTTAAACGTATAAATTTTCCTGCATGTATTCATGATTTTTTTCTGAAGTGATACAAAATCAAACCTATACACGTAGGGTATCATTTTAACGGTATGGACCTACAGAATAAAGATATGGTATCATTTTTGCCCAAAAATGTACTGCGTAAAAACGGAAGCCCCCCAAAACTTACAAAATAGTGTTTTTTCATAAATTTTGTCGCACATTGATTTTTTTCCCGTTTCACCGTAGATTTTTGGGTAAAATGACTAATGTCATTACAAAGTAGAATTAGTGACGCAAAAAATAAGCCATTATATAGAATTTTAGGTGAAAATTTTAAAGAGTTATGATTTTTTAAAGTTAAGGAGGAAAAAATGGAAAATGAAAAAATGGAAAAAGCCCGGGTCCTTAAGGGGTTAATCGCTCCTCATAGTTAAGATGTTCCATGCCCGATATTAGTTTAGTCGCACGTCTCTGCACCCTTTCCAGCTTCACAGTGTCCCTTTTATGGACTGGTGCCCAAAACTGAACAGCATATTCCAGGTGAGGCCGTACCAATGCTTTATAAAGGGGGAGTATTATGTCCCTGTCCCTCGAGTCCATGCCTCTTTTGATACATGACAATATCCTGCCGGTGTGAGGTGGTTTTTTGCGCCCCCGTAGATCCATGCGTCCGCTCCTCCCCCAGCTCTCCGAACATTTCCGAAGCTAGAACTGGGGGAGGGCAGAGCAAGGGGAGAGAGAAGGTCCACGCCCCCTCCCTCATCTCCCCTCCCCGAGCTCGGCTGCTGGACGCAGATCTCTACGGCCACGCCCCCTCCCTGAGGACATAGATCTCCACGGCAGGTCCCTCCCTTATCTCCCTGAGCTGAGGACGTAAATCTCCACGGCAGGTCCCCTCCCTCATCTCTCCCAGCAGATCTCCACGGCAGGTCCCCTCACAGGAGGACACACTGTACGGGCTACAGGCTAAAGGGGGACAAAGGAGGACATTCTGTACGGGCTAAAGACTGCACAAGCTAAAGGGGGACATACTGAGCTCTATGTGTAAAGGGGGTATGTCCCCCTTTAGCCCGTACAGTATATCCCCCTTTAGCCCGTACAGTATGTCCCCTTTTAGCCCGTACAGTATGTCCCCCTTTACACATAGAGCTCATTGGGAGCACTGCTCTATGTCCTATGCTGGGGGAGATGAGGGAGGGGACCTGCCGTGGAGATCTATGTCCTCAGGGAGGGGGCGTGCCGTAGAGATCTGCGTCCAGCCGAGCAGCCGAGCTCAGGGAGGGGAGATGAGGGAGGGACCTGCCGTGGAGATTTACGTCCTCAGGGAGGGGGCGTGCCGTAGAGATCTGCGTCCAGCCGAGCAGCCGAGCTCAGGGAGGGGAGATGGGGGAGGGGACCTGCCGTGGAGATCTATGTCCTCAGGGAGGGGGCGTGGCTGTAGAGATCTGCGTCCAGCCGAGATGAGGGAGGGGGCGTGTACCTCCTCCCTCCCCTTACTCTGCCCTCCCCCAGTTCTAGCTTCGGAAATGTTCGGAGAGCTGGGGGAGGAGCGGACGCATGGATCTACGGGGGCGCAAAAAACCACCTCACACCGGCTTTGGAAGCAGCAGCCTGACATTGCATGCTATTCTGTAGCCTGTGATCTACAAGTACACCCAGATCCTTCTCTACCAGTGACTCTGCCAGTTTAATCCCCCCTAAGACATACGACGCATGCAGGTTATTAGTACCCAGATGCATAACTTTACATTTATCCACATTGAACCTCATTTGCCAAGTGGATGCCCAGACACTTAGTCTATCCAAGTCATCTTGTAACTTATGCACATCCTCTATAGACTGTACTGTGCTACAAAGCTTGTTGTCATCTGCAAAGATAGAAACAGAGCTGTTAATACCATCCTCTATATCATTGATAAATAAATTAAACAACAGCGGTCCCAGTACTGAACCTTGGGGTACACCACTAATTACCGGGGACCAATCAGAGTACGAATCATTGACCACCACTCTCTGGGTACGATCCATGAGCCAGTGTTCAATCCAGTTACAAACTAAAGTTTCCAAACCCAAAAACCTTAACTTAGCTGTCAGACGTCTGTGAGGGACAGTATCAAATGCTTTAGCAAAATCCAGAAACACTATATCCACAGCCATTCCTCTGTCAAGGCTTCTTCTCACCTCTTCATAAAAGCAAATTAGATTGGTTTGACAACTTCTATCCTTAGTGTAGTTTACATGTTTTCATGTATATAGCTCTATGGAAAAGTGTGGCGGTCTGCTCTGCTCTACTACATACAGCAAACCCTAATTTATACTACCCAGAGGCCAAAATTCCATTCTTTTGGACCAGATTATGAAAATGCCCCTACATTTCCTAATAAAGTCCTAACAAAATGACATCACCTCCAATGATACTGCGCTAATTTGCAGCTACTTTATGTGAATAGATTTAGCTTTTTTGATCAATTTGATAATAAATAAAGGAGCACTAAGCTATTTTTTTTTTTTTACACATTTTACTCTACCCCTTCACTGTATACATAACTAATATTTATTTTCTTTATTATAGAACATGTACTAACAATGACTTAAACCTACAGCGTATGCAATTTTAAAGTGATCACCCGCTCTGTGCTGGCCAGGGGGAGCCATACATAATCATGGTACAGATAATACTTCCATACTGTTCGTAGAGTAATGCTTGTAGCTGGTCATTTATTCACACAGCGCTAACTAAGCACTGAATCCATGAACATTGCCAGAGAGAAAAAACATGGCTGCTCGGCAAGGAAAGCACAAGTAAATTGTTTTGGAAAGTAAGTAAAGTGCAATAATAATAATAATAATAATAATAATAGAGGATTGTATATGAACATAAGTTGTTTCTTTAATATTGTGACTAGAACATAGATGCTGCTAGCTGCATTGTTACCTTTTCTCTTTGTACACTCATGAGCACATACAAAAGACAACCTGAACACAAGCTACCAAGCGCGTACGTGGAGCCTGCGGTCACATGAGAGTTCTGCTATTGTAGAGCGCAGGTGCCGCTCTTCTGGGTATAGCATGGAGGGGCACCTGCGCTCTACAATAGCAGAGCACTCATGACCGTAGGCTCCACATCACTAGGATGTGAGAGGGTAGAAAATTGCATATTCATATCAGAAGCTGGCATATCGCAGCACAGAGAGGAGGCAGGGAAGATGGCTCCCCGCCTCCATTGTGCACAGAAGTGCTTTAGCAATAGAACAATGGAGGCGCATCATTTTGAAAGTATTGGAACAATTCATGTAAGTAACTCATCGTTTTACTCCTGTTCATCCGCACTATAGCCCAGTGTATTGGGTTTAGTGGAGATGAACAGGCTGTCAATTTTCTTAAAAAGCAGCATATGATCCATGAATTCTGATGAATGGGAACTTTCGTCTTAAACATAATCTAGATTTTTACAACATAATACTTAGCAAATATCACTTATGATATTAATATATTTTTTTGTAAACATTTTATTGTTGAGCTTTTATCCTGCAGACTATCTACGCCTGTGAATTTGAAAAGGCAGCAACTACTCAATAGTAACTGAAACCCTCCTGTCTAACAAGTTTATAGCATAATACTATGCCATGACATTCTAAATAGTGGATGGCAAGCCTCTCCGATGCCATTGGATACAGAGTTCTATAGAGCAGTTTTCCTGTACAGTGCCATTTCTGGCCACTTACTTTACAGGGAAATGAAAAACAGCTCTGTTCTAGTGGATTTAGAGCATTCTTGTTCTGGGAAAATGTGCTATATCTAGGGCTAGACTGTCAATATGGCAATTATGACAAATACTAGTTAGGGCCAGTGTCTGCTGTGGGCTGCTATACTGTTGTCTTCTGCAGAATCAGTTTCCAAACCCCAGCCGTGTCCTCTCCCTCTCTTTTGGTAAGGTCCTGAAGCTTTTCTCCTCTTCTTTATAGAGGGACTTTACTATATAACTGCAAATCTGCACATTTTCCTCAATATCCAAATGGCCAGTAAATTTCTTTTGAAAGACAATGTGAATATTACGCTCTGCAGCGCATGAATCTGAGTCTCAGGAGATGTAAAGGTCCTAGTACATGCATGCTACCCTGTTTCCCTGAAAATAAACCCTACCCCGAAAGTAAACCCTAGCAGGATTATCAGGGTGGGCTGCAATATAAGCCCTACCCCGAAAATAAGACCTAGGCCTGGGGTAATCAACTGGCAAACGTGTCCCTGCCCCCGGCTGCTAAGCAACAGAAGGAGATCCCGCCGCCGCCGAGAGCTGCAGCTTCCATACAGTACAAGTTGCGAACGCTACCGTATGAAGGTAGGGAAGTGCTGGTCTCTGCTGGGGATGAAATGTGTACCGTAGTTTATTATGGCAGAGGGGTGGGGGGGGGGGAGGGGAGGATGGGGGGCTGTGGGAGTGTGGAGGATGGGGGGCTGTGGGAGGATGGGGGGCTGTAGCAGTGTGGAAAATGGGTAGGGGGGTGCCGCAGCCTCCACATTGCTACAGCCCCCCATCCTCCACACTGCTACAGCCCCCCTTCCTCCACACTGCTACAGACCCCCTCCTCCACACTGCTACAGCCCCCCATCCTTCACACTGCTACAGCCCCCCCCCCCCCATGTTGTTCAAGGTACATACCGTAAATAAATAAGCCCTACCCTGAAAATAAGCCCTAGTGTGTTTTTTGTGAAGAAAATTAATATAAGGCCCGGTCTTATTTTCGGAGAAACACAGTATGAATGAGTGCCGATACTGTAGACCCTAATAAGGACTTGGCTATTGTACCGGAAGGCCACAAAAATGATCACCTTCCGCTTCTATCATTCATCAGCTGCACATCGCCTATTACATTCGGCAATGTACAGCCAACGAACAATGATTTTTTTAGCATGGGAAAATGGAGCGATCACCCAACAAACGGCTGATCACTGGTTCTAAAACACATGGCAATAACAGTCTGCCTGGCTTATAATCATTCCATTTATTAGGTCCATAAGTCTCATGGGATTCATGCCACCTGAAGCTAAGAATCACATCCCTTTCTGAAATAAAGTTATCGAACGGTTGGTTATCAAGGGAAATGTGCCTACTTTCAGCCAAAACCGTAAAATCTGTATATCCCAGGAACAGTCAGATGTAGACGCAAAAGGAAAAATAGTGTCATAGGGGCATCAGAGGCTACAAGCTGATTTACATTTCTTAATTTCTGTTCAAACTGGCTAAAAGTTGCAGGACATAAGTAGGGAATTTACTAAAGTTCCAGTGAACATTTCCTATATCTCTATTACTTGAGAACCAACTGTTCCCGACTGTAAGTGGGCCCAGAAGAAACCAGCTAGGGCCCTGACCCTGCCATTGATCAAAGTGCATTTTTTATTATTTTGCATTGCCCAGTACCAATGAAGATCTCATGTTCTGTAAGCAATGATTTAATTAAAGCTGGGGCTTACTTAAAGCTATTAAAAGAGCAGATTTAATGCCATTATGCAATTATACAGCAAATGAAAAGGCAACATATTCACACTGGGAAAGGTTCTTTTTTATATTTCTTCTGGGCATTTTGAAAAAGTTTCATCAGTGAATTAACATAACAAAACCTGTAATTCTGATGTTTTCAACCATGCATCAAGCTGAAAAAAAAAGTATGTTTAAAATAATGATTATAATAAATAGAGGTAATTAATTGTACTTTTTATCCTTTACAGTCTAGTCAGCTTAATTTTACCTTTTCAGCTAATAATGAGAAAATAATTTTGTGCTCTGGGGGTTAATGATATGTAACTGCTGGAGCTGATAATTGCATGTTACTAACCATTCATCACAATTCCCATCTGTGCTACTTGATTATGTTTGCTAAATTATTATTTTGAATTATCTTTTGTAAAGCAACTTTTGTAATTAGCTGGGCTTGCGTCTTGCGCTGGCTTTTTCTATGCAAGGATATTCAAAGTTTGGCCATTTCAAGCAGACTTCATTTATTCTGTCAATTATATGGATGCAGAGTGTTCTTTTCTTCAATGCCAGGAAAAAAAAAATACACTTCTTTATTTTGACAATTTGGGTAAAAGGAAAAGGGCGACTTGGTGAGCTTGTGTGTCAGCGCTAACACTGGGATCTGTGTGCTAATGGCTCCACATATCCAATGACTTCTATTAGCGTCATGCTGAGAATACACCATTTGCTACTCTGCTTCTTTCAATTTGAATAATTCTATCTGACACATAGCATGCTATTTAGATCTTGGAAAATTCCTTGGTTTCAATCAGCATTTCAGTATTTTAGATATTCTTTTATTACATTTAATAATGAGTCTTTTATTACATATTATAGCTATCCCGATCTTGCAGTCTTATAACTGTGTTACTATTTTATATCTTAAATACGCCATTACTGTAGTGTTTAATTTCCCATGCATATACTGAAATACGAAAGCTTGACACCATTTATTTGTTATGACAAATTTTTTATATAGATAGTTTGCATTGTTAATTGCAGCAGAACAGGTCTCTATGGTGTGAGGGCATCAGGGGAGACACAAATGATCACATAAAAGAGACTGCTCCAAGAAAGCTTTTGTGTCCCCATTTATTGGCATCACTTGCTCTACAGTCTCCTTCCCTGCTGCCTATATTGATATAATAATAATACAGCAAAGTAGAAGGGAATGAGGAAGAAGAAAGTTTATTTATAGGATCTACTGGCAGGGTGGGACTGGGACAGTGGGTAGGGGGGTAGTTGAAATACAGTTGAAAAGACAACATGATGAGACATCTGGGATTACCAGTGCAGGTAGCATCTCTGTACTACACTCCCTGTACTGGAAGCTCAAACAGAAGAAGACCTGCAGAGAAAAAGAATGATGGGAGAAATGACAGAATAGCACTGTGACAGGTGAGTCTTTGTGTTTTTTTTTCACTATATGGGGGCCAGAGGTGACCCTTATACTACATTGAGGCACAGAAGTAGGCCTTATACTATAAAGGGGTCACAGAGGTGGGACAAACATTGTATTTGGGCACAGAGGTGGGCCTTATAATGTATGGGGCATAGAGGTCAGCCTATCTACTCCATTGGAGCACAGAGAGTGCCTAATACTATATGAGGGCAGAAAAAGAGGTCTACTATACTATATACTATATGGGGGAGGGGGATAGAGGTGGGTCTAATAATATATGGAGGCTTTGACATGGGCTTAACTACTATGGGGTCACAAATAGGGGCTTACTGCCATATGTAGGCACAAAGTGGCTTAATACTATATAGAGGCACAGAGTTGGGCCTACTTATTATATGTGGTCAAAGAGGTGGGCTTAATAAGATATGGCGCATAGAGGTGGTTTAAAGGAGATGTCCGGTGCAGACTTTTTCTATTCCATCCTGCCCGGGCTGCAAAAAAAGACAAAACAAACTTTCACTTACCTCCCTACGTTCCCCCGGAGCTCCGCAACAGCTGATCGGTCGGCCGGGCTGTTTACTTCCCTATGCCCGGTACGTCACACGGCACTTCAGCCTATCACCGGCCAAGGCGGAACGTCGCTGCAGCCTGTGATAGGCTAAAGCGCCGTGTGATGTACCAGGCTAAAGGAAGTAGGAAGCAGACAGCCCGGCCGACCAATCAGCTGTTGCGGAGCTCCAGGGGAACGTACGGAGGTAAGTGAAAGTTTGTTTTGTCTTTTTTTTGCCGCCCGGGCAGGATGGAATAGAAAAAGTCTGCGCCAGACATCTCCTTTAACTACTATATAGGGGCACAGTGGAGGCCTAATACTATATGATTTCACAGAGGAGGCCTAATACTATATTGTATGTATTTTTTTTCATCTATAATTGACCGTGCGGTTCAATTAACATTATATTTTTATAGTTTGGACATTTATGTGCAATACCACATGTTTATTTTTTTTTCTTAATATGGGAAAAGAGGGGTAATTTAAATTTTTATTAGGGAAGGGGTTTATTCACATTTATTAACTTATTTTTTCCTTTTTTTTTTTACAATTTTTTTTTCAGCCCCCATAGGGGATTATTATGTGCAATCCTTGGATTGCATACACTGTTCAATGTGATGCCATAGCATAGCACTGATCAGTGTTATCGGTGCTCCATTGCTCCAGCCTGCCATGGCTGGCTGGAGCATCAGATCACTGGTTGGACAGCAAGGAGGCAGGTGAGGGCCCTCCTGTTGTCCTCTCAGTTGATCGGAACACAGTGGTTTTACAGCGGTGGTCCCGATCAGCTGCACTGAGCTGCCCGGACTGTTTCATGTTAGACGCCAAGGTCAAATTTAATCGCGGCATCTAAAAGGTTAATGCCGGGCATCTCCGTGATGTCCGGCATTAGACATGTGTATCGGCGGCTTATAGCTGCTAGGACCACCCCGCTATGCTGCAGGGTCAGCTCCTGAGCCCGCGTCATAGAAGAGTAGCAGGCGCAGGGCGTACAGATATGCCCTGCGTCCTTAAGGAGTTAATTGGTTGCCAATACGATGTGATCCCCATTGATCATACATTGTAATATTCAAGAAAAACTATTTAAAAACCAAGCTTTAAAATAAATGCTTAATGCACCTTGAATAAAATGTTAAAGTGTACCTATTTCTGTCATTAAGGGAGAAGGGAACAAATACTACTTAAAATGGTTATCATAATAGAAATACATTTTTTTCTAAAATAAATACATAGCTGAAAAATAGTTATCCTGCATTACAGATTTAGTTAAAAAAAAAGATGCCTTAATATTTTACATTTACTTACCTCAGCTTGAAAGCTCTTCAAGACTGGAGCCACAACTTCTCGGATATCCTAAAAATAAAATATAAAATTTACAATGAAGACCCTCAGAGAGTACTTTTACCTACAAGCCACCTTTGTATTGAAATCAGCCATTGGAAGCCAAAAGATCGTCTTTTTGTAGCAGGCCATTAACCATCGGTATATCTTGCTATTCCACACAAATTATACAGTAAAAAATCATACACCATTTCTTACAATGAGATCCTATGAGTGAAGTATCCTATTGTAAATCTACATGCAATAGATGTTTCTGGAGGTTCAAAGCAATGTAGATATGAAAGGATAAAGTAGCAATCTGATGGCCAATAAGAAATAATCCACAACTATCTATCTTTTATCATCTCATTAAGAGATAAGACAGTCTGTGGAATTAAAGTGATTGTAATTAGAGCCAGATACTGAACATGTTCTTTTTTTATGTTTATATTTTCTGAATGTAATTTTTTTAATGACATTTTTAGTACATTATTTAGAGATCTGCTTTTCAGCAAGTCCCATGGACATAGGTATCATAGTCTAGGGCAGACCCTATTCATTTGAATAGGAGAGGATTCTAGGCATGCTCTGTGACCTATGCAGAGGTAATTGTGTGCAGAGAGGGAAAGCTGATCTCTGACCATCACCTATATTGTGCATAGCCTGGCCCTGTTTTATCTATAGGATCAAAACAAATAAATACACAGGTGTCAACTTTCATTGTAATCATGCCTGTAATAATAGGAAGGCAAAGTGATCTCTACAGAACAGGAAGTGCCAACATAATTGAAATTGGTGGGTTCTGTTAATTCAAGGTCTAATGTGTTTGGCAACATTTAATGTCACTTTAAGTTTTAGTGTCTATATCTGTATCCCATAATCCTCTGTGTTGTTCTTCAGGCCCAAACTTCAATAGTACACTCAATTGCATCACAACTGAAAATGAAAGTTTATTATAATGCGAAGAAAGATTAAACCTACTTTTGACTTATCACCTACTGAATTCATCAGGATTGGTTGAGTAAGGCTGGATGTCCACTATGGAATCTTTGGCCTGAAATATTCTGGCCTGAGATTCCAATAGGACCGCGTGGACATTGGCTCCACCATAAATACGCTTTCTATTGAAAGAATGCACAAGATCATTCTTTCAGCGGAAATGCCATTGTGTGACTCTGCCCGGGGGAATTTCTGAGCCAAATTTCAAATCAGAATTTCCTTTGTGTGAACCCGACCTAAGAAGGGAGACATAGTGCAGTTCACAGCATGGATCCCTAAACTTTCTCTACAACACAGACACTGTACTAAAGATACATTAGGATCTGAACGTGGCAAATACAGTCATCTTTTCATCTGTATTTGTCCAAATGAAAATGCACGGACTGACTTGTCTTTTCTTGGGTTACAATATACTACAATACAAATCTACTCTAAATAGCATGACATGAAACCTTACTGGATATCTTATTCCTGAAATGTTTAAGACAAAGCAGCCATTGTAAAAAAGCAGACTATTTTAACTATATCTCGAGCTGATGCATAATAAAATATCATTTTAAAGATAGAAATGTATTTAGTATTTTTCGACTTAAAATCAAATTGCATCTGCAATGAGTAGGCTAAGCAAGACTTGCAGTGTAATGTACTTTACCTCTGGGACATTCTTCTTGAACTCCCGGCTGAGTTCAATAAGACGCTTGTGGGAATGCTCGCTCTCTTCCTGCCGCGCAGCCAGCTCCGATGCGAGGGAGTTCAGCTCTTTCTGCAACAAGAAAGGGAAGGGGTTTTTGATTTTTTTATATCATACATAACCCATATCATATCCAAGTGTGCAAACTTCCAATTCGCGGAGACAGACGCAATATTGACTACGGGCATGAATTATTTAAGGAAGAAAAGTATGTATTCAATGCAAAATCAGGACAGCTTTTAGATAATGAGAAGCTGCTATAATCAATACCCTCAGTGAAGTTTATTTCAAAGGGTTTCAAGGGCCTGAGTTCACTAGTAACTTTTCTGAAGCATTGCGGGATGCAATAACGTATTCTCAGGGATTTAATGTAAAGAAAGCTTTGCTGCCAGCTAATATATATTAACACAAGGGAATGGATCCAGGCTAGACTTACTTATGCTTAAGTGTTCATAAATAAGGCAGTTAAACATATATATGGCTTTTTAATTTCAGCACAATATGGGAAAATGAATGTGCCCACATAGAGTAGACTGACCTCTGAGCACTTTAGATTAAATCATAAGCAGTTCATTGCAAGTGCAAGTCATGCTCCGAGATACCAGGATAGTTTCCAGCAACCCTGCACGGATCATTTTGATCAGCCTCTCACAAATAAAAAAAGTAATATTTCTTTATGATGTCATTGAGCAAAATGGTCAGACTGTGCCAATTGTAAAGAAGTAGAAATAAATAAATAAATGGAGTTACCATGGCCTGGCCATTTGCTGGTTACGATTTTTTGGCAATAGTCACACAGTGCTGTTTAGTGCACTATTTAAAGTGTTTAGGTGGCAAATGTTAAATAAAATGGACTTTATCACTTAGTATGGTGGTACCGGCTAAGCACATATGCAAATTGAATTCAAGCTCAGAGAGTTCCACCAAGTGTCGATATATATTTTGATAAATATTATAACCAAAGTGGGGATGTTAAAGTTATAAGCATGCATGAAGAGCCGTCAGACCTGTATAACCCTCATCGTTGGCAAGATCAAAGAGCTCTTAGTCTCTGTTTTCAAATGGAGAGTGGGATAAAAACATTCTATCTATCTCCATATGGTTAAATAGGGGCATTGGTAAGATCTACTTATTTCGGTAAGCCCCTTTCCACTCTATGAAAGCTGACTTAGTGTCCCAGAGGTAGGCCCTCACCAAACTTACCTTTATAACCTGTCTGATTCTAATATTACCATTTATAAAAGGTCTAGGTCTGGAACTGTGTACCAAACAACTGCTGCTAACTGATAATATCATGGTAACATATAACCTGCTCAACACAGACTTCAAAATATAGACAAAACGTTTAGCAAACGTGAGTATGCTATAAATTCCAAGTTTCATATATTACAACAAGACATTTTTCCCAATACCGGAGGCTATAGACAACTCAATGAAAACAACAATCTTCTTAATTAACTACTGGGATGTTCTGCAATGAAGAGTTGTCTATCAATCCAGAAATGGCTGTAAACTGGTGGATGAGTTCCGGCTATACTGGGCTGGACAGATCCTGAGTGCCACAAATTCTAGAAAAATATGGAACCCCTGTGTCTCCATATGTTGTATTCAGGATAGAGGTAGTTCACAGAGTGGCTCAGTAGAGCATCCTTTCAGTTGTATGGTTTCCTCTAATAAACATATCCCTTTGCTCGAAAATTGTAATCACTTACATATATCATCATTACATTCACACATAGGTTTCATTCAATTCTAACAACTCCTTCTTGGTGCATTATATATTTTTTAATGAGTTAATGAGTGTATTATCATACATTGTCCAGATAAACAATGTGACATAATGTCAAGATACAGTATAGTGTAATTGAACATCTAATTAAAATGTGTCATACAGTGTCCAAATACACATACAACACAGCATCTAAATAAATATCATACAGTCCCCAGATATATAATGCCATACAGTGTCCAGATCACTAATGTCATACAGTGCCCAGATAAATAGTGTCCTACAGCATAAAAATAAAAAGTGTCATACAGAGTCCAGATTAATGGGGAATATGATGGTTAAAGCATTACTTTAAATTAGCCTTTAACATCTCACACATTTACTAAGAGTGGAGTTTTTTTTGTGGGATTTAACTGGTATTTTTTCCATGGTATTTACTATTGTATCTTGTATTTGAGGATTTTCCCTTTGTTTTGCTCTTTTTACACATGCTCTGAGCTGTAAGGTTTTTCAAAGCTCAAATCCATCAAATTTTATGTGAAAACATTAGTCAATTGGTAGGTTTCTTTAGAAAATGTAGTTTTTTTTGGAGACACTACCCTTTTCCCTAATGGCCTCGCACTTTAGTTGGATTTTCTCAGTATAGTGGAGAGTTAGTAGTTTTTTTTATTTAGACATGCCCCTTTTCCCTAATGGCCACACAATTTAGTAGGATTTTCTGAGTAAACTGGAGAGTTTGTAGGGTTTTTGGGATCTTTTGTCGGAAATTCTGTTGCACGACAAATACGACACAAAAAACTAAATATACTCGGAAAAGCCTTAGTAAATGAGGCCCATAATCTCTAATCCTGCAGCCGAGCAACCCAAAGAAAATCCTGGATTGGCACAAGATTTGAAAAGATTTCTCTTTGCTGACAAAACACTGTATACTGTGGTGCTCATACTGTAGGTATCTGCAGCTAAGCAATAAGCATCTTTTCTATTGTTGCCATCACCTTCCTCTCATTATACATTAAGATGCTCCAGAATATGTCTCTAAATAAATTTGGAGAACCTTGGACATTCTGTACCCCACATGCGTAAGCCAACACCATCTGTGCACTATAATAGACTCGCATGAGTGATAGTAAATGGGCAGGGCCTCGGTAGACCATAACTCCTCCCACTAAGCCCACATACTTTTTCAGGAAATAGCAAGAGTGGTGTATAAATAAAAGGAGGCAAACATTTTTCACCCTAAAGCTGGGTTTCCACATGGCAACATTTTTTGAGCCAAAGCCAGAAGGGGATACAGCGGGAAGGAGAAGAATAAATTCTTCCTTTACATTCCCCATTCCTTTTGAATACACTTTGAGCTTTGGCTCAAAAAGTGTTTAAAGATCATTTTTTCTCTAAGGTAAGTTTCTAAAAAACTTGGGCTGGAGCTCATCCTGACTGTCATCACCATAGGAAATGCTGCAGTTAATACCGACGGCTACAGCGTTTACCTTGGAGATAGTAATTTAAGGGGACTCCATGTGAGCCCAAGTTCCAGTTTTGTGATAAACAACCTAAAAAAAGGATTTTCAAATATCTATTTTCTTCTTTGTCTGGCTAGCAACACAGCTATGGAGCGCTGTGAGTTTCCGCTATGTTCTGAACTTACCTATTCTGTTTGCATGTATTTTTGCTATGGGATCTTTTCTATACACATATCATCTTCCCTATGTGAGTACATAAAACATTAATATCTCAGGAACTGGAAAAACAAGAAGTCTTAGTATACGTCTGAAAACTAGAAAAAAAAGATAAATTGGCAATATACCATAAAACAATTTAGACAAATTTTGTATTTTAGCTACATATCCAGTTATACTCCAGACCATTAATTGTTAAAAGGCTTTTCTGGAGGGTGTTTGTGTGGTTCCAGATAATTCGAGGGTAAAGCAGCAGACACTGTGTATTGTTATGAGCGACCATTAGACGGCACACAACGGCCTCACACATCTGTCTGCTGTTTAATGTAACCTAATTGGGACATTAGCAATTAGTGGTGAAGATCAAAGCAGATCACGTGCATTCACTTTGTATCACTCTCAGGATCATGATGCCTGTTGTACGGAGGCTAAAACAAGGACCAATATTCCAGATATAATTGGCTGCATTAGACTACTAATGTAAGATGACCCCGGGGAGAGAATGGAGAGACAAGGCGGCAGTCTCTTATATCAAACAAATGGCACGAGAAGAAAGCAGCAAATAATACATGTTGTTACCAGCTCCATATATGATTATCAGTCTTAGTTATTGAACACATTCTGCAGAGACACTAATGGGATATGGTATGCTTGACAAGTGTAATACCTATGTAAATTGGAAAAATACTTGTATGTTCATTGGAAAATATGCACAGCTGATCTGTGTGTAGCTGCTCATTAAAAAGTGGAAAAAAAAAGGAAAAACACAAATTGGGCTTCTTTTAAGTTTCAATGTTCATTGAAGGCAAACAGGCAGCTTGCGGGAAGAAACTTTAAATGCGAACTACCGCCTGTGTTTTTTTGTATAGTATATTGAGAGATAATGTTAAGCTAAAATGTAGAGGTAAACCAATTGTTACGATTGACTGAACGAATCTCCAGATTTGCCAGTCAATAGAATACAATGGGAAAATTGATTTGTCTATTATTCTCTTAAATTCATCAAAAGTGCATTTCAAACCTGGCAAATGGATTTGACCAATGTGACCTAATGTCAGGCCAATTGTTCAACCTCTGTCATGTTGCACGGGGACTGTAAAAGAACAGCAATTTTCTAGTCCAACCACAAATCCTTTGGTGGATTGAGGGCTACACTCCGATTAGGTCAATTTAGGAAATTAACACTATTGTCACGATGCCGGCTGGCAGGAGGTGGATCCTCTGTGCCAGAGAGGGATTGGCGTGGACCGTGCTAGTGGACCGGTTCTAAGTCACTACTGGTATTCACCAGAGCCCGCCGCAAAGCGGGATGGTCTTGCTGCGGCAGTAGTGACCAGGTCGTATCCACTAGCAACGGCTCAACCTCTCTGACTGCTGAAGATAGGCGCGGTACAAGGGAGTAGACAGAAGCAAGGTCGGACGTAGCAGAAGGTCGGGGCAGGCAGCAAGGATCGTAGTCAGGGGCAACGGCAGGAGGTCTGGAACACAGGCTAGGAACACACAAGGGAACGCTTTCACTGGCACAATGGCAACAAGATCCGGCGAGGGAGTGCAGGGGAAGTGAGGTATACATAGGGAGTGCACAGGTGAACACACTGATTAGAACCACTGCGCCAATCAGCGGCGCAGTGGCCCTTTAAATCGCAGAGACCCGGCGCGCGCGCGCCCTAGGGAGCGGGGCCGCGCGCGCCGGGACAGGACCGACGGAGAGCGAGTCAGGTACGGGAGCCGGGGTGCGCATCGCGAGCGGGCGCCACCCGCATCGCGAATCGCATCCCGGCTGGAGGCGGTATCGCAGCGCACCCGGTCAGTGGATCTGACCGGGGCGCTGCGGGAGCGAGAGTGTAGCGAGCGCTCCGGGGAGGAGCGGGGACCCGGAGCGCTCGGCGTAACAGTACCCCCCCCTTGGGTCTCCCCCTCTTCTTGGAGCCTGAGAACCTGAGGACCAGATTTTTATCTAGGATATTGTCCTCAGGTTCCCAGGATCTCTCTTCAGGACCACAGCCCTCCCAGTCAACCAAAAAGAAGGTTTTTCCTCTGACCTTTTTGGAGGCCAGTATCTCCTTTACAGGAAAGATGTCAGAAGAACCGGAGACAGGAGTGGGAGAGATAAGTTTAGGAGAGAAACGGTTGATGATGAGTGGTTTAAGAAGAGAAACGTGAAAGGCATTAGGAATACGAAGAGAAGGAGGGAGAAGAAGTTTATAAGAGACAGGATTAATCTGGCACAAAATTTTGAAAGGACCAAGATAGCGTGGTCCCAATTTGTAGCTGGGAACACGGAAGCGGACATATTTAGCGGAGAGCCATACCTTGTCTCCGGGAGAAAAAATGGGGGGAGCTCTTCTTTTCTTATCAGCAAACTTCTTCATGCGTGATGAAGCCTGTAAGAGAGAATTTTGGGTCTCTTTCCATATGGTGGAAAGATCACGAGTTATTTCATCCACAGCGGGTACACCAGAGGGCAAGGGAGTAGGGAGGGGGGGAAGAGGGTGACGGCCGTACACCACGAAAAATGGGGATTTGGAAGAAGATTCAGAAACTCTGAAGTTATACGAGAATTCGGCCCATGGTAGAAGATCTGCCCAGTCATCCTGGCGGGAGGAAACAAAATGCCGTAAATAATCACCCAGGACCTGGTTAATTCTTTCTACTTGCCCATTGGATTGAGGATGATAAGCAGAAGAAAAGTTTAATTTAATCTTGAGTTGTTTACAGAGAGCCCTCCAGAATTTAGACACGAATTGGACGCCTCTATCCGAGACGATCTGCGTGGGCAACCCGTGAAGACGAAAAATGTGTACAAAAAATTGTTTTGCCAACTGAGGCGCAGAAGGAAGACCAGGAAGAGGGATGAAATGTGCCATCTTGGAGAATCGATCAACGACCACCCAAACAACAGTGTTGCCACGGGATGAGGGTAAGTCTGTAATAAAGTCCATACCAATCAGAGACCAAGGCTGTTCGGGAACAGGCAGAGGATGAAGAAGACCAGCGGGCTTCTGGCGAGGAGTCTTATCCCGGGCACAGACAGTGCAGGCTCGCACAAAATCCACAACATCCGTCTCCAGAGTCGGCCACCAATAGAAACGAGAGATGAGTTGCACGGATTTCTTGATGCCCGCATGACCTGCGAGATGGGAGGAGTGACCCCATTTGAGGATTCCGAGGCGTTGGCGTGGAGAGACGAAGGTCTTCCCTGGAGGAGTTTGCCTGATGGAGGCTGGAGAAGTGGAGATCAGGCAGTCAGGAGGAATGATGTGTTGCGGAGAGAAGGTCTTAGAAAAAAAACCACAAGTAACAGCATGCCCGGAAGAATTTTTTTGTAGAAGGACCGCTCCAGCTCCTACTGAGGAGGCGTCAACCTCCAATAGGAAGGGTTTTGATGGGTCAGGTCTGGAGAGCACGGGAGCTGAAGAAAAGGCAGACTTGAGCTGTTTAAAGGCGTCTTCCGCTTGAGGAGGCCATGACTTAGGATTGGCATTTTTTTTGGTTAAAGCCACGATAGGAGCCACAATGGTGGAAAAATGTGGAATAAATTGTCTGTAATAATTGGCGAACCCCAAAAAACGTTGGATAGGACGGAGTCCGGAGGGGCGTGGCCAATCTAAGACGGCAGAGAGTTTGTCTGGATCCATTTGTAGTCCCTGGCCAGAGACCAAGTATCCTAGGAAAGGAAGAGATTGACATTCAAACAGACATTTCTCCATTTTGGCATAAAGTTGATTGTCACGAAGTCTCTGAAGAACCATGCGGACATGCTGGCGGTGTTCTTCTAGGTTGGCAGAAAAAATCAGGATATCGTCCAGATACACAACAACACAGGAATATAAGAGATCACGAAAAATTTCATTAACAAAGTCTTGGAAGACGGCAGGGGCGTTGCACAGGCCAAAGGGCATGACCAGATACTCAAAGTGTCCATCTCTAGTGTTAAATGCCGTTTTCCATTCATCCCCCTCTCTGATGCGGATGAGATTATAAGCACCTCTTAAGTCCAGTTTGGTAAAGATGTGGGCACCTTGGAGGCGATCAAAGAGTTCAGAGATGAGAGGTAGAGGGTAGCGGTTCTTTACCGTGATTTTATTAAGACCGCGGTAGTCAATGCAAGGACGTAGGGAGCCATCTTTTTTGGACACAAAGAAAAATCCGGCTCCGGCAAGAGAGGAGGATTTGCGGATAAAGCCCTTTTTTAAATTTTCCTGGATGTACTCAGACATAGCAAGAGTCTCTGGGGCAGAGAGAGGATAAATTCTGCCCCGGGGTGGAGTAGTGCCCGGGAGGAGGTCAATAGGACAGTCATAAGGCCTGTGAGGAGGTAGAGTCTCAGCTTGTTTTTTGCAAAAAACATCCGCAAAGTCCATATAGGCCTTAGGGAGACCGGTTACAGGGGGAACCACAGGGTCACGGCAAGGAGTACTGGTAACCGGTTTAAGGCAGTCCTTGAAACAAGAGGGACCCCAACTCTTGATCTCCCCTGTGGACCAATCCAGGGTTGGGGAATGGTGTTGAAGCCAGGGTAGTCCAAGGAGAATTTCGGAAGTGCAATTGGAGAGGACCAAAAACTAAATTTTTTCGTGGTGAGGTCCGATGCACATTAGGAGGGGTTCCGTGCGGTAACGCACGGCACAGTCCAATCTTTCATTGTTAACGCAATTGATGTAGAGAGGTCTGGCGAGACTGGTCACTGGGATGTTGAACCTGTTGATGAGAGAGGCCAAAATAAAGTTTCCTGCAGATCCGGAGTCCAAGAAGGCCTTAGTGGAGAAGGAGAAGGTAGAGGCAGATATCCGCACAGGCACAGTAAGACGTGGAGAAGCAGAGTTGACATCAAGGACTGTTTCACCTTTGTGCGGAGTCAGCGTACGTCTTTCCAGGCGGGGAGGACAGATAGGACAATCCTTCAGGAAGTGTTCGGTACCGGCACAGTACAGGCAGAGATTCTCCATGCGGCGTCGTGTCCTCTCTTGAGGTGTCAGGCGAGACCGGTCAACTTGCATAGCCTCCACGGCGGGAGGCACAGGAACGGATTGCAGAGGACCAGAGGAGAGAGGAGCCGGGGAGAAAAAACGCCTCGTGCGAACAAAGTCCATATCCTGGCGGAGCTCCTGACGCCTTTCGGAAAAACGCATGTCAATGCGAGTGGCTAGATGAATGAGTTCATGTAGGTTAGCAGGAATTTCTCGTGCGGCCAGAACATCTTTAATGTTGCTGGATAGGCCTTTTTTAAAGGTCGCGCAGAGGGCCTCATTATTCCAGGAAAGTTCTGAAGCAAGAGTACGGAATTGCACGGCGTACTCGCCAACGGAAGAATTACCCTGGACCAGGTTCAGCAGGGCAGTCTCAGCAGAAGAGGCTCGGGCAGGTTCCTCAAAGACACTTCGAATTTCCGAGAAGAAGGAGTGTATAGAGGCAGTGACGGGGTCATTGCGGTCCCAGAGCGGTGTGGCCCATGACAGAGCTTTTCCAGACAGAAGGCTGACTACGAAAGCCACCTTAGACCTTTCAGTAGGAAACTGGTCCGACATCATCTCCAAGTGCAGGGAACATTGTGAAAGAAAGCCACGGCAAAACTTAGAGTCCCCATCAAATTTATCCGGCAAGGATAGTCGTAGGCCTGAGGCGGCCACTCGCTGCGGAGGAGGTGCAGGAGCTGGCGGAGGAGATGATTGCTGAAGCTGTGGTAGTAGCTGCTGTAGCATCACGGTCAGTTGAGACAGCTGGTGGCCTTGTTGCGCTATCTGTTGTGACTGCTGGGCGACCACCGTGGTGAGGTCGGCGACAACTGGCAGAGTAACTTCAGCGGGATCCATGGCTGGATCTACTGTCACGATGCCGGCTGGCAGGAGGTGGATCCTCTGTGCCAGAGAGGGATTGGCGTGGACCGTGCTAGTGGACCGGTTCTAAGTCACTACTGGTATTCACCAGAGCCCGCCGCAAAGCGGGATGGTCTTGCTGCGGCGGTAGTGACCAGGTCGTATCCACTAGCAACGGCTCAACCTCTCTGACTGCTGAAGATAGGCGCGGTACAAGGGAGTAGACAGAAGCAAGGTCGGACGTAGCAGAAGGTCGGGGCAGGCAGCAAGGATCGTAGTCAGGGGCAACGGCAGGAGGTCTGGAACACAGGCTAGGAACACACAAGGGAACGCTTTCACTGGCACAATGGCAACAAGATCCGGCGAGGGAGTGCAGGGGAAGTGAGGTATACATAGGGAGTGCACAGGTGAACACACTGATTAGAACCACTGCGCCAATCAGCGGCGCAGTGGCCCTTTAAATCGCAGAGACCCGGCGCGCGCGCGCCCTAGGGAGCGGGGCCGCGCGCGCCGGGACAGGACCGACGGAGAGCGAGTCAGGTACGGGAGCCGGGGTGCGCATCGCGAGCGGGCGCCACCCGCATCGCGAATCGCATCCCGGCTGGAGGCGGTATCGCAGCGCACCCGGTCAGTGGATCTGACCGGGGCGCTGCGGGAGCGAGAGTGTAGCGAGCGCTCCGGGGAGGAGCGGGGACCCGGAGCGCTCGGCGTAACAACTATATTGTATAAAATTATTCCTTTATAGATTTGGCTGTATGTTCTGGGTCAGTGTCTAAAAAAATGAATGTTTTCAAAAGTTGCAATCCTCTTGTGGACTGTGGCAGGTTTTCCTCAGCATATCTGTGATGTCCCAGTACAGGATATCATCCTACAGTCCTATTAACTTGAGTCCATGTACATCCTCAGGGCTCACCTGCAGTGTTCCCCATAAAGTGTATAGGTTGTACATTAAGGGTAAAGGACCTTTGATATGGTCATGTGATTGTTAGTCACATAGGGTTGTCACATGTTTAAGTCATATGTTTTGTTACCCAGAGAGCACCAGCAGACCAGATGACCTGCAGTTAGCCTATGGGCTCCTTGCTCAGCCCCCCCTTTATAAGGAATGAAGGAGCTGCAATCTGCCTTTTTTGCTCTTACACCTCTCTTAGATCCTGAGGTCAAGTCCAGTCCAGACATCTCAGAGCCAGTGTCCAGCACATCTGGAAGCCTCAAGCCTAACTTGCAGCCACAAGTCAGTAAGTCAAGTCATCTATGTCTGCTGTCACTATCTTCAGTCAAGTCGAGTCAATTATAGCCAGCATGGCTGTGTTAAAGTCTTTCAAGTCACTGCAATTCCCAGCAATCTGCAAGGTCCCCTGTGTTACTGGTCACCTCTCTGGGATCCTGGCCTAGCTGTAAATACTGTACCATCTCTCTACCTCAGTAAAAACTACCGTTAACCAAACCTGGCCTTGGACTATTATTTGCCCTGCCTAACCTAGGACTAGTGGTGCTACCTTCGGGTGGTTACATAGGCAAACCATGCCCTGGTGTCACAAACATTAAGGGGTTGACACCATCTGCCCCTACACCTCACATCGCACCCCGACACCACATATGAATATATTTTCTGGATTTAGTTTTCACAAATGTTCCAAGTTCTGCTGGAGAGAATTAAAAGAGTAGTCCAGTATTGAAAAACTTATCGTCTATCCTAAGGATAGGGGATAAGTTACAGATCGCAGGGGGTCCGACCACTGGGATTCCCCGCGATCTCTTGTATGGGATCCCGGCAGTCTGCGGGAAGGTGGCGTGCCGATCACCTCATGAAGCAACATGTGAGACATGCTCCCTCAATACAACTCTATGGCAGAGCCGAAGCGGACTACTCCTTTATCCTCAAGACATATCACAACCAACTGTGATTGGTGTTGCTTGTGAATTTATCTCCACTGGCACTGAAGATGTAACTCTTTTAGAGACATCATACTTCTGTTGCTGACCCACTTCCCTAGCTTCCCTTTGTGTCAGTAGGTTTTTGATGATGTCTGCTTAAGCCACAATATCAATGACAAGCTTTCTCCAAGTGAATTACAACACACTGCATTTAATGCCAGCCTGTGGTATAATGTTTTTATTAAAGGAGAACTTCTATTTTTTTACTTCTATTCAAAGGACTTATCAGGTACTGAATTCTCAAAAAATACATTGTGTAGTTTTTTTAGTCAGACACAGTGCTCTCTGCTGCCACCTCTGTCCATGTCAGGAACTGTCCAATGCAAGAGTAAATCTCCATAGCAAAACTATCCTGCTCTGGAAGTTGACATTGGCAGAAGTGGCAGCAAAGAGCACCATGTCTGACTGGAAAGACTACATTACTTCCTCCCGAGTATACAGGGGCTGATAAGAACTGTAAGGCTTGAGCTAATTTGAAATATATAAAATAAAATAATAATAATAAAAAAAATCTTTGTGTGATTTCGGAAACCTCTACCTGTACAATCATGTATTAAAAAACTTATATATAGATCACACCTGAAAAGTGCATCACTATAACCCTGGTGAGGTCCTGCATATGTCTTTGTGTGCTGCAATTAATTTTGGCCCAGTTCAGGAGCATTGAAGCTTTTCTCTATTCTTACAGTGAAATGCATAGAATTTAAA
Source organism: Hyla sarda (assembly GCF_029499605.1). Taxonomy (NCBI): domain Eukaryota; kingdom Metazoa; phylum Chordata; class Amphibia; order Anura; family Hylidae; genus Hyla; species Hyla sarda. The sequence goes on from NC_079189.1 coordinate 466,980,480, forward strand.
CAGTACATACACTTTTCTGTATCACCAAAGAGCAATAGCAATATTTGGACTACTGCCCGGGTGAGGAGTGAGACAGTATGGTTCATGCTGAGAATTATTAAAAGTTTCTCAAAATGTTCATTTACATTAAATCTTTTCCTTGGTTAGTAACAGCTAAGTTTCATTATGTATAAAATGATATATAAAATGATGTCCCCCTTCTGTAAGTTTTTTTGAATATAAGTATTCTCTCAATAGTTACACGTTTCAGGATTTCTACAAAAACTCAGCACTCACCGTGTAGATGCTGCAGAATACAACTGAGGAAGCCATTACTGATTTATTAACATCAATGGTCATCTTCTTATTGAAAACTAGGTCCTGCAGCAGCTGATTTTATGTTTTTTCGTGCTTGTTTCAGAGCCCTCAAACAGTGCCCTCTACAGCCTCCCAGTATACAGAATAAGCCACCATACTCCTAAAGGTACCCATACGCATGCTTGTCAGTGTTTGTGTAGCCAAAAGCTATATCTCACATACACAAATACTTGGGTCAGCTAAGCATTTATTTGTTCTAAATCGAAAGAGTAGGGGTAAGTCTCTGCCAGATTCCTTCTGACAATGGCCAACCTCTCACAGTCAGCAACTTATTCCACCAACAATTGCTTCATGCAGTCAATAGATATTGGAGTAGATTTACTAAGTGCCTAGATCTTTTTATAAAATATGCACATTTTTGCATAATGTTTTCAATGTATTTGTTACGCCTAGCGCTCCGGGTCCCCGCTCCTCCCCGGAGCGCGTACGGCGTCTCTCTCTCCGCAGCGCCCCGGTCGGTCCCGCTGACCGGGAGTGCTGCACTGTCATGGCCGTCGGGGATGCGATTCGCACAGCGGGACGCGCCCGCTCGCGAATCGCATCCCAGGTCACTTACCCGTTCCCGTCCCCTGCTGTCATGTGCTGGCGCGCGCGGCTCCGCTCTCTAGGGCGCGCGCGCGCCAGCTCCCTGAGACTTAAAGGGCCAGTGCACCAATGATTGGTGCCTGGCCCAATTAGCTTAATTGGCTTCCATCTGCTCCCTGCCTTTATCTGACCTCCTCCCATGCACTTCCTTGCCGGATCTTGTTGCCTTGTGCCAGTGAAAGCGTTTTGTGTGTCCAAAGCCTGTGTACCAGTAATACTGCTATCCACCCTGACTACGAACCTTGCCGCCTGCCCCCGACCTTCTGCTACGTCCGACCTTGCTTCTGTCTACTCCCTTGTACCGCGCCTATCTTCAGCAGCCAGAGAGGTTGAGCCGTTGCTAGTGGATACGACCTGGTCACTACCGCCGCAGCAAGTCCATCCCGCTTTGCGGCGGGCTCTGGTGAAAACCAGTAGTGACTTAGAACCGGTCCACTAGCACGGTCCACGCCAATCCCTCTCTGGCACAGAGGATCCACCTCCTGCCAGCCGGCATCGTGACAGTAGATCCGGCCATGGATCCCGCTGAAGTTCCTCTGCCTGTTATCGCCGACCTCCCCACACTGGTCGCCCAGCAAGCCCGACAGATTGCCCAACAAGATCACCAGCTGTCGTACTTGACCACCATGACTCAGCAACTCCAGTCGCAGCTACAGCAGATTCAGTCTCAGCTACAGCAGCAGCAACCATCTCCTCCGCCAGCTCCTGCACCTCTTCCGCAGCGAGTGGCCACTCCTAGCCTCCGCCTGTCCTTGCCGGACAAATTTAATGGGGACTCTAAGTTTTGCCGTGGCTTTCTTTCGCAATGTTCCCTGCATTTGGAGATGATGTCGGATCAGTTTCCTACTGAAAGGTCTAAGGTGGCTTTCGTAGTCAGCCTTCTGTCTGGAAAAGCCCTGTCATGGGCCACACCGCTCTGGGGCCGCAATGACCCCGTCACTGCCTCTGTACACTCCTTCTTCTCGGAAATTCGAAGTGTCTTTGAGGAACCTGCCCGAGCCTCTTCTGCTGAGACTGCCCTGTTGAACCTGGTCCAGGGTAATTCTTCCGTTGGCGAGTACGCCATACAATTCCGTACTCTTGCTTCTGAACTTTCCTGGAATAATGAGGCCCTCTGCGCGACCTTTAAAAAAGGCCTATCCAGCAACATTAAAGATGTTCTGGCCGCACGAGATACTCCTACCAACCTGCATGAACTCATTCATCTAGCCACTCGCATTGACATGCGTTTTTCTGAGAGGCATCAAGAGCTCCGCCAGGAAAAAGACTTAGATCTCTGGACACCTCTCCCACAGTCTCCATTGCAATCTGCGCCTAGGCCTCCCGCCGAGGAGGCCATGCAAGTGGATCGGTCTCGCCTGACCCTGGAAGAGAGGAATCGCCGTAAGGAAGAGAATCTTTGTCTGTACTGTGCCAGTACCGAACATTTTTTGGTGGATTGCCCCATCCGTCCTCCACGTCTGGGAAACGCACGCTCGCACCCAGCTCTCGTGGGTGTGGCGTCTCTTGATGCTAAGTCGGCTTCTCCACGTCTCACGTTGCCTGTACGGATTTCTTCTTCAGCCAGCTCTTCCCTCTCAGCCGTGGCCTGCCTGGACTCTGGTGCCTCTGGGAATTTTATTCGGGAGTCCTTGGTGAATAAATTCCGCATCCCGGTGACCCGTCTTGTCAAGCCACTCCACATTTCCGCGGTCAACGGAGCCAGGTTGGATTGCACCGTGCGTTTCCGCACGAAGCCCCTCCTAATGTGCATCGGACCTCATCATGAGAAAATTGAGTTTTTGGTCCTCCCCAATTGCACTTCTGAAGTTCTCCTTGGACTACCCTGGCTTCTACACCATTCCCCAACCCTGGATTGGTCCACAGGGGAGATCAAGAGCTGGGGTACCTCTTGCTTCAAGGACTGCCTTAAACCGGTTACCAGTACTCCCTGCCGTGACCCTGTGGTTCCTCCTGTATCCGGTCTCCCTAAGGTCGTTATGGACTCTGCCCGCCTTAAGAAGTGCCTCTCCCCCCCTCCCAGTCCAGTCAGGCAAGCCTCGGTGCCTCCTCATGGCCCTCGTCCTGGTGTCACACTGCCCCGTGCCAGGCCTCGCCCTCTGCCCTCCCTCCCCATTCCCACTCCTGCTGTACTGCCTGCCGTTGAGGAATCCCTCCATCCTTTCCCGGTGTCCTCATCCCAGGGGAGGCAGTTACCGGACAAAGAGAAGGGGAGACCTAAGGGGGGGGGGTACTGTTACGCCTAGCGCTCCGGGTCCCCGCTCCTCCCCGGAGCGCGTACGGCGTCTCTCTCTCCGCAGCGCCCCGGTCGGTCCCGCTGACCGGGAGCGCTGCACTGTCATGGCCGTCGGGGATGCGATTCGCACAGCGGGACGCGCCCGCTCGCGAATCGCATCCCAGGTCACTTACCCGTTCCCGTCCCCTGCTGTCATGTGCTGGCGCGCGCGGCTCCGCTCTCTAGGGCGCGCGCGCGCCAGCTCCCTGAGACTTAAAGGGCCAGTGCACCAATGATTGGTGCCTGGCCCAATTAGCTTAATTGGCTTCCATCTGCTCCCTGCCTTTATCTGACCTCCTCCCATGCACTTCCTTGCCGGATCTTGTTGCCTTGTGCCAGTGAAAGCGTTTTGTGTGTCCAAAGCCTGTGTACCAGTACTACTGCTATCCACCCTGACTACGAACCTTGCCGCCTGCCCCCGACCTTCTGCTACGTCCGACCTTACTTCTGTCTACTCCCTTGTACCGCGCCTATCTTCAGCAGCCAGAGAGGTTGAGCCGTTGCTAGTGGATACGACCTGGTCACTACCGCCGCAGCAAGTCCATCCCGCTTTGCGGCGGGCTCTGGTGAAAACCAGTAGTGACTTAGAACCGGTCCACTAGCACGGTCCACGCCAATCCCTCTCTGGCACAGAGGATCCACCTCCTGCCAGCCGGCATCGTGACAGTATTTATGAAGCAAATGCACCATAAAGAAGAATCCACTGTGTCAAGCACACCCCTTTCAGTTTTATACCTTGACAATAGCTCTGACTTAGCAACAAATGGCTGAAATGTGTTGAATTGCGCCAGAAATGTGCCAAAATTTGGGTGTGAAATATTTGTTCTCAGTAAGCCAACCAATCTTTGGAATCGATGGTGAAAGACATTTATCCAAAGATCCTAAATAACATTCATAAGAAGATCTGCATATAAAATTAGGTATAAGATGAGCAGCACTGTACAGAGGATTGTTTAAGAAAAAGAGGAATATCTTGAAACCGATGTCTTGGGACAAATATTAACAAAAGTAGAGGGGTAATCTAATGTTAATATGGCTGGGCATATTTATAAGACACATATCAATTAGGAAATCATGGCATATAGTGACGTGCCTTTACACTCTATCACGGCAAAGCCAATTTAAGAATATACTATGGCTAAAAATATAGAAGCTTTATTTTTCTTTACTTGTACAATAAACCTGTCCAGTATCTGACAGTGATGACACCAGATCTAGGCTTTGCCCTTGAGTACTGACAGAGAGAAGCCAGAAGAACATATTAAAGGGGTATTCCAGGCAAAAACTTTTTTTATATATATCAACTGGCTCCGGAAAGTTAAACAGATTTGTAAATTACTTCTATTAAAAAATCTTAATCCTTCCAATAGTTATTAGCTTTTAAAGTTGAGTTGCTGTTTTCTGTCTAACTGCTTTCTGATGACTCACGTCCCGGGACCTGTCAGCTCCTATGGGGATATTTTCCCATCATGCACAGCTCCTGTGACGTGACTTCATCATTGAGCAGTTAGACAGAAAACTTCAGAAGCTAATAACTATTGGAAGGATTAAGATTTTTTAATAGAAGTAATTTACAAATCTGTTTATCTTTCTGGAGCCAGTTGATATATTGAAAAAAAGAGCATACCAAATAGCATAAAAGAACTGCTTTATCAGGACATACTGTATATGCGTAGTCACTGTAGCACAAGAAACTGGTTTATATTTTGTGAGCAAATCATCCTTTGTACTGAGGGAGTCGGATGATACTGGAGGTGGAGACTGGGGGAGGAAGAGATGATACTGGGTGGATAATAATAGAAGAAAAGGAGAGATTATACTGGGGAAAATTATACCTGGGGTGGGAGTATAGAGAGAAGAGATGATACCTGGGAAAGGAGGGAGAGTACTACCTTGGGAAAGGAGGGAGGGGATACCTAAGGGGGAATTACCGTATTTTTTGTCCTATAGGACGCACCGGCATATAAGACGCACCCAATTTTAAAGGTGCAAAATCTAGAAAAAAAAGATTCTGCACCCAACAGTGATCTTCAACCTGCGGACCTCCAGATGTTGCAAAACTACAACTCCCAGCATGTCCGGACAGCCAACGGCTGTCCGGGCATGCTGGGAGATGTAGTTTTGCAACATCTGGAGGTCCGCAGGTTGAAGACCACTGAATAGGAGGTAATACTCACGTGTCCCCGCCGCTCCGGACCCGTCACCGCTGCCCTGGATGTCGCTCCATCGCTGTCGCCTCGTACCCGGCGCTTACCCGGGATCCACGCTCTCCGTCGCCATCATCACGTCGCTACACACGCCGCTCCTATTGGATGACGGGACGGCGTGCCTGACGACCTCAAAGGAGAGCGCCGCCATGCAGGGGATCCCGACACGGAGCAGACACCGAGGAGGCAGGTAAGGTCCCTCCCGGTGTCCTGTAAGCTGTTCGACTAAGGTGTCCCGAACAGCCAGACTCAGCAGCCGGGTTAGTGTCACTTTCGCTTCAGACACGGCGGTCAGCTTTGATCGCCGCGTCTGAAGGCTTAATACAGGGCATCACCGCGATCGGTGATGTCCTGTATTAGCCGCGGGTCCCGGCGGTTGATGGCCGCAGGGACCGTCGCGATAGCTGTGTATTCGCCATATAAGACGCACCAACTGTTCCCCCCCAGTTTTGGGGAAGAAAAAGTGTGTCTTATATGGCAAAAAATACGGTATTATCCCTGAAGAGGGGGTTTGGGGTAAATAGTTCTAGAAGGGAGAGAATACCTAAGAGGTAATAAACCTGAAGCAGGGAGGTAGATAAAACCTGGGACAAACAGGGTTGATGGAAGAGTGCAAGGGATATCAAGAAGGAGGCAGAGGGAGGGTCAGACTACACAGGATTTGCTTGTAGTCTGTTACCATGGAGAAGTATGGAAGCAGTATATAAAACCTAGGAAATAGAAAAATTATTTGCATAGTGGCTTAGTCTTCCATTTTAAATGCATTTGGACATTTGAAGAACAACATTGGAGATAATACTTTTAACACTGAAGCTTGATTCAAATCATAGGCCAGTTTCTGAAGACACATTCCTATACACCAGCAGCTCCACTTGAAAGCAGACAGACAAAATACATAGACAGACAGACAGACAGATAGATAATCCAAAAGAAAGAAAGGTCCTGCAGAACTTTAAATAATGGAAAAAAGGGAACTTTATTCAACCATGTTAAGGTGTATCATTTCAATGGCATCACGTCGTCTTTTTCAAGCATGTTTATAGAGTACCTATCATCAAACCATATTTTCTAAGATTATATCAGATTATATTCCCTAATTACTCCTAACACCCCTCCTGCACTTAAAATTTTTTTTTCGACCTTTAAAAAGCTCTGTATCCTACCTCTCACCTTGCTCACATTGTGTGAGCTCCTGGCAGGAGAAAGTGGGCGTTTCCCAGCAGGCGCGACAATACTGAAGCCTGCGAGAGCTGTGCCTTGCCATGCCCCGCACGCAGTTTCTGAGTTTGGTCTCCTGCCAGGCCAGGAAGAGACCAAACTGTTTGAAGCAGAGCAGAGCCACCTAGTGGCATAAGCCAAAAACACAGCAACAACAAAAAAAAAAGGCTGTGAAGTCGCTGCACACAGATGCATATTGATAAATCTCCCCCCATAAAGGTTGAGAATTTTAACAGCAAGTTAATAGCAAAATGTCTAGAATTACATGAGGTACTCAACATGATGCTGTTAAAACGTTGCATCTTAACAAGGATGAATGAAGTTCACTTTTATACTCTATTTGGAGTGCTGTTCTAGATATTTGTTCTAGATTGACTTTTTCAGCCTGTGACCTAGACTGTTTCTGCCTCTCTGTACCTATCATCTTGTATGCAATATTTGATTGTGCTGCTTCTACTTACTTTTGCTAGAGACAGATAGATAGATAGATAGATAGATAGACAGATAGATAGATACAAAGGAGATACATATGAGACAGATAGATAGCTAGATAGATAGATACAAAAATATTGACCAATAGGGAACCTCTAAAACATAGCTTTTATTACGTCTAGTAAAAAATACACCCATTTTTTTACTTTTTTTCAACTGTGTGTATTTTTATTAGACGTAATAAAAGCTATGTTTTAGAGGTTCCCTATTGGTCAATATTTTTGGGAGACCTAACAATATATCAACCATTCAGTGAGTCTAGATAGATACGTGGGAAAAAAACACTGCAGCACTCCAAGGCTTGTGAAAAAACGTTGATAGCGTTTATTTCATCATAGTACAGGTACAGAAGGCAACATTTCAGCTGCGGTTAGCGTGTATTGTGACCCATCTTGTACTTTCTGCTCTACATTACCTGCTATGATACTTATACACCTTAGCTGTTCCAGCTTTCTACTGTTATTCTCACTATTTCATAATATGGCATTTGCATCGATTTTTCCAGTACTTGTTTGCCCTTAGTTGAGCCCGTTGCCCTAGTCTGCGCGGACGTCCATCCAGTATGTGCCAGTACTCAGCATGGCTGCGTGACACTTTCTTGCATGGTGCGCATGCGCATACATGTGCAATTCTGGCTGACCTCCGTACTCTGTTTACTTCCGCCCAGCAGTCGGCGCGCGCCTGTGAAATAATGACTGCACCGCCGGCGCGTCTGTTTACATCATGCAGTATCCGCCCAAAGCCTCCGCCTCTATGAGTTTTATTTATGATACTTCACTTTGTTACACTAATTACTGTAAACCTTCTGCATTTATGTATGAATTAAACTGCATTGTACATGTCTGTTTATTGCACTGATCGCCACTGTTTACATTTTTTATTATCTTTATGCAAATGAGTGATGTAATGGATGATGTCACTGTATCCACCATATTTATATCTCTTCATTTGCGCTGTGTAATTGCTTGAAAAAGGCTGCATGTTAGCAGCTGAAATGTTGCCTTCTGTACTATGATGGAATAGACGCTATCCACGTTTTTTCACAAGCCTTGGAGTGCTGCGGTGGTTTTTTCCACTTGTATGAAGCTCGGAACCCTGTGACCTGGGATCCCCACTGAGTTGCACCCACTTCTCCTTTGGATCTGATGGAGTGCTGCTACCTTCTTGTCTTTTTTTTTTTTTTTTTTTGATAGATAAAGAGATAGATAGAAAGATAAAAAGTTAGATATGAGATAAATAGACAGAGTCAGACAGACAGAAGATAGATAGAAATGCGAGATAGATAGATACATAGATAGACAGACAGACGGACAGATGGCATATACTTGACAGTGAATACAAGCTGGAAAAGACCATGATTTGGCAAAGTGCTAGACTTGGAGAGCATTGTGCTTGAGCTAGAACATCTCAATTCCACTTCTCCTCTACAAAGTGTGGAACAAAGTATGCAGTGTGAACTTCATTCAAGGATAAAATTGCACTTAATGATTGTCAGGCGTTTAAAGGGGTACTCCGATGCAAAACTTTTTTTTTTTGCCAGAAAGTTATCCTTTCAGTACTTATTAGCAGCTGTATACTACAGAGGAAATTATTTTCTTTTTGGATTTCTGTTCTGTAACGACCACAGTACTCTCTGCTGACACCTCTGTGCATGTCAGGAACTGTCCAGAGCAGGAGAAAATCCCCATAGCAAACATATGCTGCTCTGGACAGTTCCTAAAACGGACAGAGGTGTCAGCAGAGAGCACTGTGGTCATGACAGAAAAGAAATCCCAAAAGAAAAGAATTTCCTCTGTAGTATACAGCCGCTAATAAGTACTGGAAGGAGTAATAATTTTTAATAGAAGTAATTTACAAATCTGTTTAGCTTTCTGGCACCAGTTGATTTAAAATAAATAAATAAATAAAAGTTTTCCACCGGAGTTCCCCTTTAAGCAGCTTCTGAGTTACATATTATCACAAAACTGCAAAGTAAAACAATGTTATACATAGTGAATCCTGTGATTGAAAGAACTGACTGAACATAAAATAACAGAAAAATAATATACCTCCTACAGTCATATACGGTATATCTACCACTGCCGGCATTTTATTTATCCTTTAAATAACAAAGAAAAATATGTCTAAATTGCTGAATTATGTGAAATAAAACATATTTCCAATGTATAAGCATTTCTACAAATGTTTGCATACTGAGGTCTTCAGACATGTTCATTTCAACTGCATATAGCCCGTTAGTCTCTACTTTGTGTATAATCAAGGGGGATTGTGGGAAACTGTGTACCATGTTGCATGGCAACAGCAGGGTCACAGTTCACTGGAAACCAGGAAGTGATCAGATCCATGGGGAGAAGAACACAGCACATGTATACTCCTTAACATATATGTATGTTACACAGCTGATTTTACCAAATCTAACGTGCGGCAATGTGTTATATATGGTAAAATCTCCTTCCTTACCATCCCCAGGAGATGTTTTTGCCCGCAGGGATGGTGAGGATATGAAGTTCAAAAGTGCCCTCACCTAATCTCGTCTTCTCTGGCTACAATCACACCCCCTCAGTGTGATTGACAGCATGGGCATGGCCTACGTCATCGCTCTATTCTGTCTGCTTAGGGAACAGAATAATGACGTGGGCTGTAAATCACACTAAGTGGGCATGATTACATCAGGAGAAGACAGGACTAGGTAAGTATTGCTCTACAGGGGACTACTTACGGGGCAGACGGGGGAGACTTTCTAAATACGTATCCTCACCATCCCTACGGGCAGGAACATCTCCTGGGGATTGTGAGGGTAAAGATTTTACCATATATAACGTGCTGCCATGCTTTATGTATGGTAAAATCTCATGACACGTTCCCTTTAATACCAACTCTGCTTAATAGGGAAACCCCTTTATGGCTCCATTCATCATTTTAACCTAAAGTTAATGCCAAAATAACAAAGGGTAGCTCAGCACTAAGTAAAGGTGGCCAGACACATTAGATACAAGTAGGCTGAATATTTAACAACCACTGAATGAATAATTGTCAGGTGAACAATCCTTTTAGTCATGTGGTTTCACATTTTAGTCCATACTGGCCATTTATATAGGATCAAATTGGCCATAGATGATCAGTGAAATTGGGCAAATGATGACCATTCATTCTAAGATGAGATGTAATGAAAAATCTCATAATGAAACAGTTCCGATTGGTAATGGATACTCTCAGGCGGACCGGTCTCATTTAACATATAATTTGCAATCTTATCCCTGCGTATTCATTAAAAGGGAACAGAAAACAGGATCTAAACACTCGCTAATGTGCATGGACCCTTAATTAAAGGCCACATGGGCGGCTGAAACGTTGCTATGGAACGGAATAAAACCACTTGAAATTCTACTTTTGTGTCCTGACCTGGGCTTTGTTTTGCTGCTCTGCACCAAACTACGCTTCTACACTGAGATGCCGCTCACCCTGGACTTTCCTCTACGGACCCTTAATTAGACACAAGGCGTGAGACACCACTTGATTCCATGACCACTTTAACTGGCCAACTGTTTGACCAAGGCTCACAACAGTGTAAACTGACCATACAGCTCAGCTGAACCCTTAAAGCGTACCCGTCAGATCCAACAAAAAAACTTTTTTTTATATATATCAGTCAGTACCTACTCTTTACTGTGTACATCTAATTTTTATGTGTCTAGCACCTTTATTTTTTTATTACACTTTTAATTTAGCTCACTAGTCTGAATTCCTCTCAAAGGGAGGGGGCGTGGCCTCACTGTGCAGGTCTCCACCCCCTCCCTCAATATGCTGTCTGCTCACATCTCCCCTAGCATTAGCAAAACTACAACTCCCAGCTTGTCCTCACTGACAGTAGCGGGACACAAGCTGACAGTGCGAGGATTTTTCCTCTTGCTGTGAGCCCTGCGCTCACAGCTGTCAATCAAGGAAGTTTGTCCATGACATAGATGATGATGCATGGACACAGCAGGACTAGTATGTGTCCAAGCAGGCAGGGGGGGGGGGGGCAGTTGTTAGACTGGCTTTTTCAGTATGAAATACAGAAAATTTTCTAATGAAAGCATTTGCAAAACTTATTGGTTATACATGCTTTACAACATATCAAACGTTTTTGTATCTGACTGTGCCCATTTAAATGTCAGCAGGACCGTCCCACAATCCTATGAGAATGGTGCCTCCTGACCCTTCCCCAGTGACAGATGATATGGAGAGAATGGTCTGGCATGCTGAGATTCAGCACGCCCAATTCTTTTGTTCTCAGGAGAGCAGCCTTCTTCCCTTTGCCTATTCAGAGAACATGCACACTTTGCTGAATTGAGCGCCCATGTATATAGGGGAAGGAGAAGACATAGGTATGTAAAATGTACGGCCAGTTTTTGCAGACTGTAATGGGCAGAGGCATAAATTAAGAATACTGGGCCGCAGTGCTTCATTTATAGTACTGGTCTCCTCATATAGGAAAGAGTTACCTAATAGGCCCCCCGCAGGCCTGGATGCAACCTCATCCTCTGCATTTCTTATAGTTACACCCCTGTAATGAAGCCTGTGTAAATGCACTTAATATCAAGCTGTTTATTTATGCCTCAATAAATCCTATACTGAGAAATCCCTCCAGAAAGCCTGAAAATGATATCCTGTTAATACCTGTTTAGCAGAATCCGAAACGCACCAAGCATTGATTGATTGATGGATGAAGTAAATGTCACTAAATAGACCAGGCTGAGATCGGAACGATCCTTGAACCCCCAGAAGCTGAAAGATGAAGAGCTGGAGAAGATGCGTCTGTGGGAAGGTTCGGAATAAAAGCGTGGATGCAGATGGTTTGATATTTTTTGTTTTGCATCTAATTGCAATCAACAGCGACATCTGACACATTGACAGCATCAGCAAAATTGCTGCTGAGAGCACAGAATCTTTGTCTAAAAATAATCAGCCATTCTGTGCACCACTGTTTGTTATAATGGTAATCGATGCTGGAGGATTTGAATTCCATCAATGTATAGATCTGTTCTGTTCTGCCTGGTGATTGTGTTCTGCACACACATACTCTCCCCACTGAAGACAGAGCAGACGCACTGTGTGATAAAGATAAGCTCAGATTCTTTTCATACATTCCTTATCAGTTCTAATTCTCCACCAGCCAGAGATGTTTCACAGCGGTTAAAGATTAGTTCAGCTTCTCAGACGCCAAATCTGAGGGGTATTGATCAATAAATCAAATCAGGGGCAATCAATGGTCCAATAAGAAGAGTCTAGCCAATGCATTATTAGTGGCGCCCACAGAACAGGAGCTTTCATCAAAACATTGCTTTTCTGGCTTCTTTCCAGAAGCTGGTCTGGCTAATAGACTCCCACAGCAGTGGAGCTTCATCCCAGCAGAAGAGCAATAAATTTCTCATCAAACAGCCGATAGAGAGACAAGATGAACATCTGTTTTGCTGCAATGAAACCCTGTGTTCTTCAGGATAAAATGCTACCTGCAAACCAGGTCTGACAGACCACCCCAAAGGCGAACTCCTATCGCACCGAGTGCGGCTCTTTGTATTTGCCAGTTATTTCAAGCCGGTAATTTAAGGTGACTTTGTATTCTTCACAGCTGCCTCTACAGCTTTATCAAAACATATTCCGACTCTGTCAATATTAAGAACCATCCAGGGATCCCGTACTATGAAGGCAATTTTATGATACCCATTATGTGGCAATGCAACTTCATTAAAAGCTGTTTATTCCCTCTAAGCGTTGTAAAGTACTATCCCTCAGCCATGAAGGATAGTCCTGGTGAAGACCTGAGACTGAGAAAGTCTTTCTTTTAAAGAGAATTTCCGTGCAATATGTCTTTTCCTGCAAGACAAGAAATCGCTGTGCTTTATTTAACAACTAAGCGCTTGAAGATTTTTACAGTCATCTGACTGATGGTTACGGCAGTCGTCTCTGTAACCTTTAAAGCGCCACAAATCTATGTCTTTTGTTGGACATCTCAAATCCTGGAGTTGAGTAATAAAGGAAAAAAATGCTTTGTTGTAGAGATCATAGCTACAAAAGGCTAAATCATTTAAAGATTAGTTATTGTTCTGTACTAACTGCAAGTATAGTCTCAGATGTATTGTGCACATGATGACAGAAATGATGTAATGTTGTTTTATTAGCTTCTGGATTCAGGAATAGCTCTACAACGAGGAGTATTTAACCAGAATATTACTTCATACATGAACACAGTTTGGGTTATTGAAGACTACTGCCCTCATCACATAAACATTTCATTAAGTGAGATACAAAAGATTTTTCTTCAAATAAAATTAATACAGTTTGCCTTTATTACATACAATAAATAAATAAATTAAAAGAATGTGTTACATGCGCTCCTGGGGTCCGGTGTCCTGACCGGAGGCGCTCCCCTGCTGTTATGGGCGCTTCTGCGGTCCAGTGTCCTGGCCGCAAGTGCTTGCCTCTGCCCCTCTCTGGTGCTGCGGTCCGCTCCCCAGATCGCAGTCACTCCCGTGTCCCCTGCCCCTACTCACCTCTCCACACTCCTATTCATCCTGTTTGCTGGCACGTGCACCAGCGCGCTGACAATTGGTAATTGCTGGGCGCTGACTCTATAAATGGGACTGACTTCCCCTTGACCCCTGCCGGATCTTTGTGTCTCCTAAAGCCTTATAGAAAGCGTTTTCCTGTGTCTTCTGATTATCTGTGTACCGTACCTTCCTGCTAAGTTCCTGACCTTGCTCTTGTGCCGCCAGCCTCTGACCACCTTGCTACGTCCCTGACCACGCTCCTGTGCCGCGAGCCCTGACCTTTTGCCTGACCTGACTACGAGCTTGCTTTATCCTTCCTGTGCCACGCTACACCTTGGCAGCCTGTGTGGGTGTAGCGTGTGTGAGTCGTATCAGGGTAGCGACCTGGGTGCCACCTGCCACAGCAAGTTCATCCCACTTTGCTGCGGGCTCTGGTGAAAACCAGCAGTACCTTAGACCCCGCTCCCTGGTACGGCCCACGTCATCTTCCACACAGGTCCAGCGGATCCACTTCTCCATCACCAGCCATTACAGAATGCTGCTGTACACACATGTAAGCAATAGCTCAGCTGTTTCCATAATTCTTGTAGACAGGGGCATATGGATGCATGGAGGGGTCATGTTGGCCACCATTTCATGCTGTGGTCAACACAGCTCCATTCATAGGGGGGGCTAGGGTGACCGACCGCAATAAGACACTTATCCTTTATGCTTTGGACAGAGGATAAATTGCCCTACACCAGTACACTAAAATAGATACCTGTTACTGTCACATACTGGAATGTGAACATTGTATGCCACAATCTATTTCATAAAGGTTAGACTGGGGTTTGGAGTCTAAGAAAGCCAATTAATATCCTTAAAGGGGTACTCCACTAGAAAACATTTTCAACTGGTGCCAGAAAGTTAAACAGATTTGTAAAGTACTTCTATTAAAAAACCTTATCAGAACTTATCAGCTGCTGTTATGATCCATTTTCTTTTTGAATTTCCTTTCTGCCTGACCACAGTGCTCTCTGCTGACACCTTTAGGAACTGTCCAGAGCAGGATAGGTTTTCTATGGGGATTTGCGCCTACTCTGGACAGTTCCTAAAATGGACAGAGGTGTCAGGAGAGAGCACTGTGGTCAGGCAGAAAAGAAAAATAATAATAATAACTTCCTGCGGATCCTACAGCAACTGATAAATACTAGAAGGATTAAGATTTTTTTTTTTATAAAAGTAATTTACAAATCTTTTCAACTTTCTTGCACCATTTGATAAAAAAATGTATAATTTCCAGTGGAGTACTCCTTTAAACCAAACAAAGATGTGTTGCCCTTATAGTAGAAGGTAGGAGAGTCCAGGAAGGATCTACCTCAATTACCAGGCAATAAATACGCATTAATAAATTCCCATTTATTAATGCATATTTATTAAAATTAGTGATTTTGAATACGTTGTTTTACTGTTTAAAGTGTTTTTTCCTGAATTTTTCATAGATTGTTTATCCTGACCATCAATGTCTGCAGAACTAAGGTGTTCCAATGATCAATGGTGACACAGCTGTTCAGATTAAAGTTAGACTGGTTTAGACAGCTATGCCGTTCCTATCTCAGCCCACATTCTGAACAAGATTTCTGTAAAAGCAAACGGTGGCAGTCAACCCCTTTAAGAATATAATCATTTGAAATAACACATTATTATCAATGTTTTTACCCTTAAATGTTGTATGCTCATACACATATACAGTGATCCCTCAACTTACAATGGCCTCAACATACAATAGTTTCAACATACAATGGTCTTTTCTGGACCATTGTAACTTGAAACCAGACTCAACTTACAATGTACAGACAGTCCAGATCTGTGAAACATGTCACAACTGGAAGAACTGACCATTCAGAATTGGCATTTTACTGGTAAATCACCTATATTACTGAAGTGCATGCACTGACTGGCTGTCTGGTAGCGCCCCCTACAATACAGGGAGGAACTGCAAGTTCTGTACTACTCCTTACCTGTGCCAGGGTTAGCTGCTCCTTTTGGACACCAAGTAAGGGTGGCTCCATTTGGGACACTGTGTGTACTGTACAGGACCTGGAAGAAGCTCCTGTCCTCTACATAAACCATTGTTTCCCAACCAGGGTGTCTCCAGCTGTTGCAAAACTACAACTCCCAGCATGTCCGGACAGCCAGCGGCTGTCCGGGCATGCTGGGAGTTGTAGTTTTGCAACAGCTGGAGGCACCCTGGTTGGGAAGCACTGACATAGACAGTGATTTACAGCACCAGCAGATCTTTCTTACTATTATATGTAAGGATTTGCTTCATCTATATTAGTTATCTACTTATTTTTCTTTAATCCTCACTTTTTCCTATTTTTGGATGACATTTTGGTGGCTTCAGAACCAATTACCAGGTTTCCATAGAGTTATGGTCTCAACATACAATGGTTTCAACATACAATGGTCGTCCTGGAACCAACTAATATTGTAACTTGAGGGACCACTGTATAGTAATTCCTAACTTACCAAAAACAGTAACCTGTAGCAGGATAGACATGTGATTGTGTCAGGAGAACATTCCCCTACAAAGTCTTGCAAATATCGGAAATAAACACAGCATCGATAGACTTTACAAAACCATCTCTACATTCACTATGGTCAACCAACATAAATTCATTTAAAGGGGTACTCCGCCCCTAGACATCTTATCCCCTATCCAAAGTATAGGGGATAAGATGTTAGATCGCCGGGGTCCCGCTGCTGGGGACCCCCGGGATTGCTGCTGCAGCACCCCGCCATCATTACTGCACAGAGCGAGTTTGCTCTGTGCATAATGACGGGCAATACAGGGGACGGAGCAGTGTTACGTCATGGCTCCGCCCCTCGTGACGTCACGGCCCGCCCCCGTCAATACAAGTCTATGGGAGGGGGTGTGGTGGCCGCCACGCCCCCTGCCATAGACTTGCATTAAGGGGACAGGCCGTGATGTCATGAGGGGCGGAGCCGTGAAGTCATGTTGCTCCGGCCCCTGTATCGCCCGTTATTACGCACAGAGCGAACTCGCTCTGTGCAGTAATGATAGCGGGGTGCCGCAGAGGCAATCCCGGGGGTCCCCAGCAGCGGCACCGCGGCGATCTGACATCTTATCCCATATCCTTTGGATAGGGGGTAAGATGCCAGGGGCGGAGTACCCCTTTAAGAAATCCTAACATTAGAAATGTTGTGCCTATTTTCCTAGTTTTCTTGTCTATAAAGGTTCTGGTGAGTGTACCTAAATAAAAACCATAAACTAGATCAAGTTGTCTCTGAATGCATACATGCTGATAGGTCTAAAAGATTTATTTTCCATTTGCTTTGGGCCAGGTGGTAATATTTCTGTCTTTCTTCCAAGCAGCATTTGAACTAGGAGGGCACAGTCATAAAGCTTGATCATAGGGTCAACCTTCATTTAATGATTATGGCTTCTAAATTACACTTGGAGTGTGCAGGCCACATCTGAGCAAGCAGTTCATTAACACAGGACCCTAAAAAAAGGGAGATAGATGAGCACTTTAATGAACAGTTAATATTTAATATGTTAAAATATTCAATACCCACAGAAAATGAGTAAGAGCTACTTTCGCAAATCTCAGTGTGGAACAATGTTAAGCTGTTTGAGGAACGCACAAAATATATTTGGATGTAAAGTTATTTTTTGGTAAATCATTACTAGTTATTACGGAAGAGTTAATCATCATGTGTTAATAGGTCACACATAGAAGTGTACACTAATCGGCCATAACATTAAAACCTAGTCTAGTACTGTATTGTATAGGTGCCCCTTGAACCTTGAGGTGCAGTCTCCATAGGTGAAATTTGTTTTTCCAGTACATTCCTCAAATGATCAGTTACTTTTATGGACATTTATCAACGGGTTTAGTCAGGTTTTCTTTACTATAATTGTCGCAAAATTGTCGCAACTGCGACTACGCGATTTTTCGTGCGACATTTTGACTGGAAAGCGAGAAAAGCAAGTTTTCCAAAAATTAACTACGTAGTGATAATTTTAAAATGGACTGCGGGTAGGCAGGTATTTATTAACTGCGACAGTCGCAACTGCGCAAAAAACAGGGTTAAAAATTGACAAAATTTACTCCAGCTCAAACATGGAGCAGAAAAAGCTACTACCAAAGTAAAAAAGAAAAAATTGCTTACGTGAAAGAAAATTATCAACAGGCTGAAACCAGTTGATAAATAAGTCGCACATAAGCAAAAAAAAGTAAGGGAAAAATTACTAAAAAAAAAGAATACATAAGTAAACATTGATAAATGTCCCTCTTTGTGATTTTGTAAAATTTGGAGGTCAAATTAATAATTCTTCAAACCATTCCTGAATATTTTTTGCAGTGTGGCAGGGCATGTTACCCAGCTGAAAGGGAATAATGTTGCGGTGAAAAGGTATACTTTGTCTGCAACAATGCTTGAATAGATGGTGCATGTCAAAGTAATATCCACTTCCAGAGGTGGCCAGGGGTCAGGATATGCTTCCATTTCCAGCTAGATAGCTCCATATGTCAAAAGTGGCTAAACGCTGTGTGTTGGCACCTATGTACCATAGCTAGCTTTCACTTTTTTAGCAATTAAAGGGGTACTCTGGTGGAATTTTTATTTTTATTTATTTATTTATTTTTTATCAACTGGTGCCAGAAAGTTAAACAGATTTGTAAATTGCTTCTATTAAAAAATCTTAATCCTTCCAATACTTTTTAGCTGCTGAATACTACAGGGGAAATTATTTTCTTTTTGGAACACAGAGCTCTCTGCTGACATCATGACCACAGTGCTCTCTGCTGCCAAAATCCCCATAGAAAACATATGCTGCTCTGGACAGTTCCTAAAATAGACAGAGATGTCAGCAGAGAGCACTGTGGTCATGATGTCAGCAGAGAGCTCTGTGTTCCAAAAAGAAAATAATTTCCTCTGTAGTATTCAGCAGCTAATAAGTACTGGAAGGATTAAGATTTTTTTAATAGAAGTAATTAAAAAATCTGTTTAACTTTCTTGCACCAGCTGATAAAAAAAAAAAAATAAGTTTTCCACCGGAGTACCCCTTTAACCCCTTAAGGATCAAGGACGTCCGGGGACATCCTGGCACCCTGGGCTTTAAGGTCCAAGAACGTCCCCAAACGTCCTGGCGTTTTCCGGTCCCTGCCGCGCGCCGGGCAGAGATCGGAAGCGGATGCCTGCTGAAATGCTTCAGCAGGCATCCAGGGCAAATGCTGAGGGGGGCCATGTCGGCCCCCCATGTCGGCGATCGTCGCAAATCGCGAGGGAAATCGCCCCTGCGATCTGCGGCGTTACCGGACTGATCGGGTCACAGGGACCCGACCGCCCGGTAATTTTGCATGATCCCGGTTGTCATAGACAGCCAAGACCATGCTGAAGTATAGGAGCGAGGTGGCAAGCCTGCCACCTCCTCCTATCCCCTGCGATTCGTTGGTTAGAACTAACCGACCAATCGCAGGGGGGCGGTTACTTCCTCCCGCCCTGCCCGGCCCCTGGAAGTCCGGAGAGAGCGGGAGGCAGACCGGAGGACGCGGTGGGGGACAGGGGAGTGCTGGGGCCCCGCCCCGGTACTTACCTCGTCCCTGAAGACCAGGATCCCGGCGGCAGAGACAGTGGCGGTGACGACAGGTGAGTGGATCTTCGGCGGCGTTGCGGGACCTTTGCAGCAGTCCAGACCGACGTAAAGCGATCTGGACTGCTCCATCTGGTCCCCTTACACTACAACTCCCAGCATGCCCAGACAGCTAATGGCATCTGGGCATGCTGGGAGTTGCAGTTTTGCAACATCTGGAGGTCCACAGTTTGTAGACCACTGTGCCCTTCCAGATGTTGCAAAACTACACATCCTCAGCATGCCCTTACTGTCCAGGCATGCTGGGAGTTGTAGTTCTGAAACATCTGGCCCTTCAGATGTTGCAGAACTACAACTCCCAGCATGCCTGGACAGTTTTGGCATACTGGGAGTTGTAGTTTTGCAACATCTGGAAGGGCACAGAGTGGTCTGCAAACTGTAGTCCTCCAGATGTTGCAAAACTACAACTCCAAGCATGCTGGGAGTTGTAGTTCGGCAACATCTGGCTCTAAATATGTTGCCGAACTACTACTTCCACCATGCCTGAGAATTCTTGTAGTTGTAGTTTTGCAACATCTGGAGGGCTACAGCTTGGACACCACTACACAGTGGTCCCCAAACTGTTCTCCTCCAGCTGTTGCGTAACTACTACTCCCAATAGGCCCTTCGGCTGCCTGGGCATGCTAGGAGCTGTGGTTTTGCAACAACTGGAGGCACACTGGTTGGGAAACATTGTCTGTCTCCTAACTCAGTGTTTCCGAGCCTCCAGCTATTGCAAAACTATAACTACCAGCATGCACTGATAGACCGTGCATGCTGGGAGTTGTAGTTTTGCAACAGCTGGAGGTTACCCCCCTTCCCCCCCCCCCCTGTGAATGTGCAGGGTACAGTGAGTATCAGGCTGCAAGTTTGCGATGCAGCAAATTTTGCGCGGCAGCTCAAGCTCGCAGCAGGAAACTCGCTGTAATCCCCCACCCGTGTGACTGTACCTTAAAAACACTACACTACACTAACACAAAATAAAATAAAAAGTAAAAAACACTATATATATATAAACCCCTACACAGCCCCCCTCCCCTCCCCAATAAAAATGAAAAACGTCTGGTACGCCACTGTTTCCAAAATGGAGCCTCCAGCTGTTGCAAAACAACAACTCCCAGTATTGCCGGACAGCCGTTGACTGTCCAAGCATGCTGGGAGTTTTGCAACAGCTGGAGGCACCCTGTTTGGGAATCACTGGCGTAGAATACCCCTATGTCCACCCCTATGCAAATCCCTAATTCAGGCCTCAAATGCGCATGGCGCTCTCACTTTGGAGCCCTGTCGTATTTCAAGGCAACAGTTTAGGGCCACATATGGGGTATCGCCGTACTGGGGAGAAATTGCCTAACACATTTTGTGGAACTTTTTCTCCTTTCACCTCTTATGAAAAGGTGAAGTTGGGGTCTACACCAGCATGTTAGTGTAAAAAAAAAATGTTTTACACTAACATGCTGGTGTTGCCCTATACTTTACATTTTGACAAGAGGTAAAAGGGAACAAAGCCCCCCAAAATTTGTAATGCAATTTCTCCCGACTACGGAGATACCCCATATGTGGGCGCAAAGTGCTCTGGGGGCGCACAACAAGGCCCAGAAGGGAGAGTGCACCATGTACATTTGAGGTGATTTGCACAGGGGTGGCTGATTGTTACAGCGGTTTTGATAAACGCAAAAAAAAACTGAAGGGGTACCTTCAGACTCAGAAGAGATGGGGTTACAAGTTTTGGGGGATATTTTCTGCTATTAAGCCTTGCAAAAATGTGAAATTTGGGGGGAAACACACATTTTAGTGAAATTATTATTATTTTTTTACATATGCAAAAGTCGTGAAACCCCTGTGGGGTATTAAGGCTCACTTTATTCCTTGTTACGTTCCTCAAGGGGTCTAGTTTCCAAAATGGTATGCCATGTGTTTTTTTTTTTTTTTTTTTGCTTTTCTGGAACCATAGGGGCTTCCTAAATGCAACATGCCCCCCAAAAACCATTTCAGAAAAACGTACTCTCCAAAATCACCTTGTCGCTCCTTCGCTTCTGAGCCCTCTACTGCGCCCGCCGAACACTTTACATAGACATATGAGGTATGTGCTTACTCGAGAGAAATTGGGCTACAAATATAAGTATAAATTGTCTCCTTTTACCCCTTGTAAAAAGTGGGCTACAAATATAAGTATAAATTGTCTCCTTTTACCCCTTGTAAAAATTCAAAAATTGGGTCTACAAGAACATGCGAGTGTAAAAAATGAAGATTGTGAATTTTCTCCTACACTTTACTGCTATTCCTGTGAAACACCTAAAGGGTTAAAACGCTGACTAAATGTCATTTTGAATACTTTGGGGGGTGAAGTTTTTATAACGGGGTCATTTGTGGGGTATTTCTAAGATGAAGACTCTTCAAATCCACTTACAAACCTGAACTGGTCCCTGAAAAATAGTGAGTTTGAAAATTTTGTGAAAAATTGGAAGATTGCTGCTGAACTTTGAAGCCCTCTGGTGTCTTCCAAAAGTAAAAACTCATCAATTTTATGATGCAAACATAAAGTAGACATATTGTATATGTGAATGAATATATAATTTATTTGGAATATCCATTTTCCTTACAAGCAGAGAGCTTCAAAGTTAGAAAAATGCAACTTTCAAATTTTTCATCAAATTTTTGGATTTTTCACCAAGAAAGGATGCAAGTTACCACAAAATTTTACCACTATGTTTAAGTAGAATATGTCATGAAAAAACAATCTTGGAATCAGAATGATAACTAAAAGCATTCCAGAGTTATTAATGTTTAAAGTGACAGTGGTCAGATGTGCAAAAAAACGCTCTGGTCCTAAGGTGTAAAATGGCTGGGTCCTTAAGGGGTTAATGCTACAGTTCTGTTGGACCAGACTCTGCATGCATCAATAGGTTGTAGGCACTCATGGGCCTTTTTCCTTGGATCATTCTCTGTAGGTATTAAACACTATTATAACAACCTATAGTAATTGCCATTTCCAATAGAGGTATGAAAGCCCCACGGTTATAACACAAGGTGACAATACAGTCTCTTAAATGTTACAAAAACTATGGAAACACATGCTCTGCACAGAAGGGACGCAGCTCCCACCAGGCGGTCAGTTTACCATACAACGCTTAGAGAGTTCGGTGCGCAAGCCCTATTCTAATTAATAGGACTTGTGCAAACTCGCCGGGTATCATATGGTTACTTCAGCAACCACCCAGTGGAAGCTTCATCTCTCCATGTCGATCTGTGCAGAGTGCACCATGTTTCTGGGTCAACACTTTAAAGGGGTTCTCCACCATAAGGTGATTTTAGTACGTACCTGGCAGACAGTAATGGGCATGCTTAGGAAGGATCCGCGCTTGTCTTGGGGCTAAATGGCTATGTTGGGAGATTACCATAGCACTGTGGCTAGCTGTTTGTGAACTAGTATTTCCTATTTGACTTTTCTTTTTTTGACTACAAATCCCACAATTCCATCTTCCTCCCTACCACACATCAGCCACCCCACCCATTGAATCATAAATGAGCTGCATCCATTCAAATCAGTGCGGTTTTCAATCAGGGTGCCTACAGCTGTTGCATTAGTTGCAGATGGATCCCTCCACCCATTGAAGCAGACAGGCTCCCTGTCATCAACTGACTAGTGAGACAGGTCTCGGCCGCATTGCAACCTGGGAAAAATCTGAGACAACTGTCATTTTGTATGCTGTTAAAAATAAATATTGGGGTGAAAATCACAGAAGAATTGTGAGAAAACCGTCACACACAGATACAGACACTATATTATGAACTACACTAACTTTACAGCCCCTGTAGCATAGTCAAATAAAAAAATTCCTCTAATACCCCTTTAAGGCTATTGCATAATGTAGTTGTTTCATGAAAATAAAGCAGGGTGGGCTGTACATTACATAGTTTGGCATTTTCTCAAGTATCATCAGTCATATTTACTGTGGAAATAAAAGTAACCATAAACACTACTATATGGCTAAGAGTTAATAAAACTGCCTAATTCTTAGACAGTCAAGAAAGTCTTCGAATGCACCTGATTTATCATAGTTGCTTATGGCATTTGATAAACCTGGCACATCCTTGGACTGTATGGTTTATGTTTAGACCAACTATTTGTTGGCTTACTTCTAGACAAAACTGTGGGCCATAACTTTGGTGCATGATGTCACATTTTAAGCCTTACCCTCTTTATAGAAAAGTCATACCCCCTTGTCGATCTAGGTGCATTTTACTGTTCTTTTTGGCACAATAGGCCCAATAAATGTGCATCACAATTCTGCCGCAGATGGAGCCATAATGTTTAAAAGCTTGTTTTTAACCACAATACATTTAATAATGGGAAAGCCATCGGATTATGCCAGGGATGATAAAGCAATTCAATTTCCATTGCCAATAATATAATGTTTTGCTTGTTCATTGTAAAATATTGCCATTTTGATAATTAAAATCATCAACTAAAATACGTTTTTTAAACAGATCTAAACATTTCCAATAACGTAAGTCGGAAGTTATCACTTTGATCACTATAGATCATTGTTTTTCATTGGTCCCCAGTTCAGATTCCAGTCTGAGAGAAAAAAATGCAGAGAACAGACCAATCCCTTTGAATTCTTACAAACCCCAGATCCTCAAAATAAATACAGACCCCAAACGTCAAAATAAAAGCCCAGAACCCAGAAATAAATACAAATCCCCAGACCAGATTACAGATTAAATTTGGAATGTAGACCAAAATAAAAATAAACCTCAGACTCCAATATAAATGTAGACTTCAAACCAACGACCCTGAACTAATATCGACCTCAGAGCATACCCCAGAGTAAATACAGACCCCCGACCTAATCTCACCTCACGAATGGTGCAGTCTTGTTGACATTTTCTAGATTCCAGTATTACTGATTATATTTTTATTGTCCTTGTGTCAGGCATTGACAGATATTTTCTTCATTATCCTCAAATTATGACCTATTGGGGATACTTGAAAACTAGAGGTGAATTAGACTGTTCTACGAAATCTCCTGGAATCATAGTTGTGGCTACTTGAGGATACCTAGAGATCCTCATCATCTTCTCATTATTAGGTTGTTCAGCTTAAAAGGGTATTCCGGGTAAAAACATTTTATCCGCTATCCAAAGGATAGGGGATAAGATGATTGATTGCGGGGGGCCCGCCGCTGGGACCCCCCGCAATCTCCCTGCAGCACCCGCATTCTATGCGGGAGCTGCGTCTTCAGTTTTGGAAACCTCCGGGTTTCCGGGACTGGAGACGTCACGCCACGCCCCCTCCATTCATGTCTATGGGAGGTGCTGCAGGGAGATTGCGGGGGGTCCCAGCAGCAGGCCCCCCGTGATCAGACATCTTATGCCCTATCCTTTGGATAGGGGATAAAATGTTTTTGCCCGGAATACCCCTTGAATAATGGTTGTTTTAAGGTTTTGTGTTCCAGAGACAGGATGCATTGACAAGTTTGGCGAGCTGAATATATCCTATACCACCACACACGAAGTCCTGCATAGTCACATTACTCTGTTAGATGTATAATCTATGGCTTTAAGCTGGAAATGCTAATTATCAATATTGACAGCAGCCTGTGACTACAGCTGGAGCTTCAAATGGGACTGTGCAGATTCCCTGCGGCTTGTGCTACCTCATGGAGCGAGCGCCAGTATGAGGACCAGCTGATAAATAAAAGTGCTACTCACTTGTATTTCAAACAAGAGGAATCTGATACTCCTGCTCCAACATACAGCAAATACTTGAAAGAATTTTTTCGAAAAGGTTATCTACCCTTCCAGATGTTTTATTCAACAACATAACATCTCAACAGCAAACAAGAAACAGATATAAAATTACCAAAATGTAAGAACAGTTTAACTAATGATAGTGAATACAGATTGTATAAATGATAGGAAAGAGCCAGGAATACAGTCAGGTCATTTATAAATACTTACTATAGGCACAGACATATATGGCAAACATGAAACTAAATCAAGATATCCAAATATGCTCACATAAAGACAACTCTTCTACCTTTCTCCAAAATGATTTAGACACATAGAGGCATATCCATGCGAGAGCAGGACTAGGTGTGTACACGATATTAGCCTCTAAATGAAAACCAGTACAGTAAAACTCTATTAGCGGACACCTCCCGAAAGCGGACATTTTATTATTCCCTGGAAGAGTCCCATGAGGCTTAATGTATTTGCACCCTCCGAATAGGGGACACTCCCAATAGCGGACGTGGACACACCCAATATGGGACAAGACACTCCCAGTAGGGGAGAAAACACTCCCAATAGGGGACAAAAAACACTGATAATAGGGGACAAACAGGCTTATGTGCCGGCCTGCCTTAAACACAGGGCCGCCATCAGGGGGGTACAGTCAATACCCCAGTAAGGAGTACAGCCAATACCTGCAGCAGCCCCAGCACACAAGCAGAAGAACGCTGTTTTAACAGTGGTGTCCTACTCCTGTATGTCCGCCAGCCAAATCATTCGCCCCCCCCCCCCCTATCCCACCGTGCCACTTTATTCCCCTGTGCCAAATAACCCCCCCCCCATTATTACCCCCTGTGCCACATAAATTCCCCTTGATCCCCCTTGTAGCATTTAATTTTCCCTTTATTACCCTCTGTGCAAATTCATCAACCCTTCTTTACCACCCCCTGTGCCATTTAATTCTCCTTTTATCCCCCTGTGCCACTTTATATCCCCTGTGCCATGTGCCAAATCATCCTCCCACAATCCTTGTGCCACATCACTCTTCCCCTTCCCTCCTCCCCCTGTTGTTCTTCTTACCTGGCCAGCAGGCTCAGATGCAGGGACACTGATCAGGTTTGATGTTCCCCATTCTCCTCTGCACTGCACTTACTGAGAGCAGGAGCAGTGGCTGCAGGCTCAGTGAGTACAGCGCAGAGGACGTCAGGAGAATGTCAAACCCGAGTCCCTGCACCTGAGCCTGCTGGCCAGGTAAAAAGAACAACAAGGAGAGGAGGGAAGAAAAAAGTGATGTGGCACAAGGGGTAAGGGGGGTTGATTTGGCACATGGCACAGGAAGATAAAGGGGGAAAGAAATGTCACGGGGGAGGAATGGCATGAGGGATAAAGGAGGAATGAAATGGCACAGGGGGTGATTAATTTGCACAGTGGGTAATAAAAGGGGGTAATAAGGGGTGATTAAATGGCACTGGGAGATTCTACTGTAATATTGCTTTTCATCTTGTTTTGTAGGTAATTAATCTCTGGGGTAAGTACAGTAAAGTAATCTGTTAATTAGAAAGATTTTTGAGCCTTTTTTCCCAATTGGGGACATCTTATTTTCCTCATGAGTGTCCGCTTTTGGGAGATTCTACTGTATATTCTTATTCATGAAGTGTTTGCATGTATTGGGCCATGGTCATGGAACCAAAACAATAGTAGAGGGTAAATGCCATATGATTTATTCCATAGTGCAGCAGACAACATATGCACAATGTATATTTTTCACATTATACTGGTTGCACTGTATCATAGGTACACAATTTAGATTCAGTTACATGTAGAAACAGGTGTGTTCGGCACAGCTACAAGACTATCCTTATTAAAGGGGTACTCCGGCCCCGAGACATCTTATCCCCTATCCAAAGGATAGGGGATAAGATGTCTCACCGCCGGGGTCCTGCCACTTGTATTCACCACCGACCTGTTTGAGCTGCACGCTGCGGTGCCAGCTCACAAACAACCGGGTGGCGACGACGGGGCCGGAGTATCGTGACGTCACGACTACGCCCCCGTGTGATGTCACCCCCGCTATGCAAGTCTATGGGAGGGGGCGTGGCGGCCATCACACCCCCTCCCATAGACTTGCATAGAGGGGGCGGTTGGGCACATGGGTTAACAGGGAGTAAGAGCACTTGGAGCAATCCAGGTTCAGAGTTTGGGGGAGGTGGGGGTGTTAGGGGTGCGCCAGTCTCAGTAGGCTTTTGGGGTAAATGGGGCAGGGGACTCTGTCTTCCCCTTTTTTTTTCTTTTTCTTTCTCCTCTCTCTCTCCTCTCCCTCTCTCCTTAGAAAATGGTTGAGATAATAACATGGAACATCAGAGGTATGGCAGAGAAAAATAAGATGTGCGCTATATATGATCAAATCTCTAGCCAAATACCAGTGATAGTATCATTACTGGAAACTCACTTGACAAAGAATACACTGTCAAAGGCACATCGGAAATGAGCAGCATTTGAGTACCACTCGTTTTTTTCTTCTTACTCCTGTGGGGTTTCTATTTATGTGCATCATGCTATCCTCTTTGAGCCAATTAAGGTCAAGGTGGATTGTAGTGGCAAATATGTCTTTATTCATTGTAGGGTCAGTCAATGTGAATGTATTTTGGCATTTATTTACATACCTCCCTCCTTCTCTGTCCAAGTTTTCAGGGAATTTCCAGTTTTTATTAATACATTAGAGGAGATACCCTTGATTATAAATGGGGATCTCAATTCAGTTTTTGACCCTGGGCTGGACAAGGCAGGGTGGACAGTTGGGAAATGTCCCAAGACGACACTGTTAGCGAGATATGTAGAGGAACTGGGTTTGTGTGATACTTGGAGGAAATTATATCCAGGGAGAACAGTCTATACGTGTTATAGTAAAACCCATATGACAGCAACCAGATTGGACCATTATATAACTAATCAACTGGCATCAACTTTGGTGAAACGGATAAACTATGGTAAAAAGACAGTTTCCGATCATACCCCATGAGCGTCACACTGGCAGTGGAACAGAGTAGGAGCCCACCCTAGATTGAATCCCCAATGGCTAACTGTCCTGCAAAGGCATGATTATATAGAATCAGAGATTATATCCTTGTGGAATAGGAATAAAGGTACAACAGAGGATGTTTATGCTTGGGACGCCTTGAAAGCCTATATAAAAGGCATCCTAATTAAAGAAATTTCACTAAAGAAAAAAAGTTTTTATAGAATTTTACAGAATATCTATTAAAACAAGCACAACAAAAAAAACTTTTTTGATGGGTTTAGGAATTTTATTGGGAGGCCCTCCAAACTTATGGCCAAGGTTGTAAAAACACAGAAAAATATGAAACCTGTAGAGTTGTTTCAGCTGGAATCTGGAAGCGACGAATGATCAGCAAAATATTTTGACCAAATTTGTTTACTTTTTTTAAAATCTGTACAAAACAGGGTGGGGGTAAGGAGGAAGAAATTGCTGAATTTTTGATTAAAATTAATACACCTAAAACGTATTACAGTTATAGAATGGAAATGGATAGGGCTCTTAGATGTGATGAGGTAATGAATATCATTCTGTATACACCACTTGGATCTTTTCCTGGCCCCGATGGGCTTCTATTTGAATTTTACAGACGTATGTAAAGACATTAGGTCAAATAATTAAAGAAACAATAAATGAATCCTGTGATAGTGGTACACTTCCAGATTTGATGTCTGAAGCAACTATAATTTTATTATTATAAAAAGATAAAAACCAAAAGAAGGTCGAATCATACAAACTGATTTTGTTAATAAACTCTGATACTAAATCTTTTCCAAATTACTGACAACAAGACTGGTGATGGTTATTCCCAAGATAGTCCATGAGGATCAAACGGGTTTTATAGTAGGGAGACACATGAGCGTGGGTGTGGAGAGGATATTGGCAGCTATACAACAAAAGGGGGAGGGGCCCCACTCTATCCTAACATTAGACATGGTTAATGCGTTTGATAGGGTAGAGTGAGGTTTCCTTTGTAAAGTTATAGAGAAGTTTGGATTTGGGGAGGTATACATGAAGTGGACTAAACTACTCTATGCCCAACCTTGTGCGAGAATTAGTATACAGGGATCTCTATCAGACAAGTTTTTTATAACAAGAGGAACTAGGCAGGGGTGCCCTTTGTCACCCATGCTGTATGCTCTGTATATAGAGTCCTTGTCGATCATGATAAGACAGAATGGTAGGTTAAGGGGATTCGGTTTAGAGGGCATAGAAAATGAAATATCTTTATATACGGATAACACGCTTCTGTTTATACAAAATCCACGGGAACGGATAGAAGAAATTTAAATTTTTTTTTAAGAATATAATAAACTGGCCGGGCTACAGATCAACTGGCAAAAATCGTCTCACCTGAGATTAAACCGAGAGGAAATAGAAGGAGATGGAATAGATATGTGTTACGCCTAGCGCTCCGGGTCCCCGCTCCTCCCCGGAGCGCTCACGGCGTCTTTCTCCCTGCAGCTCCCCGGTCAGTCCCGCTGACCGGGAGCGCTGCACTGTCATGGCCGTCGGGGATGCGATTCGCACAGCGGGACGCGCCCGCTCGCGAATCGCATCCCAGGTCACTTACCCGTCCCGGTCCCCTGCTGTCATGTGCTGGCGCGCGCGGCTCCGCTCTCTAGGGCGCGCGTGCGCCAGCTCTCTGAGACTTAAAGGGCCAGTGCACCAATGATTGGTGCCTGGCCCAATTAGCTTAATTGGCTTCCACCTGCTCCCAGACTATATCTGATCTCCTCCCATGCACTCCCTTGCCGGATCTTGTTGCCTTGTGCCAGTGAAAGCGTTTAGTGTGTCCAAAGCCTGTGTACCTGAACTTCTGCTATCCATCCTGACTACGAACCTTGCCGCCTGCCCCCGACCTTCTGCTACGTCTGACCTTGCCTCTGCCTAGTCCTTCTGTCCCACGCCTTCTCAGCAGTCAGTGAGGTTGAGCCGTTGCTAGTGGATACGACCTGGTTGCTACTGCCGCAGCAAGACCATCCCGCTTTGCGGCGGGCTCTGGTGAAAACCAGTAGCCTCTTAGAACCGGTCCACTAGCACGGTCCACGCCAATCCCTCGCTGACACAGCGGATCCACAACCCGTAAGCCGAATCGTGACAATATGAGAATAGTATCTAAATTGGAACCAATGGAGATCCTGGGGATCAAGGTTTCAGAGGATATAGGTGATTTCTCCGAACTGAATTTAAGGCCTCTAATGATAAAAATGACCAAAAAAGATTGAAATCTGGAACCGAATGCCCCTGTCCATGTCAGATAGAATCGCCCTGGTGAAGATCACTTTTCTTCCCCAAATTATGTTTATTTCGTCTTCTTCCCCTGTTTGGATCCCTAGATATTGGTTCTCAAAATTAGAAAGACTTGTGAATAAATTTATCTGGGGATGAAAACGCACCAGACTCAAATACTCTGTTATGTCATCCCCTTAGGAACAAGCAGGGATGGGATTAACCAATTTTTCCTTTACTTCCTCTCGAAACAGATGAAGATGATTAAAAATTGGAATAAAAATCGTCTAATCAGAAGTATATATATACAAGGGGTGAGGGGTGATGAATCACTTTTGGAAAATTTAGAAGCAGGTAGAATAGGAGGTGGTGGAAGAAAAGAGGCAATCCTTTCTAAAATTGTTAACTCTAGCATGGAAAGAAGTTACAAAAATATGTAATTTAAAAAAAAGTATAATAATATCTCACCTTTGGGAGAATAAAAAATTGGGTGACACAAGGTCTATATAGAATAACGTACTTAATAAATTGAGGTAAATTCCTCTCATTTGAGGAAAGTAAAGAGAAATATGGAATAGGAGAAGAACACAGGATACGTTATCAAATTTTTCACACTTTTATGTACACAAAAATAAAATATTTGAAATTGATAGTCACATATTAATATATTATATGCTAATTTCACAAAATTGGAAGAAGGATATGATGAATATTTACATAATTTTGGGGAAGCAGATGAATAATAAACATATACAGTCATGGCCGTAAATGTTGCCACCCCTGAAATGTTTCAAGAAAATGAAGTATTTCTCACAGAAAAGGATTGCAGTAACATGCTTTGCTATACACATGTTTATTTCCTTTGTGCGTATTGGAAGTAAACTAAAAAAGGGAGGAAAAAAAGCAAATTGGACATAATGTGACACCAAACTCCAAAAATGGTCTGGACAAAGTTATTGGCACCCTTAACTTAATATTTGGTTGCACACCCTTTGGAAAAAATAACTGAAATCAGTCGCTTCCTATAACCATCAATAAGCTTCTGACACCTCTCAGACGGAATGTTGGACCACTCTTCCTTTGCAAACTGCTCCAGGTCTCTTATTGGAAGGGCGCCTTTAAGATCTCTCCACATGTGTTCAATGGGATTTTGATCTGGACTTTAGAACTCTCCAGCGCTTTGTTGCCATCCATTTCTGGGTGCTTTTTGACATATGTTTGTGGTCATTGTCCTGCTGGAAGATGCAAGATCTCAGATGCAAATCCAGCTTTCTGACACTGGTCTGTACAGTGCGACCCAAAATCTGTTGGTAATCCTCAGATTTCATGATGCCTTGCACACATTCAAGGCACCCAGTGTCAGAGGCCGCAAAACAACCCAAAAACATAATTGAACCTTCACCATATTTCACTGTAGGTACTGTGTTCATTTCTTTTTAGGCCTCATTCAATTTTTGTTAAACAGTAGAATGATGTGCTTTACCAAAAAGCTCTATCTTGGTCTAATCTGTCCACAAGATGTTTTCCCAGAAGGATTTTGGCATACTCAAGTTTCAGCAGGGGGGATCTTCCTGGGTCTCCGGCCATAGCGGTTCATTTAATTTAAATGTCAACGGATATTTCACGCTGACACTGATGCTCCCTAAGCCTGCAGGACAGCTTGAATATCTTTGGAACTTATAGAATTTATAAATATAGAATATTTATGTGAACCATAAATATTCTATATTTATAAATTCTATATATTACATTAGGCCTTTTGGGTGAAGGCAACACCTTTAACCTCAAGCACATTACTCCTTTTATCCTAAGTGAGCTACACATATTTTACATTTTCTATCTTTGGAACTTGTTTGGGGCTGCTTATCCACCATCCGGACTATCCTGCGTTGACACCTTTCATAAATTTTTCTCTTCCGTCCAGGGCCAGGGAGATTAGCTACAGTGCCATGGGTTGCAAACTTCATAATATTACGGACTGTGGACAAAGGCAAATACAGATCTCTGGAGATGGACTTGTAACCTTGAGATTGTTGATATTTTTCCACAATTTTGGTTCTCAAGTCCTCAGACAGTTCTCTCCTCTTTCTTTTGTCCATGCTTAGTGTGGCACACACAGACACACAATGCAAAGACTAAGTGAACTTCTCTCCTTTTTATCTGCTTTCAAGTGTGATTTTCATGTTGCCCACACCTGTTACATGCCCCAGGTGAGTTTAACCCCTTAAGGACCAGGGTTTTTTCCTTACCTTTAAAAAAAAATCATAACTCTTTCAATTTTACACCTTCTCATAGGAAACCATTGATCAATGATTCTGCCGCTTGACTGCTCATGCCTGGATCTCAGGCACTGAGCAGTCATTCGGCAATCGTACACCAGGAGGCAAGGTAAGGGACCCTCCTGCTGTGTCACTGCTGTTCGGGATGCCAGGATTTCACCGCGGACATCCCGAACAGCCCCCTGAGCTAACCGGCATTGCTTTACTTTCACTTTAGACGGGGCATTCAACTTTGAACGCCGCGTCTAAAGGGCTAATAGTGAGCAGCACTGCGATCAGTGCCGTGCGTTATTAGCCACGCCGTTGTTAGAGGTGGCCCCGCATTATAGAAAGGGAAAGGACTCAGGACGTACCGGTACGTCCTTGGTCCTTAACAGGTTAAAGGAGCATCACATGTTTGAAACAATCTTATTTTTCCACAATTTTGAAAGGGTGCCAATAATTTTGTCCAGACCATTTTTGGAGGTTGGTGTGACATTATGACCAATTTACTTTTTTTCCTCCTTTTTTGGTTTAGTTCCAATACACACAAAGGGAATAAACATGTGTATAGCAAAACATGTGTTACTGCAATCCTTTTCTGTGAGGAATACTTCTTTTTCTTGAAACATTTCAGGGGTGCCAACATTTACAGCCATGATTGTATATAGTATTAAAAATAGGTGTAAGTGGGGAAATAGGGAAGAAAGAAATAGGGTTTTGGTCACAGTTGGTTAAAAATATAAAACATTTCAGTCAAAATAATGAAAACAAATTAACACAATTTCAAATTCTGTGGAAAACATATAAAACTCCTATAAATATGAAAATATATGGGTATAGAGAAAATGCACAATGCCCAAAATGTGAGGTGGATGTAGGAAAAATCCGGGAATATTGGAAACCGGTCTATGGTAGAATAGAGGAAAAGCTAGGAGGTAGCCTCCCATTCACGTTTGAACATGCAATTCTTGGGAATTTGGAAGAGATAAATGGGAATAGTAAGCTGGTTGGTAAATTGTTATTTTTTGCTAGACTGATGGTTCTAAGAGTTTGGATGTCAGATAAGATCCCAGTTTTGATTGAATGGGAAAATTTAATTAAAAGAGTGAATGTTTATGAAAGACACCTAGCTATGATGAGCTTAATTGGAATGCAAAAATATGAGAGGATAAGGGGGTTGGATGACAAATGTACCTATGACAGGGGAATTGGTCTAATAAAACAATTCCTTTTCTTCATTTTTTTTTCCTACCGAGGTGGAGGGAGGGAGGAAACAAAAAATTGTTTATAAAACCGGGTATGTTATTGCACTTTGTTATTAATTTTTATGCATATGTATATTAGAAACCTTTAGGCTGGAAATCTCTGTGGCCACATGTTAGCTGTAAATCAATGAGAAATCGCTAAGTTCTTTTTCCACTTGGCTTTTTGCAGTTTTTTTTTTTATTCTTTTGGCCTTTTTCTCACTCTTTTTTTGTGTTTTTCAGCTCCTTGGCAGTTTTGCTAAATCGCAGCATGTTGAGCCTATGGCGTTTTTTTTCCCCCTGATATCGTGGCGTTTTTTCTCCCATAGAAGTCTATGGGAGTAAAAAAACACCAAGAAAAACTCCATATGGGTTTTAACTTTGGTGTTTTTGCAGGCGATTTTTATTCTTTTTTGGAAATTAGCGATCAAAAAAAGTAATGGAGATACCTTTTTTAATACAATTTCGTAGGGTACCATTAAAAAAAAATCATAAAAAATATACAGTAGTGATGGAAAAAATTGTATTTAACAAAATGTATCCTTTTTATAACAAAATTTTTATAAATTTTTAAACAGGGATCAATTTATGTGTGCGGGTAGGGCACTAAAAATGTAAACAACAATAATAAAAATGTAGTGTGTGTGTGTTTTTCACTTATTTTTCTTTATTTTTTAGGTGGTACTACTACTACCAGCATGGAACACACTGTTCCATGATGGGAGTAGTAGTACCTGTACTTCTGACACCCATTGCAATCCTCCTGTATAATGTATAGATGCGGCCGGCCACTCTTCTATGGTTCCCTGCACTGCCGTATATATAGATGGTTCCAGCCAATCACAACTCTCTGTGGGAAATCTGAATAGGTGTATATATACATCAGTGCAGAGGACCATAGAAGAGCGGCCGGCTGGATCTATAAATTATACAGGAGGATCACAGCGGGTGTCAGGAGTTACATCCGCTGTGATCTTTCCTTAACTGCAGGTACTACACCTCCCAACATAGGGCAGCAGAGTGTGCTCCATTTTGGGAGTAATGGTACCTGCAGTCAAGGACAGATCACAGCGGGTATCACTCCTGACACCCGCTGCGATCATCCTATCTATTGCAGAGATGTGGAGCGGCTTTCTCCTGTGCTCCACATCTCTGCTCTGTACTCCGGCCAGTGATGTGAATAGAAGATCACTCATTTATATTTCCCTCTGAGAGCTGTGTTTGGCTTCAACCATCTAGCCAATCCCCACTCTGGGTGGAAAATATGAATGAGTGATGTTCTATTCACATCACTGGCCGGAGTACAGAGCAGAGATGCGAGCGCTGTATAGAGCCGCATCTCTGCTATATTATTGGCGATCGCATTGGGTGTCAGGAGGGCGATATGTCTATTAGTACAGGTACTACTACTCCCATCATGGAACAGTGTGTTCCATGCTGGGAGTAGTAGTACTACCTAAAAAATGTGGAAAAAAATAGAGAAAAAAAGTGAAACACACACACACACACTTTATTAAAAATTAATTAAAAGTTCATTATAAAAAAAATTTTCCTTAAATAAATTTTTGCCCATCCCTACTGCATGGCCTGTGTCACAGCAAGAGGAAGATGTGCCAAATAGTCTATCAGCAGAATGATGTGCTTCCACATTTCCTTTTGGATGTTTACTAACACCTGAATAAAATGTACTGGATAGGACTTGATGTACTCGGATTGGACAAGCCAGAAACATAGATTTCTCAGTGTTTCACCTGTCTCTACGATTGCCACATCTAACAGGGTGCAACTTCTTTCTGTGGGGCTACATCAAGTGTATCTGCCCCCCCCCCCCCCACCCCAGCCACAGGATCTAACTAACCTGAGATAACACATTACGGAAACAGAACTTCTGGACAGAACTGGGGTACCACATAGACATCTGCTGTGTCACCAATGGAAATCTCTCTGAACTTCTGCAGTGTATAGAGAAAACTTGGACAGATATTTCATGTTAATACACTTTTGTTATGTTCTCTTGTATATGAATATCAAGGCTAGAATTTTGCACTGTCCCTTCATAGTGTATATCCGTATATAATGTAGAATGATGTTTGAGCAGGTTTTAAAAGCCACCAAAGTCAAGCAGAAGTGCTGTATTTTTCATGATATATAGTACCTGGTGGGCAGATCTAGTTTCTCCTATAGTCCAGTATACAATTAGAAAAGTAAAAGTGAAACGTGCAGGGACCTATATGGATGGAAATTGATTTACAATAAAAAGCCAGTGACAAATGAAATTTGTTTCATTGACTTTATACTCATTATCTTAATTTACGGAAATGGCTTGCAACAGTATACTTGCAGACTGCAGTTTACAAAGGCCTTTTATACTTACAGCTTTATTATTTGAGGGAAACTGCTGAGGTTGTTAAAGTACTCCTTTCATCTCCACACAAGGAGAGCAGCCGTTTTGTGGACTGAACCAATAATCACGGAAAGATGGGCTTCGGAATGTATAAAGTATTTTGAGCTTTATGTTGCTTTACAATTCTCTATGTCTATTATGTTTATTTACCATGCAGTAGTCATTCCCAGATGGTCTGTCTGCAATAAGGATCAGGATCTGGGAGACACCAGAAAGATATTCAGGGGCTTTTTAGCCACTAAAATATATGTAGTAATAAATATTTGGGGATTTTTATTACTACTACATTAAAGTTGTTATATATTGTCAACTATTTACCATTTTTGAAAAAGATGCAAGCTGAGCTGGGAGGATATGAGAGGGTTAAGGTGTCGTGACTATGGAGGATAGCAACTTTTAAGATGGTAGCGCTCCTGAAGCTTCTTTACCTGTTTTGTGTACTTGCCATCCATATCCCTTACTCAGAGTGTCTTATTCTTTGCTGACTAAACTTTGTTCTGCGGGTGGCCTCGGCCTCCATATATATTTTCTTATTATATAGCTACCGTGGTAGCACAGATAAGAGCTTGGTGGAATAGATCCCACGATGGTCACTGGGTACAAATTGAATGTTATTTTAATTATGGGAATACTTGTTCTTTACCTTATTTTGCACTTCTGCAATATCGCCCCACCTAGGAATCTATTACCTTTAATGTTAAATAGGTTATACTGTTGGGAATTTTGTCATAAATTTTGTGGCACCACTGGTACTGATCAAAGGCTACATACCCCATTACATTACCTCTCCTGTGCTATTGTTGACTTAGATCTCCGGAAGTGGCTCGAATGTGGTATCACGGTGATTGCTCAATTGTATAGGAATTCGGTCTTGTTAGATTTTGATACTTTACAAGATAAATATTCCCTCCCTTCCCGGGAAATGATTAGTCATTTAAGAATATGTCACTTTTTACAATTATCTTCTAAGGAATATGTTCCATTGCACTATTGTTTGCCTATTTAGGGTCTTCAACAATGAAGGGGCTGGGTTCGATTTATAAAGCCCTGAATGAGAGATCTACCTTTCAACACATAGGGCAGTATTATGCTTGGGAATTGGATTTTGGTAGTACTATTTCTGACAGTGAGTGGTCTTGTGCGCTTAAATTGTCCAATTCATTTAATAGTGGTCTTCCATGTAGAAACAACAGTAAAATCTAGCCTGCGGTGGTGTTACACCCCTTATAGAGTGCACAAGTTGTTTCCCATATGTTTGAGTGTTGGAGGAAGTGTGGACAACAAGGGACTTTGCTCCATATTTTGTGGTCCTGTCCTATGCTTGGCACATATTGGACTGCAGTTGAGTTGTTATTGGCAGTCATAACTCGGTTACATCTACTCTTACAACACAGTTAGCACTATGGATTTTAGGATTGCAAGTATACCCAACGCATATGAGGCTTTTAGTATGCATAGTGCTAGTAGTGGTAAAACTTGTAATAACTAGATATTGGAAACAGGCAAAAGTCCCGGAATTGGGGGAAAAATTTAATACATTCCAACATTGCTATACATTGGAAGAAACTATTGCAATAGGGAGGGGGACATCCCTTAATTTTTACAGCAAATGGGCAAAGTGAATAAGTTACCTTTCGATTAGGGAAGGAACGGATGATGTAGTACAATATATGCATATCTATAAAACAGTGGATATGGTGGCATTTGAACTTTTTGGCTACATGGACAGACTTAATGTAGGAATGATGAAATACTGTTATATATGAAATAGTTTACAATATAGGAATGATTATTGTAATACAGGGTGGGCCATTTATATGGATACAACTTAATAAAATGGGAATGGTTGGTGATATAAACTTCATGTTTGTGGCACATTAGGATATGTGAGGGGGGAAACTTTTCAAGATGGGGGGGGGACCATGGCGGCCATTTTGAAGTCGGCCATTTTGAATCCAACTTTTGGGAATTTCACAAGGAAAACAATGATGTGCTTGGTTTTAACGTAACTTTATTCTTTCATGAGTTATTTACAAGTTTCTGACCACTTATAAAATGTGTTCAATGTGCTGCCCATTGTGTTGGATTGTCAATGCAACCCTCTTCTCCCACTCTTCACACACTGATAGCAACACTGCAGGAGAAATGCTAGCACAGGCTTTCAGTATTAGGTGCTGCAGAATGGGCAAAACAATAATTGGAACAGGACCCTCAGTTTACGCAGAAGATTTTGTTCAGTGATGAGGCAAACTTTTATGTGAATGGTGAAGATAACAAACAAAACCCCCGCTATTGGTCTGACACTAACCCACATTGGATAGATCCCTTCAAGACTGCTGGAACACAAAAATTGATGGTATGGTGTGGTATATGGGGTATGGAAACCTCAAGGCCACTGGATATGCGAAATTGCTACATGATGATGTGTTTCCCTCTTTATGCACTGAAGCTGGCACATTCCAGCAAGATGGTGCACCACCACATTATGGGTGTCAGGTCCGAGCATTCCTAGATGAACAGTTTCCTGGAAAGTGGATTGGTCGTCATGGGCCAGTTGAATGGCCCCCAAGGTCTCCCGATCTGACCCCCTTAGACTTTTATCTTTGGGGTCATCTGAAGGCAATTGTCTATGCTGTGAAGATACGAGATGTGCAGCACCTGAAACTACGGATACTGGAAGCCTGTGCTAGCATTTCGCCTGCGGTGTTGCTATCAGTGTGTGAAGAGTGGGAGAAGAGGGTTGCATTGACAATCCAACACAATGGGCAGCACATTGAACACATTTTATAAGTGGTCAGAAACTTGTAAATAACTCATGAAAGAATAAATTTACGTTAAAACCAAGCACATCATTGTTTTTCTTGTGAAATT
The DNA here is from genome assembly GCF_029499605.1 of Hyla sarda. NCBI lineage: Eukaryota > Metazoa > Chordata > Amphibia > Anura > Hylidae > Hyla > Hyla sarda. The sequence continues at coordinate 467,019,588 of NC_079189.1, forward strand.
CCCAATAAGTTTGATGTGTCACATGACCCTCTTCCTATTGAAAAAACTAAAGTTGGATTCAAAATGGCCAACTTCAAAATGGCCGCCATGGTCACCACCCATCTTGAAAAGTTTCCCCCCTCACATATACTAATGTGCCACAAACAGGAAGTTAATATCACCAACAATTCCAATTTTATTAAGGTGTATCCATATAAATGGCCCACCCTGTATATTATATTGATCATCGCTGAGACACCTGACTTTTGTGTTTCTTTTTCTTTTTAGTACAATTTAAGTGTACATATGATACTTGCTATGAAAAGCTACTGTATGTTTCCTGAAAACCTTTATAAAACTTATTTGAAATATAATATATGTAGCAATATACCAAGCTTTAAAGGGAATCCGTCATCCTTATCACCTGCACTAACCTGTAGGTATACGTTTGTAATGCAGGTGACACTGATGACAATGATAGTTACCATCTATAGATCTATGCCTCTGTTCCTCCGTAATTCTGGTTATTCATTATATGGTCATAAGCCTGCTTAGTGCATGTGGGGCGTTCCAAAGCCCCCGCCTGTCATTCAAACTGAATCTTCATTGTAATGTCCCTTTTCTGTGGTAAGCCTTCTCTGCTGCAGCTACACCCCTCTTCTTCACATGCACAATAGCCGAGTGTGCATGCACAATCTCAACAGTGGAGGAGAGGGGTGTAGGGTGGAGTTCTCGGAGGCTCAGCACAGGGAGGAGGTGTTACCCTGAAGATCTAGGCAGGATGCTAGGAAACTCCCCTGTGCACCAAGCAGGCTCATTACCATATAACAAATAACCAGGTTTACAGACAAATGGTGGCACGGATATACATATGGTAAATATCATTGTCATCAGTGTCATCCATACTACATACCAGTACCAACAAGTTAGTGCAGGCAATACTGATGACAGGTACATTTTTATAAATAATGGACTTACTAAACAATTTCTACTACTTTACTTACTAAACAATTTCTACTATGTTCTACTATGTAAACTATGGGAAAAATTTGGTGTAGTTACAAGCGTAAGCATCTTAGCCTTACTACCAGAGGTGTAAGATTCTTGGTCCCAATGCTAACTCTGTAACAAGGCCCCAACTATAATGCTTCCTTTATGTTCCTGGTCCCTGCAGCAACTGCATCCTCTAAACCCCTATAGTTATATCCCCAGTTGCAGAGTGGTAATAAAGCACCTATATAATGTTATGGCAGGAGGTTGTGGATCCTCCGGACCTGTTTGGAAGATAAAGTGAGCCGTACCAGGGAGCAGAGTCTAAGGTGCCGCTGATTTTCATCAGAGCCCGCCGCAAAGAGGGATGGTCTTGCTGCGGCAGGCGGTACCCAGGTCGCTACCCCTGGCACAACTCGACCACAAAGGCTGCTAGGTGTATCCTGACTCAGGAGAGATTACACGAGGGGCTGGCAGGATGGCAGGACATGCGGTACAGAAGCATAGTCAGGAAGAAGCAAGGTCAGTAGGCTGGCGGCACAGGAGCGTAGTCAGGTCACAAGCAAAGTAGTCAGGAACACAGAAAGGCAAACACAATGACCGCTTTCTCTGAGGCAACAGGGCGCAAAGATCCGGCAAGAGGGTGTGGGAGGTGATCACACTTATAGACAAGGCACAGGCAGGTGAAGCAACAATCAAGGGCGCACTGACCCTTTCAATCTTAAAGCACCAGCGCACGCCCTAGGAGACGGGGACACGCGCGCCGGTGATGCCAGATTACAGTAGGAAGAACAGATAGGGAAGGTGAGTGACGGCCTGAGCTTCGCATGCGGGGGCATCCCGCAATACTAATCAAAGGCCCTCCAGCAGAACCAGACGGAGCAGAGGAGCACTCACGGCCAGTGTTTCCGGCTGGAGCGCTAGGTGTAACATATAATATATGAATTAAAGGGGTTGTCCAGCCAAGAACAACTTATCCCCTATCCACAGGATAGATCATAAATTTCTGATCTTGTGGAGTCCAACCGCGAGGACCCATGTGATCTCCAGAAATGGGCCTCAGCTCCATGTTCATCATGAAGCTGCACACACCACATCATACAATTATTTCTACAGGAGCACCAAAAATATGCGAGTACAGCACTCAAAATCCTTCAGCACTCCCATAAAAATGAATGGATGACAATGTCTTCAGCTTTGGGGTATGCAGAAAGCCGAGGTCCCATTTCTGAAGATGAGTATCCTGCAGATAGAGGAGTTATTTTTGGCTGGACAACCCATTTAATAGTACAATACATCACCCATAGACTAACATGGGATCCATGTGTGAGCTTCGTCATGATGTGTCTATTGAATGGATGCCATTGGGTGACGAAAGCCACTGTAGGGCATCTGATTAATACATCCATTCAATTATTTCATACATCAGGAAAACCTGTTAAAATGCTCAAGATGTTTCTGTTTAATGTATGTCAGTGATTAAGGTCATACTTTGGCATCTATTTACTAGAAATGTTTTTTTTCCAGGATCCCATTGGTATTCTACCTGTCTTTTTTTGCCATTCCAGCCAGATGGGTACCAAGCACACTTTTCACCTCTGTCTGATAATGGACCTCTATGGAAAATTTCAGCATGTACGTTGCAGCTTTAAAAAGAAAGGAAAAACATGATGTGATCCCAGCTTAAGATGTTTACTCTACACCTACACAAGTGCATACATCATGGCAGAACCATTTTTGTTAATAACATATTATGTTCTCTCATGATCCAGGAGCTTTTATATCTGCCAATACCAGATGGCCCACGTCACAAATTTGGAACTTAGTCATTGGTATTTATAAGAATAGCTTCAAAGAAGTATTCTGATATATACTGACCATACCAGCAGCACATCTTAGGACTTAAACAGACCAAATGTAGTTTCCTAGACATCAATTGTTTTGTTTCCTGAACATATAATATGCCTTTTGTAGACTACATTTTTGAGTCCCGCAAACAATTTTAGAAACAGACTAAACCTAATCACTACTAGACTACGTTTGGTCTGTAAATGTCTATGGGAGAGGCATGATATACATCGGAAAATGCCCTTTTTAACATATTCTGGTGTATGCTGATGTAGCCCTAAAATGTCTTGTGAATGGTGCCCTACTATGGAGAGAACCAGACTTTTACAGGATTTGGTTATAAATACAATTGTTCTAGCACCCAGTTCTGCACTTTTCCTAACTCTAAGTAAGATTTATGATAAACCTATTCGAAATGATAACTTTTCCAGACAATGAGACATATCTTTAAGTGCAGTGCATGGAGTCTTGGTAAATCTCATAAAGAAGGATAATGATGAGTAAATGTGACAGTTTTACATGAGCAAATGAGTCTTTATTGTGGATTTTACTATATTTCCTTGGAGAAAACTAAGTGCATGTTTGCCTTCTAGGGATCTCTAAGGAATAAATGTGGAATGTGATTCAGATAACAGAGAAAAATATCTCAGCTGTTCCATAAAAGACGTTAAACAAATACTGCCTTCTCACAAGGGATGTGCAAAACTGATTGTGTTATATCTGAAATGCTGTGCACCCTCAAGCTACCATTTGGCTTGTTTATTTGAGTGCTACAAAGTCACTTTTAGTACTAAAAACTGATTGAACTTCCATGTACAAACTATGTATTCAGTAGAAATGGTTCTTACAATAGTAGATAGATAAATATATATAATTAAACATGATAAAGGACCCGAACAAAGCATAGAATGGAGGCAGCATTTCCTAAAAACGGTTGTTCATTCACCCCAGATGTAACGTTTCAACGGAATAAAGCATTGCATTTGGTGGGAATAAACAACCATTTTTTGGACATGCCGCCTCCATTCTATACTTTGACTGACTACACAGACTTGGATTCCAACCTGGTGAGGAGTGCACCCTGGCCTTTAATAGAGGAGCCAAAGAGATACCCAGTCTACCATGGTATTGTGGATCTTTGAATCTAGATTGCACAACTGCATACCCATGACATTTAAAGGGGTATTCCAGGCAAAAACTTTTTTTATATATATCAACTGGCTCTGGAAAGTTAAACAGATTTGTAAATTACTTCTATTAAAAAAATCTTTATCCTTCCAATAGTTATTAGCTTCTGAAGTTTTCTGTCTAACTGTTCAATGATGATGTCACGTCCCGGGAGCTGTGCATGATGGGAAAATATCCCCATAGGAGCTGCACAGCTCCTGGGACATGAGTCATCACAAAGCAGTTAGACAGAAAACAGCAACTCAACTTCAGAAGCTAATAACTATTGGAAGGATTAAGATTTTTTAATAGAAGTAATTCACAAATCTGTTTAACTTTCCGGAGCCAGTTGATATATAAAAAAAAGTTTTGGCCTGGAATACCCCTTTAATACCATGGAATATAACAGTTGATGTTCAAGATCTGCAAGACCCACACTGCAAAAGTTCAGGTATATACTACTCCCCAGTTATAGCTATGTCTAAGGGCCCTATTGCAAAGGGTGATATTGGCTGAACAGGCTGATGCTTCCCTGTGTAATAGACCCAGCGATCAGCTGACAAACCTGCCAACATTCCTTCATCTGCTGATCACATTATTTTATCAGGTTTGTTGACTGTGAAATAGGTGATAAGAAGCTGATAAATGATGGAAGTTAAAAAGAAACTGACAGGCTGTTCACCTGCATTAAGCCCAATATACTGAGTTAAAGTGTGAGTGAACAGCTCTAAAAAGAGGGGTTACTTACATTAATAGGTATAATACGTTATAGAGTTATGTCCCTTTATTCTTCTATTCCTATTGGACTGCTGTGTGCAATGGAGATGGGGAGTTGACTTGCCGAGCTCCCCTGCTTCCTCTTTATATTCCAGGCCCCTCCCCATAATGAATATGCAAATGTATTCACTCTCCCGTCACTAGGACATGAGAGCCTGCTGGTGGGGTGAACGTTGTGTTTTCCGAGCAGAGTGCAGACACCGTTGCTTTGCTACACCTGGAAGGCAGCGGCGCCTGCGCTCTCCTCAGAGATCAGCGTGCTCCCCCCCAGCAGGCTAGTAAAGATATTTGCATATTCATTATGGAGGTGGGCCGGGCATGGAATATAGAGGAGGCAGGGGAACTTGGCAAGCCGACTTCTTGACTCCATTGTGCACACCAGCGCAATAGGAATAGAAGAATAAAGGGCCATAACTCTTCAAGTACTGCACCTATTATTGTAAGTAACCCCTCTTTTTAGAGCTGTTCACTTCCACTATAAAGTTAAACAAACCTTTGTTTTTCAAAATGAATATGAACTGGAGTTAACCAAAGTTCTAACAGGGGTCAAAGTCAAAAGCTATTCTCGGTTGAGATAAGCATCGTTCAAGTTTTTGAAAAACACAGAAAAATGCTTGAAATGTAAATGATATCTCCATTCATGACAGTATTGATCCATTCATGACAGTATTGATCCATGTGCGGCTATAACATATTGCCTAACTTCTATTTGGAGTCCTAGAACACTCGTAATAAAATAACCCTTATTTTTGCTTTGGAAAACAAAAAATATGCACCGTGCAAATAAAAGCACCATAATTAGCAAAGTCATTGCCGTAGAGCCACGGAGAAAAGGCTCCAATCACTGCAAGCACAAACTGAGATATACAGTAATTGCACTGTTGCTGCATCATCTGTAATCGATAGCATCCGGGCCTGCCACCTCTCGTAGCGTCCACATTGGATTCTGAGCCAGGAAACAGCAGGTTGTTAAAAAGTCCAATAGCTCTTTCTCGCTAATGGGTGGCCTGTTCCCTCGACCCTGCTGTTTTTTTTAAATAAACCTAAATCCCAATAATTGTTTAATGTTTATTTCTGTTTTGTTCTGGTTCAAATCACTTGCCTCCGTATGACAGAAATTGATATTTTGCGAAGGTTGTAAATCAGGAAATGGTTTATTTTATCTCAAAGCAGTTGGAATATATTTATTATAAAGTCATTTAGACAGAGAGTTTACTGTTCTCCAGGAGGCTCATATAAAATCCTAGCTCAAACTGCGCAGTGGGAATTCTTTTACGATGTTCTATTTAAGGTATAAATACCTTTTCAAACACTAATCTTTCAGCAAACTGATTAATATCTTCTGAATGGAACACAATAGTAAACACATCCCCATGAACGTGAAAAACATTGCGCCTATTGCTGCCAAAACTCTAACTTACTGTAGAAGCATTACACATTCAGGTTACATAGCCCACCTCTCCTTTCCCACGACCTATTAGTAAAGTGAATATTAACCCCTTCTTGCAACAGAGATTTTCTTTTTTTTCATAAGTTTTTTTTCCTCCCCACATTCTAAAATCTATAAAAAAATATATATATATTTTTTTTTGCAAAGCCAGATGAGCGCTTGTTTTTTGCAGGACAAGCTGTAATTTCAAATGGCATCTTTTATTTTACCATATAATGTATCATACAATAATACTTGCAGATTAAAATAATATGAGACATTTTTTCTGAATTCACTGTGCAGTAAAAATGATATGTTAAGTTCATTTTATGAGCCAATATAATACAACAATGCCAAATTTATACTGAGTAGTTTGGTCTAGTTTTTTGTAAACTCATTTGTAGTTTTTACTGGTTGCATTTTGGATTCTAGCATTGGGTATTTTTTATGGTGTTGCCCACCTTACAGAATAAGATATTGTCATATTTTAATGGTTTGTGCAATCCTACAGGCAGGAATACCAATTATGGAGGGGTGTAATTTAACATTTTATCGGGGAAGGGAGGGATATTTTAAAAACGGTTCTGTCTTTTTTTACTGTTCCCCAGGGGTACAAGCAATTTTCCTTATCACTTGTATGGTAAACTGCAATACTATTATATTGCAGTGTACTATCATTTCTGCTATCTACTAATACTGCCTGCTTATAGCAGGCTGTATTAGTATATCTAACATCCACAGAAGCTTTTAGATGGTCCATGGCTGCCAGGTCAACTAATCATCAACCTGGCTGTTGGGGGCATAAATAAAAGAACTGTCACCTGTCATGCAACCTTCTAAGTCAGACTGAACTCCAATGGCTGTCACTGGCAGCTGGTGTCATCTGCTCATAGCAGCCGGCACCCACTAGGTATGGAGCAGACTCAGCTCCTGAGCCCACTCTGTACTTTTTCACCTGATGTATGACAACAAATTACCTAATGCAACACTGGTAAAAAGATTTAAGGCTATGTTAACACAGGCGATGAAGGGGGTTTGTCTAAAATCAGGAAAAAGAGGATAGGGCATTCCAGAAATAGCACTACACTTGTTCTTTAGATGTGTCTGGTATTGCTATTTATTACTATTAAATTGATGGATAAGATACCATTCACAGCCTATGGACCAAAGTGATGATGTTTTTTGGAGAAAGGCAGACCCATTTTAATTTATCCAAGACAATTCCTGTAAGGTCCACAAGGAAATTAGGTTTCTGTTGCTTTTGACAGGTAGCATGGTGTAGTCTGCAGCTATAGCAATCTGACAACTTGCATTATATGATAAGAAATCCGTAACAAAAGGATCTGTCATATTTGTAATGGATCTTTAAGAAACAGAATCATTGATGACAGTGTGGGCAGAGCCTTGGAATAGATTATATGACTATTCCACTAACACGACAATAAGGTAAACGTCTTTTATAATAGGGTTCTGAATGTCAAATGGTCTACTTGAATGTAAAGTTATTTAATTTGGTTTATACTTTATATATGTGTGTCAGTCAGTATGATGGTAGTTGTTATTACTCATCAGTGGGGGGTTGTGAGTAGAATACAATAGGACCAAACACTGTACTGTACATCAGTTGGCCAGTCAGAAAATTTACTTTACTGAGATATTGCTGTTAATTGTCCTCATAATATACAGTAGCAGACATTGTCATTCGAAACACTAGATGCCATAAAATGTTAGGATAGTACCAAAGTCGGCACTCTGTATTAGGAAAACCTTTTATAAATGAAGAACAGCACCCTGACCAGAAACCAGGCAGGCGTAGTCATGTCTAAAATCTCCAAAGTATTAAATTACTGGCTACCAATGTCCACCATTTTTGTACACGGTATGTAAATTGGCGCACGGTGTGCCACATTTACTATGGCTGTTGCCAACTAATAGTTGGTGTAAACAAAAACTCAGTGCGAACCTAGGCAGACAGTCTACAGATATGTCAGAATTGAAATAAGATAAACACACCAAAATATATATTTACCTTATTGAACAAATGTTTTTCACTTTACTGCTTTAGTTGTAAAAACCCTAAAGTTTAGAAAGCATTGTCCCCAATTGCTCTATGCAAAGCAGTTTCTGTTAATCCATATTGTGATATCTTGCTTGAATATCTGATTCAGCTTACAACATAGCATTTGAATAGAGCTGAAATAGTCATGCAATTCTAAAATATTGAATTCTTTCTGCTCGCTGCACTTTCTAGGTTTTAGATCACAAGCACATGGGGGGAGCTGTATCTAAAAATGTGCAGAGGAAGAGTGGTACAGTTGCCCATGGCAACCAATCAGATTTCTTTTTTAATTTTTAAAGAGACTTGTGAAAATGAAAGAAGCAATCTGATGGGTTGCCATGGGCAACTGCACCACTCTTCTACACAGGTTTTGATAAATCTCCTCCATGGTGTAGAATTTCCTAATTTAACTTATCATTCAAGGTTACCCCATTGATTATGAGATATCTTAGACAACAAAGCAAACAGCACTCATTGCAAATCCCATGACACCCCTTTACCCTTAACCTCTTAAGGACTGAGGGTTTTTCCGTTTTTGCATTTTCTTTTTTTGCTCCTTGCCTTTAAAAAATCATAGCTCTTTCAATTTTGCACCTAAAAATCCATATGATGGCTTATTTTTTGCGCCACCAATTCTACTTTGTAATGACGTCAGTCATTTTGCCCAAAAATCTACGGTGAAATGGAAAAAAAATCATTGTGAGACAAAATTGAAAATAAAAAACGCTGTTTTGTAACTTTCGGGGGCTTCTGTTTCTACGTAGTAAATTTTTTGGTAAAAATGACACCTTATCTTTATTCTGTAGGTCCATACGATTAAAATGATATCCTACTTATATAGGTTTGATTTTGTCGTACTTCTGGAAAAAATCATAACTACATGCAGGAAAATTAATACGTTTAAAATTGTCATCTTCTGACCCTTATAACTTTTTAATTTTTCTGCGTATGGGGCGGTATGAGGGCTCATTTTTTGTGCCATGATCTGAAGTTTTTAGCGGATTTCGCCGCGGCTATCCCGAACAGCTCCCTGAGCTAACCAGCATGCTTTCACTTTCAATGCCGCGCGCTATTAGCCACGGGTCTCGGCCGTTGTTAGAGGCCGGGCCCGACCCGCTATGACGCAGGGCCACGCTGTGGCCCCGCGTTATAGATCGGGAGCAGACTCATGATGTACCGGTACGTCATGGGTCCTTAAGGGGTTAAAAACATACCATCTGTAGCAAAATTGGTAAATGAAGATACTTCACCATCACACTAGGGTTCTTTGTCAGCTCTGGCAGTGGCTTAAAGGGGTTGGACAAGTGAAATCCAAGGGTCTAACCCATCTCCCAACTCCCATCATCTTTTGGAGGAGAGAGTCAGGTTAGGATTGGCCTACATATCACTAAAGAGTGTAAATATACACATTTTTGAGCAATGTAGATCACAAATACAGTGGGGCAAAAAGTATTTTGTCAGCCACCAATTGGGCAAGTTCTCTAAATTAAAAAGATTAGAGAGGCCTGTCAGTTGCATCATAGGTATACCTCAACTATGAGAGACATAATGAGAAAAAAAATCCATAAAATCACATTGTCTGATTTTTTAAGAATTTATTTGCAAACTATTGTGGAAAATAAGTAATTGGTCACGTACAAACAAGCAAGATTTCTGACTCTCACAGACCTGTAACAACTTCTTCTTTAAGAGCCTCCTCTGTCCTCTACTCGTTACCTGTATTAATGGCACCTGTTTGGACTTGTTATCAGTATAAAAGACACCTGTCCACAACCTCAAACAGTCTCCACTATGGCCAAGACTAAAGAGCTGTCGAAGGACACCGTAAACAAAATTGTAGTCCTGCTCCAGGCTGGGAAGACTGAATCTGCAATAGGCAAGCAGCTTGGTGTGAAGAAATCAACTGTGGGGGCAATTATTAGAAAATGGAAGACATACAAGTCCACTGATAATCTCCCTCAATTTGGGGCTCCACGCAAGATCTCACCCTGTGGTGTCAAAATGATGACAAGAACGGTGAGCAAAAATCCAAGAACCACACAGGGGGACCTACTGAATGACCTGCAGAGAGCTGGGACCAAAGTAACAAAGGCTACCATCAGTAACACACTACGCCACCAGGGACTCAAATCATGCAGTGCCAGGCGTGTCCCTATGCTTAAGCCAGTACATGTCCGGGCCCGTCTGAAGTTTGCTAGAGAGCATTTGGAATCCAGAAGAGGATTGGGAGAATGTCATATGAAACCAAAGAAGAACTTTTTGGTAAAAACTCAACTCATCATGTTTGGAGGACAAAGAATGCTGAGTTGCATCCAAAGAACACCATACCTACTGTGAAGCATGGGGGTGGAAACAATTCTTTAGAGCTGTTTTTCTGCTATGGGACCAGGACAACTGATCCGTGTAAAGGAAAGAATAAATGGGGCCATGTATCGTGAGATTTTGAGTGAAAACCTCCTTCCATCAGCAAGGGCATTGAAGATGAAATGTGACTGGGTCTTTCAGCATGACAATGATCCAAAACACACTGCCCGGGCAATGAAGCAGTGGCTTCTTGAGAAGCATTTCAAGGTCCTGGAGTGTCCTAGCCAGTCTCCAGATCTCAACCCCATAGAAAACTTTTGGAGGGAGTTGAAAGTCCTTGTTGCCCAGCGACAGCCCCAAAACATCACTGCTCTAGAGGAGATCTGCATGGAGGAATGGGCCAAAATACCAGCAACAGCATGTGAAAACCTTGTGAGGACTTACAGAAAACGTTTGACCTCTGTCATTGCCAACAAAGGGTATATAACAAAGTATTGAGATTAGCTTTTGTTATTGACCAAATACTTATTTTTACTTATTGCTAATAGAGATGAGCGAACTTACAGTAAATTCGATTAGTCACGAACTTCTCGGCTCGGCAGTTGATGACTTATCCTGCGTAAATTAGTTCAGCCTTCAGGTGCTCTGGTGGGCTGGAAAAGGTGGATACATTCCTAGGAAAGAGTCTCCTAGGACTGTATTCACCTTTTCCAGCCCACCGGAGCACCTGAAAGCTGAACTAATTTATGCAGGAAAAGGCATCAACTGCCGAGCCGAGAAGTTTGTGACGAATCAAATTTACTGTAAATTCGCTCATCTCTAATTGCTAATAAATTCTTAGAAAATCAGACAATGTGATTTTATGGATTTTTTTTCTCATTATGTCTCTCATAGTTGAGGTATAACTATGATTACAATTACAGGAATCTCTCATCTTTTTAAGTGGGAGAACTTGCACAATTGGTGGCTGACTAAATACTTTTTTGCCCCACTGTATACAGTACATATAATGGTATTATCTTCATTAAATTTAAAGCTTTTGCTAATGACAGGTACACTTTAAAGCTTGAGAGCTAACAACTGGCCCTGAGCAACATAAAGTATATTAAAAAAAAAGTCTTCAAAATATTAAAGGGAACCTGTCACATTATACATGCAGTCCAATTTGCAGTTATCATGTTATAGGGCAGGAGAAGCGTAAGGTTTAAAGGAGTACTCTGGTATAAGAAAACGTTTCCTGTTTCCTAAGGATAGGGGACAGTGGCGTAGCGACCGGGGTGAGGGCCGTACCGGGTGACACCAGCCTGATGGGTTGACACCACGATGCTCCAACCCCAGCTGCCTGGCATTATGTGCGCTAGCACTGTCCCCCCTTCCCCCCCCCCGGGATCTCATCGGCATCCACTAGCACCCTGAAACCCCCCCCCTGGGACTCATTGGTGTCCGCTAGCACCACCCCCCAGGAGTCATCTGCATCCACTAGCTCCCCCCGTCCTTAGATCTCAGATGCGCCACGGAGGGGTGTCACCCCTCATGTACCTGTTTGCTGACAAGCAAATTCCGCCCACCCGCCGAAGACATCTCGTCCCGTGATTGCGACGGGACCTCATGCTTGAGTGCGCCGACGTGATTACCACTGCCGGCAAAACACCCAGCAAGGAAGAGTGGCGTGCACCTGACCCTGGTGAGCTACTGCCAGGGAGAAAGGAAGTGCTGGAAGGCTCTAGGCTTTGGGCGGGTCTGCTGAGATAAAAGATGATAAAGCGCTATTACCGGGGGGGGGGGGGGGATTGGGAGTTTGTTTTCTGCCAGGAGGAGGGTGCTGCCACTCGTTGAGCTGGGTGCTACTGCCAGGGGGGGGGGCAATAGCAACCTTATCATCCATCAGCTGGCAGTAGCATCACCATCATCCAAGAGGATGGTGCTGCCGCTGGGTGATGGGGGTGCTACTGCCAGGAGAAAGCTAGTGCCGATGGATGATGAGGGTGCTACTGCCAGGGGGGCCAGTAGCACCCTCATCATCCATTGGCAGGATCATCCACGTGGCAGTAGCACCCCCATCATCCAGGAGGATGGTGCTGCTGCTGGAGGATTGGATGATGGGGGTGCTACTGTCGGGGGGGGGGGGGGGGGCTGTAGCACCTTCATCATCCATCGGCAGGATCATCCTCCTGGCAGTAGCACTCCCATCATCCAGGAGGATGATGCTGCCACTGGATGATGGGGGTGCTACTGCCAGGATGACCCTGCCAATGGATGATTAGGGTGCTATTGCCGGGGGGGGGGGGCAGTAGCACTCTCATCATCCATCGGCAGGATCATGCTCCTGGCAGTAGCACCCCCATCATCCAGGAGGAGGGTGCTGCTGCTGGATGATGGGGGTGCTACTGCCAGGGAGGCCAATAGCACCCTCATCATCCATTGGCAGGATCATCCAGGATCCATTGGCAGGATCATCCAGGCAGTAGCACCCCCATCATCCAGGAGGAGGGTGCTGCTGCTGGATGATGGGGGTGGCACTGCCAGGAGGATGATCCTGCCGATGGATGATGGAGGTGCTACTGCCAGGAGGGGCCAGTAGCACCCTCATCATCCATTGGCAGGATCATCCTGATGGCAGTAGCAGCCCCATCATCCAGGATGATGGTGCTGCCGCTGGATGATGGGGGTGCTACTGCCAGAGGGGCAGTAGCACCTTCATCATCCATCTGCAGATCATCCTCCTGGCAGTAGCTACTCCATCATCCAAGAGAATGGTGTTGCCGCTGGATGATGGGGGGGATACTGCCAGGGGGGCCAGTAGCACCCACATCATCCATCGGCAGGATCATCCTCCTGGCAGTAGCACCCCCATCATCCAGGAGGATATTGCTGCCACTGGATGATGGGGGTGCTACTGCCAAAAGGATGATCCTGTCAATGGATGATGAGGGTGTTACTGCCAGAGGGGGCCAGTAGCAACCTCATCATCCATCAGCAGGATCATCCTCCTGGCAGTTGCACCTTTGTCATCCAGAAGACATCACCTGTAATCACTGATATCATTGTGTATTCTCCTCACTATAGAGAAAATATCACCTAGAGCAGACCTGGGCATTGTACGGCCCTTTGATTGGCTCTGACCGGCCCGCGCTGACTGTCGGGCCGTACAATGCCCAGGTCTGACACCACCAGCCTGTGACAGGGAGAGCTCCGTGCGATGACAGGAAGAGATTGTACAGTGCTGGGGAGGGGGCGTGCACCTCCTGTCTCCTCTCTCCCCCTCCCCCGCCTTCTCTCTGCTGTGCAGTCTTACAACCCTCCATAGGGAGAGCAGGGAGGGGAGAGGAGGAAAGGTCGTGTATCCTGTCTCCCTCTGCTGCGCAGGGCTGGTGAGTGTCTGTGATTATATGTGTCTGTGTGTGATAATATGTGTCTGTGTTTATATGTGTCTGTGTATATATGGGTCTGTGTGTGATTATATGTGTCTGTGTCTGTGTTTATATGTGTCTGTGTATATATGGGTCTGTGTATGATTATATGTGTCTGTGTATGTGTCTGTGTTTATATGTGTCTGTGTCAGTGTGTGTGCGTGTGTGGGGGGGGGGGGCTGCCTAATGTGGGGGACAACTAATCTGGGGTACAACTATGCTGCCTTATCTGGGGGGCAACTATACTAATCTGGGGGACAACTATGCTCCTAATCTGGGGGACAACTATACTAATCTGGGGGACAACTATGCTCCTAATCTGGGGGACAACTATGTTTCTAATCTGGGGGACAACTATGCTCCTAATCTGGGGGACAACTATGCTCCTAATCTGGGGGACAACTATGCTCCTAATCTGGGGGACAACTATACTGATCTGGGGGACAACTATGCTCTTAATCTGGGGGACAACTATGCTCCTAATCTGGGGGACAAATATCTTGCCTAATCTGGCGGACAACTATGCTCCTAATCTGGGGGACAACTATGCTGCCTAATCAGGGGGGGGAAACTACCCGGCCCTCCACAATATATTTTTAGTTTCTCATGTGGCCCCATGGGAAAAATAATTGCCCACCCCTGACCTAGAGTCACTGATATTATTGTGTATTCTCCTCACTATAGAGAAGAGGTCACCTGTGGTCACTGATATCATTGTGTGTTCTCCACACTATAGAGAAGACATCACCTGTGGCCACTGATATCATTGTGTATTCTCCTCACTATAGAGAAAACATCACCTATAGTCGCTGATATTGTTGTGTATTCTCCTCACTATAGAGAAGATGTCACCTGTGGTCACTGTTATAATTGCGTATTCTCCTCACTATAGAGAAGACGTCACCTGTAATAACTGATATCATTGTGTATTCTCCTCAATATAGAGAAGACGTCACCTGTAGTCACTGACATTATTGTGTATTCTCCTCATTATAGAGAAGATGTCACCTGTAGTCACTGATATCATTGTGTATTCTCCTCACTATAGAGCAGATGTCACCTGTAGTCACTGATATCATTGTGTATTCTCATCACTATAAGGAAAACATCATCTGTGGTCACTGATATCATTGTGTATTCTGCTCACTATGCCCGATCAGAGCTGTAGTCATTAGTAAGTTCTGCAGTGATGATGGATGAAACAACTCCCAGCATACCCTTACCAGTACATAGATCATACTGGGAGCTGTTGTTTCCCAAGGTAAAAACTTATTTTGCGTTTTCCCCTTACTTGCCAATTGTATGTATGTAATATGTAGATCACACACAGAACCCAATTATTGAAAATTAACCAATGACCTAAATATTAATAAATAGCTCTGTGAAATAAAAAATCTATTGTACTGCACGCAATATTCCAAGTGAGGTCTCACCAGTGTTCTGCACAGCTGCATGAGCACTTTCCTCTCTACTGCTAATACCTCTACCTATACACTCAGGGGATTTTCCCCATCTACTGCTAATACCTCTTCCTATACCATATAAGCAATTCCCTCACTTTAGAGAAGCCGTAACCTGTAATCTCTGATATCATTGAGTATTCTACTCATCATAGAGAAGCAGTTACCTGTAATCACTGATATTATTGTGTATTCTCCTCACTATTGAGAAGACGTTACCTGTAATCACTGATATCATTGTTTATTCTCACTATAGAGAAGACATCACCTGTAATCTCTGATATCATTGTGCATTCTCCTCACTATAGAGAAAACGTCCCCTGTAGTCACTGATATCATTGTATATTCTCCACACTTTAGAGAAAATGTCACCTGTAGTCACTGATATCATTGTGTATTCTCATCACTATAGAGAAGACGTCACCTGTAATCACTGATATCATTGTGTATTCTCCTCACTATAGAGAAGACATCACCTGTAATCACTGATATCATTGTGTATTCTACTCACTATAGAGAAGACATCACCTGTAATCTCTGATATCATTGTGTATTCTCCTCATTATAGAGAAGACGTCACCTGTAATCACTGATATCATTGTGTATATTCCTCATTATAGAGAAGACGTCACCTGTAATCACTGATATCATTGTGCATTCTCCTCACTATAGAGAAGACGTCACCTGTAATCACTGATATGATAGTGTATTCTCCTCACTATAGAGAAGATGTCACCTATAGTCACTGATATCATTGTGTATTCTCCTCACTATAGAGAAGACATCACCTGTGGTCACTGATATCATTGTCTATTCTCCCCACTATAGAGAAAACATCACCTATAGTCACTAATATTATTGTGTATTCTCCTCACTATAGAGAAGATTTCCCCTGTAATCACTGATATCATTGTGTAATCTCCTCACTATAGAGAAGACGTCACCTATAGTCACTGATATAATTGTGTATTCTCCTCCCAATAAAGAAGACGTCCCCTGTAGTCACTGATATCATTGTGTATTCTCATCACTATAGAGAATACATCACCTTTAGTCACTGATATCATTGTGTATTCTCATCACTATAGAGAAGATGTCCCCTGTAATCACTGATATCCTTGTGTATTCTGCTCACTATGCCCCATCAGTGCTGTAGTAATAAGTTCTGCAGTGATGATGGATGAAACAACTCCCAGCATACCCTTACCAGTACATAGATCATACTGGGAGCTGTTGTTTCACATGGTAAAAACTTATTTAGCGCTTTCCCTTTACTTGCCAATTGTGTGTATGTAATATGTAGATCACACACAGAACCCAATTATTGAAAATAAACCAATGACCTAAATATTGATAAAGAGCTCTGTGAAGTGAAAAATCTATTGTACTTCACACAATACTCCAAGTGAGGTCTCACCAGTGTTCTGCACAGCGGCATAAGCACTTTCCTCTCCCTATGCACCTCCCTAATACCTCTCCCTATGCACTCATGAGTAGTTCCCCCCTCTACTGCTAATATCTCTTCCTATACACCTATAAGCAATTCCCTCTCTACTGCTTATACCTTTCAACATATTTCTTGATATATGGCTAAAAAAAATATTGCTTCAGGGGGGATGGGGTTGGGGGCTTGACACTATTTTCTACCACACCAAATAGCACCAGCCCTAGCAACGCCACTGAAAGGGGGTAAGTTTCAGATCTCCCATACGGGGCCCTTGGTTCTTTGCCAAAATATGCATGATGCGGCGGCTGACACGGCCCCTCAATACATTTCTATGGCAGAGGCGGAGGCTGCCAAATGCAGCGCTCCGGCTTTCCCATAGAGATGTATTGAGGGGGCGTGTCGGCTGCCGTGTCATGCGGTGTTTGGGGCCCCCTTGCCACTGACTACCGGGGCCCTGTATGGGAGATCGTGGGGGAAGGCCCAGTGGTTGGAATACTTATTCCAGAGTACTCCTTTAAGGAAAGAGCTGTAGGATAATTATTTTTATGTAAATCTCTGCTTATTCTTGCATAAATCCTACTCAGTGATTGATCATGTTTCTATATGCAGTCATTTACAGCTAGCTTTCAATCACTGATCAGGACCGCCCATTCAACTACTTGGCCTAAATTGATCAGAGAATTATAACTGTAGATAATAAATTATCCTGGAATTTTTCCACAAAACTATTAATGTCTACTTAGTGAATACAACGGTTCCTCAAGTTGAGAAGACTCAGGTTACTCAACTCAACATACAATGCCATAGACAGTCTGAATCCATGGCATATGTAAATGGCTAGCTGACCAGACCAATCAGAGTGGGTATTTCATTGCTACAATAACTGTGTTTCTGAAATGTATGCCCTCATTAGCTGCCTAGTAGCTCCTCCCTACAGTAGACTATAGTACTGCACTGCTCTTTACCTGTGACAGAACTTACTACTCTTTAGGACATCACATGGGGGTGGCTCAATTTTTTTTTCTGGTTTTACATGTTTACTGTAAAAGACTATGAAGAAGCTCCTGCCCTCTTTGTATTAAGCCATTTTTAGCTTCTAATAACAATTTCTATCTTTTATACACTGCTCAGTCATACTTCTGTGAAATCACACTGTCCACTCAGGAAGCAACACTGATTGACAAACAATTTCACATGCTGTTGTGCAAATTGAACAGATAAAAGGTGGAAATTATAGCCAATTAGCAAGACACCCCCAATAAAGGAGTGGTTTTGCAGGTGGTGACCACAGACCACTTCTTAGTTCCTATGCTTCCTGGCTGATGTTTTGGTCACTTTTGAATGCTGGCAGTGCTTTCACTCTAGTGGTAACATGAGACGGAGTCTACAACCCAGACAAGAGGCTCAGGTAGTGCAGCTCATCCAGGATGGAACATCAAATCGAGCTGTGGCAAGAAAGTTTGCTGTGTCTATCAGCATAGTGTCCAGAGCATTAAGCTGCTACCATGAGACAGGCCAGTACATCAGGAGACGTGAAGGAGGCCGTAGGAGAGCAATAATCCAGCAGCAGGATGGAGCAAGAGGAGCACTGCCAGAGCCCTTCAAAATGACCTCCAGCAGGCCACAAATTTGCATGTGTCCACTCAAACGGTCAGAAACAGACTCCATGAGGGTGGTATGAGGCCCGACATCCACGGGTGGGGGTTGTGCTTACAGCCCAACACCGTGCAGGACGTTTGGCATTTGCCAGAGAACATCAAGATTGGCAAATTCACCACTGGCGCCCTGTGCTCTTCACAGATTAAAGCAGGTTCACACTGAGCACACGTGACAGACATGAAAGAGTCTGGAGATGCCATGGAGAATGTTCTGCTGCCTGCTACATCCTCCAGCAAGACTGGTTTGGCGGCGGGTCAGTAATAGTGTGGGGTGGCATTTCTTTGGGGGACCGCACAGCCCTCCATGTGCTATTCAGAGGTAGCCTTACTGCCATTAGGTACCGAGATGAGATCCTCTGACCCCTTGCTAGACCTCATGTGGCTGGAGTGTGCAGTTCCTGCAAGAGGAAGGCTTTGATGCTATGTACTGGCCCGCCCATTCCCCAGACCTGAATCCAATTGAGCATATCTGGGACATCATGTCTCGCTCCATCCACCAATACCACGTTGCACCACAGACTGTCGAGGAGTTGGCGGATGCTTTAGTCCAGGTCTGGGAGGACATCCCTCAGGAGACCATCTGCCACCCATCAGGAGCATGCCCAGGCATTGTAGGGAGGTCATACGGACACGTGGAGGCCACACACACTACTGAGCCTCATTTTGACTTGTTTTAAGGACATTACATCAAAGTTGGATCAGCCTATAGTGTGGGTTTCCACTTTGATTTTGAGTGTGACTCCATATCCAGACCTCCATGGGTTCATAAATTTGATTTCCATTGATCATTTTTGGGTGATTTTGATGTCAGCACATTCAATGTAAAGACGAAAGTATTTCATATGATTTGTTCATTCATTCAGCTCTAGGATGTATTATCTTAGTTTTCCCCTTTATTTTTTTGAGCAGTGTATGTATATGCAACTTTTTATCTTAATTTTTTTAATTAAATTTGAGGGGTTTTGGAACCAATTACTAGTTTTTATCTCAAGATATAATCTTCATCCTACAATAGTAGTCCTGCAGCCAATTCATATTGTAACTCGAGGGACGACTGTGAACATATATATTAAGTGGGGATCCAAAATTTGGGCACCCCAGGTAAAAATTTGTATTAATGTGCATAAAGAAGCCAAGGAAAGATGGAAAAATCTCCAAAAGGCATCAAATTACAGATTAGACATTCTTATAATATGTCAACAAAATTTAGATTTTATTTTCATCATTTACATTTTCAAAATAACAGAAAACGAAAAAATTACGTCTGCAAAAGTTTGAGCACCCTGCAGAATTTATAGCATGCACTGCCCCCTTTGCAAAGCTGAGACCTGCCAGTGTCATGGATTGTTCTCAATCATCATCAGTGTTTGAACTTTGCAAAAATATATAGACAAGCCTGATGCATTTTGGAAACAAGTTCTGTGGACCGATGATGTTAAAATTGAACTTTTTGGCCGGAATGAGCAAAGGTACATTTGGAGAAGAAGGAGAACAGAATTTAATGAAAAGAACCTCTGTCCAACTGTTAAGCATGGGGGTGGATAAAAAATGCTTTGGGGTTGTATTGCAGCCAGTGGCACAGGGTATCTCATGAGTAGAAGGAAAAATTGATTCAATAAAATGATGTCAGCAAATTTTGGATGTTAACTTGATGCCATCTGTGAAAAAGCTGAAGTTAAAGAGAGGATGGCTTCTACAAATGGATAATGATCCTAAACACACCTCGAAATCCACGGGGGATTACATCAAGAGGCGTAAACTGAAGGTTTTGCCATGGCCTTCACAATCTCCTGACCTCAACGTAATTGAAAATCTATGGATAGACCTTAAAAGACCAGTGCATGACCGACAGCTAAGAAATCTCAAAGAACTGGAAGACTTTTGTAAGGAAGAATGGGCAAAGATCCTCAAACAAAAATTGAGAGACCCTTGGCTGGCTACAAAAAGCATTTACAAGCTGTGATACTTGCCAAAGGGGCAGTATAAGATATTAATCTGCAGGGTGCCCAAACTTTTGCAGATGCCATTTTTTTGTTTTCTGTTATTTTGAAAGTGTAAATGGTGGAAATAAAATCTAACTTTTGTTGACATGTTATAAGAATGTCTAATCTGTAATTTGATGCCTTTTGGAGATTTTACCATCTTTCCTTTGCTTCTTTATGCACATTAATAAAAATTTTTACCTGGGGTGCCCAAACTTTTGATCCCCACTGTCTATATACAGGGTGGGCCATTTATATGGATACACCTTAATAAAATGGGAATGGTTGGTGATATTAACTTCCTGTTTGTGGCACATTAGTATACATGAGAAGGGAAACTTTTCAAGAAAGGTTGTGACCATGGCGGCCATTTTGAATCCAACTTTTGTTTTTTCAATAGGAAGAGAGTCATGTGACACATCAAACTTATTGGGAATTTCACAAGAAAAACAATGATGTGCTTGGTTTTAATGTAACTATATTCTTTCATGAGTTATTTACAAGTTTCTGACCACTTATAAAATGTGTTCAATGTGATGCCCATTGTGCTGGACTGTTAATGCAACCCTCTTCTCCCACTCTTCACACACTGATAGTAACACCACAGTAGAAATGCTAGCACAGACTTCCAGTATCCGTAGTTTCAGCTGCTGCACATTTTGTATAAGATAAAAGTCTAAGGGGGTCAGATCCGGAGACCTTGGGGGCCATTCAACTGGCCCACAACGACCAATCCACTTTCCAGGAAACTGTTCATCTAGGAATGCTTGGACCTGACACCCATAATGTGGAGGTGCACCATCTTGCTGGAAAAACTCAGGGAACGTGCCAGCTTCAGTGCATGAAGAGGGAAACACATCATCATGAAGCAATTTTGCATATCCAGTGGCCTTGAGGTTTCCATTGATGAAGAATGGCCCCACTATCTTTGTACCCCATATACCACACCATACCATCAATTTTTGTGTTCCAAGAGTCTTGGAGGGATCTATCCAATGTGGATTAGTGTCAGACCAATAGCGGTGGTTTTGTTTGTTATCTTCACCATTCACATAAAAGTTTGCCTCATCACTGAACAAAATCTTCTGCGTAAACTGAGGGTCCTGTTCCAATTTTAGTTTTGCCCATTCTGCAGCACCTGAAACTATGGATAATGGAAGCCTGTGCTAGCATTTCTCCTGCAGTGTTGCTATCAGTGTGTGAAGAGTGGGAGAAGAGGGTTGCATTGACAATCCAACACAATGGGCAGCACATTGAACACATTTTATAAGTGGTCAGAAACTTGTAAATAACTCATGAAAGAATAAAGTTCCGTTAAAACCAAGCAAATCATTGTTTTTCTTGTGAAATTCCCAATAAGTTTGATATGTCACATGAGCCTCTTCCTATTGAAAAAACAAAAGTTGGATTCAAAATGGCCGACTTCAAAATGGCCACCATGGTCACCACCCATCATGAAAAGTTTTCCCTCTCACATATACTAATGTGCCACAAACAGGAAGTTAATATCACCAACCATATAAATGGCCCACCCTGTATGTATATATTTATATATATATATATATATATATATATATATTTAAACGTGGTATGAGTGGCACAAGTCCAATCCGGGTGCTCAGCAGGCTCAGAGACCTGTTCCACGAACTCCAATAACAGCACAAGAAGAGCAAACAGTGGCACTCCCGTGATCCAATGAAAATGGTTATTTTTATTCACACATCCATCAATACATAGATGTAACATTTCAACCCACACAATGAGGTCTTTTTCCAGCATTGCTTGTAAAAGACATCATTGTGTGGATTGAAACCTTGCACCTTATGTATTGATGGATGTGTGAATAAAAATAACCTTTTTAATTCTTCTGCTGTTACATATAATATAAATATATATATACTTACATATATATATATATATAGTGGAAATAATATTCACAAAGTACGTTTAGTCTTGCTTCTCATGGCCATCACACTGGATTATTAATTGCTGCCGTAAGCTGTAGGTTTGCAATAACATCTTATTATTATTTGTTGCCACTAATGCAAAGCTACAACTGTTCCCAATGAGCAATTTTCACATTGCATTACTGCGAATGTAAAAGCATTATAAAAGTGACAAGCTATGACAGAGAATGGTTAATGCAACATGATGGGGGGAATACCGATTTGCTGCCTGTTGTATATCAGCTTAAATCTCAGCTGTGAACAGCACCGAACAGCAGGGGACAATAATACTTTGCATATTTCGTTTTAGGGAAATGGGCCCGATTACTGATAAAGCTCTTTAATGCTTCAGGGAACATTAGGTTTTTGCCTTTAAAATTCTAAATTGCATAAAAATATTTACCTAGTTTGCCAATAGAGAATACATTTAATGAAGTTTATTTTTATATATAGCAGTATAAAAAGAATTTAGTGGGTTTTTGGAATACCAAAAGTGTCACTGTCATCACAGGATAATGTTCCCAGACTCCATGCTTCACAAGACATTTTTTCTCTCCAAATTGGCCCTCATTTACTAAAAGTGGAGTGTTTATTGTGGAGTGTTTTCAATATCACTCCTTTTTTTGTTCAGGCTTATTTACTAATCTGTCGCACATGTCGGTTATTTTTCTGTCGCAGTTTTTTTGTGTCGCACTTAATAATTGTGTCGCACAAACTCAGAGTGTTTCCAAGTAGCTTAACCCCTTAAGGACTCAGGGTTTTTCCCTTTTTGCACTTTCGTTTTTTCCTCCTTACCTTTTAAAAATCATAACCCTTTCAATTTTCCACCTAAAAATCCATATTATGGCTTATTTTTTGCATCACCAATTCTACTTTGCAGTGACATTAGTCATTTTACCCAAAAATGCACGGCGAAACGGAAAAAAAAATCATTGTGCGACAAAATTGAAGAAAAAACACAATTTTGTAACTTTTGGGGGCTTCCGTTTCTACGCAGTGCATATTTCGGTAAAAATTACACCTTATCATTATTCTGTAGGTCCATACGATTAAAATGAAACCCTACTTATACAGGTTTGATTTTTTCGTACTTCTGGAAAAAATGATAACTACATGCAGGAAAATGTATACGTTTAAAATTGTCATCTTCTGACCCCTATAACTTTTTTATTTTTCCACGTACAGGGCGGTATGAGGGCTCATTTTTTGCGCTGTGATCTGAAGTTTTTATCAGTATGATTTTTGTTTTGATCGGACTTTTTGATCACTTTTTAATGGTATAAAAAGTGACCAAAATACGCTTTTTTGGACTTTGGAATTTTTTGGCGTGTACGCCATTGACCGTGCGGTTTAATTAATGATATATTTTTATAGTTCGGACATTTATGCACGCGGCGATACCACATATGTTTATTTTTATTTACACTGTTTTATTTTTTTTATGGGAAAAGGAGGGTGATTCAAACTTTTATTAGGGAAGGGGTTAAATGATCTTTATTAACACTTTTTTTTTTTACTTTTTTTTGCAGTGTTATAGGTCCCATAGGGACCTATAACACTGCACACACTGATCTACTATGCTGATCACTGGCATCCTGCGTCGTTAAAGGGTTAAAAACCGGTAAGATTTGGATACTTGACAGAAGAGCTAATTTAAGGGAAAACACAAGTCTTAATCTAAAAAAAAAAAAAGGGCACAAACACATTCACATTTGCAATCACACTATGTAAAACACTATTTGAATATATATATATATATATATAGAGAGAGAGAGAGAGAGAGAGAGAGAGAGAGAGATTTATCAAAACCTGTCCAGAGGAAAAGTTGCCCAGTTGCCCATAGCAACCAATCAGATTGCTTCTTTCATTTTTAACAAGGCCTCTGCAAAGAGAAAGAAGCAATCTGATTGGTTGATATGGGCAACTGGGCAACTTTTCCTCTGGACAGCTTTGGAAAAATCTCCGTCAGAGAGAGAGAGACACAGAAAATAAGATATCCACAACATCAAGGCTGTAGGTATGTGTGTGGGGTTTTAGGTAACACAAACCAGGAAAAAAAAAGGATAACATGTTTTGAATGTGAGAACACTTTGACCTGACTCGTTGTCCATTTTGGAATATTACAGCAAGTTGATTTGTTACCGAGCCCAATTTGTGTAGCTGTTGAACAACATGACAATGCTAGGAGGAGACGTAGAAGACCACATAGATGGCAGCGGCACTTTGGTCCATGATTAACTTTGGATAATTTCTTAGAAGAGGAGGTTCATCGTTCTTTCCGTTCAAATAAGCCAGCCATTTTGGAGCTTATGCAGCAAATAGGAGAACAAATTGAGCCACAAACACAACGCTCACATGCCGTTACAGGACTAACCAAACTACTTTCAGTACTATATTTTTTAAGCACTGGAATATATCAACATTGTTTGAACTCCAGATTTGGCATAAGTCAACCTTCTTTTTCCAGAATCCTAGGTCAGGTGCTGCAAAGTATGCTGCGAGTGGGCGCATCATTACATCACGTTCCCTGAAACACCACAGGAACTTCAAAGTTAGAAAGAGGCCATTTTCAGAATTGCAGGCATGCCCAATATTGTTGATTTGATCGATTGCACGCATGTGGCACTAATACCACCAGCAAGATCCGAAAGAGCATATCGCAATAGAAAAATGTATCGGACCATTAATGTACAAATAGTCGTGGGTCCATACATGAATATTATCGATATAGTTCCCAACTACCCTGGATCATGCCATCATGCTTTTATCCTACGAAATACGGAGATTTATTCGAGATTTGAAAGAGACGTGTATTGAGATTCATGTATCTTAGGTAAGGGTGTAGTATTGTGTTAAGATTTTAAAAATGCTATTTTTGCAAAGAGAATTTAGCCTTATTATTCATGAACATTAAAGGGGTACTCCGGTGGAATCCTTTTTTTTTTTTTTTTTTTTAAATCAACTGGTGCCAGAAAGTTGAACAGATTTGTAAATTACTTCTATTAAAAAATCTTAATCCTTCCAGTGCTTCTTAGCTGCTGAGGAAATTCTTTTCTTTTTGGAACACAGCGTTCTTTGCTGACAACATGAGCACAGTGCTCTCTGCTGACATCTCTGTCCATTTTAGGAACTGTCCAGAGCACCATATGTTTGCTATGGGTATTTTCTCCTACTTTGGACAGTTCTTAAAATGGACAGAGATGTTAGCAGAGAGCACTGTGCTCGTGATTCAGCAGAGAGCTCTGTGTTTCAAAAAGAAAAGAATTTCCTATGTATTATTCAGCAGCTAATAAGTACTGAAAGGATTAAGATTTTTTAATAGAAGTAATTTACAAATCTGTTTAACTTTCTGGCACCTGTTGATTTATAAAAAAAAAAAAAAGTTTTCCACAAGAGTACCCCTTTAAAGTAACATACATTTGTAGAACTATCCACTATCCTTTGCAAAATGTAAAATTTTGTACAGTAGACATCTTACATTTCATTTTAGAGTAGTACACTTCTTGAGTCCTATGCTTTTGTTAAAATGAATTTTGATTATCCACTTTTGCTAA
The DNA here is from genome assembly GCF_029499605.1 of Hyla sarda. Taxonomy (NCBI): domain Eukaryota; kingdom Metazoa; phylum Chordata; class Amphibia; order Anura; family Hylidae; genus Hyla; species Hyla sarda. The sequence continues at coordinate 467,045,598 of NC_079189.1, forward strand.
ATGTTTCATGTTGGTAGAACTAATGTTGTCTGTTTCTAAACCAGGTGACAATGGATACCAGCTTTGTCGCTGGCTACTAACGCCATATTTGAATCCACAATCTAGAGCAGAAGAACGCTTTAATCGGTCACATAAAAGAACAAGATCCATGATCGAGCGGACAATTGGGCTACTGAAAAGCAGATTTCGATGTCTGGACATCACAGGGGGTGCTTTGTTATATAAATTAAGCTTTGTTATGAAATTATAATCGTATGCAGTATTCTCCATAATATTGCCCAAAAACATAACCTGCCTGATGATGTTGCCGATGATTTAAAGGGGTACTCCCGTGGAAACCTTTTTATTTTTTTATTTTTTTTTAAATCAACTGGTGCCAGAAAGTTAAACAGATTTGTAAATCACTTCTATTAAAAAATCTTAATCCTTCCAGTACTTTTTAGGGGCTGTATACTAAAGAGAAATCCAAAAAAGAAATGCATTTCCTCTGATGCCATGACCACAGTGCTCTCTGCTGACCTCTGCTGTCCATTTTAGGAACTGTCCAGAGCAGGAGAAAATCCCCATAGCAAACATATGCTGCTCTGGACAGTTCCTAAAATGGACAGCAGAGGTCAGCAAAGAGCACTGTGGTCATGACATCAGAGGAAATGCATTTCTTTGTCGTATTTCTCTTTAGTATACAGCCCTAAAAAGTACTGGAAGGATTTAGATTTTTTTAATAGAAGTGATTTACAAATCTGTTTAACTTTCTGGCACCAGTTGATTTACAAAAAAAAAAGTTTTCCACGGGAGTACCCCTTTAAGAGAAGAAATTGGTGCAACCCCTGCAAATGAAGAGGTTGACCAAGCTTCTCAAGCTGTGTGACAACACGTAACCTTAACTTTTTTTGGACATTAAAAGACCATAAATAAATAAAAAGGGTTTGGACTAGTTTGTTTATAAACAAAGCATTAAATACTTTATTCATAAAAGTGTTTAACTGTACAAAAGGTTTTCAGGTTATAAACCAAGTTACTTTCACACAAAACATATTGGTAAACAGTCCCTTGTTAGAAATCACTCCATTTTTTGGAATTTCACTCGGCCTCTTGGCTGTCGGTTAAACGCCCGTTTTTGCATAAAACATGCCGATTTCAGAGAGAAAAAAACCACTCCGAGTGGTTTCTAAAGTGTTGGTTGTGCGGCGTAAAATTTGGTCGCATAGTCGCACAGACATTGCGAATTTAGGCAAATTTTGGCGAAATAACCGAGAAAAAGAGTCGGTTGGACTTTAGTAAATGAGGGCCATTATGTTTTCAATGTGCTTTAAGATAATATTAAAATGTTCAACCTAAAACCTTCAAACAAAGTGCATTCAACAGGATTTTTTACTAGTCAACAATCTTTGGCACATGAAGGTTTGAATAGTATATTTTATAAGATATTCATGTTATTTTTAAATGTTATTTTTACAAGTAAGTGTTCACCTGGATTAAATGATACTGGATATATCCTTTAGCTCGAGACATATTATATTACAAACATGCATCTTCTTATATTTGCTTCTACATGAAGTTTATTTTTTATTTTATTTTTATATTCCAGTGACAACACCACATCTACTGTACTGTGCACAAGTTTTAGGTAGGTGTGGAAATTTTTTAAAACAGAAGTGTTAGTAGTTTTTTTTATCAATTAACTAAATGCAAAGTGAATGAACAGAAGAGAACTCTAAATGAAGTCAATATTTGTTGTGATCGCACTTCAAAACAGCATTCGTTCTTCTAGGTATAAGAGCACACAGTTTTTGAAGTGACTTGGTAGGGAGGTTTATTCAAGCATCTTGGGGAACTAACTGTAGATCTTTTGTAGATGTAGACCTGCTCTAATCCTTTTGCCTCTTCATGTAATCCCACATTTGATTAGGGCACTGTGGGGACCACACATGTGTCCTGTCAGGTAAACATTGCTTCAGGTGCCCATGATAGGCCCTGCTACTCAGGTGATACTTTAATATTTGTTTTGAACTTTGCCTGTTAATTTATGTTGTTTCGCCCTGTACCTTTAAGAAATGTACAGGATATCTGTAAGGTGTAGAGTACCCATGTGACCCTGATTGCCCAATGGGAGACCCCCTAGCAAGGCCATATATAGTGTAAGGGGGAGGAGCTATTCAGTTTAGTTTAGAGTTCTGTTGATAGTTGTTGGAGAATGTGTGTTCAGCTGTGTGTAGAGCTCAGTTTGAGCTGCAGTGTGGAGAAGAGACAGCAGGAGTGTGTGGTGGATCTAAGGGAAGCCTAATGTAAATCTTCAAGCATGCGACCACATCATTCTTCAAGTGTTCCCCACCCAGGAGGATTCAGAAATTCCTAATTGTGAGCATAATACCTGGTGAGTTGACAGGCCACACAGAGATAGTTCATACCCTGGTGGTGTTGCGTTAATTGTTCACTGAGAACTCTCGTCATCGTTGGAGGTCTCAGCATTAAGCCTAAAGTCCCAAGCACAATACTACAAGTCACAGCAAGTCTACAGGGCTCCCAAGGGTTACTCTGAATCTCCTCTACACTAATGCTGTGATGATTGTAACATCTACTCCTGCCTCTGTAAAGACAGTTATCCGTAACCTGGCATTGGTGTATTTATTATCCGGTGCTTGGCCCAGGAGAAGCTGTCCTATCCTTGGACCTTGTAGGTTAATGGTGCCCTGGTGTTATGCAGTGATACATCTAACCACCCCGAGCCACAATCTTGCACCACACACAGAAGCACTAGTGTGCCATAACAAATGTTGTTAAGATTAGGGTACTGTGGGGATCACACGATAGTGTTGAGATCAGGGCACTGTTGAGACCATATCATCACTTCAAGGATTACTAGTTCTTCCTTACGCTGTAGACAGTTCTTAATGACATCAACTTCACGTTTGGGGTCATTGCTATGTTGTTGAAAAAATTTAGAGACAATCAGATTCCTTCCTGATGGTATTTCATTATGAATACATATCTGCCTGTTTCTCAGCGTTGAAGACACCATTAATCCTGGCCAATTTTACAACTCCATTTGCTGAATTGCAGCCCCAAACTTGAAAGAGCACCTGTGGCCATTTTTCTACACCCCAGTTTCTGAGTCACTTGTTTCCACATGAAAGGTATGTCTTTTTGGCCACTATTCTTCCGAGAAGAGCAGTTCTGGACCTGGGTCTGAGCAGATAGCACCGTTGGACGTCTTCCTTTTTCCAAGGAAAGAAAGCATGATCTGTCTTCTATTTTCTGCAGTAAGTTTCCTTGGTCAACCACTGTGTCTACAGTCCTTTAACAGAAAGCATCTTGAAACCCCAGTATGCTTTAAATCTTTACCTGGGAGAAATCTTGCTAATGCAGTATAACTACCTTGTGTCTTGTTGCTGTGCTCAAGTTTGCCATAGTGCATGACTTGACACTGATAATATCTTCCAAAGTCTTAGCTTTGTAGCAGAGTTTGTCTGTTCCTCGTCCAGTTTTAAGCTTCCTACACAGCTTTTTCTGTTACGGTTAATAACCATGTTTCAGCCTAAATAGGGTGTTTCGACATAATTCTCATACACCCGTCTATATTTCTACATTTAAATATAAGTCCCTGACTGTGTGCAAGTGTATCTAGACAAAATGATATTGCTTTGAAGGCAAATGTTGCTTTGAATTTTGTTAATTCATGAACATAAACTATTTAAACTTCAACCTTGCAGCATTTTCCCCAGACCTGCTGACAACTTTTGCACAGTACTGTATGTCTTTACAAAAAAAATTTGTATTGTAGGAGTTAGAGAAACTTAACTTCTTTTACTAAAATGGTAAACTAGGAATTATATTTAAGACAATAACAGGTGCTCTAACAATGTCACTTGTTAACAGGGATGTGCACACATAAGAGCAAAACGGGGCTTGAGCCCCTGACCCTTTTCGGCACCTGTCCCTCTAGTGCCCTCACAAAAGGATCTGCAATTCTTGTATATTATAGTATGCAAGCATATATTTGTGTGGTGCCCATCTCCTCAGTGTAAGAACTAGGACTGTGTGGAGATTCCTGCATGGAGTGGGTGCTGAGTGATGGGTGCCTGCTGATTGGAGCTGGGTGATGGGTGCTGGGTGAAGCTGGGAACAGTACACAGTCTGTCATATAAAGGTCAAAACAGGGCATATAGGGGAGATTTATCAAAATCTTTGCAGACGAAAAGCCCTCTGCAAAATGAAAGAAGCGATTGGTTGCTATAGACAACTGCACCTCTCTTCCTTCAAAAAGGTTTTGATAAATCTCCTCTATAATACAGTGTATTATAGTGCATCTGTCACATGTTTTATGTAAATAAAACCGGCTGCACTTGGCTTCATTTTACAAAAACACCCACATTTACGGGGGCTAGGAATGTCAAAGAGGCCGGTCCCTCCCGGAGGTCCACTATGTCTCTGGGCTGCAGCACCTCTCCCCTGTGATGTCACTCCCGCTTTCTGCAGAGCATACCCATTGAGTCTAACAGAAATGTTTTAAATTATGAGAAGTGCCCTCTTTTTACTTGAGCCCCTGCCCTCCAATATGTTTGTGCATGTCCCTGCTTGTTACATGTGAAACTAGCATATCGGAATATGTAACTGTCAACAAAAGCCATTAATATTGTCATTGAAAGTCATGGGTATTGGATAACAGTGTAACTTTTTTAATGCAGTTTAAGATTTAATACATTAAAGAGTTTCTGTTATATATTTATAAGCACAAATGTAATTTGGCGGTATGTAAAGCCACTATATATAACATGTGTCGCTGAGCTGTATTTAGGATGTCCAGTAATAAAACATTTTGCAGTAGTTGGATGCCAACTTCTTCCTGGCAGACAGCACCACTGTTTGTCCAACACTACCAAATGTTTTGTAACAGAAGAATGATTTGGCGGCAGAACTGCATTATCAGACTTCCCATAGCTGTCCCAAATTACTGGAGCTGCCATTTACCAAATTACACTTAATCATAAGGATTTGGAACCTGTGAACCACAAATGGCTGTTTGCTTTCAATGTGACAGATTCCTGTCCAGTCAGTTTAATTACAGTGTTAAGCTGGCACCGCCATAGAACACAAGGGGAGCCGAAATCTTCCGATGATGTTAAAAGCATGAAATGACATAATCATGGAGATTTAACCTGTTAAAATCAGACACTTTTTTTCTCAGATGCCTATTAGAAATAGTCTTTAAAATTACATGAGAAATACATAAGTTTAAAGCTGTGCTAAAAAATGTGCAGTTGCAGAAGTGGAGCCTTGCTGGCAGAAACTTGACTGCCCAAGAGAAAGCCCTAGACAGCTGGTAGCATCCTATCTCAGCAATGCTCGTAGCAGGAGTGTATGTCACCAATCTCCAACTCTGTTTCACATTATATCATTGGGAACCGTGTAGGCCTCAGGAGTGATCCTGAAGTGACTCGCAAACCTATTATTATGCTGATTGTATATGATTGTATCATGAGTGTTTGGAAGCAATGCTTCACTATCATTCAAATTATTATTTTCTATCATTATCCAGATTACAACAACAGAATAGCAACTCTGAAGGGTTACCAAGTCACGGAACTAAAATAAAAGGTGTTCTCCAGGACTTTAATATTAGTGGCTAATCCATCCAGGGGTTGTCTGATGATGAAATCTATTTTCAACTGTCTAATAAATTAACATATATTGAAAAATGTAGTTATTATACCACCTTTCTCTGGTCTTTAATGCTTTCCTTAAGTCTCTTCTTACAGTGTCTTCCAAAAGCGCTCTATCTCCTACTTCTTCCAGTCGGGTGCTGCACTACTTTCTTGCTGTGGCTGCTGTTCTGTTCCTTGGATTTGGTCCCCACTGTTACTCTCCTCTTCACCAGTCTCTACTTCATGCCTCATGCAACCTCTTCTGCTTATAGGTTCCAGACTTAAAGGTCCAGTGTGTACACTAATGGTTCTTCTCTCAACTATCCTAGCTGGCTATGTCTATTTTAGGAGGATCCCCCCAAGACTAAGTGTTGTTGTGGTTTCTTGTTTTCAGGTGTTTTGATCTTGGATCCAAAGGTGTTTTGATCCTAGTCCAGTTCTCTTGTGTTGACCTGTGCCCATTTCCCAATGCCCATTTACCTCCCTGCCTGATTTGCTCTGTACAGCACAATCTGTCCTGTTACCAACACAGATTGCTGACCCTGAACCCATGACGCTTGGTTTGATTTTCTTGCCCGGTATTACCTACACTTCTGCCCGTTTCTTGTGTACTGTGCTGATTCTCCTGGACTGCTGACTATTCCTACTAGAAGCAGATGTCAAGCTTCAATATCCAGGAGCAGGAAAAACTGTGAAGCCCTGGTGGGTACTGGTTCAATTGCAGAACAGGTCCACAGTTGTTGCGTGTTACAATTGTCTTCATTAGCCCAACTTCCTGTCTGGTGTATATCCTGTAACAGACTTCCTGTTCCTGAAAACTCTCTAGCCGGGAATTCAAACAGCTCTATCTCCCTACATCTTCTTAACTTTCTAACCATTCCCACATATTCCTTAAATTTTGTTAAAAGCTGTTTTTATTTAATTTGCTGTGCTCCTAGCATAAAGAAAATGTTCTTATGCTTCAATCGGCCTGCTTGTTGCTGCTTCTTATCTGTGCTGCTGGGGTGGGCTCTGGACAGCTGGTCTCCTCTCCTCTCTCGCAGCCGACAATATAGCCCTTCTTTCTTTCCAATTCAGCTTTACAATCCTAACAAGCTAAAGAAGTGTTCAAAGCTATGCTAAGCCATGTTCTTAGAGGCTCTGCTCCTTCCCCGACAAGCAGAATGCTCTCTCTTTTGTCTGATCTACAAGGATGCATGTGTGTTAGTTTACTACTTGGACATACACATTGCTATACACTTTAAATGGCAGGTGACAATATACTATGTAAGAAATATATTCTCACTGGATTGTTTTTTATGTGTTACAATACCAAATGTGTTTATAGATTGCTACTTTTTATTGGTAAAACAAGCATCAGTTTTTACCTTACAGTGTTGATCCAGAGGAAGACAAAAAAGACCCTATAAAACAGATGCCAATTCCAGAGGTAATGAGGCCTTTTTACAGTTCTCTAGACAGGGGGCTTGGGGCTGCTGTACAGGGAACAAAACAGTGAAGGAAACAAAGAACTACACCAGTGCTGCATCCCCTTCATACTCAAATTTGATGGGGGTCCCAAAGGTCAGTCCTCCACTAGTCATGTGATGGCATTCATAAATATGCTATCACTTTATAACATGAGAATGCCTCTTTAATATCTAATACGTTCATAAAAAGTACAATTTACAAATACCAAATCAACACTGTTCGTTTAGTTTTAAGGCTAGCTTCCATTCTTGAAGAGGTGCTGTGCCTGTGGAGTGGTGTGCCCCAGGGCCAGGGTGGCTTAGCCTAGCAGCAGTGAGACTGTTGGGCAGTTGGGTCACAGTATAGATGGTCATTGTGCGGTGCTATGCCTATTAGGTTAGGGATCCACTTGAAAGAAGTAATATGTAAATTGCCAAGTGGGCTTACACCGTTTGATCAAAATATGTATTTAAAGGGGAACTCCGTTATAAAGAAAAGGTTTTCAAATCAGCTGGTGCCATAAATTTAAACAGATTTGTAAATTACTTCTATAAAAAAAATCTTAACCCCTCTAGTACTTATCAGCTGCTGTATACTATAGATATACTTCAGAGAAATATGTGAAGTTCTTTCCAGTCTGACAACACTGCTCTCTGCTGACACCTTTGTCCGTGTCAGGAACTGTCCAGAGCAAGAGAGGTTTTCTATGGGAATTTGCTTCTAATCAGGACAGTTCCTGACATGGACAGAGGTGTCAGCAGAGAGCACCATTGTCACAAATTTCTCTGTAGTATACAGCAGTTGATAAGTACTGAAATAGAAGTAATTTACAAATATGTTTAACTTTCTGGCACCAGTTGATCTGAAATCATTTGTTTTCCACTTGTTTCCACTGGAGTTCCCCTTTAAAACCTCATGCTAGCTTTTGTAAAATCTGTTTAGTAGCAATAGATCAATGTATAACATGTGCGTACAGTAACCACACTCTTCATATGCATGTCTGAGATGGTTCATAGCAGACTTTCTACAAGACCTCATTGCATTCAGTACACAGAAACACATACACAGACATTGGTGTTTAATAGCTCTAAATTTTGGGTTTCCATGGGGCTTCTCTAATGCAGACTCTCTTCATGCACTGTGCCTTCTTGAAAGCTATTTCGAGCATAAGTGTATTGCAAATGTATGCTCTAATGTGATATAAAAACCACTAATACAATTAGTTCTCCTTTTATATCGTATCCTAGAGAATGAATGCTAATTTGATAGAAGTCTCTAATTTACTGGAACAGGAATAGTAAGGGGATATAGACATGTGCCTTTCTGGACAGGCCTGCTTGCTTTTCTATTACAATATTGTTCATTTTCCCTCTGGCCTGCTGCCAGGACCAGTTTTGGGAGCGGCATCACCATGATGTGAAATGTTTCACAGGGTAGTGGACCTGTTGGGCGATATACACAACATCAGTCATGCAGATCCACAATCTATTATATTTTTCCCCTAAAAAATGTTTTTCTCAAACCTTAAAATGATGGTATGACTTCAAGACCATATTGCTAAATATTAGGGCGGCACATTGATCAGGGTGTGACTTCTACCTCTGCACCTCCTGTGGTGTTAAGCCTAAGATACAAAGTGATTTTTGCCATTCTATATTATACTACCAAGGAGGCCAAGTGGATTGAGAATCTTAACGTCTGCACAATTCGAGTTATATGTTATGTCACGGCCACTTATTTCTACTGGATTGTGTAGGTCACACCAGTTGTTGTGGTTCTACAGACATATATTGGGCTCTCATTTGTTAAAAGTGTAAGATTGTTAGTAAGATTGTGTATATTTATACATTTAAAGGGGTTGTACGCTGCCCTACTTTTCGGAGCTCCGCTCACAGCGTCCGGAAGTTCATTACTCCGAACGCTTTGTGCGGGCTTCCATGTTCGCGGCCGCCGGGCCCGCGGTCGAGGGGGCGGGGGAGACGTCACGAGGGGGCGGGCGAACACGGAAGCCCGCACACAGCGTTCGGAGTAATGAACTCACGGACGCTGTGAGCGGAGCTCCGAAAAGTAGGGCAGCGCACAACCCCTTTAAATGTATAAATATACACAATCTTACTAACAATCTTACACTTTTAACAAATGAGGGCCCAATATATAAGTCTGTAGAACCACAACAACTGGTGTGACATACACAATCCAGTAGAAATAAGTGGCTGTGACATAACATGTAACTCGAAATGAGTAATGAACTTCCGGACGCTGTGAGCGGAGCTCCGAAAGTCAGTGCATGCTGGGAGTTGTAGTTTTGCAACATCTGGAGGTCCGCAATTTGAAGACCACTGGTATAGGAGGTTATACTCACGTGTCCCCGCCGCTTCGGACCCGTCACCGCTCGTCACCACTGCCCTGGATGTCGCTCCATTGCTGTCGCCGCGTCCCCATGGTGTCCCCGACGCTCCGGACGTCTTCTTCCCCGGGATCCACGCTCTCCGTCTCAGTCATCACGTCGTTATGCACGCCGCTCCTATTGGATGACGGGACGGCGTGTGCGACAACGTGATGACGTCGAAGGAGAGCGACGGCTATGCCGATGTGCTGTAAGCTGTTCGGGACGCCGAGATTTCAGCCGCTGGCTGTCCGGGCATGCTGGGAGTTGTAGTTTTGCAACATCTGGAGGTCCGCAGGTTGAAGACCACTGGTATAGGAGGTAATACTCCCGTGTCCCCGCCGCTTCGGACCCATCACCGCTGCCCTGGATGTCGCTCCATTGCTGTCGCCGCGTCCCCGACGCTCTGGACGTCTTCTTCCCCGGGATCCACGCTCTCAGTCTCCGTCATCACGTCGCTACGCACGCCGCTCCTATTGGATGACGGGATGGCGTGCGCGACAACGTGATGACGTTGAAAGAGAGCGACAGCTATGCAGGGGATCCCGCCATGGAGCAGACACCGAGGAGGCAGGTAAAGTCCCTGCCGATGTGCTGTAAGCTGTTCGGGATGCCGCGATTTCACCGCGGCGGTCCTGAACAGCCCGACTGAGCAGCCGGGTTGGTGTCACTTTCGCTTCAGACGCGACGGTCAGCTTTGATCGCCGCGTCTGAAGGGTTAATAAAGGGCATCACCGCGATCGGTGAAGTCCTGTATTAGCCGTGGGTCCCGGCCGTTGATGGGCCGCAGGGACCGCCGCGATAGTTTTGGGGAAGAAAAAGTGTATCTTATACGGCGAAAAATACGGTATTTTCTACAGTCAGTCAACATTATCATTAGCTGATGTGGTTGGTAAATCAAGATATTGCCTTTTCCAGTTTATCTAACAACATATGTATACGCCAGACAGCCAACAGCATAGACCATTTGAGTTTCGAATTGTGTAAATCTGTTTTTTTTTTTTCTAAAGAAAAAAAGTAAATGTGTCCCCCTTAAAATATGTCCAATGTAGATGGAATTCAGACTCAAGGTCTATTCTATTTATATGTCTTCCTAGTAAGAATAAATCATATAGAAGCATATTTAATACGGTGGCTGTTCTGCTCAGAAAATTCATGATTCAGCTGGATTCATTGTGACTTCAATTTTGAACCTAAAACCAGGTAAAAGTGTAAAACGCAGACACTTGAAGAATGTTTGATTCCCGCCGACTGCTCTTTCTGTCTGAGAATGCTGTCTGCTCAGTCACCTGCCTCCGCTCATCCCTCTATTCAATGGCTGTCTGACAAAGACATGGCAGTGCAAGCAATGTCAATACAAAGCGCCTGCTTGCCAAATGTTACCATTGTCATTAAAAATGTCTATACAACTACTGTGAGCTCTACAAAAGCAGCACAGTCATTGCTTGGCGGGAAGCATCATTTTACTAATAGTCCTTTATGAAATCTGTACAGGTATTTTTTTCAGTCTGATTAATGAAATGAAGTACCCTGGTAAAACTGAGTGTTAGGAGTAAAAGTCTGTAATATGGACACGTAATATGGTTGGATTATAGATGAAACTGCATCAGTATATTATCAGTATTGCATCCAAATTGTATTAGTATTTCTGATCAGGGGTTCCTTCTAAGCAGGATATTGAGCTATTTTAATCTCTCTCCATAGAGTTCAGTTGTCATTCTCCACTCGTTTTCTTTTCTTTTTTTTTTAAATACATGCATATTTTATATAGCCACAGGAATAGCCCCAAAGATTAAATAGACACTGTCATTTGAATATACTTTGCTTAGCTCAATAGTAAAAGCAAATATGAGAAATACTTCTTTTTTAAGCTATTTCCCTCTCCTGTGAGACTGTATCCCACTCTGAAAATCAGTTCAGCTTTGTCCTGTGTCTGCAAGACAAGTAATACAAGTCTATGGAGGGGGAAGGAGGGACAATACAAATGGAATACAAATACAAAATGTGCTCATCTGAAAGCAGCCTAAGTGTATGGTCACACGTGCCACATTTTTTGCTGCTGTGTATTTTCATACCCATTGAAGTCAATGGGTAGGAAAATCAGCTGCAGAAAGTACGCAGAAAAATACGCCACGTGTGACCCTACCCTTCGAGTGTATAAGTAACAGGATGGAACCAAAGAATGTAATGATTATTTTTCTTTTAATGACATAGATAATGACAACCAAACCTTGTAGTATTATTGATTATTGAGTATTATTAATTACTCAGTTAACATTAACACCAGTGCAGCAGATATAGCAGCTGCTATGGGATGGGATGTGGAAAATAGAATGCAGGCCCTTTCTACGTTTAACTATAGAGCCACATAGTTACCCTTTGTATGTGCATCCTCCCCTTTTCTGCAGTATCACTTTTTGCATTATTCCTATGCTGTGACATCACTGTATTATATTGTCATCGTGCAAAGGTGACCTATTATGTTTACAGTTTTCCTGTGTAATGACATCATAGTGTGCATTAAATCTATACTATACCATCACTATTTGTATACGTCCTGAGCAGTAATGGAATTGAATAGAATGGATTATCCCCCTGCTGTGACATATTTGTGTTCATTGTTCCTATACTGTAACATAAGCATTCATATTAATACCTGTGCTATAACTTGACTGTGTGCTTTATCCCATTACTGGAACATTGCTGTTTGCAATCTCCCTGTACTGTGAAATCACTTAGTTCATTATACCTGTCCATAAGGGAGACCAAGATAATCAATTTGCTATTAAAGCTGGTCATGGTGGGGTGAGACCCCCTTATAAGTGTATTATGGGGCCCTACTGTCACTTTCTTCTAGTTAACATTACAATTTGGAGAACACAGTTCAATACAATATAAACTCTGATGATGTGTCAAGGATAGCTTTGCTTAGTAGTCTTTTTTACAGAACAATTGGAGAAACAATTGTCAAGTGTATTAAACTTCAATTGCAGCCATGAGGCACACTGGAGTTCCCTGCAGCCCCAGACACTCCCATAGGTATATATCGCCTAATCTACTTGATAAGAAAGTAATTTGGATCTTTCTGCTTTGGATACACTAGTGCCCAGCTCTTACATTGCTGTGAAAAATGTACTGTGATATTGTAATAACTAGATCTGCAACATCCCAAACATGACACATAGGGTAGTATGAATTGCTTCAAAATAGGTACAATGTTTGGAAATTTGAACCATCATATTTATTATAACGGTTAATATGCCATACTGTCCCGTGAATCATGTTCATACGAAAAATTCTGAAAGGTTGTTAATAACTGTTTTAAATTAATTTCCCGTTTTAGTTTTTCTAGTATGAAAAATATATTTTCTTAACTCTTAATCTTATAACCTTTGGTGCTGCTGCTGATCTGTAATGCTGGAGTCTGGCTTCCAAGAGAATCAGTCTTCTTCTCCCTCTGGCAGCTAACAATGTACATCCTTCCTAATTATTCTGCAGTTGTCTTCTCAGGTGTATGGCTATGCTACTACAGAGGCTTCCCTGACAAGCAGGACAGAAAGCTATTTTTATTGGCTGCTGTGTAGTGAACAGATGACCACTAGATGTAAGGAAAGTGACTGATCATGTGTGTCCACCAGCACTCATCTCAGTAGTTAGACATTCACAATGCTATACAGTCTGGTAAAGCAGTACTATTAATGTTGTTGTTAGGAACATGCATTAAACAAGCATAATACATAATACAGTACCAATAATAAACAACAATTTTAGGCTGGAGTCACATACAGTATTTTGGTTAGTCTTTTTAACCAATACCAGAAGTGGGTCAAAAACAAAGGTGCAAATCTTTATACTATACCCCTAGGTCAAGAGGAAATGGCATTAAGAGGAACTGGCAGTAGGTGCCCATTTCCCTAAAGTGCCATCCCCAGGAAAATCCTTTTTAATAAAATCAATGGGTTATACATATAATGCACATGCATACTGGGTTTTCCAGAGTGAGAGACAAAGAAGATAATTTCCTGAGAACGATGTTTCACACACTGGTCTTAATAAATCTGCCAACCTGATGCCAGGGGGCACATGCCTTTAGATAAGCCTGGCATTTCAATGGCTGTGCTTTGAAATCTACACCAGCTATGAGACTTTGGCTGGGTCACCACTTAGCATTTTTAGCCACTGCAGTTTTTGAGCCAGAGTCCGAAGTGGATCAGGGCATTCTGCAGCTCCTTGACACGTGAGCTTCAAAGGAAAACATCATTTTATAACTTTGCAAACAGCCATCAGTGACAAGACGAGTTTTAATTATACCACATCAGCTTTTATTTGTATCATATCCTCTGCCCATGTCTACAGCTGGGAGCACTATATAAAGCTGACAGATTCTATTTAATGTAAGCAAATAAAACAAAGGAAAATAACATTTGTAACTCCATGGATACCTGTTAGTTGCACAAGCAAGTTTTCTGAGTTATATAGTCTACTCCATTCATACATTAAAGAATCAGCAGCTATATATAGAGTACTGTGATATATTGGCCATGCAATATACATAAGCTGCCATCTCCAGCTATGAATTTCTACAAGAGCTATAAATGAAGTAGGTTATATTTTATTAACATTACATTATATCATTAGATACAAAATTATAGATCAACGGCAAGGTATCATTTATCAAGAGTCCGAGTTATTCTAAAGAGCTATCCCAAAATTAATTGGGTTCTTTCTATAACATATTTCTCTTCATAATTTAATGTATGAGACTTAAAACTCCATCAGCTTTTAAATCACCATCAAATATACTTTAAAGTCATCACACACTGAGGGCGATGGGGCCAAGTGATCTTATAAATTTGTCTGGCTGACTGATATTGTGCTCAATGACAATGTTAATAACCGTCTCTACATATAGCCTGTAAAATCGAGTATGTTTATCTTTTTTTATTGAAAACACCATCAGTTTTACAGCATTAGCATTATTCTGTAACTATCTTACAAACAAGATTTTCTATACTGGGTTTAGCTCTAGTGTGTCTTTTGCTCCATTTGCTCTTATTCTGTTGGATCATTTCAATCTAAGCACTCTTCGCTTCCCTGTTCTCTTTACAACCTGATTTTTAACCTAATTTTAGTTGTTTAACACATAAGCAATTGTACTTACCACCAATTGTTTAGTTTTAGGGTTTGGCCACATGTTGAATATATGCTGCAGATTTTATGTGAAAAAAATTCTGTGCTGAAAATCTGCAGGATTTACTGCAGTACCAATGTAGATGAGAGTTTAAAAATAGTGCGAATAGTACAAAATCCATGTAAATATTGGATTACAGTGTGGATTTAAAATCTGCAGCATGTCAATAATGGTTACAAATATGTTTCAGATTTATTCATGATTATTAAAGGGGTACTCCGCTGCTCAGCCTTTGGAACAAACTGTTCCGAATGCTGGAGACGGCGCCGGGAGCTGGTAACATCATAGTCCCACCCCCTCATGACATCACGCCCTGCCCACTCAATGCAAGTCTATGGGAGGGGGTGTGACATCCGTCACACCCCCTCCCATAGACTTGCATTGAGGGGGTGGAACATGACATCATGAGGGGACAGGGCTATGATGTCACAAGCTCCCTGCGCCAGCTCCAGCGTTTGGAACAGCTTGTTCCAAATGCTGAACAGCGGAGTACCCCTTTAAGTA
This sequence comes from Hyla sarda, assembly GCF_029499605.1. Taxonomy (NCBI): domain Eukaryota; kingdom Metazoa; phylum Chordata; class Amphibia; order Anura; family Hylidae; genus Hyla; species Hyla sarda. Next base: position 467,060,770 of record NC_079189.1, read on the forward strand.
AAGTCAAAATCCTCAATACATCTGCAGCTTTGTGGTTATTGTTGCAGAAATGCTAAGAATCTGTAACAATGCCGATTGATCAGAAGATAGTAGAACTGGACATCACCCATAGCAGTCACTTTTCCTGGGTCTGAACAATGGCTCCCAGTACTAAGATATCCCCAGAACATACAGTAGGCCTGAACTGTATAACAACTAGGCAATCTTAAGAACAGATATATGAAAGCAAACAGGTGAAAACAATAGTGACTCCCCAATAGATAACAGAAACTGAATGTGAATGGGAATTTTTGATGGCACAAATAACATAACAGAAGAAAGAGGGAAGTGCTCATGCCGCCTTATAGAACACTGGTGAGGCCGTATCTTCAGATATAGATACTTTGGGGAAAGTTCAGAGAGGAGCTACTAAACTAGTACATGTATTGCAGGATAAAACTGACCTGGAAAGGTTAATACCGGACATCGCCGATCGGGCTGACGTCCGGTATTAACCCTTTAGTCGCCTTGATCAAAGTTGATTGTGGCATCTAAAACGGGAGAAAACACTTGCCGGTTAGCTCAGCGGGCTGTTCGGGACTGCCGCAGTGAAATTGCGGTGTCCCGAGCAGCTGAGAGGGCAGCGGGAGAGTGTTTACCTTCCTCCTCGCCATCCAATCGGTGTTCTATTGCTCCAAGCCAGCCATGCAGGCTTGAGCAGCAGAGCACCGATAACACTGATCAATGCTATGCTATGGCAGACTAAATGGGGACTAAAAAAAATAAGCATAAAAGAAGATAATACATGTGATTTCACCCCTTCAGTAATAAAAGTTAGAATCACCTCCCATTTCCCATACAAAAGATATGCAAACAAAAATAAAAATAAACATATGTGGTAGTGTAAATTGTGTATTGTTGGTCACTTTGTATACCCTAAAAAAAAGTATAAAAAGCAATCAAAAAACTTTTGTTTATATATCAACTGACTCCAGAAAGTTTAACAGATTTGTTGCCAGACAGAAAACAACAACTCAACTTCAGCAGCTGATAATTATTGAAAGGATTAAGATTTTTTAATAGAAGTAATTTACAAATCTGTTTAACTTTCTGGAGCCAGTTGATATATGAAAAAAGTTTTTTTCCTGGAATATCCCTTTAAGCACGCATGGGATAAGCATAAGGCTATCCTTCATTTAAGACCGGGATAGGCATAAGGCTATCATATAAAATAGGGATAGGGACTACTGATAGCATTTTATTATTGGACAGACTTGATGGCTGAATGGTTCTTACCTGCCAACACATTCTACGTTTCTATGTTTAAATGAAGAAGATGGCTGTCAGGAATTGAAACAAGTAGATGATAAACAAAACTTAACCACAACTTGCTTTCCCTGAATCTTTCTCTAGATTTATAAAAACCTTAATCTACAAAACTGAACCTAACACAAACAACAAGAGGACTCTAAGGACTAATCGACCATCTGTAAGGCTTAGCAAGTGCCCAAATTAATAGAAAGAGGGAGATAAGAAAGCAGGATGATCCCTGCTATTATTAATAGGATTTGCAACTATATTAACACAATTTGGCTTTTTTTGGCAATTTGCATAATCCGCACCAAAACCTGAAACTGATCTGCACCAAAGTCCACACAATTGCGAAAAAGCTTTATATACGCTTGAGAATGGCTCCACGAAGGAACTGAAACGTGGCATCTTTTTGACATGGTTGAATACATTTTTTGACATGTATCCTTTTTGGAGTGGTGCATCATTGTATTGCTATACATATACTAACTGGACCACTGCCTATATTTAAAAAAGCTCATGGAAAACAATAATTACATCTATATGTTACATATATTTCAACTGTACTAAATTTAAACAAATAAACAAACATACAATTTACAGTCAAGTAGAAACTATCAGAGTTTCAAAAGTTTCTTAATATTGAACATTATACAAATGCAGTACTTACCCCCAGCTTCCCAAATCTCTAATAATTTCAAAGTACATTTCCAAGCACCATCAACAGCCTGCTCTTAAATGCTACCCAAAAACCCATTACTTTGTATTCCTGGAAGTCAGCCCTTGTTTATTAATAATACTGTACTTTACAGCCTTCCTTAGTGGGTCAATGATTAATTACACATCCAGCTCATAACAGTGTTTAATAGGAAAATGCAGAGTGCCTGCAAACAGTTTTTGCCTGCTTAATCATTAAAGGACATTTCTGAGTGTACAATCAAAATAATATTAGCAAAAATAGTTTAAAATACATTGACAATATATACTTGAAGTTCAGCAAGTCATTAACACAGCATCCCATATACTGTATAAATACATCAATATCTAAATGAAATTAAAGTGTACCTGTCATTTGCAAAAACTTTTTATATAATGTAAATCAGTGGTTCTGAACCTGGGGTACTTGGCATTTCTCCAGGGGGTACTTGAAAAAAAATCAGTAATGGCAGCCACGGCCACTGGTTATTGGACTGGACCACTTTGAAAAAAATGGTTGGCTGACGTCACTGCACCAAGGAGCAGAGCAGGACAGCAAAGGGGAAGTGCGGGCACTGGGCTGCTGTGGGCAGTAACTACCATCAGCTTTGTTGCTCCACTGCCCCTGCAGACCGGTGACCTACTGCTATGAGCCATAGCAATAGGTCCCAAGACCAGAGCATCAGTGGAGCACCAAAGCAGGAAAGTATGGTGGCCTACATCTATGTATGGGGGCAGTTTCTGGGCCTACAGCTATATTTGGGGCACAGAGGGCACCTAACAACTTTATGGGGACGCAAAGCGGGTCCTTTTACTGTGTGTGATAATAAACATGGGGAGTTTGTAAATAGGTGGGTATTGTACTGCAGAAAGGAGCCTAAAATGTTTGGCTGGTTCTGTGGAGAAGTCTTGTATGGGAGAAATCTTAATCTGGCAGTCTAGGCCAGAAAGTGAAGAAAAGAAAAGTAAACCACTCCGGTTAGAGAAGACGTCACCTGTAAATCGGGGACTGAGGAGATAGGGAGAGGAAAGTAGAGCATATGAATTATACTATAATCATAACAAAATGTCTCTAATATGGGGGTACAATTTTTTGGGGGAATGGGCTGTCAAGGGGTTTTCAGGCAAAAAAGGTTGAGACCAACTGATGTGGATAATACCATTATATGTATATTTGTAAGATACATTGGTTAAAAAATGTGCATATTTTTGGGTGACAAAATGTTGTCCCTGCAGCTATTGCCTGTGTGTCCCTGTGCAGAGACAAAATACAGGAAGTGAGGGCGAGACCAGCAGGGCATCGTGCAGACTCCTGGCTTGTCAATCAGCCTGCTCTTTGACCTAGGGGCATATAACCTGCTGTGTGAGTCGGGAGCGTGTTACAGAGTATGTTTTGGGGGGGGGGGGAATTGGGGGGGAGGCAATAACTGGGACCTTTTCACAAGGAGGGTCCTGAGTCTCTTATCAGACTAGAATTGCAGTCATGTGTGTGCACTGCTGCTTCATTCACTGTCTATAAGATAGTAAAGAGCTCAGTTATCTCTAGCAGTCTCATTGGTTTGGTATCCAGCACTGTATTCTGTTATAAATGAAAACCATGAGAGGACACATGTACAATTACTGTACATTGAATCTTCGGTTCATTGCTTTGGAAACAAAAAGGCTTAGAAAGTAATCAAGAGAAGTGGAGCCAGAGAACTGATAAACCATTGTACAAAAAATAGATTGGATAGTTATAATTGTAGAAAGACTCTTCATTATGTTTGGATGCTCAAAGAAAACAAGAAAAAAAATCAAGAAAATCAAGGAAAAAGTTAACTCATTGGGATAGTAAAATATACTACTAACCTAAGTTAAAAGACATTTTTTTTATTCTGCCCCAATGTGAAGCATTTCATCCTATAAGGCTTCACCTTTGATGACAAGTGAAAGATCTGTACTCATTCCATTTCTTCCTTTAGAGTTTGTTAAATCTGGGATTGGATCCAGGCATAGGGGTAAAGAAAGACATTTCCAATACAAAAGTTTAGAAATGTCTTAATTCCATATTTTGATGAATATTGACAAATGAAAAACATGGATGCTTCATCTGCCATTGTGAATGACAGCATAGGCTAGGCTTACCCAACGTAAAATGTTTGGTGTATATTTTAATTTCATATATACAAACAAGGATAGAGTCCGGCAACTGCAGGGTGTATATAGAGACCACTATGGATAGTAGAGGTGAGTGAAGAGTTTGTGGCTTGTGAAGGTAGGTGGTGCTCTGACTCAATGATATACAGTTGCAAAATGCACAATCCAAGAAGGAATAAATGAAAGTCTGCAACTCACCGAGGGATGATAAGTGGGGGTACAGCAGGCAACGGTAGCCGTTTCGCACAGGTTAGTGCTTCATCTGGCCTATAGGCCAGATGAAGCACTAACCTGTGCGAAACGGCTACCGTTGCCTGCTGTACCCCCCACTTATCATCCCTCTCCTGTAACCATTGATGTGAGTATTCAATAAAGAAGTATAGAAGACCGGTGAGTTGCCAACATTCATTCCTTCTTGGATTGTGCATATTTTAATTTAGTTCAATGGTTATAGCTGTATTTTCCAGGACAATCGACATATAAAATATGTGTCGAATTTGATGCTGTGTGGACCCAGCAATAGGCCAGTTTCACACGAGGGTAAAATGCCCACCGTTTGTTTTTTCGATTCAGATTTTTGCAGCAAGTCCCGGCTTCACCACTTTCTAATGACCTCCGGGGACAGCTTTGTGTTTGGGTCATTAGACCAAAGACTTGCATCCATGTGGACACACATATGTGGCCGTATCACATCCCCGTAAAACTGTCCTTATAGTTTATACTCAAGGTTTTCTTTCTTCCTTCTAACCTCCAAATACCAGGTATATACAGCTAAGTACCCTAGATGTATACAGTAGCCAACATGTCAGCAACCAGGAACAGTATGACAGTATCCAAAAAATGCAACCATATAGATGCACTAATACACATGATCTTTACCCCCTGAGAACAGTATAACTTCTTAGGATAACATCCGCAATAGAAAGAGGTTACCTTACCCCTGGAGGATTGTCTGCATAAAGCAGCATGCGTTCACCGACCTAATGCCTAAAATATCTTCTGTATTTATAGCACAGCATGCGCCGGTTTAGCCATGCTGAGCCGCTGACAATTTGCCCTGTGCTGCTAAGTAATAATTTTGCTGAACCGACTGAAAATAAAATAAAGCTGCCTCTTTATTGCTAACAAACTTGTAAAATAAAAAAAATCCATTTATGTGCTTACACATTACAGAGTGCCTTTAATTTGAATTAAGAAGAAATAGAGGATGTAAAATATTAAAACAGACAACTACACTCCTGCTGTTCATAGCCGGCTCCTGCCATGATAATGTTCTCACTCGGCTAGGAGGATTGGGTTAACTCCTTCAGCAACGCTGGCACGCCGAGGGTTAAGGCAAAGCGCCTCACACTGACAATTCTGCATCTGCATTGTCAGTGCGGTATATCACTGTGTGAGCTATAGACCATATTAGCAAAAAGAACTGAATTATATTGCATTCATGATGCAATTAAACACTTCACTAGGAATCAATGTAAAACTGATGAGGCCTGAAAGTAGTGCATATGGCTGAGAACATTATAAAACATTACCTTCACTCAAATCCTTTTCAGTAGCAATTTAAATCTTCATACAGTTACTGCTGCCAATGGTAAACCATCTCCTGATTCATAACAATGCCTGCTAACAAATGACTTTTTTTTTTTTTTGTTCACTTAAATGTATTCAACTACTAAATTACCCATGAAACCAGAATAGCTGACAAGAGTAATCGGAATTATTATTAGCTCGGCAAGTATTCCGCATTAGCCAATTTAAAAAGCACGGCTCCCAGGCAGAGACCAGTTAGAGGAAGGCAGGGTGTTAAATGACTGCAATAGTTCTTCATTTTACTGCTGCTCCAGCTAAAGGTCGAGAGATAGAAATTACATATGACTGCAAACACCGGGAAGGTATTTGTCTTTCCCTGCAAATCAGGTCAGCTGTAAGCATGAAAACATTTGGAATTCAATCTGATGGTGTGTCATAGCAGAATGGATAGTATTTACACCGCTCTCTGCACAAAGCTGACCTTCCTTTATTTATATTTCCTGTTTTCCCTTGCTTTTATCCCTCCTCGCCGGTCTCTAGACTTTGTGGCCTAGTTGTAAAGGCAGCCGTGCCGAAAACAAATTATTTACAAAAGGAGCCCATATAGAAGATATAAGGTACAATCCAGTCCAACATTTAATGCATGTTTTCATAGCAAGCTTCAAGAATTGATTTATTATAACAACCATATACTACAGAGCTGTATGCAGAATTCACTCACATGGACCTCACGTCTAGTGCGGCCAATAATCTGGGAGTCCTTTGTATATTCCACAAGACCAGTTTTATAGAATATAGTATAGTATCAAGTTTCTAATAAACAATATGTTTAAATGGGGTTATTATGTATAGGTACCTTTATCTCAGACAAGCTGAATGCTAATAATAACACATCATACACATGCTTTATATTCATTAGCTATGCTAGTCTTAAAGTGGTTTTATGACATGAACCTCCTTGCTGACATACTCAAGCTGTAGATTAATATTAATCAATAAATTGACTTGAAAATCTTCATTTCTTTTATTTTTCTATCATTTCAACCAGTCATTTCCTATGCTGTAGCTGGCCTTTGTGCGACAGAAGCATCATTGACCCATGTGACTATTTGCTGTACTTCCCAATAATATACGTCCCAATACTGCCTTCCAAAAGCCTCATCCCAAAAATAGTTCACTCTCTCACGCCCTATACCCGTCATGCCCATCCTGCTACCCACAGAAATAAAGTAACAACATGATATGTTACAAATTAGATACAATTCTACTTTTACCAATTTGGCATGTCAATAAAAAACTGAATTGCATACATCCATTTCTAAAAATGTTGCGTCTTCTCTCTTTTTCTATAGCAGAATAGAGAAAGATATGTATACATATTGTTCAAGCATCAGTATATGCACTGAAAACACAATTACCCTGTACTTGTACGGTCAGAGACAAGGAAGTTTAGCTCTAATCTCCACCAGTTGGGGGCCACTGCCTAGGGCAGATACTCCAAGTAGGTGGTACTTGGAGTATCTTCCCTATGCAGTGGCCCCCAACTAAGCAATAGTCCTTTCCCAAATAATGGCAAAGGGAATGGAAGAACAATCAATAGCCGATGCAGTGACAGAATCAGTGCCAAAACCAGAGTCAAAAGCCATAGCCAAGGTTTGTGCCAAGGTTACTCGGGTAAAGTTAGTAACAGTACCAGAGTCAGAAGCCAAAACCAGACACAGAAGTCAAAATCTGCAATATTTCGGAAACTAAATGTTGTTTTCTTGTTATTTTTCTGTGGATTACAATAATATCTGCAGCAAAATAGGCAACTGTGGATTTTAACCTCTTAAGGACGCAGGGCGTACCTGTACGCCCTGCGCCCTTTCCTGGTATAAAACGTGGGGTCATGCCGTGACCCCTCGTCATATCAAGTCGGTCCCGGCGGCTAATGACAGCCGGGACCCTGGGTTAATAGTGTGCGGCACCGATCGTTGTGCCATGCGTTATTAACGCTTTAGACGCGGGGTTCAAAGTTGATCGCCGCATCTAAAATGAAAGTAAAAGCTTCCGGGCAGCTCAGTCGGGCTGATCGGAACCATCGCAGTGAAATCGCGATGTCCCGATCAGCTACAACGCGAGAGGAGGCTATAACACTGCAAAAAAAAAGTGTAAAAAAAAAAAGTTAATAAAGATCATTTAACACCTTCCCTAATAAAAGTAAGAATCACCCCCCTTTTCCCATTTAAAAAAAAACTGTGTACATAAAAATAAACATATGTGGTATCGCTGCGTGTGGAAATGTCCGAACTATAAAAATATATCATATGTTAAACTGCACGGTCAATGGCGTATGCGCAAAAAAATTCCAAAGTCCAAAATAGTGAATTTTAGGTAACTTTTTATGTCATGAAAAAATTATTAAAAAAGTGATCCAAAAGTCTGATCAATATAAAAAGGGTACAGATAAAAACTTCAGATCACTGCGCAAAAAGGAGCCCTCATACCGGCCCGTATGCAGAAAAATAAAAAAGTTATAGGGGTCAGAAGTTAACAATTTTAAACTAATACATTTTCCTGCATGTAGTTATGATTTTTTTTAAGAAGTAATAGAAAATCAAACCTACATAAGTTGGGTATCATTTTATTCGCATGGACCTACAGAATAAAGATAAGATGTCATTTTTACCGAAAAATTCACTGTGTAGAAACGGAAGCCCCCAAAATTTACAAAATGGCACTTATTTCTTCAATTTTGTCGCAAAAAGATTTTTTTTTCCACTTCGCCGTGGATATTTTGGTAAAATGACTGATGTCTCTGCAAAGTAGAATTGGTGGCGCAAGAAATAAGCCATCATATGGAAATTTAGGTGCAAAATTTAAAGCGTTGAATTTTAGATGGTGATAAGGAAAAAGTGAGAATGCCAAAATGGAAAAACCCTGTGTCCTTAAGGGGTTAAAGCCATTTCTTTTTTTTTTCTCTCCTTTTCGGATTCTAAAGGCAAATCTGCAATGGCTAGTCTACAAGAAATCCCCACCAAATCTTCACAACTTGGTGCAGATCTTTCCTGTGGAAAACCTCCAATATTCCTTCCACAAATTTGAGTGAAAAGCCCCAGTAATGTCACTTGTACCTATGATGTATTTTCTCTGCTTGTCAGAGGAGGAGAATGCTGTTTCCCAAGTTCACAATGACAAGCCCGCTGAAGATTAATAACAGCCTACTCTGCACTGCCAAGCATGAGAAGATAGCACAGAAACAGTACATGCCACCTCAGGACACATATAAAAGGTACAGAGCGAGTATACAATCAAAACTTCCCCAAAAGACCACCTCTTTAAGAACACCACTGCTTATTTCTACTAGATTTGGTGTAATGGATTTTCTTTGAAAACACCACCCACATAGAAGACCGCTTTTTGGGTGGTCTTCTCAAAAAGGTTTAACTGTATAAATCTAATATTTCTCTCCCATTTTTTTTTTAACAAAGTTATTTCAAAAGTTGGTTAGAATTATATGTTTTATTTGACAACATATTAAAGTGGTTGTCCCATCATTAGCATGCATCCCCTGTCCACAGAATAGGGATAAGTGAATTCTTTTGAGGCCACCCACCTCACCTCAGGTTCCTGTGTCTCCTGAGGGAATGGAGGGGTAGATGTGTGTGCACTGCCACTCTATTCATTGTCTATGAGAGCTTATGGAGATAGCCAAGTGCTGTATTGTGTGCAGTTTGCTTGACAAGCTATCGTGCAAAATCTGTCATCCCAAGCCCTTAAAGGAATACTGTAGTGGAATATAACTTATCCTCTATCCGAAAGATCACGGGGGGTCCAACCGCTGGGACCCTCCGTGATCTCCTGAATGGGGCCGCGGCAGTCCGCAGGAAGGGGGCGTTCCATTCCCCGCATGAACCGCAGGAGGTCGGCATGGCGTGGCCCAGTTCAGAAGATCGCGGGGGGTCCCAGAGGTCAGACCCCACATGATCTATAACTTATCCTCTATCCTTCGGATAGAGGATAAGTTATACTCCACTACAGTGTTCCTTTAAGTTAGATTTTTATAAACATTAATTTAGTGAGAGAGTCTCTTTAATATTTGGGAATTGCATTCACAGCAATAAAATAATACTGTATATAACTATAACCCAAAGCTTTTACTGTACTGTACGATCAGGAAAATGTAATTTGTTGTGTCTACCAGTCTTGTCGTCTGAACACTGAACCATTTATGTGTGCTTATATTGTCTGAATGGGAAGAGGAGATGGACTGTTGTGAAGTGCTGATGGCCATCATGACAACTCATCTCCTATTTCTATTTACAGAACTCAGGGACATCTTTTATAAATCTGATGGCTGGTACTGGTCAAAAAGATTATTTATCAGCTCCTTCTTGTTAGTGATCTCTGAGGAGTGCCCATAAAAACCATAAGAAGTATTGAATTGTGGCTAAAGCAAATATATCCTGTAATCAACCAAAGCAAAGCTTCCTCCATAAGTATAAACGCTATCCCTATTGCCACATAAACTGGTCAGAACTCAGCTAGCCAATGTCATCTATTTTTATATAAGAACTGGATAAACACTACTATCTAAATAAAAATGCCCTTAGCAGAAGAAAATAAGGCATGCCCCTTTAACAGCATGTTATACTACATCATTTTTTCTTTCCCTATTTTCAGTTTTATTAGCAAACCAGCACAATGTTTATACTAGTGGGTATAACATTTTCCAGAACAATTACAGTATGACAAATGGCACATCACAGTAATCCATCAATTTATCCAAGACAGGAATCCTTTACATAGGACAGCCATTAATTCCAGGCTCCAATCTCTGGGGCCCCATGCTTTAGTATCCATGACTACATGGAAGACGCCTTGCAAGAATGCCATCACCCCGTAAAAAAGATGGGCACGTTCATTCACGTGCACATCACGTTTGTGTCACCTCTGACATTTACATATGACTTTTGTACAAGAGAGAAAAAAATGCTTTGCTTTAGAGTTATGGTGGTAAATGGATATATTTCTTATGATCTACTTATCAGCCTCACTGTGATCTACTGATCAGTACATATGTGCAGAAAATTTTCAATAACTACGGTAGATATTAAAGTAACCTGATAAGTCATCTGACAGACATAAATGTAATAAGGACAATTAGCCCAATGGATGTTAATGTGAATCCATTGCTTCCACAGATCATTTTTTTTCTTTTGAGGTCTAAAAAGACTGAAACGTTTATGTAATTAGAATAAATATGTATAGGCTGTATCTGTGCTATACACCAATTTCCACCCAAACTTGTAAACTTTATAATCCATTGGCCCACTGGGAGATAACAAGCTTGAATAAATCAGGAGCAAGGTAGCCAATGGGCCTTGCTGCCGGTGCCTACGTTTTGAAACCAAAATATAAGCACCAGCATCAAGGCCCATTGGCTACCTTGCTCCTGATTTACTCAAGCTGCTTATCTCCCAGTGGGCCAATGGATTATAAAGTTTACAAGTTATGTCTTTTGAAATGTGTTGAGACAAAAGTAAAAAAGAAAAAAATCTGTGGACATTGCCCCCCATAACATACTTTCTCCATGTAAGAACAACATTTGATGTGTTACTACTTTCCATCATCAAGCCATAGACCTTACTGATGATCATGTGCACAGGAACTGTTCAACAAAGTCACCTCGGTTGTTTCCCAATCACAGTGTCCAAGAAAATATAGGCCAGTTTTTTTCACTTGTATTACAGGCACATTTTTGTGCCTGTATTATGGTCAAATGTCCTAGCCCATTTGCAGGTTTACTGACCCAAACTCACATCATCATAGATCAGTGCATGGTAGATGAGGGAAGAAGGATTCAAATTTCCTCTATTTGTAATAAGTTTATGAAACAGAATATGGAATGAAGAAGGAAAAAGTCCATTGGATGACGAGTAAACATTGAACAGTGCAAATCTTTATTTCCTATTCTTCATTATAACATTTTGTCCATGTAGTATGTGTAGAAAAAAAGTCAGCAGTATAGAGTCAGCAGTGCCACGTACCTTCGTACTATGGGAGTGAACTGCAGCCAAACACCTAAATATTATCGAACACTGCTTGTTTTCGGTGCTCAATCCTCATGAGTCAACCACATTGAGATAAATAGCAAAAAACTCCTAATGGTTCATGTACATAGCAGAATTTTCTTTATTTCAACACAGTTTGGTTACATCTGCAGATATAGACCATGTCTGCATCTGTGACCGAACTATGTTAAAAAAAATTCTGCTACGTATGTGAGTGCCATCCAGTGTTTTTTCTGTTTATTTTTTTTTTTAATAATTTACAATCTTTATTGCTACCATTAGTAGTGCCTTTTATTACTATCATTATCCCACCTAAAAAGCCAGTGATTATCTCACACAACTATGTACATTCATTGAAAGTTCTCTTTCATTGTCCAGTGTAAACATTAGCTTAATTTAGTCAGTTGCTATTGATCAGATATTTTATGATGGCAGAAAAATTGTTATTTTTCAGTGTTATATTCCTTTATGTAGACAGGCATCTGTTATTAGCAAAGGAGACAGAAGGAAAGACAGGGGATCTTAAAAGCGATCACACTTACAAAAAAAAGTATACAATTATTCTGCATATCTTTTGAACGTTCACAATTTGCTATATCTTAGTTCAGTTCTCGTTTTAACAAATGTATACATGTAAAATGATCCTAAGAGGGTAAACTACCAGCAAGTGACCAAAACCCTTGTGTATGGATTAAAGTGGTACTCTGCCCCATGACATATTATCCCCTATCCAGTCCCGCCACTGGGAAACCCCGCAATCTCCCTGCTGCACCCAGCATTCATTTAGAGTGCCTGGTACAGTGCCAAAGGCTCGTGACATCATGGCCATGTCCCGCTCGTGATGTCACAGCCATGCCCCCTCAACACAAGTCTATGGGAGGGAGCGTGACGGCCGTCACGCCCCCTCACATAAACTTGCATTGAGGGGGCATGGCAGTGACATCACAAGCCGGGCGTGACCATGTCATCACGAACCTCAGCCCTGTATTGCCAGTCATCCGGCACAGAACGAAGTTTGCTCCATGCACCAGATATCTGGGGTGCCGAAGCCAAGATCGTGGGGGTCCCCAGTGGCGGGACCCCCGCGATCAGACATCTTATCCCCAATCCCGTGAATAGAGGATAAGATGTCTAGGGGCAGAGTACCCCTTTAAGTTTCCTTTGGGAAATTCCCCACCAAACAACTTCCCTTCATATAGATAGTATTGTTATCAAGTAGACATAGTGCAGTCAAGTTGCCAGGAGCTGAAGACTTCACTGCAGTGCACTTCACAGTATTCATCTCATAATATAAAAATAAACAATGCTGAAATCAAAAGCTTTTAATGGATGAAATCATCAATGTAACAATACAAGCACATTTCTCTTTGACAAATCAATCTGGCTCCAATCCAAGGTTCCAGGCAGACAGACTGAGATACCTCACCTGTTTTATTAAGCCATTACCAGATTCATTTTATTCCCATTTATTATGTTCAATACCCGGTCTGAAGACTTTTTTTTTTACATTTATTAATTAGATAGGAACGAGACAGAATGAAATGGCTGGACAGTCTTAAAAAAGTGCAAGGAAAATCAAGGCTGCACAAAGAATATAGTGTACAGTTCTCCAGACTACGCCTCTAAAACCACAAGATATAATGTCCACATCCAGAGAAACATGCAGATGTTACATTTCATACACTTTATTTTTTCAAAAAATCTTGTTCACCCAATTCAGAACAGAGGTTGGATACTAAAAGGGCGAGGCAGGCTATATTTTATATATGAATTTGTTGGTTTTTAATATTACTGCATTTTTTCAGAAAAAAAAAAATCAGGATTATCTGCGTTTTTAGGTAAACCAAGTTTTATTAACAAATGTTATCAATACAGCTAGAAAAGTAACTGCAGATACATCCGCAAGGAATAATCATAATAACAGAAACAAGAATAATAAAGGACGAGCAAGCACAAGTACATCATGAGGGACATGTACATATAGTAACGGCAAGAACGAGCCAGACCATCATTTTTTAAAATACACTAAAGCCATAAACACTTGCCTGGCAGTTATTATATAACAAGAAAACAAGGATAAAATGTCCATTAAATGAGGAAAAATGAGGAAATATGAAAGGAATAAGAAAGATTAGAGAAAGAGATATTAGAAGCAATGGTGCCATCCCCAAAAGCCAAAAAAGAAGAAGTCACAACCATGCTATGGCCTAGAGAAAGAAAATTCACACCTGCTGCAAGGTTTACAGCTGCACATTATATTGGATTTGTGATTGATTTTATCCCTTTCTAGAGGGGAAAGATCCATGGTAAATCTGCAACAAAATCCACATAGAATGCATGTGGTTTATTCACATTTCACAAAGTTATACGCTAGCCACAGTATAGGGGTAACTAGTGGATCAGTGCGGACCCCCTCAATCCAGAAAATTCAGGTAAATGTGCTTGACCAGCACTCTTTTAATTCTCTATAGGGCTTCAGAACATTTGTCTATTATCAGGATTGGCTGAGGTGCTGTCAGACCCCCAATAATCCATTAATGATCCCCTATTGCCTAACTTTTTTTTTATGGAAACACTCTTTTAATGTTCTATAAAATATCTTTCAACATGCCAAACCATAAAATACAACTTGCATGCCTCAGCGATGATGCTGCGCATGCCCACCAGCCATCCTATACACTTGTATAGAGCTGTGACAGGTTAGTGGTGGCAGGTTAGGGAACACTTGTCCATGTTCTAGTATTGCATGCACTCAAGGAACGCATGCCACCACCATAGGAAAAAGCACAGGAAGGGGAGTACAACCATAGCAGTGGCCACAACCATAGGAGACAAATAAAATGAACAGAATTTGTAAGAGGGAGAGGAGTGAATAATAGCGTAACCCTGCATAGCTGCATAGTCAGAAAACTAAGGTATTTTTACATTCAACGGCCTTTAAAATATTATCGTTGAGATGGAAATAACCATTTAAACAAAGCTTTGACCATGTAATACATGGATAGGCAATATCCATTATCAGAGAGTACGAGTCTGAAATAAAATAATCCCTTTCAATGTATTTGATTAAAGGGGTATTCCAGCCAAATACATCTTATCCCCTATCCAAAGGATAGGGGATAAGATGTCTGATCGCTGAGACGTGACGTCATGCCACGCCGCTCCATGAGCCATCACACCCCCTCCCGTAGACATGAATGGAGGGGGCGTGGCGTGACATCACAAGGGGGCATGGCGTGACATCACATCTCCAATCCCGGAAACAAGGAGGTTTCCAAGATTGGAGACACAGCCCCGCATAGAATGTGGGTACTGCACAGAGAACGCGGTGGGTCCCAGCGGCAGCCCCCCTGCTATAAGACATCTTATCCCCTATCCTTTGGATAGGGGATAAGATGTGTTTGGCTGGAATACCCCTTTAACTCATATACAGTAATGAAGGTGAAAATTATACAAACTGCAAACAGAAAATGTATTTTACAGTAATAGAAATAAACCCCACTTAATAGGTTGCTTTCTAACTACATTTACCTGTATTGTACCTCTTAGTCTGACTTCAGTTGGTATGTAGACTAGATTCTGTAGTGTGATCTGCTTCAATGGACACATACTAAGGCTGTCTGCTTGATGCCAGTAGGTCATGAGCTTATTATATAGGACTATGAGATGTTCTGCTGAGCTCTGCCTTGAGCCGTCTGACACGGAAATCCATTTTACCCTAGCTTTAGATGAAGGTTGTAATTTGTATTTACAGTATGCTGGGATAAAAAATAAGGAGTGATTCAGTGGTTTATATCCCTGAAGCTGCTTCTTGAGTACAGAACACTAAAGGATTATTATGTGTGTGTATTTCCCCTTCCTCTAGCCAGTAGAAATGACAGAACTGTGTTTTCCCTGTACAGTATGTGACTGGGAAATGTTACAAATACATCAACTTCATCTGACCCCTGGTGACATGTGGGAAAAACAATACGAACAAAGACTTGTCTTGTTTTACCCTTGATTATGGATTAGGTTTACTGGTGCAACCAACTCCAAAAATATGGGGTTCTGCAGGTAACATCTTGACTTGAAAGGATAAAATCTCCTCTACATCTGAAACAAAAAACATCTTGGTCCATTACACTCCACTTACCCTTTTCTTTCCAAGCGTGTTTCTAAAGCAGTGCCACTTGACTCATTGGTACAACACTTTACAAGTTCTGGTCCTTTTGGGGCAATTATCAACTGAATAGTAGAAATATTTCCCTATGCAAAAGACACAGTGAACGGATGACAAATAACATGCAAGCTTAGCACGAACTGATCATCTCGATTGTCACTTATATTGGGCTTTCATCTACCTGGTAAAATGCACCTTTAAGATAGCTCCCAAATTTTTCACTTCCTTAAGCTTTATAAGCCAAAATGTAAATTAAGAAACTTACATTTCCTAACTCATCACCTTGTACCGAATTGTGTTTGCAACTTTGTTCATGAAGGTTTTCCTCTCTGCTATTTTATTTGTTAAAGTTGGACATAGTTTCAATGAATCAAGTACTATAGAGGAAATAACATCAGATATACCGGTAGTTGTCCCAAGATAGTTATTGCATTGCCGGGGGAGCATGGCAGGCAGTTCACTGTGGATATATAGAGTAGAAATTATATGTGATGCATCCTATCCTAAGAGTAAACAAGGCCTCAAAAGACCAAACAGCACTCAGAGTAAGTTATAATAGGCTAAGTTGATTCCATAAGAAAAAAGTAAAAGCAAGACACTAAGGCAAAAAAATTAGGAATAATTTGAGAGTAAAGACAGGAGAACCCAGATGGTTAAACAAGATAAAATGTAAAGAAGGATTAAAAAGAAGAAGAAAAAAAAAAGAACAGAGGGAGAGGAGGTATGATGTAGATCAAGAAAGGAAGGGAGTAATAGAGAGCTACCCTGGAGACTAATGAAAACCAGATTACAAGCTATGACTATGGACTCTTTACAAAACAACATGTATCCATGTTTATACTGTACCTGCATTAAATACCATTAAATAAAAGCTGGAAGATTTTTTTATGGACTTGGCTGAGATGCTGGATATTTCTGTTCCTTGAGACAGCTAAAATGCTCCAGAATGTGCTACTGGGTGTGGTGGTCATGTCCCAATTCAGGGAGATGCTTTCAAGCTCAAAGTCATAGGGTAAAAGGTTCTGAGGCATTTCATGTGTCCACTAAGCGTACTGCACCCATGGACAAGATCATGTTAAACAGAAAAAGAACATTATATCTGTAAGAATACCAGCATTGTTCTGGATAATTCGATCTTTATCTGGTCTAAGCTTGCAGTCACCAAAAAATGTCAGATTTCGAATGTCTTAGATTGTCTTTCCTTTAGGAACTGCACAAATATTATTCACATAGATAGAAAGGCATAAAATGAATTCAGCAGCCACAGATCTTGAGGCATGTCTGCCAGAGTTCATAGACCCTACCCTTTGAGCTACATTCCCTAAAACAGTGCTCACCAGCCTGTGGTTCATGACTCCATGTGGGTCACCATAGGAGCCCTGAGCTATAGCCATATGGACTTGCAGTCTACATTATTGCAGTAATAATCCTGTTTAACCGACAGTGCCAATTTGGATGGTATAACACTAGAGTCCATTTTTAATAAACAAAATGTGTGAAAATGTATGATTTCTTGTTTCTTTACATTTCAGACATATTCTTAGGAGAAGAGATAGAAAACAATATAGGTCAGTTTAGCTGTAGTAGGGTATCAGTGCAATAGGACTATAACCCAAATTGGCCAAAGCAGTCACAATAGTTATTTTAGCAATGTCAGTCTCTAAAGAATCCCTCTTAAAGAGTACCTCTCATGATCTTGTTAAATTTTATAATCCTCCCAGTTCACTGTCCCCATAATGGTAACCCCCCCCACCTTTATTTTTATTAGTTTTTAGTTTTCTACCTTGATATTGCTCTGTATTTTCTGCTCAGTCTCAGTCAGATTCACAGACTCGGAAGGGGCGTTCCACAGCAGGCATCATCCGAAGCCATACAGGGGAGAATATCCTCCCTCACTCTGCTACACACAGCCCAGAGCAGTTCAGTGTGAGATTAGCTATGATTGACATTGGTTAAGGCTGCCCCCACTCCCCTCAGCACTCCAGATTGCATTTCCTGATTTTGGAATTCTGCCAGGCTAGCAGGAGTCCATAGACTGTGCAAGAGATAGGGGGAAATGTGCTCTAGAAAAGTAGGGAGACACCTATTGGCAGTTTTTTTCATTCTGACAAGATAATGATCTGGCCTAAGGCCTTCCCATTAAGAGTTAATTGTAATATCGCCTCGGCTGCTCATGGTAAAACACTAAGAAAAAGTGCATCTGTCTTCTTACAAATGACTATATACATTCAAAGTGTTTGCAAGCAGTTAACATCTTGTATGACAGCTAAACTTGGCCACAGATATTACATTCTGATGTTCATGGAGCCTAGAAGACGGTGCCCCTATGTTGGTGGGCAGGAATACAAGGATCAGACAAAATGGATTTTGTTTCTTCCAGAGATAAGTGTACTTTAAAAATAAAATGCAATTTTTCTTAAAATGCAAGCTTTATAGATAGACCTACCTTTTTAAGCTACTTGACAGAATAAACTTTTTAGGAACAATAGAGTATACATCTACAACTTATTCAGTATGTTTTCAGACCTTTTCACTTTTTTTCACATTTTATGTTGTGGCCTTCTACTAAAATAAAATAAATAAAAATCAAGTTTTTCCTGATCATTCTGCACTCAAAACTCCATAAAGATAAAGTATAAACATCATTTTAGAAATTTTTGCAAATTTTTTAAAAGGTAAAAATTTAAATTTTACATGGACAAAAGTATTCATACCCTTTGCTATGTCACTTAAAAATTAGCTCTAGGGGCCTCCTGATTCTCTTGATCATCTCAGAGATGTTTCTCCACCTGTGGCAAATGTATTGATTGGACAGGATTTGGAAAGACACAACCCTGTCTATATAAGGTCTCACAATTGGCAGTGCATATCAACCTAGGAGGGGGAAATAACTGCCTGTAGAGCTCAGCTCTGGACTGTATGGAGGCACAGATTTAGAGAAGGCTACAACATTATCTGTGATACAAAAAGTTTTTAAGAGCACAGTGGTATCCATAATTCTTAAAAGAGATCTGTAGTGCTCTAAACTTTATCCCCTATCCGAAGGATAGGGGATAAGTTTTAGATCGCGGGGGGTCTGAGCGCTGAGGCCCCCCGCGATCTCCTGTACGGGGCCATGGGAATGTAAAGGAAAGGGGGCGTTCCATCCCTGCATGACGTGGCAGCCGGCAAGCCCCTCCATGTATCTCTATGGGATTCATGGAGGGGTGTGCCGGCTGCCGCATCATGCGGGGACGGAACGCCCCCTTTCCTGTGCATTGCTGCAGCCCCATACAGGAGATCAGGGGGGGCCCCAGCGCTAAGATCTTCGGATAGGGGATAAAGTTCAGAGCACTACAGATCTCCTTTAAGAATTGTGGAACAACCAGGACTTTTTCATGAGCTGGCCATCCTACCAAACTAAGTAAGGTGGGAGAAGGTCCCAATGGTCACTTCGCTGAGCTCAAAAGATCCTATGTGCAGATGGGAGAAGCTCAACCAGCTCAACAAGCTCAAGAAGGTCAACCATTATGTCAGCTCTCCAGGCTTTATAGCAAAGTAGCCAGAAAGAAGCCTCTCCCATGTAAAAGGCACATAAAAGCCTGTCTGGAGTTTGTGTAAAAAAAATTACCTTTAGGACTCTCAGACTGTGAGAAACAAGATTCTCTGGTCTGATAAAACTAAAATTTAACTTTTTGGTCTCAATTCTAAGTGCCATTTCTAGAGGAAACCAAGAACTGCTCATCACCTCCCCAATAACATCCCTACAGTGAAGCATGATTGTGGTAGCTTTATGCTGGTCAGAGATAAGGGAATGCTAAATGGAGCATAGTACAGCGATATTTTTTTATTCAGAGGGCTCTGGGTCTCAAACTGGGTTCACCTTCTAACAAGACAATGATCTTAAGCATGTAGCCAAGACAACACAGGAGTGGCAGATAAGGATAACTCTGTGAATGTCCTTGGGTGGCCCAGCCAGAGTCCTGACTTGAACCCAGTCAAAGAATTCTAGAGATACCTAAAAATTGCTGTCCGTTGACAGTCTGACCTGAAAATTGACAGTCTCCATCCAAGGTGGCAGAGCTTGAAAAGATCTGTAGAGAAGAATGATAACCCTTAAATGAAGGTGTGCAAACCATGTAGCATCACATCAAAGAAGACTGGAGGCGGTAATCGCTGCCAAAGGGGCTTCAACAAAGTATTGAGTCAAGGGTCAAAATACTTATGTCTATTTTAAATTTTTGTTTTTCCATTTTAAAAAAATTGGCAAAAATGTCAAAAATTCCATTTTCACATTCTCATTATGGAGTACTAGGGGCAAAATGATGGGGTAAAACCTGAATTTTGTTGATATTTGGCCGCAACATAACAAAATGTGAAACAGGGAAATTGCCTGAAGACTTTCTAAGTGCACTGTATATTCCACAGTTAAATGCAAATCTAAACTGTGAAGAAACTCTGCATCTTTATATAAATTTATTATACTAGGCATAGGAAACATTTCCTGCCACCTGTGGAAAAAAGCAGAGAAATGATTAAACGACTTTTTATCTATGTCATTTGCGGCTCATTTGAATTGGCAATTCCTCAATGGACAACCCTTTTTATTTTCCTGACAATTTTCCTTTTATGAGTGATCCAGTCTGAGGGGCCAGTCTGAGAGACGCCAATGGAAAAGTCTTCTTTCAACAACATTAATTATCTCTCGCTTTCCATAACACAAAATCTTGACCCTTATGCCTGCCAATATTTAAGGAGTTTGCAAATGAAGCTCTTTTATCTCAGTATCACATAGCAGATCAGTGTTTGATCTGCATTTTTTAAGATCCCTTAGTTTATAGACAGATTAATTCTTCCCATGAACTTTTTACAAAGTGCTGTGATTTCAGCTGACTTCCTTGTAAGAGGAAAAGCCTTCAGAAGGAATTGAAACAGCTCAGCAAATCTCTAGCCTTTCTTTAATAATAAAAGCCCTGGAAGTAGAAACGATTTCTTCATTTTTATACTAAAAGTTGGGGATTAAATGCTTTTATAGTTATTGTCGAATGTTTTCTAAATCCTGAATGAGAAGTGAATAATCTTCTTGTAAGAGGCTAACTCCAATGCAAGAGTCTTTCTGACCCTAAGCAATAATACATGCTTTCATGATACACTTTATTCTATATATATATATATATATATATATATATATATATATACACACACACACACATTATATATATGTGTATATATATATATATATATATAATCGTAAAGAAGAAATAGGATTGTCTAGCGCAGGATATCAAGCAATGCAGTTTTTATTCAGCGGTAACAGTGGGTGATGACAAGGTGACGCGTTTCAGCCACATTCAGCGGCCTTAGTTATACTATGACTAAGGCCGCTGAGTGCGGCTGAAACGTGTCACCTTGTCATCACCCACTGTTACCGCTGAATAAAAACCGCATTGCTTGATATCCTGCGCTGGACAATCCTATTTCTTCTTTACGATTATATGGACTGAGGTCCGGTCCTGTCCGTGAGCGGGAGGGGCAACCGAGTGAGCTGTGCCGCACCTGTTGCATAAATATATATAGTATAATGTCATACATGAGATACAGTGCAAGTCGGGTGCTATATTGTTAGCATCGCTGTTCTCCAAGCAATTGAATAAACTACTAAAATTTACATAAACACAATCATATCCCTTTAAACATGCCCTATATATATACATTAAGTAGGCTTTAGAACTTTCTGCACTCAAGGGTATGTTCACACTTTGGAATCTGGGTGCAGAATTTGGAATTTTGCTCAGGGATTTCACTGCACCAATTCAGCATTAGTGTGAATAGGTCTTCCACTGACCCATCTACACAACGCAATCTCAGTCGTGAAAAGTTACACCGCCGAAATTCACACGCCAAAGGAATGAAAATGTAAATTTTTTTGGGCAAAATTACACGCTGACTGCATTGCCGTGTTGTTGCACGTCTGCGTGGTCCTAGTGCAGAATCTCCGACAGAGATTCCACAGTGTGAACATACCCTAAAGGTTGTGTCTATATTTGTGTTAAGGATCTATAGATTTATTACTGCTACAAAAGATACACTGCTCAAAAAAATAAAGGGAACACTTAAACACCACAATGTAACTTCAAGTCAATCACACTTCTGTGAAATCACACTGTCCACTCAGGAAGCAACACTGATTGACAATCAATTTCACATGCTGTTGTGCAAATGGGACAGACAACAGGTGGAAATTATAGACAATTAGCAAGACACCCCAATAAAGGAGTGGTTCTGCAGGTGGTGAGCACAGATCACTTCTCAGTTCCTATGTTTCCTGGCTGATGTTTTGGTCACTTTTGAATACTGGCGGTGCTTTCACTCTAGTGGAAGCATGAGACTGAGTCTACAAACTACACAAGTGGCTCAGGTAGTGCACATCATCCAGGATGACACATCAATGCACGCTGTGGCAAGAAGGTTTGCTGTGTCTGTCAGCGTAGTGTCCAGAGAATGGAGGTGCTACCAGAAGACAGGTCAGTACATCAGGAGATGTGGAGGAGGCCGTAGGAGGGCAACAACCCAGCAGCAGGCCCGCTACCTCCGCCTTTGTGCAAGGAGGAGCACTGGCAGAGCCCTGCAAAATTACCTCCAGCAGGCCACAAATGTGCATGTGTCCACTCAAACAGTCAGAAACAGACTCCATGAGGGTGGTATGAGGGCCCGATGCCCACAGGTGGGGGTTGTGCTTACAGCCCAACACCATGCAGAACGTTTGGAATTTGCCAGAGAACACCAAGATTGGCAAATTCACCACTGGTGCCCTGTGCTCTTCACAGTTGAAAGCAGGTTCACACTGAGCACATGTGACAGACGTGACAGAGTCTGGAGACACCGTGGAGAAAGTTCTGCTGCCTGCAATATCCTCCAGCATGACCGGCTTGGAGGTGAGTCAGTAATGGTGTGGGATGGCATTTCTTTGGGGGGCCGCACAGCCGTCCATGTGCTTGCCATACGCTGCGCGACCATACAATGTGTAAGACCATATGCTGGTGCGGTTGACCCTGGGTTCCTCCTTATGCAAGACAATGCTAACCTCATGTGGCTGGAGTGTGTAAGCAGTTCCTGCAAGAGGAAGGCATTGATGCTATGGACTGGCCCGCCTGTTCCCCAGACCTGAATCCGATTGAGCACATCTGGGACATCATGTCTTGCTCCATCCACCAACGCCACATTGCACCACAGACTGTCCAGGAGTTGGCGGATGCTTTAGTCCAGGTCTGGGAGGACATCCCTCAGGAGACCATTTGCCACCACATCAGGAGCATGCCCAGGCATTGTAGGGAGGTAATATGGGTATGTGGAGGCCACACACACTACTGAGCCTCATTTTGACTTGTTTTAAGGACATTACATCAAATTTGCATCAGCCTGTAGTGTGGTTTTCCATTTTGATTTTAAGTGTGACTCCATATCCAGACCTCCATGGGTTGATAAATTTGATTTCCATTGATAATTTTTGTGTGATTTTGTTGTCAGCACATTCAACTATGTAAATACAAAAGTATTTCATGCGATTAGTTCATTCATTCAGATCTAGGATGTGTTATCTTAGTGTTCCCTTTATTTTTTTGAGCAGTATATTGCAGTATATAACAGTACATAGCAATATGGCCCCCCGGGAAAATATCACGCAAGCAGGCAGGGACTGGGGCTGGTCTGCTGCCGAAATTCAAATGCTAAGTCAGGGGTTCGCAACCAGGGTGTCTCCAGCCTCAAGACAAAGGCTGTCTGGGCATGCTGGAAGTTGTAATTCTGCATTATCTGGAGACACCCTGGCTCGGAAACACTGTCCTAAGTAATAATAGGGGGTGTGGGAGAAACATAAAAAACCTGATGCTTACCTATTCCCTGTCCCTGTAGGTCTTTTTTGGGCTCTCAACAAGCAGCCAGTTTCCAGGACCTTTTCCACTCAGCCAATCAGTGGCAGCAGCGGTGTCATGTGTCAGGCCAGTGATTGGCTGAGAAGGAAGGTCCTGTAAGTCCCATAAGACATTGAACTGCATGGAAGAAAACTGGATCTTCGACAGACCTAAGGGGCTAGGTAGGCATCAGATTTTTTTTAAAATGTTTCACAACATTAATGGAAAAAATGTGACATGGGGTGAGATGTGACAGGTGGGGGGAGGTGACAAGGTAGGGAGATGTGACAAAGGGAGCATGTGACACAGTGGCGGATCCAGGGGGAGGACAACGGGGCACATCATCGTGCCGGCGCCCGAAGATCCCATCTCCGCGGCTCGCCGCTCACCTGTCTGCTCACTTCACTGTGCAAGTAAGAAGAAGAGAGCTGCTCAGCGGGGGAACATAATGTAAGTGTACATTGTTTTAACTGTTTGGCACAACTATATGGCACTGGGGTCAGGGGGCAATTACAAAACTTAGGGGCACAGAAAAGGATACATTTAATGCGAGGGGCCCATGACAGGGGGGCATTATATGTGAAGAGCACATGACGGGGTCCCCTGTCATGTGCCTCTCACATATAATGCCCCCTGTGCTGTGCCCCTCACGTATGCCACCATATATGTGAGGGGCATGTCACAGGGGGAATTATACAGCATGTTAGGGGGACAGGACAGGGGGCACTATATGTGAGGTGCACATAATGAGGGCATTATATGAGGGCCACAGGACAGAGGGCATTATTATGTGGGGGGAACAGGACGGACATAATTATTATGTGGTGGGCTCACAGGATGGGTCATAATTATTATCATATGTGGGGGCACAGGATGGGGCATTATTACTATATGTGAAGGCACAGAGTGTTTTGTGTTTCAGAGGTATAGGGTATATTTTGAGGAATTTCTGGGGTGGTACAGTTTTTATGGGCCAAAATACATAACAGTATTGTATCCAGAGGGTGCACTGCACAGCAAGTTATATTCAGAGAGCGCAGTGTGTGGTAGTATTTAATTTTGAGTCTGCAGTGTGCATTAGTATTATGTTCAGAGAGCTCAGTGGATGGTAGTATTATATTCAGAGGGTACAGTGTGTGATAGTAATATATTCAGAGGGCGCAGTGTTCTGTAGTATTATATTCAGATGGCACAGTGTGCGGTAGTATTATATTCAGAGGGTATAGTGCGTGATAGTAATATATTCAGAGGGCGCAGTGTGCTGTAGTATTATATTCAGATGGCGCAGTGTGCGGTAGTATTATATTCAGAGGGTATAGTGTGTGGCAGTATCATATTCAGAGGGTACGGTGTGTTGTAGTATATTCAGAGGGTACAGTGTGTCAGAATTATATTCAGAAGGTGTGTGCCAGTATTATATTCAAAGAATACAGTGTTTGGCAGTATTATAATAATAATTGTTTTCATATAAATGATCAGAATCTGCTGACATAGTGAGGAGCCATCTGGGCATCAAGTTCTGCAGAGAGAAGATTTAGCTGGAACAAATCCTGGCAGTATGTACCATCTGAATTAGATAAGGAAAGACTATAGAGAAGACATCACCTATAGTCACTAATATCATTCTGTATGCTCCTCACTATGTCCCATCAGAGTTTGAGTCACTTCTAAGTTCTGCAATTATGATGGGTAAAACAACAACTCCCAGCATAACCTTACCACTGCTTAGGTCATACTGGGAGCTGTAATTTTAAATTGTAAAAACTTCTTTAGCGCTTTCCCATTCTGTGGCAATTGGTATATTTGATTATTATTCTGACGAGTGAACATGGCCTAAGAGTTTTGAACAAGGTTAGGACTGTATGATACATTTAATAATATTGTAAATTCCGTAAGCAACATCGTATTTTCTGTCCGTCAACACAAAATACTATATAATAGTGCCCCTCCTTTGGGTAGACTCTGGATCCGCCCCTGATGTGACAAGGGGGGGACACGTGACAAGGGAGAGAGATGCGACAAGAGGGAGATGTTGCAAGGGGGAGATGTGACATGGGGGAAGATTTGACAGGGGGGGTTATAACAATGGGGGGATGCGACATGGGGCGGGTGTGACATGGTGGGGTGTGGACATGAAATGAGGGAACAGAAATGGTGGATGTGAAATGGTGAATGTACATATAGTGGGATGATAGACGTGAAATGGGGGGGGGAGGAGAATGAGAAATGGAGCAATAGAAATGGAGATTGGACATAAAATTGGGGGATTCCACCATTTGTTTACTATATCTCAATCGCATATCGAAATCGCAATCGAACATTTGCTTCAAATCGCGCAGCCTTAATATATATATATATGCATATTTATATATTTTTTAATTCAATCAAACAAAGGAGAACCCATCAACCAACAAAATAGAGAGGTTGCGGCCTTTCTGGTGCACCTATTCATATAATTGTATTCAGTATTGCAGCTTAGTCCGCTGAAGTAGTCTGGGCACCCTTACCAGCTGGACCTACAGATGTGAGATGTATTACCATACATTGTTTTATTTACAGTTCTAATTCTGATCAGTTTAGCTGAGCACCTATAATAACATATGCAACTAATTCTCCCAACATCAGATTTCTTCTTTGGTGCCTTGTGTAAACATGGCACTTACCACAATGCTATTCACCAGGGTGAGAAACACATTACCCTAGAAGTGCTGGTAGATGAAGCTTGATGAACTGTCAATAAGGAATGTTAAGCTGGCCGTATACACATAATAAATGTTAGGCAAATCCACCAGTACTGTGAGACAAGACAACCATTTTTTGTAGCCTCCCGACTCTCTCTTGATGTCAGATGTCTATGAAGATAAGGATTGAGCTGGTGGATTTCTGGAGAGATAAGCTGTCACTAGAGTCTGGTTTTATGAGCTGAGCTTTCAGACTGCATAATATCATACAAAAATGAGCCTTATAACATTAGGTTGGTATATGAATGACGCATTTATTTACCTTTTATGTACTAATGCAAGGTTATGTTCACATTCATGTATTGACCCTCAGATTTTTATATATGAACTTCCAATTTAAAAACATCTCAGGAAACCATTAAATGGCAGCGTGTGTATCCTACTGAAGTCATTTTGTAGGCAGGTTTAATAGGAATTAAGGCACACAATACATATCAAAACCTATGTTAACATATTCTTTTTCCCATGTATGTACAGCTAAAAATACTTTTTTAAGCAGATATGAGGCTTATAATGGTACAAACATAAGCATTCTATTTATAAAGCAGGTGGCTGCATTATTTGCAGTTCTTTTAAATTTGGGGATATGGAGCAATTTGTCCCAAATAAATGACTGCTATGGGACTGCTGAACCCTGTACTTACCAATCTTCGGCAGTCCCATAGCTGTGAATGAAGCAGAAGCATGCTTTATTCATTTAAGGGAAAAATACCCCCATTCTCATGATTCTGGGAGATTCAGAGGTTGCACCCCCATCGATCAGATACGTACGACCTTTCTTTTGGATAGGTAATAAGTTATAATGTTGAGGCAGCCCCCTTTAACACAAACAACTAGCACAGCCTATGGACAAGAGTCACGCTGTTTCTTGAAAGAAAAAAAACTTATATTTTTATCATCTCATAAAACTCTAAATTCATTGTAGCCATGTTCCCTGTAAAATATATCTACAGGAGTTGAAAATACACAGTACCAGGAAAGTTGCACACATAGCAGAATGTATCCCTTAACCCCTTAAGGACTGAGCCCTTTTTCACCTTAAGGACTCGGCCATTTTTTGCAATTCTGACCACTGTCACTTTAAACATTAATAACTCTGGAATGCTTTTAGTTATCATTCTGATTCCGAGATTGTTTTTTCGTGACATATTCTACTTTAACTTAGTGGTAAAATTTTGTGGTAACTTGCATCCTTTCTTGGTGAAAAATCCCAAAATTTGATGAAAAATTTGAAAATTTTGCATTTTTCTAACTTTGAAGCTCTCTGCTTGTAAGGAAAATGGATATTCAAAATAATTTTTTTTTAATTCACATATACAATATGTCTACTTTATATTTGCATCATAAAATTGATGAGTTTTTACTTTTGGAAGACATCAGAGGGCTTCAAAGTTCCGCAGCAATTTTCCAATTTTTCACAAAATTTTGAAACTCGCTTTTTTTCAGGGACCAGTTCAGGTTTGAAGTGGATTTGAAGGGTCTTCATATTAGAAATACCCCATAAATGACCCCATTATAAAAACTACACCCCCGAAAGTATTCAAAATGACATTCAGTAAGCGTTTTAACCCTTTAGGTGTTTCACAGGAATAGCAGCAAAGTGAAGGAGAAAATACACAATCTTCATTTTTTACACTCGCTTGTTCTTGTAGACCCAATTTTTGAATTTTTGCAAGGGGTAAAAAGGAGAAAATTTTTACTTGTATTTGAAACCCAATTTCTCTCGAGTAAGCACATACCTCATATGTCCATGTTAATTGTTCAGCGGGCGCAGTAGAGGGCTCAGAAGGGAAGGAGCGTCAAATGGTTTTTGGGGGGCATGTCACCTTTAGGAAGCCCCTATGGTGCCAGAACTGCAAAAAACCCCACATGGCATACCATTTTGGAAACTAGACCCCTCAGGGAACGTAACAAGGGGTAATGTGAACCTTAATACCCCACAGGTGATTCACGACTTTTGCATATGTAAAAAAAAAAAAAATGTTTTTTACCTAAAATGCTTGGTTTCCCTAAAGTTTTACATTTTTAAAAAGGGTAATAGCAGAAAATACACCCCAAAATTTGAAGCCCAATTTCTCCCGATTCAGAAAACACCCCATATGGGGGTGAAAAGTGCTCTGCTGGCGCACTACAGGTCTCAGAAGAGAAGGAGTCACATTTGGCTTTTTTGAAGGAAATTTTGCTCTGGGGGCATGCCGCATTTAGGAAGCCCCTATGGTGCCAGGACAGCAAAAAAAAAACACATGGCATACCATTTTGGAAACTAGACCCCTCGGGGAACGTAACAAGGGGTAAAGTGAACCTTAATACCCCACAGGTGTTTCACGACTTTTGCATATGTAAAAAAAAATAAAAAAATGTACCTAAAATGCTTGGTTTCCCAAAAAATTTACATTTATACAAAGGGTTAAAGCAGAAAATACCCCCCAAAATTTGAAGCCCAATTTCTCCCGATTCAGAAAACACC
The DNA here is from genome assembly GCF_029499605.1 of Hyla sarda. Classification (NCBI taxonomy): domain Eukaryota; kingdom Metazoa; phylum Chordata; class Amphibia; order Anura; family Hylidae; genus Hyla; species Hyla sarda. The sequence goes on from NC_079189.1 coordinate 467,089,734, forward strand.
CCATATGGGGGTGAAAAGTGCTCTGCTGGCGCACTACAGGTCTCAGAAGAGAAGGAGTCACATTTGGCTTTTTGAAAGCAAATTTTGCTCTGGGGGCATGCCGCATTTAGGAAGCCCCTATGGTGCCAGGACCGCAAAAAATACCCACATGGCATACCATTTTGGAAACTAGACCCCTCGGGGAACGTAACAAGGGGTTAAGTGAACCTTAATACCCCACAGGCGTTTCACGACTATTGCATATGTAAAAAAAATTAAACATTTTTTACCTAAAATGCTTCTTTTCCCAAAAACTTTACATTTTTAAAAAGGGTAAAAGCAGAAAATACCCCCCAAAATTTGAAGCCCAATTTCTCCCGAGTACGGCGATACCCCATATGTGACCCTAAACTGTTGCCTTGAAATACGACAGGGCTCCAAAGTGAGAGCGCCATGCGCATTTGAGGCCTAAATTAGGGATTGCATAGGGGTGGACATAGGGGTATTCTACGCCAGTGATTCCCAAACAGGGGGCCTCCAGCTGTTGCAAAACTCCCAGCATGCCTGGACAGTCAACGGCTGTCCGACAATACTGGGAGTTGTTGTTTTGCAACAGCTGGAGGCTCCGTTTTGGAAACCATGGCGTACCAGATGTTTTTCATTTTTATTGGGGAGGGGAGGGGGGCTGTGTAGGGGTATGTGTATACGTAGTGTTTTTTACTTTTTATTTTATTTTTTGTGTTAGTGTAGTGTAGTGTTTTTAGGGTACAGTCGCATGGGCAGGGGTTCACAGTAGTTTATCGCTGGCAGTTTGAGCTGTTGCAGAAAATTTGCTGCAGCTCAAACTTGCAGCCCGATACCTACTGTAATCCTCCGCCCATGTGAGTGTACCCTGTACATTCACATTGGGGGGGGACCTCCAGCTGTTGCAAAACTAAAACTCCCAGCATGCGCTGACAGACTGTACATGCTGAGAGTTTTAGTTTTGCAACAGCTGTAGGCACACTGGTTATGTATCACGGAGTTTGTGACCTTACTCAGTGTTTCAAAACCAGTGTGCCTCCAGCTGTTGCAAAACTACAACTCCCAGCATGTACGGTGCATGGTGTAAGGTGACTGCTGGGAGTTGTAGTTTGCAACTGCTGGAGGCACACCGGTCGTGAAACACTGAGTTAGGTAAAAAAAACAACTCTAAGTTTCACAACCAGTGTGCCTTCAGCTGTTGCAAAACTACAACTCTCAGCAGTCACCGACAGCAAACGGGCATGCTGGGAGTTGTAGTTATGCAACCAGCAGATGCACCACTACAACTCCCAGCATGCACTTTAGCTGTTTGTGCAAGCTGGGAGTTGTAGTTATACAACAGCTGAAGGTACACTTTTCCATAGAAATAATGTGCCTCCAGCTGTTGCAAAACCATAAGTCCCAGCATGCCCATAAGGGAATGCTGGGAGTTGTGGTGGTCTGCCTCCTGCTGTTGCATAACTACAGCTCCCAGCTTGCCCTTTTTGCATGCTGGGAGCTGTTGCTAAGCAACAGCAGGAGGCTGTAACTCACCTCCTGCTGCTGCTCCATCGCAGGACTGTCCCTCGCCGCCGCCGCCGTCGCTCCTGGGGCCCCGATCCCAACATTGACGCCGGGGATCGGGGTCCCCAGCACCCGGGGTCGTCTTCCCGCACCCGCTCACGCCCTCCGGAAGAGGGGCGGAGCGGGTGCGGGAGTGACACCCGCAGCAGGCGCCCTGATTGGTCGGCCGGATTACGAATCAGGGCGATCGTGAGGTGGCATCAGTGCCACCTCACCCCTGCAGGCTCTGGCTGTTCGGGGCCGGCAGAGACGGCCCTGAACAGCCAGTAATTCCGGGTCACCGGGTCACTGGAGACCCGATTGACCCGGAATCGCCGCAGATCGCTGGACTGAATTGTCCAGCGATCTGCGGCGATCGCCGACATGGGGGGGCATAATGACCCCCCTGGGCGATATGCCGGGATGCCTGCTGAACGATTTCAGCAGGCATCCGGCTCCGGTCCCCAACCGGCTAGCGGTGGGGGCCGGAATTCCCACGGGCGTATGGATACGCCCTGCGTCCTTAAGGACTCGGGATGCAGGGCGTATCCATACGCCCTGCGTCCTTAAGAGGTTAAAGGGGTACTTCGGTGAAAAACTAAGTATTTTTTTTTAAATCAACTGGTGCCAGAAAGTTAAACAGATTTGTAAATTACTTCTATTTGAAAATCTTAATCCTTTCAGTACATATCAGCTGCTGTATACTACAGAGTACGTTCTTTTCTTTTTGAATTTCTCATCTGTTTGACCACAGTGCTTTCTGCTGACACCTCTGTCCATGTCAGGAACTGTCCAGAGCAGAAGCAAATCTCCATAGCCAACCTCTCCTGCTCTGGACAGTTCCTGACATGGACAGAGGTGTCAGCAGAGAGCACTGTGGTCAGACAGATAAGAAATTCAAAAAGAAAAAAACTTCTTGTGGAGCATACAGCAACTGATGAATACTGGAAGGATTAAGATTTTTAAATAGAAGTAATTTTAACTTTCTTGCACTAGTTGATTTAAAAAAAAAATTATACTTCACACATTGAAAAAAAAAAAGAAAAAAAAAACTGCAGTAAAATAAGTATAAAAAGCATCAGTATTTTTTATAATGATGAGTTCCATTAAAGCCGACAGCCACTTTTCCATAAACTTTCATAGAGCACATTATTGGATATAATGTGCTGCTGCTTTTTATATCTATATTACTGCAGTATTTTTTATTTCAATTTACACTGTGTAAACGCAGTGGTTAAGTTCACACTTCATAAAATTTCCCATCATATATTATTTTACGCACTAATTTTTGCCTGTAAAAAATTATAATTTTTTGCTTATTACAGCAGAAAATGTGCGTGTAAAATAAGATTTTGTTGCAGTGTGTCCTATAGTGGTGCAAATGCCTAAATTACACAAAAACACCATAAAACCCGCAGTACTTGGTAAATCAGTATAAGGGCTTGTCCACACAGTGGACATTCCGCCAGGGGAATTCTGACAACTGAATATCCGTCTACAGTCCTCGTTGTTAGGACCTGGCAAACGTGCATCATCTCATAGACGGCAATGCAAGCTGACAGAATTCCGTCTAAAGAATGAACATATTCCTCAGTGTGCACAAAGCAGCAGAATCCCAATTAAGGGTGCCTTCCCACCTGGCATATTTCATGCTGTGCAAAATTTACGTCAGCATCGGGAAATACACTGCGTATTCCTTGCTCACTATACACACAGGGCTTTCTGGCGGCAGCCCTATGCGTGTAGTGAGTTTTGGAGGAAGAGCCGTGTGCCGGCTTGACTGTGAGGCGCGGCTCCGCCTCCAAAACTCACTGCACACATAGGGCTGCTGCCGCCGGAAAGCCCTGTGTGTATAGAGAGCGAGGAATACGCAGCGTATTTCCCGATGCTGCCGTAAATTTTGCTCAGCGTGAAATACGCTGTGTATACGCCAGGTGGGAACGCACCCTAAAACAATGGGACTCTTCAAAAGGAGGATTTCTGCAGGTAAATTATGCGTATGGAATGTCCGCAGTGTGATTGAGCCCTAAACCAGGAGCAGAGCACAATCTGGCATTAGTAGTAGAATGACTGATATGTGCATTGTGTGGAGCTTATCAATTCTATTACTTTCAACTCCTACAAACCATACCAAGCGATATCACTGCAGCATCCAGAAAACACAAGAAGAACCTCAAATGAATATTAAAATATCTTAATCTTTATTTCTAGCATAAATCTCCCCGCAGCACAAGCCTGATGCCTGATACAATCTTTTTCTCTGCTGGCCATGAAATGACACATAGATTTACACATTCACCTGTTTACCATCCTTCTACAATGATCAGACACTCATTCCATGGTCTGACTGTGTCCAATGAAAATGCACGCCCGTGGAATACAAAAATAACATAGCTGCCGCGTATGCCCAAGACATGCCGTTTCAATCCAGTAAAGGTTCAGAGCATCAGTACAGGAGCTGAACAAATGAATATCTATGAATAATCTATAAACTTCTCTGTACAATATAAACCTGCTACCTACAAGGAAAATGTTATATGACATCTATAACTGAATGTCACTGATGATATGAAACATCTTAGAGCTGTGAATATTATTAGAGATGAGTGAATTTTTGAAAAATTCAATTAGACCGATTCGCCAAATTTTCCTAAAAAATTTGGTCCAGTCCGAATATATTCAAGGCCAATCTGTATTAAAAACATCTATTTCTGGCTTACAGAGAGCCTCAATAGGGGTGTAGGACACTTTGCCTTGCTGTAACATGGCATAGGGTGTGTGCTGGGTTAGTAAAATAATACTGTTATTCAGTATGACATGCAAATTAGAGGCGACGCTATTAGAATCACTGTCACAGAGCGGTACAATGATAGAGACTGGAGGTGGCATCAGTATGAGAGACCATATAGTGGCTAAATGACATAGCGTGGAGAAGGCGGCAGCATGAGGAGACCATAGAGTGCCTGAATGACACAGCATGGAGGTGGCGGCAGCATGAGGAGACCATATAGTGGCAGAATTACACAGCGTGGAAGTGACAGCAGCATGAGGAGACCATATAGTGGCTTAATGACCCAGCCTGGAGTTGGCGGCAGCAAGAGCGGACCATATAGTGGCTGAATGACACATCCTGGAGTTGGCGGCAGCATGAGGAGACCTTATAGTGGCTGAATGACACATCCTGGAGTTGGTGGCCGCATTAGACCATATAGTGACTGAATGACACAGCGTGGAGGTGGCGGAAGCATAAGGAGACCATATAGTTGCAGAATGAGACAGCCTGGAGGTGGCAGCAGCATGAGGAGAACATATGATGGCAGAATAAGACAGCCTGGAGCTGACATCAGCATGAGGAGAACATATGGTGGCAGTATGAGATAGCCTGGAGGTGGCATCAGCAGCAGGAGGAGTCCTGAAAGTGACCCGGTGACTTAATGGGGCGGTGGGTGGCAATACCAGTACCCGGTAATGAAGGTGGGTGAAAAAAGGAGAACTTGGCATCAGATGTGTGGCATCAGGCGTGTGGCAGGATCAGAATAGTAGCTAAGGCAGGTAGGCAGAAGAAAATGGTCTCTTTTGTAAAAGTGTTAGTGTGCACAATTAAGTATTGAGGATATGCATTACGTAAAACTTAACTTTTAATAATATTCTTAGGATAAAATATATGTACCCAAAAATTATTTGAAATCAAACAAAAGGAAAGGTGTGCAAAAAAACACCACGTGCCACCTACACCACCAAGTATTGATGTGATGCAAAGACCTCTAAAAGGTGGAAGGGAACAATGTATGGTTCATTGTAACCGGTGGGGGTAAAAACTTCCCCTGTAAGGCCCTACTCTTGCATTATTAATTCCCTTCTTGGCAAGGGTTACTCGACCTAAAAAGGGCAGCCCCACACAGGAAACTCTCCCTATTTCAACCTAAAAACCCTGTGAAATGGTAGTGTTTGTAGATGGAAATAGGGAGAGGTTCCTGTGTGGGGCCGCCCTTTTTAGGGCGAGTAACACTTGCCATCGTTTCCAATACGTGTTGTAGTAAATGAAGAAGTGGAATGACATTGTTCATCCCATAATCCTGGCAACTGACTAATAATGTGGCTTCCTCAAAGTGCCTGAGCAAACGTCAGGTGTCACGTATGAGCTGTCACTGGGTGACATTGAAGTTACACAGGGGAGTCCCCCTATCCACTTGGATCATCAAGAAATCGGTGATGGCTTTTCTCTGTTCATATAGTCGGTCCAACATATGGAGGGTGGAATTCCAACCTGTGGAAACGTCGCAAATAAGACTATGTTGGGGGATACTGTGCTTTGCGGTGTACGAGTGGCTGAAGTGCATGGAAAGTTTCCTTCCCATTGTTAGGATGTCTTGTAGATGGTGGGAACACTTCAGGAACCCCTTACAGCCAGACTGAACACGTGTGCCATGCTGGGTGCATGACTAAGGCTTCTTGTTGCAGCACAGACAAGATGTTCTTCCTGTTATCTGTCACCATGGTTCCCATTTCCAGTTTTCATGGAGTAAGCCATGATTACATTTCTTGATGAATTACTTTTAGCAGTTCCTCCCCTGTGCGACTCCATCCGCCAAGGCAAACCATGTGCAGAACAGCATGACATCGCCGTACCATGCACACATGGTATGCTGGAGGGCCACTGAGACTTGTACATGCAGTGGAGGCTGAAGACACGGTGGAGAATGAGGAGACAGAGTTGCACACTGTCACAGGACCAACGACCTGAGAGCATGCTGGCGGAATCAGCGTGACCTGTCCAAGTTGCTGTTGTGGCTGTGCAGGAACCACATTCACCCAGTGGGCCGTTAAGGACATGTATTGTCCCTGACCGTAGTTAAAGCTCCACACCTCGGCATTGCCATTCACTTTGGTACACACCAACAGGCTCAAGGACTGACCCACCTTCTGTTTCACAAAATTGTGCAGGGCTGGTACTGCCTTCTTTGCAAAGAAATGACGGCTTGGGACTCCCCACCTCGGCTAGGCACAAGCCATCAGTTCTCTGAAAGGTGAAGAGTCCATCACTTGAAAAGGGAGGGGCTGCAGCACCAGCAACTTGGACAGGAGCACATTCCGCTGCTGCGCTGTTGGATGAGTGGGCGCATACTGTTGTCTCTTGGACATGGCTTTGCTGATGGATTGCAGGCAGAATGACTGACTTGAAGTAGGAGGAGCAAGAGCATCTGGAGCGACAGAAGATGGGTATGACACATAGCTCCCTTCGGTTGAGGTGGTGGAGCCTTGGCTGGTTGAAACAGGGAGCAGCGTGCCACTGGGTGATGCGGCAGGCTGGACCACCACATCGGAGCCACGGTTCTCCCAGGCTGCTTTATGGTGACGCAGCCGTGGTGCCAACATTGGGACTCTGGCCACGCTTCACCTTCTGACGACACATCTTGCATGTGGCCAGGTTAACATCCTCCTGATGCTTGATGAAGCTGATGTAGCTCATTTCCCACCAACAGTCCACACTGATTGACTGAAACTGCCGCCGACTCCAGGCACTCCTCTTCCACTACCTCCCAGGAAGGTAGACTGCCGCAAAGCAGGTGGTCTATCCTGGGCACGTTTGGCTCCAGACTTTCCACTTCTGCCACCATGCTGACTGCCAACCATGCTACCACCTTGCTGGCTCAGCTGCTGCCTCACAGGCAACCTTCAACCCTCTTCTCCTGATGATGATTAAGCCCCTTCTGTACCCAGCTCCCAAGTGCGATCAGATTCATCATCATCATCGGGTTGTGTCTGCATGCCACTGATGTCTTCCTCAGGTTCCTCAAAAGTGTCAGGAGCCTGAACACTCGCAACACCACCTCCCACACCATTCTCCTCATCACTACTTGCCCGCCTAGCGGAGGAAGCGGCGATCTCTCCTCCACTTCTTGGCTGGGCAGTAGCTGCTGACTGTCTTCTAGTAGATTGTCCTCACTAAATAGTGGAGCTGAATCCACAGCATAAGATACTTCTGTGGGGGAGGTACCAGCATAGGACAGAGGCAATGAAAGGACAGGGACTGCTCCTGGGCCATACCAACTGAGGGTTGTGTCTGGGGGTGTGTGATGTCACTTGTGATGAAGTGGATGACCGTGTTAACCAATCCATGACGGCAGATGATGGGTTGCTGGCCGAGACACGACCGCTAGCTGATACCGGGAGCTGGGGCCTCTCGCTGCCACTCGTCCCCTAGTCTGCTGCGACCTCTGCCTAATGAATTTAGGCCTCTGCCACTCCTCTGTGCACGTCCTGGCACTTCTCTGCCTAACATACTTAGTGAGTATATTAGGGGAGTACAATATGCTCCACTACGCTTAAAACAGTATTTGTCTACAACACCAGCAGGTGTGTACTTTTGGCTGGCCTTTCACAGTATCTAGGCCCTTAAGACTTTAAAAGGAACAAAATTGTACACCACTTAGATGTACATACAGGTTACACTTAATAGAGGGCAATATGCTTTTAGTGCTCTGCTCACCCTAACTGGCTGGCTACTATTAGCTTTTCAGTTGTTGTACACACCAGTGCTGCAGCACACAGTCGCTGTGTGCTACACCCAAAATTGCACTCGCTCTCTCTCTCAATCACACTCCCTTCACTATCAGTGCTTCTAAGCTGGATTTGGACTTGAGGGGAATCGCTGCTGTAAAAAAGCTTTTCTGTGCAACACACTGATCTCTGTCCCTCTCTGCAATAGAACGCTGATGTGACTGGGAGGTGAATCGCTGCTGTAAAAATGCTTTTCTGTGCAACACACACAACTGTTTGTCACTCTTTCTCTGTAATAGAATGCTGATGTGACTGGCCGCAAGATGGCTGCCGATTATACAGGCCTGTGACATCACAGGGGTGGCTGGCTGCTGATAGGCTGCATGCTGCATGTGATTCAGGGTTCTCCCGCCTACCCGCCTTCCCAGGATTCTTTGCCCCATGTCATCACATTTTTGATGCCCGGCCCCTGGAGCCTAGACTGCACTAAATAAAGTTTAATTCCTTCATAATTGAACCGCGGCGATATTCGCATTCGTTACATATCAAATTTTTCCTGAAATTCGTAACGAATTCGGATTTGTCAGATTCTATTCCTCATCCCTAGATATTATACATGGATTCTGGGTGCTTTTAAACACACAATTCTGATGCAGGATTCAGATGGAGTTATTAAAGCTAACTCTTTATTATATACTTCCTATCTCTTTATGACACATTACACACTACCTTAAGAAAAACCTGCATGTATGGCATGTGTGAACGCACCCCTAGGTCTGCCAATTAACACCTGTTTTATTGTGATAAATGTGTCTGATTTACAGTCTGACTTTTTTCTTTTCTTAAAGGGGTACTCCGGTGCTTAGACATCTTATCCCCTATCCAAAAGGATAGGCGATAAGATGCCTGATCGCGGGAGTCCTGCCGTGGGGACCCCCGGGATCATGCACACGGCACCCTGTTTGTAATCAGTTCCCGGAGCGTGTTCGCTCCGGGACTGATTACCGGCGACTACAGGGCGGGCGGCGTGTGACATCACGCCCCCGTGTGATGTCACGCTCCACCCCTCAATAAAAGGCTACGGGAGGGGGCGTGACAGCTATCACGCCCCTCCCGTAGGCTTGCATTGAGGGGCGGAGCGTGACATCACACGGGGGCGGGGGGCGGGACGTCACACGCCGCCCGCCCTGTAGTCGCCGGTAATCAGTCCCGGAGCGACCAGCGATCTCCAGAATGGGGCCGGAGACCTGTACTGAGGTATCTTCAGTGCCTCCATAGAAATCAAGCAAACAAAAAAGTCCTACTAGACACTGATTCAGATAATTTATATATACAGTAACCCCCCAACATGCGATGGCCCCGACATATGATAAAATCGACATACGATGGCCTCTCAGAGGCCATCGCATGTCGATGTCAGCATCGACATACGATGCTTTTATATGTCGGGGCCATCGCATTAACTGCTATCCGACAGCGCAAAATGCTTAAAGGGGTACTCCGCCCCTGGTATCTTATCCCCTATCCAAAGGATAGGCGATGAGATGTTAGATTGCCGCGGTCCCGCTGCTGGGGACCCCGGGGATCGCTGCTGCGGCACCCCGCCATAATTACTGCACCGAGCGAGTTCACTCTGTGCGTAATGACAGGCGATACAGAGGCCGGAGCAGCGTGACGTCATGGCTCCGCCCCTCATGACATCACGGCCCGTCCCCTTAATGCAAGTCTATGGCAGGGGGCGTGACGACCGCCACGCCCCCTCCCATAGACTTGTATTGACGGGGACGGGCCGTGACGTCATGAGGGGTGAAGCCATGACGTAACGATGCTCCGGCCCCTGTATTGATTGTCATTACGTGCAGAGCGATCTCGCTCTGCGCAGTAATGATAGCGGGGTGCTGCAGCAGCAGGACCCCGGCGATCTGACATCTTATCCCCTATCCTTTGGATAGGGGATAAGATGTCTAGGGGCGGAGTACCCCTTTAAGCTGCTGTCGGATAGCAGTTTAAGCATCCCGGACAGGTTCACTTACCTATCCCCGCTGCTCCGGGTCCACTTCGCGATCCTCCGGCGTCTTTTGCATCTCCTCTAGGGTCCGGGCCTCGCTTTCCGACGTTGTTATTACATCGCTACAAACGCTGTGCCAGCGCTGCAATGTAATAACGTCACCAGAAAGCGAGGCCCGGACCCTGGGGAAGATGCGGAAGAAGCCGGAGGATCCCGAAGAAGATGCCGGAGCAGCGGGACAGCATCGGGAGCCCCTGGGACAGCATCGGGAGCGGTGAGGACGCGGTCCGGAGCGGCGGTGACAGGTGAGTATAACTTCCTATACTTTACATTGCACGGATGCCTCAACATACAATGGATTCGACAAACGATGGGTTGTTTGGAACAAATTACCATCGTATGTTGCGGGACCACTGTACCATTTTATAGGGTTAATCGAGTAAATCATATGCTAAGGGGAAATCATAAAGGAAAAGTATCATAGGGAAAAACTTATCCCCTTTCCAAAGGGCTCTACCCAGGAGCTGAGCGCCACGACTCCCGCACAAAGCAGCAGCCGACATGCCCCCTCCATATATCTCTATGGGAGAGCCGAAGATAGCCAATGGCTTTCCCATATAGATATATGGAGGGGACTTGTTGGCCGTCGCTTCCAAGGAGAGCCGGTGCCCGTACAGGAGACTGCGGGGGTCCCAGCTGTCAGACCCCCCCTTGATATAAAACTTATAGGTCCTTTGGATAAGGGATAAGTTTTTCCCCATGATATATCTCCTTTAAATATCATGAAAAAACATAAGAGAAACTGAGTTCAACAACACCACTTTCTATCCATAAAATAGTAAATTGTATTGATAAATAACCATAAAAACACAGACTCTAGTTCAATCACAGGGCTTATGCACACAATTACATGAACAATGTTAAACATACACTACTGTACTCCTAACCTAAAATATCCCCAGACATCACATGATGATGTTATGATCCTGTTAGCCTTCCCATGTGATGTCTGGGGACATTTTAGGTTAGGAGTACAGTGGTGTAAGTTTAACATTGTTCATGTAATTGTGTGCATAAGCCCTGTGATTCCTCATATGTTCACTGGAACTTATCTGAATGTCTCATCTTTGAGCTTGAGTCTGTGTTTTTATGGTTATTTATCAATACACTATATACTATACTATTTTATGGATAGAAAGTGGTGTTGTTGAACTCAGTTTCTCTTATGTTTTTCATAATATTTAAAGGAGATATATCATGGGGAAAAACGTATCCACTATCCAAAGGACCTATAAGTTTTAGATCGGTGGGGTCTGACAGCTCGGACCCCTGCAGTTTCAACACGCCCCCTCAGTTTCTCTTGTGTTTTCCATAGAAAACACATCTGCAGCGCACGCTCTCTCTGAAAATCGTCGCTCCGTTCTGGAGATTGCGAGGAGTCCAACCGATGGGATGAAACCCTTATCCTCTATCCTGTGGAAAGGGAATACGTAGTTTTTCACTGGACAACACCTTTAAAGGGGTACTCCGGCGCTGTTTTTTTTTTTTCACCCATTTACCACTCTCCCCCATGTTTTACTCACCAAATAGTTGCCTGACGTGTTGCGCTGTGTTTGTGAGTCCAAAGTGTTTCTGTTCGCGTTCCGCTGTTTTTTTCCCCGACTTCCGGTCTGCAAACTTATTTTCCCATGAGCTGTTGCGGGGACATCATGTGGTTTTTTGGCTTTGGTAGGTGTGGCGATGACGTCTGTTGGGCGTTTATTCTCCTTATTTGCCTCCCCTCACTTTGTATATGTTTCCGCCTCTCCTTCCTGGTTTTCATGTCCCCGCCTTTTTTTTTCCTCGGCCGGCGTACAAGTGTGTGGGACCTTTGGTGTAGCCTAACATGCTGGCGAAGGCACCTGATGCTAAGCTTCCCTACACAGCAATGATAACACGCTACTGAAAAAACAGATGCATAAACAGCTGAAGGCAACTATGAAAATTACTGATATGACAGCCGCATAATAAACGCATGCGCAAATTGACTAAAATACGGCACCAGCGCTGTAGTGCAACAAAACCTCACAATGACAGCGAAACACCAAAGGAGGAGGGCACACAGCAATCACATGACCCAAACAAAAAGAATGATTGGCCAAGAAACCGCCAATGATATGATTAGGAACGGAGAAGGGCACGACCCAAGAAGGCGGAACTAAGAAGAACACAATGAATATTCAAAGAGGGGGATCGGCCTGAAGGAAACACAGAGAGGAAAACTGTGATGTCACGAACGCAAGATGGGTGCCGAACGGAGACGTGAAAGTGGTCATGAGCACCGCAACTACCAAGAAAATACCATACTTCCGCCGAGGCAAAAGGGTAAAATTGCACAGAAAACAAACGGCAACAACACAACTCACACAGCATATAGGTTAGGCCATATATAATACAAAACGGAATGCAAAAACACAACAGTGCCGGAGTACCCCTTTAAGAAAACAGCCTATAGCAGACCATATGCAGTAGACATGTGACGGCTGAATCGGCTAATTTCAGCAGGGTCAACCTAAGACCTAATGTGTATAGGAGCTTCCCTACTATTCTGGGAGAGAAGGTTTAGCATGCTAATTTTCAACTGCTTGATCCTTGTTTTCTCAGGGCAATAAGCCGTCACAAGCTGAGTCTGGCATTGGCTTACTGCCCCCTCTCTCCAGTCAGAACACACAGATACCCAGAGTTCGAGAGGCACAGGTAACCACAGGCCACTAGCTACCAATGGGCTTTAGTCCAGCCCCCTGATATATAAAGGGCTGTAGTCTCCACACTAGGGCTTTTTTTTAGTTCCTGCTCTCTTCTCTCTTAGTGCCTGGACAGTAAAGCAAGCACAAGCCTTGTACAAGTTCCGTCCAGTACAGCGAGGCCAAGGCCTACAAGTCGGCAGCCACATCTAATCTGTAAGTTTCATCTATGTCTACAAGTCAAGTCTCTACTGTCCCTACCAAAGTCATAACAGTAGTACAGTGGTCTGCATCATCATTATTATCATTACAAGTCCAAGCAAGCCTGAGAGGTTCCCTGTGTCCCGGTCACCTCTGTGGAAGTTGAATGTAAGAAACATTATACTGCCTTCTTCAGTAAAGTTCCAGTTACATCAAAACCTGCTTTGGACTCTCATTTAATACATGCCGTTTCTGGGTTGGTTGTCGGCGGTGCCCTACACCGTACAACCATATCATGGCGTCACAAACACTAGGGGTTAACAACATCTCGCCCCAGGGGTTAATACAATCTGGTCCCGCTATATACACTGCTACACCCCCTGGTCCCGCCATACACCGTAGGTCACCACATACTGTATGGAGCTGATCACATTTGTTACTTCAGTACTCCACTTTGTATGAAGTGTGACTTATTAATAATGCTGTCCACAGCCAGTTTTGTAAGCCAAGTCTGGGCTGGTGTAGATTTGCGCCTCGGCAAGCGCATATGTGTCAAAAGATGCGACAAACTGAAAAGTTGCACATCATGCATTCCTGACCACTGCATGATCTCAGCTCAAATCACGACTTTGTATGTTCTTTTAGAGAAAACTCCCAAATGAAATGTCGCAAAAATTTCACTGCACCAAAGAACTGCAAAAGAACTGGGGTAAAACGATTCATAAACTCATATTATATATATTTAAAATTTATGTAGAAACCTTCAATAGCCCCAACTCACTGGGTGTCATATTCAGAACTTTGGTGCAAAATTGTGGCATGAAAAAGTTTACATCAGATATTCAAAGTGTTTTACATAAGAATTATCCAAGGTGTACACTAGTCACACCAGTTTTGCAAAAGTGGGCGTGGCTATGTAAATTTCATGTCTTACATAATATTTTCAAAGGGGTGAAAGTCCATTTTACATAAAAAATTTCACCCCTGCTTTTTGCCAGTGAAGAAATCACAGAAATAGTTGTAGTTATTTTGTTTTTGGGTTTCTTTTTTCTTTAGTTTTTATGAAAAAGGTTTTATTTAATCAATTATTGAAAAATAAATAATTATTATTGGAAAATGTTATTAAAAAAATATGGTTTTAAAAAAAAAGAAATTTTTTTATGGTCCCTGCACACATGGGTATTCCAGGAAAAACCTTTTTTTTTTATCAACTGGCTCCAGAAAGTTAAACAGATTTGTAAAATTACTTCTATTAAAAAAAATCTTAATCCTTTCAATAATTATCAGCTGCTGAAGCTGAGTTGTTTTTTTCTGTCTGACAACAGTGCTCTCTGCTGACACCTCTGCTTGTCTCGGGAACTGCACAGAGTAGAAGAGGTTTGCTATGGGCATTTGCTTCTAAACTGGGCGGTTCCCGAGATAGGTGTCATCAGAGATCACTTAGACAGAAAAGAACAACTCAACATCAGCAGCTCATAAGTACTGAAATGATTAAGATTTTTTTAATAGAAGTAATTTACAAATGTGTTTAACATTCTGGAGACAGTTGATATATAAAAAAAAAAATTCCTGGATAACCCCTTTAAGCTCTAGAAATGATGTATTTATACAGTTCGCTTGTCTGGATACTAGTAATCATACAATATTAGGTGAGATGCTTCCGCCATAATTTTCCGGGATGTAAAATTTGGCAGCAAAATCTGCAATTTTGGCACAATATGTCCAATATGGCGGGAACAAAAAAAAAATTTGCCCTCAGATTTGGTAATTTTGGCACAAACCCCCCCCCCCCCCCCAAAAGTGGCACAAAAATGAACTCTCACATATTTTCATATTTTCAAAGCAACACAAGAGACCTTGGAAACTGTGCATAAATATCAATTCTATACTGCTCGCTGCTGCCATAATTGTACGGACACCATACACAATGGCCTTCAAATCATCATTATAGAACTTGAACTGTTTTAGCCGGAGCCAAAGCAGAATTTCATCTGAAGCCGCCTGCCAAGATCAACAATAACAGGAGGGACAGGGAGAGAGGGAAGGGAGAAAAGTTCTAGCTTTTCAACAGAGGTTAATAAGTAGTGACAGTATTAAGTCTATTCTGATTAAGTATGCTGAAAGATATTATTGCTGTTTGTAACATAGAATCATTATTAGGTTAAGTGCAGCGTAGAAAATGAAAAGTGAGTCTTAAGCCGGGAGTTTCAGAAGAATTGCCTCGGTGAAATCTGCATTGCTGATTTTTTTTTTTCCTTAGCCGTCTTTGAGTTGTATGACATATTTTATTTATTTATTTATTTTATTTTTTTTACTAATCTAGACATTAGAAAAAAATGAATAAATCATAGAGAGGTGTTCTTCCATGGGCAGCTAGCCCAATATCCAACCTATAAACTCTCTTCATACCACACACTTTTAAGAATTCAGGAAGCTAAGACATTGTTTTCCAATCAGCGTGCCTTTAGCTGTTGCAAAACTACAACTTCCAGCATGCACAGACAGCCGTTGGCTATCCGAGCATGCTGGAAGTTGTAGTTTTGCAACAGCTGGAGGCGCGCTGGTTTGGATACTCTGACATAAGATATGAAGAGTGATTTGATGGGTCTCTCACAATTTTTGTCCATGTGCCCGATATTGGCATGAAGGGAGCAACAGTACAATTGGCGTGACTTCTTTTTTACCTAAACAATAAAGTAGTTTCAAAGGGTCAGTCACACACACAAAAAAATACCGTATATACTCGAGTATAAGCCAAGTTTTTCAGCACGATTTTTCGTGCTGAAAACGCCCCCCTCGGCTTATACTCTCCGCCTGTCAATCCCTTCATCAGTGGTCTTCAACCTGCGGACCTCCAGATGTTGCAAAACTACAACTCCCAGCATGCCCGGTCAGCCATCGGCTGTCCGGGCATGCTGGGTGTTGTAGTTTTGGAACCTCTGGAGGTCCGGAAGTTGAAGATCACTGCGGCCTTCGTCATCATCCAGCCCCCCCCCCCCCCACCTTTTGTTTTGTACTCACCTCCCCTCGGCGGGAAGGAAGGGTGAGCTGGTCCGGGCCATCTATGCTGCAGGGACCGTCTGGTGGGGATTGTTAGTCATTGGGGGCTGTCCATTTTCACCGGGGGGGCTCTTCTCCGCGCATCAGGCTCGGACCAGGACTAGTGATGTTGCCTTGACGACGATGCACAGGGACGTTCATGCGCAACGTCCCTGTGCGTCGTCGTCAAGGCAACGTCACTAGTCCGGGCCCGAAGCGCGGAGAAGAGGCCCCCCCGGTGAAAATGGACAGCCCGGAACGACTAACCCTCCCCACCGGACGGTCCCTGCAGCATAGATGGCCCAGCCCAGCTCACCCTAACTTCCCGCCGAGGGGAGGCGAGTACAAAACAAAAGGGGATTGGGGGGGGGGGGGCTGGATGATGATGAAGGCCGCAGTGGTCTTCAACCTGCGGACCTCCAGAGGTTTCAAAACTACAACTCCCAGCATGCCTGGAGAGCCGATGGCTGTGCGGGCATGCTGGGAGTTGTAGTTTTGCAACATCTGGAGGTCTGCAGGTTGAAGACCACTGATGAAGGGATTGACAGGCGGTAATGATGAAGGGGGGGGATGATGACAGGGGTCTGGATGATGACGGGGGTCTGGATGATTACATGGGAGGATGATGTATTTCCCACCCTAGGCTTATAGTCGAGTCAATAACTTTTCCTGGGTTTTTGGGGTAAAATTAGGGGCCTCGGCTTATATTCGGGTTGGCTTATACTCAAGTATATACGGTAAATAATAATTTTCTTACCCCACAGAACCACTATTTTGTCAGAAAATGGGGTCACCAGTGATACCAGTGCTCCTTAATGTTACAGGCAAATACTGGACCAGATAAAGAAGCTTTATTGTGCCAGGAAAAGTGACTGGCAGAGTAGATGATTGGTAAATGGGAACTGTCAGACTTTAAAAAAAAAATGATGATGTAAATTTTGTCAAAATATTAAAGGGGTATTCCGGTGGAAAATGAACTGGTGTCAGAAAGTTAAACAGATTTGTAAATTACTTTTTGAAAATCTTAATCCTTCCAGTACTTGTCAGCTGTATACTACAGAGGACGTTCTTTTTTTATTTTTTTTCTGTCTGTCTACAGTGCTCTCTGCTGACACCTCTGTCCGTGGTGTCCAAAGCAGCATAGGTTTGCTATGAGGATTTTCTCCTGCTCTGGGCAGTTCCTGATACGGACATAAGGTGTCAGCAGAGAGCACTGTGGACAAGACAAAAAAAGAAGTTCAAATAGTATACAGCAGATGATAAGTACTGGAAGGGTTAAGATTTTTTAATAGAAGTAATTTACAAATCTGTTTAACTTTCTTGCACCAGTTGATTTAAAAAAATGTTTTCCACCGGAGTTCCCCTTTAACCTTTCTAATATACTTAATAAAAAAGTGTTATCACCTTTTTATAGAAATCATGGCTTATAAAAATAAAAAAAGACCACTAGGGGTCCCCATATCATCCAGAACATAATCTGGCCCGGCTGCTGTGTCATCTTTGTCCCAGCTGAAGCACAGGCTGGGACAAAGTCCAGTAAGTGTTGGTGGGACTAGAACTCCTTGAGGGAGGACATGATTAAAAAAAAAACTGGCTGCTGGCTATTAGCGGCAGCCCCCAGCTACAGGAATCAGCTGGGTGCCACTGGGTATGGAGCGGGCTCGAGTCAGGAGTCTCATTGACACACTGTATACAGTGGGGATCAAAAGTTTGGGCACCCCAGTTAAAAATTTGTATTAATGCGCATAAAGAAGCCAAGGAAAGATGGAAAAATCTCCAAAAGGCATCAAATTACAGATTAGACATTCTTATAATATGTCACCAAAATTTAGATTTTATTTCCATTGGCACCTTGTGTTCTTCACAGATGAAAGCAGGTTCCCACTGAGCACATGTGACAGACGTGACAGAGTCTGGAGACGCCATGCAGAACGTTCTGCTGCCTGCAACATCCTCCAGCATGACCAGTTTGGCAGTGGGTCAGTAATGGTGTGGGGCGGCATTTTTTGGGGGGGCCGCACAGCCCTCCATGTGCTTGCCAGAGGTAGCCCGACTGCCATTAGGTACTGAGATGAGATCCTCAGGACCCTTGTGAGACCATATGCTGGTGCAGTTGGCCCTGGGTTCCTCCTAATGCAAGACAATGCTAGACCTCATATGGCTGGAGTGTGTCAGCAGTTCCTGCAAGAGGAAGGCATTGAAAGCCGTTCCCCAGATTGAGCACATCTGGGACATCATGTCTCGCTCCATCCACCAACGCCACGTTGCACCACAGTGTGTCATCAGGAGCATGCCCAGGCATTGTAGGGATACAGGCATGTGGAGGCCACACACACTACTGAGCCTCATTTTGACTTGTTTTAAGGACATTACATCAAAGTTGGATCAGCCTGTAGTGTGGTTTTCCACTTTGATTTTGAGTGTGACTCCATATCGAGAACTCCATGGGTTGATAAATTTGATTTCCATTGGTGATGATTTTTGTGTGATTTTGTTGTTAGCACATTCAACTATTTAAAGTCGAAAGTATTTCATATGATTAGTTCAATCATTCAGATCTAGGATGTGTTATCTTAGTGTTCCCTTTATTTTTTTGAGCAATGTATTTGTTTTTGTCATCCCACTAGGAAAGAGAGGAACGACCTTCAACATGGTAGACTCAACAAGACAATGTTTTATGATGGTTGGCCATTTATTTGGTGTTATGTAATATAACATTTCCCCTGAAGGATCTGAGTGGGGACACGACGTGCTGCCCATTGGGTTTTTATAGAAACCATCCTTGAGGTGACTGGCTGATGGTACATTCCCTGAAATTGATTCACTGCTCAAGCTTTTAAGGAAAAAAAATTAGGATGGCAAATAAGAGACAAATAATAAATATTATAGGAGGGATTTATCCACACCTGTGTAGAGGAAGAGTGGTACAGTTGCCCATAGCAACCAATCAGATATCTTCTTAAATTTTTAACAAGACCTGTGAAAAATGAATTTAGCGATCTGATTGGTTGCTATGGGCAACAAGTCTACTTTTCCTCTGCACAGGCTTTGATAAATCTCCCCCCATATGGTTACTTCCATGCAAGATTACTTTAGTATAAAAATGCCCAATTCAGGAGGGGTTATATGGACCTCTGGTCTAGTAATATTCTGCTCTGTATGCCCCTATTTATCCACCTGAGATCTCAATACACAGTAGGGTAGAGTCAGGCAATCTTACAATATTTTTGGCAACGGCAGGATACAAAAAGTTTTTTTTGTGGATGTTACTGTATTTTTACAATAAACAATATTGCTATGGGCCTGCTTTAAAAAAAAGCATATATACTTTCCTCATAAGAAAAGGATACAAAATAAATTCTTAAAGGGGTTCTCCCTTGTTTATACAGTTTTTTGTTATTATGTTTGTGTGTTGTGTGTGTGTAAGTATGTGTTTTTTTATGTGTGTTGTGATTATGTATATATGTATTTTTTTACCTTTTGTGAAGATCCGGAAGCTGGCCCCTTTTTCTTCCACTGGCTTGCTGTGCACCTCTGCCTCTGCCATGTTGTGTTCGGTAAGTGGGATGTCGGGTGTGTGTTCTTGCTTCTGTCCTTCCTATCTTCTGACGTCCGAGGCGAATCTTTTCTTCCTGTTTCTTCCGTGGCTCAGCGACGAATCTGCGGCCTCTTCCGGCGCATGCGCAGGTAGTTTTTTTTTTTTTACCAATAAAGTTTTTTTGGTCTAATTGACAAACTGTCTGCGCATGCGCGAGTATGCAAGTGCTACGCTAACAGCGTAGCGTACGTTAGGTCTACGCTAATAGCGTAGCGTTGCGCAAGCGCAGACAGTTTGTCAATTAGACAAAAAAAACTTTATTGGTAAAAAAAAAAAAAAAAAACTGCGCATGCGCCGGAAGAGGCCGCGGATTTGTCGCTGAGCCACGGAAGAAACAGGAAGAAAAGATTTGCCTCGGACGACAGAAGCAAGAACACACCCCCCGACATCCCACTTACCGAACACAACATGGCGGAGGCCGAGGTACACAGCAAGCCAGTGGAAGAAAAAGGGGCCAGCTTCCGGATCTTCACAAAAGGTAAGAAAATACATATATACATAATCACAACACACATTAAAAAAAACACATACTTATACACACATAACACACAAACATAATAACAAAAAACAGTATAAACAAGGGAGAACCCCTTTAAAGGACCTAATGAAAGACAGTATTGGAAGTACAGTATCTGGTAATAGTGGCATCTTGCTAAGGCCGGGTTCACACCACGTTTTTGCAATACAGTTCCCATAAACATTTTCAATTTGAAAACCGTACGGAACAGTATTGAAAACCGTATGCGTTGACTCTCCATTGAAAACCGTATGCCAAAAGATGCATCCGGCTGCATCCGTTTTGCACCCTGTACGGGTTTGTTAGTTTTTTCCCCGTACTGAAAACCGTAGCCTACCACGGTTTTTGGTCCAGGTGAAAAACCATATTGAAATATATAATTTTTTTTACAACATCGGAGTCAATGGAAACCGTACAGAACCGTATGTGCGTACGGTTCCATCCAGTTTTCACAATCCGGTTATTGACTTTGAACAGTTTTTTTCTTGGAATTTCAATCAAACAAGTGAAACTTTATTCATAATGGAGTGAAAAGTTGAAAACGTATATGGGTTTTTTTCTTAAATGGATGCAACCGGACATCATTTTTCAAACCGTATACTGATTAAAATGTGTACACATGTTTTGATACAGTTTAGTCAGGTTTTCAGGACTCTGTTTTTTATCAAAAACCTGACACAGGAATGGTATTGCTAAAACGTGGTGTGAACCCAGCCTAAGCTATACATCAGTATGTTATTACATTGTAGCTTTTGTTATACCAAGTTTGAAATTCCAGCCAGAGAGATCTCTATCTCGAGATAGGTGTGGGTCCCAAGAGACAGGAACAGCCCATATTGACTATTTCTGGCACATTCTGTGCAAAAATGTACTTGTGCTTCAGGCATTTGAATCAATTATATACATATTTATTGCAGATTTTCCCCATTGACTTCAATGTGAAAGTTAAAATCCGCAAGGAAATCAGCAAAGAACCGGATGCTGCAGAACTTGCAAGATTCTGCTGAAAATTGCAATTGCAACGTTTTAAATGAATAGGTTTTTTCCCCTCTGAAGATAGGAACACACGTTGCAGATACACCGCAGATTTTCTGCAGCCAAAAAAATGTGTTAAAGACAGAAGTAGATCCAGCTGGAATGAGAAATATCAGGGAAAGTGTTATACTTCCCCCTTCCAGCTGGATCCCCCTCTGTCTTCCACTGCAGAAAATCTGCAGCACATCTGCAATGTGTTTTTACCATTCGGAAATCCTCAGCATTTAATGAACACCAAAGGCTTTGTGTTGAGAATTACACTGTGTGCATTTACCCTTTCAGGAATTTTTGCCAGATGCACTAGTCTTTAGACAAGTGCTTCCCAACCAGGGTGCCTCCAGCTGTTGCAAAACTACAACTCCCAGCATGCACGGACAGCCGAAGGCTGTCCGTGCATGCTGGGAGTTGTAGATTTGCAACAGCTGGAGGCACCCTGGTTGGGAAGCACTGCTATAGACAAACCTGCCTTATATAGATCTCTTTACAATGCATGTGAGAAACAATCCATGGTGTGGGAGTCATTTTTTTTTTTATGGCGCATTTTCAAATAGGTTCACCATCTTCATGTTTCATCACAGCAGAAAATGGGGATTACCAGAAATGAGGAGCCATTTCTGCATTAGACTTAAGCATAGCGTAGCACCTCTCCCTCAACCGAAATCGAACACTACAGATTTACAGTTAACATCTCTCATTCGAGATATGTTTTGTATTGATCCCTCAGATCTGCTCCTTCGACAAGTACACCGTGCAGTCCTAAGTATAATAACAATTATGATTCTAATGGATTTGTCTCTCTGGAGAAAACGGCTTTTTCATTTTCCCCCCCATCTCTGGCCAATAAAAGCACTTTTCAGAAGACCATTCCGTCTGTAGCACAAAGGGGCAACTTTCTAAGATATTAAATTAACTATTCGATTGTGAGCAGAAGAATTGATCTGTTCTTTTACGATGTATTGATGAATTAATGGCTGTAGGCAGAGAGATGGTGTACAGTATCTGGACATACAGCGGTGTCAGACCTGAAAGGATTGCAGTTATTTCACAGGTGACATGAAAAGAAAGGATTAATGTTACCAGGAAATATTACCAGAATTCCAAATTACGAGCAATGTCATTTCTGTATTGACCTTGAGAAGAATTTTTAATCTTCAAAACTCCCCTAAGGTTGTTTCTTGGATTATATAATACTTGATCCTTTAAAGGGGTTATCCAGGAAAAAACCTATATATATATCAACTGGCTCCAGAAAGTTAAACAGATTTGTAAATTACTTCTATTAAAAAATCTTAATTCTTTCAGTACTTATGAGCTGTTATGAGTTGTTCTTTTCTGTCTAAGTGCTCTCTGATGACACGTGTCTCGGGAACTGCCCAGTTTAGTAGCAAATTCCCATAGCAAACCTCTTCTACTCTGTGCAGTTCCCGAGACAGACAGAGGTGTCAGCAGAGAGCACTGTTGCCAGACAGAAAACAACAACTCAACTTCAGCAGCTGATAATTATTGAAAGGATTAAGATTTTTGAATAGAAGTAATTTACAAATTTGTTTAACTTTCTGGAGTCAGTTGATAGAAAAAAAAAAGTTTTTTTCCTGGAATATCCCTTTCAGTGTACAAATATAACAAAACATATATATTTACAGTAATGACATAAAAACTAAGCATTGTTATTTTGCTAAAGTGGTACCAGACCACTACTAAACTATAAAAAAAAAAAAAGGTACATGCTCCTTAAACTGCATCACAAACTGTAATTTATCATTGCATCTTATGGGTCTATTCATATGTACAGTAAGTATCCTAGTGATGTGCAGGATTTGAAGCTGCAGATTTTATGCTGTAGATTTCAATAAAAACTAAATGACTGAACACAGCTTCAAATCGAGCACTAAATTCTGCACATCAGATTTGTGCAGGATACTGTACGTGTGAATAGACCCTATATGGTCATATGTTTAATGCAGGGCTCAAGTCCTGGAGGAACCAAAGGGAACTGAGTTCCTGCACTTTTTTCACAACAGGAACACTATTCCCATTAGCAGGAGTCCTGCAGGAACAGCCCTTGAGTGGAAATCCCGGGTGAGTTCCTTTACTTTTTTTCCCCCAGGACTTGACCTCTGGTTTAGTGACAGTTTATATGTTATTTGTGAAATAATTTAAAGCGTACCTGTCTTTTCAAAGCAATATCAAAAACCTGTATGGTTTAGTTAGATTAAAGGGGTACTCTGGTGGAAAACTTTTTTTGGTTTAAATCAACTGGTGCCAGAAAGATTTGAAATTACTTCTATTAAAAAATCATAATCATTCCAGTACTTATTAGCTGGTGAATACTACAGAGGAAATTGTTTTCTTTTTGGAACACAGTGCTCTCTGCTGACATCACGAGCACAGTGCTCTCTGCTTACATCTTTTTCCATTTTATTAACTGTCCAGAGCAGCATATGTTTGCTATGGGGATTTTCTCCTACTCTGGACAGTTCTTAAAATGGACAGAGATGTCAGCAGGGAGCACTGTGCTTGTGATGTCAGCAGAGAGCACTGTGTTCCAAAAAGAAAATAATTTCCTCTGTAGTATTCAGCAGCTAATAGGTACTGGAAGGATTAAGATTTTTTAAAAATAAGTAATTTTATAAATCTGTTTAACTTTCTGGCACCAGTTAATAAATAAATAAAAAAAAAAGTTTTCCACCGGAGTACCCCTTTAACCTTTCCCATAGGGATTTCCTTGCCGCAGCACAGCAAGGAAAGGGTACACTAAGCACAGAGCTAATGTTGCTGCTGAGAAGCTTAAGGGAATGGTGAGGGAAAATCGCACTGCAATACTCGGGATATAAAGCTGTAGAAACACTGGTATTTACACAAGGGACAGCTGTCCAATGCTTTATGGGTAGTAAGAGATGAAAAGGAAGCCTTGATTTACCTTTCATCAACATTTTGGATTAAAATCAGCAAGATGACTGGCACAGTTTGAAGTTACACAGCCCATTAGTTCACAGGCCCTTTCCCATTCTCTCTTGCACATAGCATATGCTAAGCTCTGACCCTACTTCCCGTAATCTATCCTACTGTATCTGATACTAGGGATGGATTTTCCTCAACAACTGTGAGTATACAGCAGACTGCAGGGAAGGAGGACACAGGGTGACCAATACTTTAGAGATGTTTTTCTGGGATAAGTTGTCATTTTTGGTAAATGAAGTGATTTACAGAAACGCTAGACATCACCCAGGGTATTACATGAAGGGAAGATAGACAGTGGCCATTTAAAAAAAAGAGGTTTATAGTAGGTATATGGTTCCGAGAACATATATTGGCTGCATGTTGGTAATCTGCCATGACATACTACGTACATAGAATGACATTTTTATATAATATACTAAAAAGGCCTTTTCATCTCTGATTCGTGCCATGACGGATGTTTATATTGTTATGATAAATAGGGGTTTTTAGGTTCATGTTTATCATGTGATGATTTGTATGGAGCATTGGCCCATGGCAGTCTCACACTACCGCTAAATAATATCTTATATAACAGATGCAGGAATGTGTCAGTAGGTTAGATCAGCAATATTACACTTGAAGACATGACATCTTGTATGGTAGAGAGAAGTACCATAAATGATAGGGAGCAGATAATCTACACATACTGTCAATACATGTTTACTAGAGGAATCTTTAAGCAAATGATCAATTCTTCTTCAGTATCATGATAGAAATAAGGCGTTTCATAATGGTAAGTGGAATCTATGGGTTGTCCATACAATTCGGGGTCCCCCAGAGTGAGAGATCCTTTTGCAGACCCCCTTTCTTATTGCTAGTAAATAAGGGACCTGAACAATGGACTCACCTCAGTTTTAAAATTGGTTTTCTAAGACATTGTTCACATTTCCTTTAAGAATTACCATTGTTATGCTCTGCTGTAGAAGAAGCGCAATGAAAATGATGCCAGTTCCAGGGGAACTGAATGGCAGAAATATGCAAGACACGACAAACAGGGTCCAGCATGGTATCAAGCATTTATCTGCAGACAAAATAGAGCTGTATACTGCACTGTTCTGTCTGGAAATATTTGCCCAAACAGCTAAAATAACAAAGATGTGAACAGGACCTATACTAGACAACCTCTTTAATCGCTGTAATCTTCTTAATATCTTCTATTCAGGTGCATCTGGCTATGGACAATACTATAAATTCATTGAACCGGAGCTACATTTCTGTTATATATACATATATCATTAAAAATAAAAGAATATTAACTTTAAAAAAATTAAACTGAGTGGACCATGATGGCACAGTTCCTTCTAAGCTGGGCACCCCTGATCAGCTTTATGGAGGTGCCACAGTGCTGCAGCCTTGTCGGTGCTTATTCCTGCTCATCCTTATATCATTTTATTATTAGCTGTAGTGGTGTAAGGCGGTACAGTGTTGCTTCAATCAAGTATACAGGTCACACAAGCACCAAAGCTTCTTAAAGGGGTATTTCGGGCAAAAACATTTTATCCCCTATCCAAAGGAAAGGGGATAAGATGTCTGATCGCGGGGTGCACCGCCGCTGGGACCCCCCACGATCTCCCTGCAGCACCCACATTCTATGCAGAAGCTGTGTCTCCAGTTTCGGAAACCTACGGGACTGGGGACGTGACGTCACGCCGCGCCCCCTCCATTCATGTCTATGGGAGGGGGGGTGACGGACGTCACGCCCCTCCCATAGACATGAATGGAGGGGGCATGGCGTGACGTCACGTCCCCAGTCCTGGAAACCCGGAGGTTTCTGAAACTGGAGACGCAGCTGCCGCATTGAATGCAGGTGCTGCAGGATCTCCCCCCCCCCCCCCCGCGATCAGACATCTTAATCTCTTTCAATTGGATAGGGGATAAAGTGTTTTTGCCCGGAATACCCCTTTAAAACAGCCGATCTGTGGAGTTGCTGGGAGTTTGACCAGACCAATCTAATATTGATCCTGAGGATACGCCATCAATTCTAGGTTGGATTACAGTTTTAAAATACCATTTTAATGAGATTAATAAGCCTGACAGCTGTGGTAACTGTCTGCAGAGTTTCAAGCTTTTATCACTAGTAGCACACCATTACTGTACATATCAGGGCTGGCCCAATTACCGTAGACTTTACAACTTCTATAGACATTAACAGGAAACAACGCACAGAAAATAGGACAGATGTCATTGATCAGAAAACCCATCAGCCAAATTGTGTAAAGATATCTCTATGTAGTGCTACATAAAGGACAGCAATTTCTTGATAAAAGAAAAACAGTTGGTTTAGGATATGCCAAGCTAATTACAGGTACAAGCCTCAATATATTTGGCACCTCTTTCACTGTCCAATGGGCCATTAGAAGACACAACCACTTGTTTAAAAAAGTGGTGTAAAAGGACACCAGGAGCACATTAAGGGGGTTGTCTGGGCAGGAATTTTTTTTTAATATGTGGCACAAGATAAGATGTAAGGCAAATATCAAAGAGACACTTTACCCAGCCTGCTCCCCTGCTGCTGCTGGTTTCTCGTGCTGGTCCACGATGCGGTCTTTTTGTACAGTATTGAGCAGTGTGGACAGAAACTGTCTACTAAGCTATTTACTATGCTTAGGAGGCTCTGAGTCCTCATGGCACGTCATTGGGGGACCAGCTCGGGAAACCAATAGACACAGAGTAAGTATGTCTCTTTGTTATTTTGCAGCCTGGGCCACATATAAAAAAATCCTCCCAGGACAACCCAACCCCTTTAAAGGGGTACTCCGGTGAAAACCTTTTTTCTTTGAAATCAACTATTGCCAGAAAGTTAAACAGATGTGTAAATTATAGCGTATAGAAGAGTAGTTCGGCACTGCTGGCTTCTGTACCTGAAGGCGGGTGGACACTAAGTCGTTGTAGCGGAGTGAGATTTGTAAATTACTTCCTTTAAAAAATCTTAATCCTTCCTGTACTTATTAGCTGCTAAATACTACAGAGGAAATTCTTTTCTTTTTGGAATTCTCTCTGATGACATCACGAGCACAGTGCTCTTTGCTGACGTCATTATAATCATAATAACTATTTATTTATTGTTGTCCTTAGTGGGATTTGAACCCAAGGCCCCAGCACTGCAAGGTAGCAGTGCTAACCACTGAGCCACCATGCTGCCCTTAGTATACATCTGCTATGCACGGTTGCTAAAATGGACAGCGATGTCAGCAGAGAGCACTGTGCTCGTGATGTCATGAGTGTTCCAAAAAGAAAGGAATTTCCTCTGTAGCATTCAGCAGCTAATAAGTACTGGAAAGATTAAGATTTTTTAATAGAAGTAATTTACAAATATGTTTAACTTTCTGGCACCAGTTGATTTAAAAGAAAAAAGGTTTTCACCGGAGTACCCCTTTAATGGGAGTCATGTAAACAGTGTGGCGCCATGAGCCAATTACGAAAACAACATAGCTTATGGTGCTACACTGTTTATGCAACTTCCCTTTATCTCTATATGGGTTACAAAAACTGCATGAAACAATCTATGTGGATACTTTTAGCTACCTCTTTACGTCTGGTGGCTGAAAACAGGTTGGATGGTGCTGGGGGGCCCTAAGCCTTCAAAGGTGGGACCTGCATCTAAGGGTGGGTTCACATCACATTTTTGCAATACAGTTTTGTATCAGGTTTTTTATAAAAAAAAAAAAAAAAAAACGGGTTCCTCAAAACCTGACTAAACTGTATCAAAATGTGTGTACAAATTTTAATCTGTATACGGTTGAAAACCGTATACGGTTTGAAAAATGATGTCCGGTTGCATCTGTTTTTTAAGAAAAAAAACGTATACGTTTTGAACTTTTCACTCCATTATGAATAAAGTTTCAAAAACCGTATGGTGAAAACTGGATGGAACCGTACGCACATACAGTTCTGTACGGTTCCCATTGACTCCCATGTTTAATAAAAACGTATACGGTTTAATACGGTTGTTCACCAGAAAAAAAGAGTAAAATAACCGTGTGGTTTGAAAAATGGAGACAACCGTATACAATATGGTGTATACAGTTTTGAATGGAAAGTCTATGGCCACGGTTTTATAAAAAAAACTTATCCAAAAACTGTATAGAAAAATCGTGGTGTGAACCCACCCTAATAGACATTTATGGCATATCCTGTGGATGTAATTGCCTGATGGTAATGCCCTTTTCAACACATTTCTCATTTGCTTTGCTAGCATGTGTTTGTCTGTGCTTTTCCATTTTTGAACATTTACAGTAACCAATATAGTGGGGTCTTAATAGATTGGATAACACTATAGTTTAAATAGGTTTATAAAATCATAAACACCTTATTCTACAAAACAAAGCTGCTCATTTTCTTTTACCTTATGTACAAGCAATTTAATTAATCACAGTGAATATCGACTGTTCAATGGTTTTCAATATCTTGTGGTAAATGTCACTACAAAAATGTAAAGGCTTTGAGAATATGTGTAATAACAAAGGCATTAATGACTTACTTAAGATACTGTAAACGGCCCTGGAGCCCATGCACAAGACGTCTCACTAGCACTGGACAGCGGCCATGGTTTTCCGGAAGTAAAGGTCAGCAAACTGTCCACTGGTTCTGCCAGGCCGGAACGAGACAGCTTTATAGTAATGTGGAAAACCGCAGACTCATTTACCACAGTTATCAATGCGGTTATCAATCAAATCCCAACATTAAACTATCTATTGTGGGCATTGTAAATCAGGTTACTGTAATTGGCTGTTTCCTATTACAGCTCACAGAGAAATTTACAAATCACAAGGAAGAAACCTTTCAGCTTGGACGATGCCCAGAAAATGTTTTTCCCTTCTTAAGATGACTGCCATATTAATAATACATATTGATTTGAAGATTACGTCAACATTTGGGGGAATAAAACAATGTGATTATTGCTGGCTATGAATATTGATTCCATCATGATAATTAGAATAATCAGCACCCCTAGTAATTACAGAAGATGAGTCTGCTATATGTTCAGATGTAGTCAGCAAGCTGGATGTTTACATTAAAGGAAAGGAGAATTAACCGTATGCATCCCTACACTGAGGTGCAGTAGGGTACTCATGGGTAATATCTAATAATCTAAGTCTAAATCAACAATAACAATGAGGAAAATTGCATTCTCAGGGTCGGTTTACACTGTGTTAGTGCTCCAGTTAGTCAGTTCCGTCTGCATCCCACCGAAAAAGGGATGCCGACATACTATTAATGGGAGCACCGGACCCTATTGCTTTCTATGGCAGTACGGAGTCACCTAGTGACTCTGTTCAGGACATATGCACTACTTCAAAAGTCAAGCAGCTGATGTTAAGTCATCTGTCATCTCTGCCACACAAAAAGCATTCAAAGCGTTGAAACTTAGATTTGACAAGTAGGCTAGTGAAAAATCACCCAAAAAAGATAAAAGTAACTAAAAAAATGATGTCCGGAAAATTAGTTGGTGGACAGGGTAGAGGGCAGAAACCACCACCATGTTCTCTGCCAGTAAAAATGTTCATGGCAACACTAGTACAGGTAGTGGCAATAGCAGCCAAGTGTCATGTGGTAGCTGTGTCAGCCATCCCAACTTCTTACTGCCTGAGAGAGGTTATGTAGTTTCACAGGATGATCCAGCTTTACTGGAATATTTCTGTCCTACGACTTCTGAGGAGAAAGACTTTGACAATATGACGGTGAGCCACCGGTCTGTGGATTCCTTTGCGTCTACAATCACATGGGGAAGTAGAAAGGTCCATCCTAGATGCTGTGCTTCCTCATCTCTGTCTTTGCCCCCCCCCCCTCCCGCTGCTACGCAGAAGGATAGCACTAGGCACGAGGAGGAGGAGTTGTGTAGGGACAGTCAAGCTTTGGAGTGTATTGGCGAGGTGGTGGAGGTCGAATCAGTGGTCGAGCCCAGCACAAGCGGGACTGGTGGTGGTAGACATGGTGGGAATACTGTAAGGTTTCGAGGTGACTATGCTGAGGGGGAGCAAGGAGAACAAGAAGTCCATGCAGAGAGGAGTGGCATGGACGATGAGGGGTTTGATGTTGACGATTATGCGAAGTTGGACAGAATGAGGGAACCACCTGGGCATGAGCTGACGTGTTCAGAGCAGGAGGTAGTGGCAGTGTCAGCAAAGAAGCGTGTAGGCAAGGTAGGAGAAAAAACCTGTGAAACGTAACAGGTGTAGGGCTGCTGGTCTGATGAGCTCAGGTGACGGCGATGCTGCTGCCTGTTAAGGTTTCCTTAAAAAAACATTTAGAGGAGGGGCACACTCAGGTGGTGAAGTCCCTGTCCGATATTCTCATGTGTAGAACTTCTTTTCCACCTTACTTGATGTGGAGGAGGTGGCAATATGTTGTCTCTGCAAACAGAAAGTAAGCCGTGGCCAGGGTTCGAGTGCAGGAACTATGGGGAACATTTATAAAAACTTGCTTTTTTTAGTTGTTTTAGTTTTCTTAATGTTTTGCTTACGTGCAGCAAATTTATTACAAAGTCACATGGCCTTTATAAATATGTCACACGTAAGCAAATCAGCTTTTTTTCTCCATTCTGTTTTCCATTTTAAGCAAAATCTGTGAGCCAGGGTTGAGTTGGAGTAAATGTATGGGATTTTTTTCATGGTCCGCGACTTTGTTGCGACAGTCGCACGTTATAAATCTCTGACCACTGCAATTAAATTTTCAAAACTTGCTTACATAAGCTAAACTGAGAAATCTTTCTCTTCTCACTCAGCAGGCAAAAAGTCACACAGAAAAATGCATAGTTGTGCATGCGACATTTGAGAGACAAATATAAGCAAGACAAAGGGAGTAAATGCTTTTATAAATGTCCCCCTATGTCTCTACATAGCGTCACCACAGGGCCGCGTGGGAAAGGCGAGACACCCACACATTAGGAAAATGCTGCTGCTGCTTCTGATGATCCTCCAGATCTCTCCTAACTGTCTAACAGCCAGGCCTCTTCCACAAGCAGCACATTTTTGGGATTTTCCTTATCTGTGTTGTGCCCTCCTTGTTCCCGATCCTGTCAGTTATCCATTGGGGAATCCATGTCCTCCAGACAAGAGTATTCTCTCATTCACCCTATCGTAGTGCGCCTCAATTTATACCTGGCCACGTTGTTGGTGGCGCAGGCCCTCCCATACCATCTTGTTGACTCCATGGCCTTCAGGTAACTAATGGAGTGTGGCCAGCACAGGTGGCCGAGAGGGTGGGCCACTCCATGAACTTGTCTGTGCACAGAACAGTGCATGCCACGGTTGATATGTGGTGTAATAGCTACGGCCAGGGGCAAAACATGTCCGAAGTATAAGTTTCTTTCAAATTAATTGCGTTTGCTTTTGCAAACACCCTGTGGCCTGGCCAAATTAAAATAGATTTTCTGGCAAACCTGCTACTTCCAGCCAGGCCTGGGCCTCCTGGCTGGCTAAGGCAAATTTCAAATTTATTTTAAAGTTTCTCAACCTGCTGCTGTATGGAGGTTACTATAACTTCCTCCAGTAAACCACTGTGACATGCTGAAGATTGCTATTGCAACCTTCCTCCCTCCAGCCTACCAGGCCTGGGTCACGTGGCTGGCCAAATTTGAATTAAATGTAATGGTTTCTTAACCTGCTGTTGTACTTAGGCTACTACAACTTCCTCCAGTAAACCACTGTGACATGCTGAAAGTTGCTATTGCAACCTCCCTCCCTTTGGCCAGGGGTTTAGAGCTGTTAGGCAGTATTATAAACATGTTTAGGGACTTATTTCATTGCCGGTTTGAATCGAACCAAGCTGAACCGAACTCACGATTTCAGAAAAGTTCGGCAAACAGAACTTTTCAAAAGTTCGCTCAACTCTACTACCCTTAAAGAGGATTAAAAATTACTATGCAATGAGGTGTAATGACACAGGACCAAGGACACCGGGCAGATAAACCAAAATGTATAATCATTTAAATTTGTTATACACGTAACTTAGTATTTTTAAAACTTTACATTTCAATATTCATTGTTATGCTCCAGTTCTAAATTATATAAGGAGCTATAAGCAAATCAGATGTGTCCATGATAAGTACGGTAACCGAGTTCTTCATTATCAAATGATATAGAAAAACAACAGATACCATTCCAAAGCCACTCCAGTGTGACCGGACGTTCTGTAGCTGTAACAGGAAAGGTGATGGTTCTAGAATGGCCATCATAGCCTCTTAGCCTAAGCATTATTGAGCCACTCTGAAAAGAACTCAAACATGCCTTCCATACTATGTAACCAAACATTTTACAGGATCTGGGCTTTGGGAAGAATCATGTGCTGTAAAATACTTCCTGTGGCATGCGTCTTCTTAGTTGGCCGCCATTTATTTTTAGTATGAAAGTTGATCCACCCCTTTATATTACAATAACCAATCATATACATTATTAGCAAACTGTACTTATCTCAAGAAGACATATTTGGAGTGTGATTAATAATGTGAATCCATTTTAAATAGTGTTTGCTGTGTTTGCTGATCTTGCAGAATCATGTCTCAAAAACAAAGAAATAGGTTAAAGGTCAGACTGTCAGAAATAGATTTGATTTCTATTGCAGTAATGATAAGACATGAGGTAATAGATAGTGGCCATTCCCTTTCTATATTTTTGCAGGACTGGGTTTCCTGAATTTTGCTTCTTATAGTAAATATTTGCAAAAGGAATTGCATGTGTCAGCAATAATCATTTCCCTTTTTTTAAATCAATGTTTTACTTAACTTTGAAAGATCATTTTTAAGGTTAAAAAAAAAAAAAAAAAAAGGTTATACCGGTGGCAAAACCTGTGTTTGTCAGATCCCCACCACACTCTCATATTTCCCATATTTTCTTTAACAAATAGTACACATCTTAGATATTCTGCTACGGGTATGATAATGTACGATAAAAAACTAAAAGATATATATCTACTAGGGGAAAAATTTTAAGTGAGTTTTTTTTCCATAGCAACTAATGAGGTAGCTGTTTTTATTCTTTAAAGAAATTCTGGCTCTGGGAAAATACTTCACTATAAATGTAACCCAATAGGCTGTTGAATGATATGAACAGGCTTCATTCACAGTAGGGTCACCATGGCCTTCACTCTTTACATTAGAACTAAATTATCTCATATTGGAACATTTGTCTGAATTTACCCAAAAAGTGTTATCCTTCTTGGTTCTTTTCTGTCCCTGGAACCTAAAAAAAAAACAATCATGGTCTATCAATGGAAAGATGAAATATGTGATCAGAGAATGCAGTTTCCTAATACTTGTATATATGAACAAATAGAAGTACACAGCTAGCATTGTCCCTAATACTTAAAGTAAGGTTCTCTGGGACCTGCTAATAGCTATCCTGCTCCTATATCCCCCTGGGCTCAGTAGTCTCTACATACCTAGCATTATTATAAAAATTGCACCAAATGTACAATAAAAATTAAAAACATAAAATAAAACAAATCATTTCTTCTTATTCTCGTTCTGATCTTTTATTTGTAATAACATTATAATCTCTACAGTAGTATTTTTACAGTTTTTGCCCTCCTCCCAAGGGAAAAAAAAATACCTTACCTGTAAGTGCCAAGAATTTATCTCTAATCCCATATTTAGCCCTTATGTTGTGTCCTTCCTGGTCTTATTGATTTTGGATCTGTAAATGCTCATATAATTTTGTCTTGTCTGAAATACCCAGCAATCATGGACTCTTCAACGGCAAGGTTATAAACCATTCTCAAAAATACAGGCAAAGGGGAATAAGCATACTTATAGATAATTATATATATATATATATATATATATATATATATACATACACACACACGTTTACTGTGTCAAACCAATCTTACCCATGAAACTCGACTATTACACTATTTACAAGCTTTCCAATGGCTTCCCGGAAAAATGCTCAAAACCATTATAAATAAACATCAGCACAGTCCTCAAAAACCTCAGCTTAGGTAATAAAATAAAAGCTACATTTTATAGCTGGGCATCCCGAGCATGAACATAGGCTATATATCAATATCCTCCGGAGTATGCCTCTCCTTACACTGAGGATACTGATTTTCGGTACAAAAGGTGGCTGTAATGGCTAAAACCATTATTGAAAACCGCTGCTGAGACTACCTCAGGGGAAGGCTCAATAATTGTTTCAAGCAGACAGTGTTTTTCCCCCTTTAACTGTAACAAGAGCGGAACAGACAGAGCGTAATGGAATGATTGGGAAGGAATCTCTCACTGACAATAACACAGGTGCTATATAATAAAATTCCATTAGGCTAATACAGTTAACTGAAAGATAACAATATACATAGATAAAAATGATTGATATTAGAAGAAGAAGTTTTCTAGTCAGGAACCTAAGTAGAAGTCATTGCAATGATAATTTAGCAGTTGGTTATTGCTCCCACTTAATGGTAAAAGGGTATAGAATTCTTCCTGACTGTAATACACTCCTCAACATTGAAATAGCGATATCAAGAAGGAAAATTCATGGAATTATGGAAATGACAGGTTTAAGAGACATGTTAATAGTATGCAAATCATAAATAAATGGATTCAAAATATTCAAAACATCTCAATTTATTCAGTATTACGTTTGAGTGCCACGTACAGATATACACACACTTATATGCCTTAGCGTGCTT
Source organism: Hyla sarda (assembly GCF_029499605.1). Taxonomy (NCBI): domain Eukaryota; kingdom Metazoa; phylum Chordata; class Amphibia; order Anura; family Hylidae; genus Hyla; species Hyla sarda. Next base: position 467,124,530 of record NC_079189.1, read on the forward strand.
ACAGTGAGGTCAATAATGGTTGTCTGAGGAATGTTCTGCCACGCTGAATGCACTTGGCCACACAAATAATCAAGATTCACTATTGGCAGCTCCCTTTGCAAATGATAACCCAGATGTCCAGAGACAATGCAGGCCCTTATGTTTCCTTATGAAGGCCTCTTCATGGCATTGCCCATGTAGTTTGCAGACAAATCTCTGGCTATCATTATATCCTAGGCCAAAGTAGGACTCCTAGAATGATAGACCTCCATTCCAGCTTCCATTGCTGTTTTGCTCTGCAGCATAGTAGCCATTGAGAGCAGTGACATACGCCCAATGGGACACCTCTAGATGGACATCTGGCTCATGGCCTAGTGTCATGCGCCTTCTGATGGTTTGTGTAGACACTGTTCGACACCCTAGTAGATAATGTTCCAGTTAATTTGCAGTAAAAAATAAACCACTGTGTGCCATTATTCTAATCTGAGTATATGGCTGCGCTTCTGTGCACCCCTTGCTGTCATTCCAGTTTATTGTTGGTCTCCCATCCACTGGGACATGCAATGTTGAACAAGGCTGACGTTTCAGCCTACGCGGGTAGCGATCTACTGGTGTGATAAGCCAAGGTCTCTCAGTTAAAAAATTCTTTACCTCTCAGCTTGAGTCAAGTGGATTTAACTGCCACCTTGACAAACATAAGCCATTGCATTGTCATTCTCTACTGACTTGAGCTGATGGCTGAGGTTTCATGTGGCTAAAAAAAATATTATGATCTGTCTTTTATACCAATAAAGCCCCTCTTACATGCCATAGATTGGAACTAGGTGCTTTAAAATGAGATCAGTTGCAGATCTTAGCGACACCTGCTACTTCCTTTAACACATATGTTTATAGATTAATGTAATGTTACATGCTTTTTGAAGCCACAATAAAAAAAGTTTTAATTGAACAATAGTGCTGGAATAAAGTCTGTTCTACATCTACAGATTTGGGATTAGGTATATTGGACAGGTATAAAAAGAGACCTTACGTATAGTAGCATGAGAAAAAAAGCTTTGTTCTCATGACACGGAATACTTCATAGCACAGCTTTCCAGGCACAATAGTGCAGAGCTAGTACAATAAGCAACAGTAGCTGCTATTTGGGCACTGAGGTATCTGGAAAAGATGCATGTACAAACATAGCTGCAGAAGAAATGAATGGGCAGATGTGGCTTCTCTCAGCAACAACTGCTGATCAAAGAATTCAATTGGCAGATCCACAGGATGGCTTTTATTTAAAAAGAATGTCCTCCTAAATCCACCTCTCAAATGGCTCAAATGTGATGTGAGCAGACCCTTAAAGGAGTACTCCACTGGCCAGCATTTGGAACTAAATGTTCCGAACACTGTTTTTGAGCTGCGGTGGTCGGCCATGCTCCTCGTGACATCACAGCTACGCCCCCTCCATGCAAGTCTATGGGATGGGGCATGACAACCATCACGCCCCTCCCATAGACTTGCATCAAGGGGGCATGGTGGTTACGTCATGTGGGGCGTGGCCGACCACCGCAGCGCGAAAACAGCGTTTGGAACATTTAGTTCCAATGCTGACCAGTGGAGTACTTAAACTTATGATAACTGGGAATATTTTGAGTTTTATGTAGATTTTATAGCTTAACTTGCACAAAAAATATGATCAAATACCAAACATATCTGACGAATGCAGGAGCAATTTGACATTATTTTAGTGTCTAGGCAATAAGAATCATCGGTAGTAAGTCTCAGTATAACATTTTTTCTAGTAATGACCATCGGATTACAATTACGACAGAAGGAGGTTATTAATTTAAAGGTCACATTAAAGATGTGGAACAATGTTGTAGAGCAGGAGGAGCAGAGAAGATTGATATATAGTTTATTGGGGAAAGATTCATTGTTATTTATTCATATAATCCTGTGGTCATTGTGAGCTTAGTAGTCAAGTAGGTGGTCCTATTTAGAGATTGACAGCTCTCTTTATGCACAGACTGCTGTCAATCACTGAGTAGCACCGCCCACATTACCACTTAGCACAGGAGAGGTTTACATGAATGAATGAGATGTACTAAAACTTTTACCACAAAACTATATAGCAATCTGCTCAGTTCCTCCCATACAGATTGGATTGCATTTTCAATGTGACAGATTCCCTTTAAGACACACACTTACATTGGTGCATTATATATTTTTGTAATAAGCTTTTCCCAGAGTTCAGTTGAGTTATATCTCCCTAGTTGCAATGTATTACAATGTTCATTTGCATAATGCTTAGGATTACACCGCAGAAGCAGTCTGTAGGTTTCTGCACCGCTCAATCACTTTGCCCTCTCTTGCCCATCAATACCATGTCATAAATTTCAGTGCATAAAATATTAAGATCAACAGACTAACAAACCACTTGCAGACACTGAATTTACTGGTAACTGTAAAATCTAAGACATTAATGCGGGAAAAGCAAGTACAATTACACTAAAACTGCAAAATCACATGGTTGTCTTATCTCATTTCAGACATGAAAAAACCACGGCTCAATGGCTGCACTTCCCAATCCATATCATTACTATTTCCATTATGCCTCATGGATAAGGCTAGAAATGTTCATTCAATCACAGTAGTCATAACTTTCACTCTGTCTACTCTTATTTAGTATTAAAGGAATGAAAAAAGTGTAATATACTTTTCAATTACCGGAGCTGTTTGCACACTGCCAGACACTGGGGTCCCCCGCTACATCCTATTGTCATCATTGAGTAATGGCATGTCCTATGCTATAAGACCAAACAGCAATAGCAATGACCATAGGTGCCTATTGCTGGCTTCAGAAGGGGTGCCAATTCTACAGTGGCCAGCAAATTGTTACATAGAACGGCAATGACAATAGATGGCAATAAAGAAATGTACTGGGCAGCAGGACAGAAGAAATCTTTAACTTACAAAAGAGGATACTATACCTTCTGCTTAGGACTTTTAAAACATAGACACTGGGGGTAAAACATGGATTAACCCATGAAAATCTGCAGCAACTTTGTTTATTCATAAAGACACATAAAGAAAAACATCCATGAACAGCTATCAGTCTGTCTGTTAAAGGAGTTGTCTTAAAAGGGGAAGTCCAACGAAAAACAACGTATCCCCTAAGTGTCTGATCGAGGGGAACCAACCGCTGGGACCTTCAGCAATCTCCTGCTTGGTGCCCCGGCTCTCTGAGAGAAGTACATAATTTGGGTCTGGGTCTTTCTGGCGCTCCCAAGAAATGAAGGAAACGTGTTTCATCTGTAGAACGCATTATTGTCAGAAAGATGAGACACCGAGCAGAAGATCACTGGGGGTCCCAGCGGTCGCACCTGCCGTGATTAGACACATTTGTGGTACCTTGGTGGGGTGTAGGGTAGTTTGGGTGTTGCTGTAGTATATGAGGGGTTAATTTAACCCTTCTCACTTGTGACGCCAGGGTGAGGGTTAAAACTCTGAGGTAATGCTGGGCCTATCGCCACCCTTCCCAAGAGCAATAGGTGAGTGTAGAATAAAGGATTGTCCACAACCGGGGCTGAACTGAAAAACTTGTAGAAACTTTACAGAAGATTTTCTGTACATGCAGTAATGGTAACAGTCCAGATAACAGAGTCTATATACGGCACGGTAATGACTGACAGTCGGTTGGGACCGGTAAGTTAGGAGAATTAGATTGCATAGATTCGCTGGATTTAGGGGTTAGTTTAGGTCCAGTAATCTTGCGGAGATTTCAAGGAATTGTAATCACTCACAATTTGGATTATGGCCGAGGCCGCAAGGCTTTGGCCTAGTGGTTGCCGATGACAGCTGCGCAGATCCCACCTCATCAGCAGCCCACGAGGAAAGAGAGAGATTAATGGCCGCAGCTCCCTTATATGGGCAGGGGGCTGAACCGTTTTAGATTGGTCCATGTCAGCTGTCACTCACCGTTACATAGGATTGTGGGTGATCACCTGACTAGAACCACCAAAGGTCCTTTAGCAAACCATAGAGTTCTGTGAACCAAGTCACATGACCCACAGGTCCTGCGACGCTAACAAGGTAGGCATCTTAAATATACATATTTACACTTTTATTTATACGAATTTTAGCTAACTGAGGGGTGACGAGGGGTTAACTGAAGAAGAGGACCCCCACTGTTCCTAGGGACTCTGACTTTGGGGACTCCAGGACAAGGTACGGTATTAAATACGGTACCGGGACACCATACATTCCCTAACTAACCCATGTTTACATGCCCAAACCGCCCCGCATGGAACCCTAATTATTAGCCATTACAGAAAGCCACTTTATAAGAGCAGCTCCTGTCTTGCAGGACTCTAGCAGTCTTTTGTACTACATGGATGGCCATTCATATTTACCTGGCAGCAGCTGCCACAGGGTAAATGTCTGTTTTTGGTTTAAATGAAGTTTTAGTACACAGAGGGCATTCCCCAGTGCTGCAAAAGCTCAGGGCTAGGGAACCCATCTTTTTCTTCTCCGCCCCTGACCTGCTTGCATCCAGCCACCTGTCTTTAATTTATAGCCTAGCCACTAACTTGTCTTTTCCTTTTCTCCTTTCCATTGAAATTTTGCACAAGCTAGGGATGGCTCATAAGCACTTATCTAATGCTTTCAAAGGAAAAAAGAAAAGAAAAAGACAGCATTATGGCTGTCAATCAAAGGCAATGTATAGTGAAGGAGACAGGTTGGATTGGCTTAACCTTGGCTCTTGCAGCACTCATTTCAATATTTAAAAAAAATGCTCATATTTCAGAGATGGAACAGCCTATGGAGAAAAATGTATGCCATGAAACCCAGTGAGAAGCCCTATCTGGCCATGGGCTTATTTCTACCCATGAATTGCAGCTGACAGGTTTATGTTAGGGACCAATGAATGAAAATACAACCAAAGCCCAAAGATTTCCCCATGCTATTGTAAAAAAAAAAAAAAGTATCCTATCACTTTACTTATTTAAATGGTAACTCTAATTAAAACTAATTTTTGCTACTGCACTCCTTATGGTTAATAAAAATGATTTCTAATATACTTTGGTTAAAAAAAAAATGACGTTTTCTATGTTTTATTTGTGCTTAAAAAAATCTCAAGAGCACATTTTACCCCATCTCATGCACAGACTTAGGACCAAAGTCCAAACACAGGAAGCGCAGCCTGGAGTGCTGAGGGGGGGGGGGTCCAACCAACAGCATATGGCAGTTAAGTGTGAGAAGAGCTATTATTGGATGAGGTTGGACACACCCACTCAGCACTCCAGGCTGCACTTCCTGTGTTTGGGCTTCGGTCCTAAGTCTGTGTATAAGATGGGGGGAAATGTGCTCTTGAGCTTTTATAAGCACAAATAAAACATAGAAAACTTCATTTATTTTAACCAAAGCATATTAGAAATATTTTTTATTAACCATAAGGAGTGCAATAGCAAAAATTTGTTTTAATGAGAGTGACCCTTTAAGATTTAAAAATGATTCTTAGAGATAAGAGCAAAAATCTGGTTGCTATGGACAATACCACCTCTTTGCCATTGTACCAGTTTTGATAAATCTACCCTTCTCTATGTATATATTTCCACACTGTATGTCAGGGGTATATCCAATGCCCTGGATTTCTATGAAGCTTTCTATGGCATGCATCTTTTTTTTTTTTTAACAGATCTGTCACCGTGGCATTCATTGGCTCAAAATGCCCCTTACCTAATAGTTAGATATTCAGCCAGACGGGAAATGATTTTTCATCTTTGAAAATACTAAAATATCTACAGTCATCTTTTTCCATTGTTGCAATAAACTTAATTTAAAAGCCATGAACTGATGACATGCATTCATTTTCTAGATAATAAAATGTCCAAATTGAAAGCGAATTTATGTGTCACCTTTTGTGTCACCAGTAAAATAAATTCAAAACTGCTCCAAAACATAAAATAAAGGAATAAGACTGTAATGTAGAATATGTAAAAATACTTATTTGTCACAGCACAGTTATTGTTCTCTTAGATATACACCGAGTTCATACAATGGTACAATCATTTGTCTTCCTGTGACCCAGCTCCACTGCAAGTCTATCAAAAATGCATTGTGGATTCACTGCTCCAATAACGAAGTTTGATTCATTTTACAACCTCTATTCAGGGAGGATATATAACCTTTATGTACTCCAAATATACACGATAAGTGCACCCCGTCCTCTGAAATATATGGCTTTGTCTATGCACCTGCCATCTACTATTAATGTCCTCCTTCTCCACAGCTGAATTATCATGTATAGTACAGTGCATCACTGAATAGACTGCCAAGCCTACAAATGAAGCAGTTTGTGAATATAATGTTCCGAGCTTACACCTCTCCCTTCACAATATACCTGAGACATTCAATCAAGTACAATTGCAGGTTTCTATTGTCTTTTTATGTAGTAGGTGTTATAATGTATTAGAAATAATGAGAGATACTGGTGCTGTGCAGGTGGTAGGTCAGGCTATACTCAAGTGCAGTGCCAAGTGTAGGCGATGGGAGGTGAAATTGCCACTTGGCTCCAGCAGTCTGCAGATGCCATAGCAGTCACGCCCCTGCCAATCAGACATTAGAGACATATCCTAGTTGTAACAGGGCAATGGGTGTTGACTCACTCTGCGAGCCAATTGGTTTTGCCATGGGCCACATTCCGGAGTAGAGTCTTAGTACCTTATAGGTTTTCAACCTAAATCCCCCTCCAGGATGTGGAAGCTGGACTAGAGGGTGCCAGGTTGTTCCCAAGAGTGGTCCTGATGTGGGTAGAAACTGGCACAGTGGACAATGAGACACTACTGTGTGGTATCGAAGGGTCAGGCAAAAACAGGTCAAGGTCCAAATGTGGGTTGTGAGCAGGAAGCAAGGTAGTGTAGTCAGGTACAGGCAAAAGAGTTGTCAGGCAGTACAGTACCCATGGGTCAGGCACAGGTGGAGTAAGGTCAATACCCAGGATAACAGGAGACAAACATACCTTCTCTATGGACAGAGAGAACCACAATATTGCTCAGGCACAGGTGAACAGGTGAAGCAGTCTTAAATAGGTACTGCTGAGCAGAGATAGCTGAGGACAGATTACAATTGCATGCTCTAGGCTTTAGGGAGGGCGAGCACACTGCTTACCAGACTGAAGGAGCAGAAAGAGAGCAAATATCATTGCAGAAGGCAGGGAGATAGAGCAGGGCAAGGACAGAAACCCAGCAGTGGTCAGCACAGGGACTGACAGTCTACTACCTAGTGCCGGCATTACACTAGTGGTCTGCCATTGGTGTCTATCATGAGACAACCGCTTTAAACTTTGGAACCAATTCAGCTCCTAAGGATTCCATCTTGTTAATCATATTTAAAAAATTGGCAACAGAAAGGTAAACTCTGGAGTTTCTGTCGTCATACATTATGGAGTCTGCATGTAGAAACCGTGATTTTGTTTCTTACATGTGGAACTGTAATCTGGATTTAATGTATTAAGTTCCTATAAGATTTCTTAAAACAGTTTATTTCATAATAAAAAAATCTAAACCACAACCACTACAAGAGCAAAAAACATTTCCATGTACTACAAATAGTCTTGCCGTGGAGTGACCTCCAGACTCCCTAATGAATACATTTTGTTAGACTACACTATGTTGGTGCCACTGTTTAGCCATAGCCAACCAAGCCTGCAGGTGACTTAAAGTGTTCTGGTATGATTCTGTAATCCCCACTTTGTTCGATATCACCAGATACAGAATACATTTGGCTCCACATCTCCTCCCAGCCCCCACCATTGACTAAGGGGTTCTGTGTATCTGACTGTGTTGCAGTATATCACAGTAACAGATTAACTTTAAATGCTCTGGAACAGTTTACCTGCAAGACTGCCCATCAAGTCTATTCGTAGACTGAAGACTTCTAAAAAGAACAGTCTACAGTCTGCTGAATAGGTCTTTTGTATGATTCTTTTCGTACTTTGGAAAAGCACCACAAACACACAAACATATAGAATGGCTGAGAATACAATCACATTATATGGGATATATGGCTACATGAGTCTAGACAAAGACACTGGTCACTACAGGTAATAGTCATTACAGGTAACATCGGTGTCAGCATGCATAGTATGGAATATATTGAAAAACAACAACGACCTACTATGTGCAGATCCTAAGAGCTTTGATGCTTTACAGGGTCTGTCCAGGGACGCACATTTTTTTTTTTTTTTACATATGGCCAAAGGTCCATTAATGGAAAAAAAAAATCACATTCACTTACTCCAATCTCCTACCCCTGTTATTCCAACACCTCCTGATCCCGCTCACCTCTTCCTGTGAAGAGTCATTTTAGCACAAACTTCCCAATCATTGGCTGCAGCTGTGTCCCACCTCAGTCAGTGATTGGCTGGAAAGGTAGTTCCTGCTAAGCCGACTCATCACAGGAAGGGCCAGTGATAAGTGGTGGACTGGGAGGCCTTGAAACTGTAACTGCAGGGAATCAGGGTAGGTGAGCATGACTTTTTTTTTTTACTTTTATCATGCCCCCAGGCATATGTAAACATTAGAGATGAGTGAAGTTACAGTGATTCGATTTGTCACGAAATTTTCGGCTCGGCAGTAGCTGACTTTATCCTGCATGAATTAGTCAAGATTTCAGGTGCTCCGGTGGGCTGGAGACTCTCTCTTAGGACTGTATCCACCTTTTCCAGCCCACAGGAGCACCTGAAAGCTGAACTAATTTATGCAGGCTAAAGTCAGCAACTGCCGAGCTGTGGGGTTTGTGACGAATCGAATTACTGTAACTTCGCTCATCTCTAATAAACATGTTTATTTGGTATGATAAGGTATTAACAGAAAATAGCTATTATTATATACTGATATATTAAACCATTATTTAAAATAAGTTTTTATGTTAAATATTTTCTTTAAAAAATTCTGATGCTTTTTTTTCCCATGTCAAAAGGTGCACTGTATCCCATACGCATAAGTATTACTAAAATGTGATGTAATTAGGGCCTAACATGTATTTTATTATTATCGTTGTATTATTGTCATGTCTATAGGAAAAGAGAAAACATGGAATATAAGGTACATAAGATCAAAAATGCATTAACTGCAGATGTGTAATACGGTATAACAAAGAGTATGCAGCTAAATCAATCAGAGATAAGCTCTGCCGCTGACCACTTTAATGGTAATTAAGAAAGAACTCAAGCCTAATTCTATTTTACTTAACATAACATTTGTCATTGGAGTTTATATTAATGGACATCAGTAGATGATATCATTAGCATATATTTTGCATCTCATTACCATAGAGGTCTGTTTATATTAACACTACATAATGTTATTTTAACACATTTCTGCATAATTCATAGCTGTGTAAAGTGTAAGCATTAAGATGATGTTAATAGACCTTGGCGACTATTTAGTATGGCGCATTGTGAGCTGTGTGACAGATCAGTGATGCTACATGGTATGTCTGGTCAGCTTTTTTTCTAAGCCTGGGGCAATACAATGTGGCACACTCATAGCTCTCTGTCATTTACACAAAAGATTGTATAAAAAGTTATATTAAGGTAGGTATCCTTTTTCAATAACTGTCGGCCAACATTTTAATAACACTGCCAAGCCTTCATGTGTTCCCTATGTGGAGGGGAGGGGTAAGCTACAGCCAGAGACACAGCTCTGGTGCCAGCTTATCCCTCCCAATATAATAGGGTCAGTTGGCAAACATCTAGCACGATCGACCCTTTTCTCTACCAACATCATCTGTTGGTAGAGAGTCAAGAGGACTCGATACACCTTAGAGAGTTAGCCAAACCCGATGGCAGTGGTTGGCTTAAACTGTTGGCAAAAAATGGCTTAGAATATTGCTAACAATTAGTATGTTTGACACTAGTGACCCTGTTTCTAGCACTTCTTACCAGGTGAAAATCGAAGCAGTCGTTCAGGAGATATTTATCTTGTTACTAATGTGGTCATTTCTTCTTGAGTACAATGGAGGTGGCTGCTACTGTATGTGCAATTCTTTCCGGCTGATAACTGCAGACCCCTCAGCAGATTACTCTGTCCCCCATAATGGACATACTGAGAAAGAGAAGATGAATATTTATGAAGCCAGAGGATTATAGGGGTACTCTGGCCCTGAGACATCCAAAGGATATGGGATAAGATATCTCACTGCGGGGGTCCTGCCGCTGGGGACCCCCGGAATCTTGTATTCTCCACCCACCTGTTTGAGCTGCATGCCGTGGTGCCAGCTCACAAACAGCCAGGTGGCGACCACAGGGCCCGAGTATCGTGCCCCCCCATGACGTCATGTGGTACTAGTGTACTAGTTTTGCGGTGTTATTCAGTTACTATGCAGTGCTTATATGTGGTCCTAGTTTGGTGGTGTTATTCAGTTACTATCCAGTGGTTATATGTGGTCCTAGTTTGGTGGTGTTATTCAGTTACTATCCAGTGGTTATATGTGGTCCTAGTTTGGTGGTGTTATTCAGTTACTATCCAGTGGTTATATGTGGTCCTAGTTTGGTGGTGTTATTCAGTTACTATCCAGTGGTTATATGTGGTCCTAGTTTGGTGGTGTTATTCAGTTACTATCCAGTGGTTATATGTGGTCCTAGTTTGGTGGTGTTATTCAGTTACTATCCAGTGGTTATATGTGGTCCTAGTTTGGTGGTGTTATTCAGTTACTATGCAGTGCTTATATGTGGTCCTAGTTTGGTGGTGTTATTCAGTTACTATCCAGTGGTTATATGTGGTCCTAGTTTGGTGGTGTTATTCAGTTACTATCCAGTGGTTATATGTGGTCCTAGTTTGGTGGTGTTATTCAGTTACTATCCAGTGGTTATATGTGGTCCTAGTTTGGTGGTGTTATTCAGTTACTATCCAGTGGTTATATGTGGTCCTAGTTTGGTGGTGTTATTCAGTTACTATCCAGTGGTTATATGTGGTCCTAGTTTGGTGGTGTTATTCAGTTACTATCCAGTGGTTATATGTGGTCCTAGTTTGGTGGTGTTATTCAGTTACTATCCAGTGGTTATATGTGGTCCTAGTTTGGTGGTGTTATTCAGTTACTATGCAGTGCTTATATGTGGTCCTAGTTTGGTGGTGTTATTCAGTTACTATCCAGTGGTTATATGTGGTCCTAGTTTGGTGGTGTTATTCAGTTACTATCCAGTGGTTATATGTGGTCCTAGTTTGGTGATATTACCTGGCTCTTGTTCAGTGGTATTATATAATACCTGAATGACTGTAATATTTAGAGGCTGTGTACAGAACAGTGCCTTGCTTTTCTCCTAAATAGCAGCAGCCACATCCACTGAGCAGCAAAGTCTACACAACCTGCCCTTCCTGTGCTGGCACTGGTGGAGAAGACTTGCTGACTACTATTGCTGTTAGAAAGTGTTCTTTCCTAACACAGCAGATCTCAGACAGGCAGTGCAGGCTATACAGAACAGCAGAGTTAGCAGAACCAAGGATGCTGCTGGTGTTTGAGAGAAAGGATCCCCATTTCCGCTCCAGAACATAAGACTCCCTGATCACATCCTCTGTCAGCCAGCTGTAGTAAAAGCTATAAGGATAACCCTCACCCACCCTGCATACACCCCAGAGTTATTTCCATTTTTATTTATTTGGAATCTGCTAATATATTTAAAGGGGTACTTCGCCCCTGGACATCTTATCCTCTATCCAAAGGACAGGGGATAAGATGTCTGATCGCAAGGGTCCGGCCGCTGGGAACCCTGAGATCTCCCTGCTGCACCAGGCATTCGTTTAGAGCGTCTGGTGCAGCGCTGGAGGCTCGAGACATCACGTTCACGCCCCCTCAATGCAAATCTAAGGGAGGGGGCGTGGCAGCCATCACAACCCCTCCCATAGACTTGCATTGATGGGGCATGGCTGTGATGTCACGAGCGAGCCCTGACCATAACATCACGAGCCTCTGCCCCACATCGCCAGTCATCTGGCACGGAGCAAAGTTCGCTCAATGCACCGGATGTCTGGGGTACCACAGCCGAGATTGCGGGGGTCCCCAGTAGCGGGACCCCCGCAATCAGAAATCTTATCCCAGGGCTCAAGTCCTGCAGGAACATGTGGGAACTTAGTTCCTGCACTTTTTTTCACAGCAGAAACACTGTTCTCATTAGCAGGACCAGCCCTTAATTGGAAATCTTGGTTGAATTCCCACACTTTTTTTTCCCAAGGACACGACGCCTGTCTTACCCCCTATCCTTTGGATAGGGGATAAGATGTCTAGGTCGGAGTACCCCTTTAAGTTTACGGAGGGCATCAAATTTATTTAAGAAAACAGAGATGGCAAAAAGCTCTTGTATGGAGACGTCAGTGCTTTAGGTGTGAATTCTCATTTATAAGCATCCAGTCATTGCTATTTGAATAGGAGATGTTTAACTGGATCTCCAGCAAGTAACATATAACTAGAACACTTATGGTTTTAGATGTCAGACAAGGCAAATATAATAAGTTGCCTGTGTAATGGCGGGAGATTTTCACAGCACAATTCACGACTCCTCAAAAAGCAATAAAAAGATTCTGGGAAGAGTCTGGTAAATAAGACAGAGAGGTGTAAATAGAAGAAGCCCTTTGTCTAGGTGTTATTGTGAATGTGCTCTTCTCAGCAGTGAGTATCAGACTATTGTTTGGCTCAGTCTAGGTGAACATGCTGAGGGGTCTACATTCCCTTCCCCCCAATCCATCCCCCAAGGCAGTGGCTACAAATATATATATTGCAGCCCCAGACGAGGTCATGGAGGTTCCACATAATCCATCACAAAGTGACATTTCACCACTTCTACCCCCTCCTTATGTCTATATTATGACGTCAAACCACATACAAAAAGAAACGGCAAGATATCCCTCCTTGTATGCAAGGATCTGAGGCAAAAGACGGATGAAAGAAACAAAAAGATGACCTGTGTTCAGTGTGTGGTATTTGACTAAACAGCCTTAGCAGCTCTACGCTGTGCAATGACATTCTACTGTGAATGCCAATTGTCTACAACGTCTTCTAGAATCGTACATAGGACAGGTACACACAGAGAATAGGGATGGATTGTAATTAATAGCAATAAGAACAACATCCTAAAGCATGATGAAGACTTTAGATCATAGCTTAATATTTGTTGAACTGTCCAACCACTGAAAGAGCTTTTCCATAGACATGAATATTCAGATTACTGAAGCCCACATGTTTATGTCCACGCAGGGGGCGGAGGTAACCACAGCCAGACAGCCCAGCTGGCTGCACATCTCAAGGGAAACTGCAGCAATTGATATTTCCTCTAAAGCTTGATTGACAGAGTCTAGTACTGTCTGACAGCGCCCATAGACACGACTATCGACACTCAATCTACATGAAGATGGCGAGACATCCAGCCAGTGTCTGTGGACATCTTTTTTTACATATCCTTGTATGCAAGCAGAGTGGGGATAGACATATACTTATACATACACAATAATGGGTCTACACAATGATATACTACGGGAAAAGGTCCCCATTGGAATATTTAACAGAAATGTGTTCCAATATGCAAATCCATTTCTAAAGGTTTTTCCAGTTTTCACACGCATGCACGATAAATAGATTGTGTAGCTGAATCTCTGTCTGTAATCTTAGCGCAGTGGTTCCGCTGGTCTTATTTGCTGTTCTCTTCTACTCAACTTTCCCACCACTGAGAAAGATGAGGCTGCCTGTAGCAGGTTGGAGACCTACTGACCATACTGTGCGAGCTGGTACAAACTGCATGTAGGGAGTATTGTACAGGTTCTTAGAACAGTAACAACAGTGGAAGTAGGCTGCATGCTGCCACGTGGGAGTTTTTGTAGCTTTATATATCTAAAGTAGAAATTAGGCCACAATCACTCTTGTGCCTATACAGTGACCCCCCCCCCCGACCTACAATGGCCCCAACATACGATCATCTCAACATACGATGGCCTCTCAGAGGTCATCGCATGTTGAAGGCAGCATCAACATACGATGCTTTTGTATGTCGGGGCCATCGCGCAAACGGTTATCCGGCAGCGCAGACTGCTTCAGCTGCCACCGGATAGCCGTTTATGGTGCCCCGTGTGCTCCGGTGAAGGTCACTTACCTGTCCTCGGGGCTTCGGCACATCCTCTTCAGGATCCCCTGCATCGTCGGCGCTCTCCATCGTCATCATCACATCGCTGCGCACGCCGTCCCGTGATCCAATAGGAGCGGCGTGCGTAGCGACGTGATGGCGGCGACGGAGAGCAAGGATGCTGGGAAGCAGAGGCCTTGCCGGAGCATCGGGGACACCCCGGGGACGTGGCGACAGTGATGGAAGGCGACATCCAGGGCAGCGGAGACGAGTGGCGACGGTCCGGAGCGGCGGGGACACGTGAGTACCACCTCCAATACCAGTGGTCTTCAACCTGCGGACCTCTAGATGTTGCAAAACTACAACTCCCAGCATTCCCGGACAGCCGTTGGCTGTCCGGGCATGCTGGGTGTTGTAGTTTTGCAACATCTGGAGGTCCACAGGTTGTAGGCCACTGTGCTATACTTTACATTGCACGGATCCCTCAACATACGATGGTTTGTACAAACGATGGTCCATTTGGAACGGATTACCATCGTATGTTGAGGGAGCACTGTATAAGTATTTTCCTAGGTAAAGGTGAAACTGTAAGTAAGCGTCCTATGAAATGGGGTGATTATTGGCCAAAGAGACCAATACTGCTGAGTAATAGTTCCAGCGATCAGCCGACAACCGAGCAAACAATTATTTCTTGGCCGATCGCATTTTTTAAGCAGGTTAAAACTTTTTGTATTACTTGCACATCGGTGTAATAGGAGATGTGCAGTCCACAATGATTGAAATGTAAAGGGCAACACAAATGATCCAGCAATGGATGAGCCATATATTAGGCTCTGTAATCAAGCCCTGATCTACTTCATCAGCGCTATCATCGGACACAGGCCTGTCCATGTAATACTACCCAAACTGTAGGAAATGAGGGTCTGCAGAGACACAGTCATAGTGCAAGTATTCTTCTAGTAATATTACAATTAGCATTGGTAAGCTTTTTGGACAAAAGCATGAGCTGAAGTTTACAATAGCACAAAGCATAAGCAATTGTCTATAATCATCAAGCACATTTATGGTTTGGGTTTGTCATCTGCATAAAAGCTTTGGAAAATATCAAAGACAAGGCAAGATCAGGAGCACGATTTTAGGTATAGATTTTTCTTGGCTTGGTCCAAAGCCACATTCCCATTGTAAAACCTCAACTGTTACATAACGAAAACCAAATGTGGAAAGATTAAATGGTCATATTTTCATTAGGGACAACAAGCGGAAGGGTCATTTGTATATTACAATATACAAACAACCTGCTAAATAAACCTTGACTTGTTCTCCACATTGCTCCTCTCATTGAGCGAGTCAGATGTTCTGCTGATTAAAAATTGATCCATTTCAGAATCTAATCAACGGGATAGTATTCTTTCATATGTTATCAAGTCAGCTCCGACATCGGAAACTAAAACCTGTTATTAACCTATGAACCTCTGTGACCTGCACCAGACTGGGCTCTCCCAAATGTAAATTATTCAGTAGCCTAAGAGCAATGCTGGAAGTCTGATGAATTTACACAATGGCTGCAGACTGTGTAGGTTAAGGCCAATAATATTGGTCCATTGCACCCAAGGGAAAGAGGTTCACAACAAGCTATTCTGTGCCATGACTGCGCATACATTATTGGCATTAACATCCGACCATTCCAAATGTCTGTCCTTATGACTAAATGTGAACAGGGATTATACAAAGGCATTGAATCAATGACAGAAAAATAGGCACGGAAATTCTAACCAAAGATTTAAAGCATATATATATATATACACATATTTAGATAATGGGGTCAGGCCAGATGGAATTAGAAAGTTAACTGAATTATATAATTATTTGATATATATAATTTTTCCCCCCACAAGACATATTTAAAAAGGGGTCAGTAAAATGTAAGAAATGGCTGGAGAGCAGCAGACTTTTATTCTATGGAAATAATATTGGATTCCTTAATTGGATATTGATGACCTGCAATATAATTGATTATTCAGGCAATATAATTGTGACCTTCAACTTTCTTTTGCTCAGGGTCAAGTTTAGCTTGACTCTAAAGGACAATAGATATTGGCTCATTTCCCTTTATGAATGCTACACACAATGCAGCCACAGCTTGCGGACCCAGCCAAGTTCAGGTGGCAGGTTATATTTAACCATTTCAGGTGTAATAATGGGAAATGACTGGGGGGGGGGGGGGGAAATCATAAAATAAATTAGCACAAATAAATAAATATAAACATTCTGGAGTAGAGATGAGCAAGCTGAGCCTGGCAAACCCAGTCTCTCTCAGAACTTTGGGGTGACAATTGCTCCCTGAACTTTTGAACACTGCCAGGCTCGGCTTGCGTGAGCTTGGCAATGGTGGTAATAATAGCAGAAGGGATGAGGAACACATGGAGGAAAGTACTGGGAACATTGACATGATGTCAGGGCAGCCCAGCATACCTTGCAGCTATCAGCAAGATCACATGACCCCAGTTCATAAAAATCATTGGTTTGCATTTTGTACCGTACATTACCCACTCCAATAAGGACACAGCATAGGCTAATAAAGCCCTATGCACTGCATTGCGGACACCATTTTGGAGAGAGAAGCTGAGAGAACAAAAACTACTGATTCCAGAAAGCCTTCACAAATCCAATAGAAATTGTAAGCATGCTGGGCAAATAATAAATTATAAATTCCTACCATAGTGTTCATACAATAAATGCATATAAATTCTGTAAAAAGGGGGAAAGCAAAAGAACTATAGGTCTATTATAGGGGTTGTTCAATGTTTAGAATAAAAATGGCTAGGGAAGTTATAAGATTCATAAATATTTCTGTATACATGGATTAGGGAATACTATAGTAATACACTTGTTCATGTTCAGTAAAATAATATTTGTTTTGCATTGGCCGCAGCTTTATTGCTCCAATTGTTTAGAATGCTGAGCAGCTTCATGTGAATGGTACTGATACCCTATGTTGTCTTCCACAAACAATAGCTGGGGTCAGTATGAATAGGAACAATACATTGTTGTGGAAAAACCCATGTGGATGAGTTCTTGTCTCTAGTAAAGTGACATCAGGATTGATAATGAATTATTGGCCAGGCACACAATGCTACGAAAGCGAAATCTTCATAATAAAAAAATATGGATAAAATCAAAATACGGATTTACATTTTATAATGTTTATTATAGGGAGTAGTTCAGAATACATTATGGCAAATGAAGCATCATCCATCTGAATTGCCAATTTTTAATACAAGCCACTGTCAATTTGCATTAGCAAGAACGAGATGCATAAACAGCCATTATATGATTGTTACGCCGAGCGCTCCGGGTCCCCGCTCCTCCCCGGAGCGCTCGCTACACTTCCCTCACTGCAGCGCCCCGGTCGGTTCCACGGACCCGGGGCGCTGCGTTACTACCTCCGGCCGGGATGCGATTCGCGATGCGGGTAGCGCCCGCTCGCGATGCGCACCCCGGCTCCCGTACCTTACTCGCTCCCCGTCAGTTCTGTCCCGGCGCGCGCGGCCCCGCTCCCTAGGGCGCGCGCGCGCCGGGTCTTTGCGATTTAAAGGGCCACTGCACCGCTGATTGGTGCAGTGGTTCCAATTAGTGTTTACACCTGTGCACTTCCCTATATCACCTCACTTCCCCTTCACTCCCTCGCCGGATCTTGTTGCCCTAGTGCCAGTGAAAGCGTTCCTTGTGTGTTCCTTGCCTGTGATTCCAGACCTTCTGCCGTTGCCCCTGACTACGATCCTTGCTGCCTGCCCCGACCTTCTGCTACGTCCGACCTTGCTTCTGTCTACTCCCTTGTACCGCGCCTATCTTCAGCAGCCAGAGAGGTTGAGCCGTTGCTAGGGGATACGACCTGGTCACTACCGCCGCAGCAAGACCATCCCGCTTTGCGGCGGGCTCTGGTGAAAACCAGTAGTGACTTAGAACCGATCCTCTAGCACGGTCCACGCCAATCCCTCTCTGGCACAGAGGATCCACTACCTGCCAGCCGGCATCGTGACAGTAGATCCGGCCATGGATCCCGCTGAAGTTCCTCTGCCAGTTGTCGCTGACCTCACCACGGTGGTCGCCCAGCAGTCACAACAGATTGCGCAACAAGGCCAACAGCTGTCTCAACTGACTGTTATGCTACAACAGTTACTACCACAGCTCCAGCAATCATCTCCTCCGCCAGCTCCTGTACCTCCTCCGCAGCGAGTGGCCGCTTCTGGAATACGACTATCCTTGCCGGATAAATTTGATGGGGACTCTAAGTTTTGCCGTGGCTTTCTTTCCCAATGTTCATTACACTTGGAGATGATGTCGGACCAGTTCCCCACTGAAAGGTCTAAGGTGGCTTTCGTAGTCAGCCTGCTGTCTGGAAAAGCCCTGGCTTGGGCCACACCGCTCTGGGACCGCAATGACCCCGTCACTGCCTCTGTACACTCCTTCTTCTCGGAAATTCGTAGTGTCTTTGAGGAACCTGCCCGAGCCTCTTCTGCTGAGACTGCCCTGTTGAACCTGGTCCAGGGTAATTCTTCCGTTGGCGAGTATGCCGTACAGTTCCGTACCCTTGCTTCAGAATTATCCTGGAATAATGAGGCACTCTGCGCGACCTTTAAAAAAGGCCTATCCAGCAACATTAAAGATGTTCTGGCCGCACGAGAGATCCCTGCTAACCTGCATGAACTCATCCATCTTGCCACTCGCATTGACATGCGTTTTTCCGAACGGCGTCAGGAGCTCCGCCAGGATATGGACTCTGTTCGCACGAGGCGTTTCTTCTCCCCGGCTCCTCTCTCCTCTGGTCCCCTGCAATCTGTTCCTGTGCCTCCCGCCGTGGAGGCTATGCAGGTCGACCGGTCTCGCCTGACACCCCAAGAGAGGACACGACGCCGCATGGAGAATCTCTGCCTGTACTGTGCTAGTACCGAACACTTCCTGAAGGATTGTCCTATCCGTCCTCCCCGCCTGGAAAGACGTCCGCTGACTCCGCACAAAGGTGAGACAGTCCTTGATGTCTACTCTGCTTCTCCACGTCTTACTGTGCCTGTGCGGATGTCTGCCTCTGCCTTCTCCTTCTCTGCTGTGGCCTTCTTGGACTCTGGATCTGCAGGAAATTTCATCTTAGCCTCTCTCGTCAACAGGTTCAACATCCCGGTGACCAGTCTCGCCAGACCCCTCTACATCAATTGTGTAAACAATGAAAGATTGGACTGTACTATACGTTTCCGCACGGAGCCCCTTCTAATGTGCATCGGATCTCATCACGAGAGGATTGAACTGTTGGTCCTCCCCAATTGCACTTCTGAAATCCTTCTTGGACTTCCCTGGCTTCAACTCCATTCCCCAATCCTGGATTGGTCCACTGGGGAGATCAAGAGTTGGGGGCCCTCTTGTTCCAAGGACTGCTTAAAACCGGTTCCCAGTAAACCTTGCCGTGTCCCTGTGCTTCCTCATGTAACCGGTCTCCCTAAGGCCTATATGGACTTTGCGGACGTTTTTTGCAAAAAACAAGCTGAGACTCTACCTCCTCACAGGCCTTATGATTGTCCCATTGACCTCCTCCCGGGCACTACTCCACCCCGGGGCAGAATCTATCCTCTGTCCGTCCCAGAGACTCTTGCCATGTCTGAATACGTCCAAGAAAATTTAAAAAAGGGCTTTATCCGTAAATCCTCCTCTCCTGCCGGAGCCGGATTTTTCTTTGTGTCCAAAAAAGATGGCTCTCTACGTCCTTGCATTGACTACCGCGGTCTTAATAAAATCACGGTTAAGAACCGCTACCCCCTACCCCTCATCTCTGAACTCTTTGATCGTCTCCAAGGTGCCCATATTTTTACCAAACTGGACTTAAGAGGTGCTTATAATCTCATCCGCATCAGAGAGGGGGATGAATGGAAAACGGCATTTAACACCAGAGATGGACACTTTGAGTATCTGGTCATGCCCTTTGGTCTATGCAACGCCCCTGCCGTCTTCCAAGACTTTGTTAATGAAATTTTTCGTGATCTACTATACTCCTGTGTTGTTGTATATCTGGACGATATCCTGATTTTTTCTGCCAATCTTGAAGAACACCGCCAGCATGTCCGTATGGTTCTTCAGAGACTTCGTGATAATCAACTCTATGCCAAAATAGAGAAATGTCTGTTTGAATGCCAATCTCTTCCTTTTCTAGGATACTTGGTCTCTGGCCAGGGACTACAAATGGACCCAGATAAACTCTCTGCCGTCTTAGATTGGCCACGCCCCTCCGGACTCCGTGCCATCCAACGTTTTTTGGGGTTCGCCAATTATTACAGGCAATTTATTCCACATTTTTCTACCATTGTGGCTCCTATTGTGGCTTTAACAAAAAAAAATGCCGATCCCAAGTCTTGGCCTCCTCAAGCGGAAGACGCCTTTAAACGACTCAAGTCTGCCTTTTCTTCGGCTCCCGTGCTCTCCAGACCTGACCCATCTAAACCCTTCCTATTGGAGGTTGATGCCTCCTCAGTGGGAGCTGGAGCTGTCCTTCTACAAAAAAACTCTTCCGGGCATGCTGTTACTTGTGGTTTTTTTTCCAGGACCTTCTCTCCGGCGGAGAGGAACTACTCCATCGGGGATCGAGAGCTTCTAGCCATTAAATTAGCACTTGAGGAATGGAGGCATCTGCTGGAGGGATCAAGATTTCCAGTTATTATTTACACCGATCACAAGAACCTCTCCTACCTCCAGTCTGCCCAACGGCTGAATCCTCGTCAGGCCAGGTGGTCTCTGTTCTTTGCCCGATTTAATTTTGAAATTCACTTTCGGCCTGCTGATAAAAACATTAGGGCCGATGCTCTCTCTCGTTCCTCAGATGCCTCTGAAATTGAACTCTCTCCTCAACACATCATTCCTCCTGACTGCCTGATTTCCACTTCTCCAGCCTCCATCAGGCAAACTCCTCCAGGAAAGACCTTTGTTTCTCCACGCCAACGCCTTGGGATCCTCAAATGGGGTCACTCCTCCCATCTCGCAGGTCATGCGGGCATCAAGAAATCTGTGCAACTCATCTCTCGCTTCTATTGGTGGCCGACTCTAGAGACTGATGTGGTGGACTTTGTACGAGCCTGCACTATCTGTGCCCGGGATAAGACTCCTCGCCAGAAGCCCGCTGGTTTTCTTCATCCTCTACCTGTCCCCGAACAACCTTGGTCTCTGATTGGTATGGATTTTATTACTGACTTACCCCCATCCCATGGCAACACTGTTATTTGGGTGGTCGTTGATCGATTCTCCAAAATGGCACATTTCATCCCTCTTCCTGGTCTTCCTTCAGCGCCTCAGTTGGCTAAACAATTCTTTGTACACATTTTTCGTCTTCACGGGTTGCCTACACAGATCGTCTCGGATAGAGGCGTCCAATTTGTGTCTAAATTCTGGAGGGCTCTCTGTAAACAACTCAAGATTAAATTAAATTTTTCTTCTGCATACCATCCTCAATCCAATGGACAAGTAGAGAGAATTAACCAGATCTTGGGTGACTATTTACGACATTTTGTTTCCTCCCGCCAGGATGACTGGGCAGATCTTCTACCTTGGGCCGAATTCTCGTATAATTTCAGAATCTCTGAATCTTCCTCCAAATCTCCGTTTTTCGTGGTGTACGGCCGTCACCCTCTTCCCCCCCTCCCTACCCCCTTGCCCTCTGGTCTGCCCGCTGTGGATGAAATTTCTCGTGATCTTTCCACCATATGGAAAGAGACCCAAAATTCTCTCTTACAGGCTTCTTCTCGCATGAAGAGATTCGCAGATAAGAAAAGAAGAGCTCCTCCCATTTTTTCCCCTGGAGACAAGGTATGGCTCTCCGCTAAATATGTCCGTTTCCGTGTCCCGAGCTATAAGTTGGGACCACGCTATCTTGGTCCTTTTAAGGTTTTGTGTCAAATTAATCCTGTCTCTTACAAACTTCTTCTTCCTCCTTCTCTTCGTATCCCTAATGCCTTTCACGTCTCTCTTCTTAAACCTCTCATCCTCAACCGTTTTTCTCCTAAATCTGTTCCTCCCACTCCTGTTTCCGGCTCCTCGGACATCTTCTCTGTCAAAGAGATTTTGGCCTCTAAAAAGGTCAGGGGAAGAACTTTTTTTTTAGTGGATTGGGAGGGTTGTGGTCCAGAAGAGAGGTCCTGGGAACCTGAGGACAATATCCTGGACAAAAGTCTGATCCTCAGGTTCTCAGGCCCCAAGAAGAGGGGGAGACCCAAGGGGGGGGGTACTGTTACGCCGAGCGCTCCGGGTCCCCGCTCCTCCCCGGAGCGCTCGCTACACTTCCCTCACTGCAGCGCCCCGGTCGGTTCCACGGACCCGGGGCGCTGCGTTACTACCTCCGGCCGGGATGCGATTCGCGATGCGGGTAGCGCCCGCTCGCGATGCGCACCCCGGCTCCCGTACCTTACTCGCTCCCCGTCAGTTCTGTCCCGGCGCGCGCGGCCCCGCTCCCTAGGGCGCGCGCGCGCCGGGTCTTTGCGATTTAAAGGGCCACTGCACCGCTGATTGGTGCAGTGGTTCCAATTAGTGTTTACACCTGTGCACTTCCCTATATCACCTCACTTCCCCTTCACTCCCTCGCCGGATCTTGTTGCCCTAGTGCCAGTGAAAGCGTTCCTTGTGTGTTCCTTGCCTGTGATTCCAGACCTTCTGCCGTTGCCCCTGACTACGATCCTTGCTGCCTGCCCCGACCTTCTGCTACGTCCGACCTTGCTTCTGTCTACTCCCTTGTACCGCGCCTATCTTCAGCAGCCAGAGAGGTTGAGCCGTTGCTAGGGGATACGACCTGGTCACTACCGCCGCAGCAAGACCATCCCGCTTTGCGGCGGGCTCTGGTGAAAACCAGTAGTGACTTAGAACCGATCCTCTAGCACGGTCCACGCCAATCCCTCTCTGGCACAGAGGATCCACTACCTGCCAGCCGGCATCGTGACAATGATTTTCTCAATATCCCTTGAACAGATAGATTTGTTTCATATTGCGAGGAGAACCGATAAAAAGCCAAACAATTCTGCAAAATACAAATATCTCAGTTATACGAGGCTGTAGATGGTAAAAAAGCTGAACAATCATACATATTTTTATTAAAATGAAGCACATTAAACTATTCCCTGTAGAGATTACTAATCTAACATCCAAATCCTTTATAACCAGCCAATCCCTATAGAGCAATTAAATTCTTCTCCCTTTAAAGCACTTGGTACTCCGTCTGGGGAGCAAATCGGAAGAAAAAAAAATCAAAATTCATTTGATAAATTAAACAGGGACGAGAGAGAATCGGGCTTTGTTCTAGGTTTTTTTTTTTAATTATGGAATGCACAATAGCTGCATAATGTTTAATAAGAGCTATGAAAATTCCTAACAGTATTACAGCACAACACAAAAGAAATAACCTGGTTACCATGAAAAATTGCATATTTAATTAAGAACAGAGACTCCGAGATTACCTAGAGGATTTCAAAGAGCAGTAGCCTAAGGGGCTGAATTACACGCTTGCAAAAGTGCTAAAGAAATCACTGCTTGCAATCATTACCCCTGCGTTCACATTAAGTGACATGCCCACACGACACTGGGATCCACTCTCTAAAATGCTTGGCACAGCAAACAGCCACTTGGGTAGTTAAAAAGAGCCACTACTATCCTGCTGGTACAAACCAGCTCCCACATTGCTAAAGCTAATAATTAAAGAATATTGTTAATTAGCTGGTTTTATCTGAAGAGAACTAGCTGGAGATTTTCCAAGTCCTACTTCAATACCTTTTACTTCTGAGCTACGTGACAACATCTTAGATTAAAAGACCTCCCTTGAGTTTTTCATCTTTATTAGTAGACCGGCTGGGCTGCTTTGTATGAAGATGTATTTACTCATGATTAAGGTGAAAGTCATCTGAAGGTGTCGATTAGAACCTGGCATAGCGTTTGGATACGGACATTGTGGGGCGCAATATGACGCCACCATCTTTCCTTCACATAAGATACACAGGCATAGACGTAATGTAAATGTTACAGCTGACATGGTGTCCCTACCATACACTGTGGTTAGGATTCGTTCAAGGAGAATCAATATGCTAAGTGTCATTGAGGTCAATGGCACTCACTATGTAATCAGTATGCAATGCACGTCATCCCAATGCGATTAATCCAACTCAGTAGACATTGTCAATGCCACACAATAATATTATTACACCATTGTTTGGCGCAAATACAAAGAATCATCTTAAAAAGACTGACTTTAATGCATTATTTCCATTTTAAATTCAAAGAACCTCCCATAGAATTACATTCAACATTGCAGAGATTCTTATATAAAATATAAATTTATATTTTGATACATTTTTAAAATAACTATTAATCTCACAATTTTAATTCATGGTTTTCTGGCTCTACAGAAAAATAAACGGACATTACAGACACTTTGTCCTCCCACCATTACTGGGCAGCAGGGCAATGGATAGAGTACAGAACTGTGGATGCCCACCTTATATAAAAAAGATACTGTATTTGATTGCTAATACTGTTCAGTGCTATGTATAGGACACAGCAGTGATCAGTATTATCTGTGATCTTCTGCTCTGGTCTGTTCGATCTCAGAGCAGGAGATGCTGGGAGACTGACGGAGGCAGGTGAGGGGACCTCAGTCTGCCATTACAGATGATCGGATCCCTGCGGCAGCGCTGCGGGCGATCCAATCATCTATTTTAACATGTGCACTGCTGCAGATGCCGTGATCTGTACTGATCACGACATCTGAGGGGTTAATGGCAGACATCCACACGATCGCGGATGTCGGCCATTACTGGCGGGTCCCCGGCTGTTGCTAGCAGCCGGAACCTACCGTATATGACGCGAGCACCGCTCCACTGCTCACGGTCATACACAGGAGGTAAATGTACGTCCTGGTGCGTTAAGTACCGCCAAACCAGGACGTACATTTACGTCCGTGGTCGTTAAGGGGTTAAACTATGTCCTCTTGTGGTAGTTTTTCTTCTTTTAAATTAAATATTACTATGCTTTCCTTAAACGTTTTAAGCTGTTTTGGTAACATTGAAGCTCCACTAATAGAAGAACACAAAGCAATGTGCACAGTGCTTTATAAGAAAACAAACAAGACTGGATGTCGTAGTAGAGTCTGCAAAATAAAGGCTAAGTGACAAATATTACCTATTTAACAAGGAAACCTGTTAGATGCTTATAGAAGGTTAAAGGGGTTGTCCGGGACATAATATTCTTTTAAATGTGGCTGGGGGCATGTTTAAAAAAAAAAAGCCATACTCACCAATCTCCCCACAGCTGCCGATAGAGCCTCATTGTAAACTACTGAAACAAGCTAATGTATAGCGCAGCTAATGTATAGTGTAAACTCAATACATAAGAAATGTTATTGTTTTTTTGTGGAAACAAGATTGGTGATTTGCCCCCATCTCATGAAAGGCCAATGTTATTTGGCCTCCATAATATAAAGGAGATCTTAAAGGGGAAACAATTGCTTGCTATTTCTTAAATTTGTAGGAATCTGCTACGATCTAAGGAACCTGCTGCTTTTCTTTCTGGATGAATTCAAGATATATTATCACTGGAATCTTGTCATCGCTGTCTGAACATTTGGCACCAAGTGGTAGAAAAAAGTCATTTCTCTTGGCCTCTTTCAAATGAGCAGATTAATGGCATTTCAAGCTATTCTAATGATGTGTTCAGGGGAGTGCTGATGTGCAAAACACATTGAGTGTAAGCTGCATGGATGGACCCCGGATAAAATCCAACATAGCAATGGGTTCCTAGGGTTTTTAGTGTATTGCTTCCCCCAGAATGGTTTTGTATTTAGACAAAACATCAGTAAACATCATTTTACCACAGTCCATACCTTTCAGTAAATTCTACAGCAACAGAAAGACTTCCGTGCATTTCCTCTTACCGATAAGCAGTGCATAGTGGTGATATGGTAATATAAAATATAGTATGCATGTAAATAGAAGTTAATATGTCATTTTACTATAGCTATTAATAAGCCATGATTTTGCCATGTGTCCTGTTGTCACGATGCCGGCTGGCAGGTAGTGGATCCTCTGTGCCAGAGAGGGATTGGCGTGGACCGTGCTAGTGGATCGGTTCTAAGTCACTACTGGTTTTCACCAGAGCCCGCCGCAAAGCGGGATGGTCTTGCTGCGGCGGTAGTGACCAGGTCGTATCCACTAGCAACGGCTCAACCTCTCTGGCTGCTGAAGATAGGCGCGGTACAAGGGAGTAGACAGAAGCAAGGTCGGACGTAGCAGAAGGTCGGGGCAGGCAGCAAGGATCGTAGTCAGGGGCAACGGCAGGAGGTCTGGAACACAGGCTAGGAACATACAAGGAAACGCTTTCACTGGCACGATGGCAACAAGATCCGGCAAGGAAGTGCAGGGGAAGTGAGGTGATATAGGGAAGTGCACAGGTGATAACACCAACCGGAACCACTGCGCCAATCAGCGGCGCAGTGGCCCTTTAAATCGCAAAGACCCGGCGCGCGCGCGCCCTAGGGAGCGGGGCCGCGCGCGCCGGGACAGGACTGACGGAGAGCGAGTCAGGTACGGGAGCCGGGGTGCGCATCGCGAGCGGGCGCTACCCGCATCGCGAATCGCATCCCGGCTGGAGGCGGTATCGCAGCGCCCCGGGTCAGTGGATCTGACCGGAGCGCTGCAGTGAGGAGAGTGTAGCGAGCGCTCCGGGGAGGAGCGGGGACCCGGAGCGCTTGGCGTAACAGTACCCCCCCCTTGGGTCTCCCCCTCTTCTTAGAGCCTGAGAACCTGAGGAGCAGACTTTTGTCTAGGATGTTGTCCTCAGGTTCCCAGGATCTCTCTTCTGGACCACAACCCTCCCAATCCACTAAAAAAAAGGTTTTCCCTCTGACCTTTTTAGATGCCAGAATCTCTTTGACGGAGAAGACGTCCGAGGAGCCGGAAACAGGAGTGGGAGGAACAGATTTGGGAGAGAAACGGTTAATGATAAGTGGCTTAAGAAGAGAAACGTGAAAGGCATTAGGAATACGAAGAGAAGGAGGAAGAAGAAGTTTGTAAGAGACAGGATTAATCTGGCACAAAATTTTGAAAGGACCAAGATAGCGTGGTCCCAACTTATAGCTAGGGACACGGAAGCGGACATATTTAGCGGAGAGCCATACCTTGTCTCCAGGGGAAAAAATGGGAGGAGCTCTTCTTTTCTTATCCGCGAACTTCTTCATGCGTGATGAAGCCTGTAAGAGAGAATTTTGGGTCTCTCTCCATATGATGGAAAGATCACGAGAAATTTCATCCACAGCGGGCAGACCAGAGGGCAAGGGGGTAGGGAGGGGGGGAAGAGGGTGACGGCCGTACACCACGAAAAATGGGGATTTGGAGGAAGATTCAGAGACTCTGAAGTTATACGAGAATTCGGCCCATGGTAGAAGATCTGCCCAGTCATCCTGGCGGGAGGAAACAAAATGTCGTAAATAATCACCCAAGACCTGGTTAATTCTTTCTACTTGTCCATTGGATTGAGGATGATATGCAGAAGAAAAATTTAATTTAATCTTGAGTTGTTTACAGAGAGCCCTCCAGAATTTAGACACGAATTGGACGCCTCTATCCGAGACGATCTGCGTGGGCAACCCGTGAAGACGAAAAATGTGTACAAAAAATTGTTTAGCCAACTGAGGCGCTGAAGGAAGACCAGGAAGAGGGATGAAATGTGCCATTTTGGAGAATCGATCAACGACCACCCAAATAACAGTGTTGCCATGGGATGGGGGTAAGTCAGTAATAAAATCCATACCAATCAGAGACCAAGGCTGTTCGGGGACAGGCAGAGGATGAAGAAAACCAGCGGGCTTCTGGCGAGGAGTCTTATCCCGGGCACAGATAGTGCAGGCTCGCACAAAGTCCACAACATCCGTCTCCAGAGTCGGCCACCAATAGTAGCGAGAGATGAGTTGCACAGATTTCTTGATGCCCGCATGACCTGCGAGATGGGAAGAGTGGCCCCATTTGAGGATTCCGAGGCGTTGGCGTGGAGAAACAAAGGTCTTTCCTGGAGGAGTTTGCCTGATGGAGGCTGGAGAAGTGGAAATCAGGCAGTCAGGAGGAATGATGTGTTGCGGAGAGAGTTCAACTTCAGAAGCATCCGAGGAACGAGAGAGAGCATCGGCCCTAATGTTCTTATCGGCAGGCCGAAAGTGAATTTCAAAATTAAATCGGGCAAAGAACAGAGACCACCTGGCCTGGCGAGGATTCAGCCGTTGGGCAGACTGGAGGTAGGAGAGGTTCTTGTGATCGGTGTAAATAATAACTGGAAATCTTGATCCCTCCAGCAGATGCCTTCATTCCTCAAGTGCTAATTTAATGGCTAGAAGCTCTCGATCCCCGATGGAGAAGTTTCTCTCCGCCGGAGAGAAGGTCCTAGAAAAAAAACCACAAGTAACAGCATGCCCAGAAGAATTTTTTTGTAGAAGGACAGCTCCAGCTCCCACAGAGGAGGCATCAACCTCCAATAGGAAGGGTTTAGATGGGTCAGGTCTGGAGAGCACGGGAGCCGAAGAAAAGGCAGACTTGAGCCGTTTAAAGGCGTCTTCCGCTTGAGGAGGCCAAGACTTGGGATCGGCATTTTTTTTGGTTAAAGCCACGATAGGAGCCACAACGGTAGAAAAATGTGGAATAAATTGTCTGTAATAATTGGCGAACCCCAAAAAACGTTGGATAGCACGGAGTCCGGAGGGGCGTGGCCAATCTAAGACGGCAGAGAGTTTGTCTGGATCCATTTGTAGTCCCTGGCCAGAGACCAAGTATCCTAGGAAAGGAAGAGATTGGCATTCAAACAGACATTTCTCTATTTTGGCATAGAGTTGATTGTCACGAAGTCTCTGAAGAACCATACGGACATGCTGGCGGTGTTCTTCTAGATTGGCAGAAAAAATCAGGATATCGTCCAGATATACAACAACACAGGAGTATAAAAGATCACGAAAAATTTCATTAACAAAGTCTTGGAAGACGGCAGGGGCGTTGCACAGGCCAAAGGGCATGACCAGATACTCAAAGTGTCCATCTCTGGTGTTAAATGCCGTTTTCCATTCATCCCCCTCTCTGATGCGGATGAGATTATAAGCACCTCTTAAGTCCAGTTTGGTAAAGATGTGGGCACCTTGGAGGCGATCAAAGAGTTCAGAGATGAGAGGTAGGGGGTAGCGGTTCTTAACCGTGATTTTATTAAGACCGCGGTAGTCAATGCAAGGGCGTAGAGAGCCATCTTTTTTGGACACAAAGAAAAATCCGGCTCCGGCAGGAGAGGAGGATTTACGGATAAAGCCCTTTTTTAAATTTTCCTGGACGTATTCAGACATGGCAAGAGTCTCTGGGGCGGACAGAGGATAAATTCTGCCCCGGGGTGGAGTAGTGCCCGGGAGGAGGTCGATAGGACAATCATAAGGCCTGTGAGGAGGTAGAGTCTCAGCTTGTTTTTTGCAAAAAACATCCGCAAAGTCCATATAGGCCTTAGGGAGACCGGTTACGGGAGGAACCACAGAGTCACGGCAAGGGTTACTGGGAACCGGTTTTAGGCAGTCCTTGGAACAAGAGGGCCCCCAACTCTTGATCTCCCCAGTGGACCAATCCAGGGTTGGGGAGTGAAGTTGAAGCCAGGGAAGTCCAAGGAGAATTTCAGAAGTGCAATTGGGAAGGACCAAAAGTTCAATCCTCTCGTGATGAGGTCCGATGTGCATTAGAAGGGGCTCCGTGCGGAAACGTATGGTACAGTCCAATCTTTCATTGTTTACACAATTGATGTAGAGGGGTCTGGCGAGACTGGTCACCGGGATGTTGAACCTGTTGACGAGAGAGGCCAAAATAAAATTTCCTGCAGATCCGGAGTCCAAGAAGGCCACAGCAGAGAAGGAGAAGGCAGATGCAGACATCCGCACAGGCACAGTAAGACGTGGAGAAGCAGAGTAGACATCAAGGACTGTCTCACCTTTGTGCGGAGTCAGCGTACGTCTTTCCAGGCGGGGAGGACGGATAGGACAATCCTTCAGGAAGTGTTCGGTACTAGCACAGTACAGGCAGAGATTCTCCATGCGGCGTCGTGTCCTCTCTTGAGGTGTCAGGCGAGACCGGTCGACCTGCATAGCCTCCACGGCGGGAGGCACAGGAACAGATTGCAGGGGACCAGAGGAGAGAGGAGCCGGGGAGAAGAAACGCCTCGTGCGAACAGAGTCCATATCCTGGCGGAGCTCCTGACGCCTTTCGGAAAAACGCATGTCAATGCGAGTGGCTAGGTGAATGAGTTCATGTAGATTAGCAGGGATTTCTCGTGCGGCCAGAACATCTTTAACCCCTTCCCGCTATTGGACGTATGCATACGTCCAGGCGA